>NC_090265.1:1174524530-1175167030 GCF_040414725.1 Anabrus simplex | reverse complement strand
CTGAGGACAGCCGGATAACGACAAATATGTAAATGCCAAGTTAATGTATTGGAAAATCAAATGCCCCTCAATAAATTATGCTAGTGTGAGTTATGGATATAATAAAGCGGTAACAGAGGAGAAATTTAGGTCCATTGATTCCTAGGTAAACAAATAATAAGAAGATGACTAATGGTGTTATTACTTAATCTATTCGAAGGCGGTTATAGCATCCAACGATATTCCGCCAATATCCCGCAGATAGGCCGATTGACGCCTCTCTTGCCTTCTACCTAAGGAACAACCACGAATTTAAAAGCATGATGAGGAAAATGGCAATACGTTACTTCCCTGCTGGCATGCAGTCAGAGACGTTGCCGTGGTAACCTGTAGGTTCGTTGTCGGTCTGTCGGTCACTCAATGCAGAGCATGGTACCAGCAGAAAATTGTAAATTTCTCCGTCATGTAAAGAGTAAGGTAAATTATGAACATAACGAAAGTTGTTTATAATGAAGAGACGTTTCACGTACGGTAAACGAAGCTTACAGAAAATCAATAGTATAAGAGAAAACCATTCTGGTTTTCCTATAAACCCCCCCGTCTATTCAAAGATTTTAAAATGATATGCATATTGAAACCTTCCCCGGGATGAGTATACTGTAAATATGAAGTTTAGTTGAGATCTATTGAGCCGTTTCGACGTGATGGTGGAAAAACCATTCTAGTTTTCCTATAAACCCCCCTGTATTCAAAGATTTTAAAATGATATGCATATCGAAACCTTCCCCGGGATGAGTATACTCTAAATATGAAATTTGGTTGAGATCTATCCAGCCATTTCGACGTGATGGTGGAAAAACCATTCTGGTTTTCCTATAAACCCCCCGTGTATTCAAAGATTTTAAAATGATATGCATATCGAAACCTTCCCCGGGAGGAATATACTCTAAATATGAAGTTTGGTTGAGATCTATCCAGCCGTTTTGACGTGATGGTGGAAAAACCATTCTGGTTTTCCTATAAACCCCCATCTATTCAAAGATTTTAATATGATATGCATATCGAAACCTTCCCCGGGATGAGTATACTCTAAATATGAAATTTGGTTGAGATCTATCCAGCCGTTTCGACGTGATGGTGGAACAAACAGACAGACAAACAAACAGACACCAACAATTTTATTTATATAGATAGATATATCCATTCATTATATCCAATTTTTTTTTTTTTTTTTTGCTATTTGCTTTACGTCGCACCGACACAGATATGTCTTATGGCGACGATAGGGTAGGGAAGGCCTAGGAATTGGAGCTGCCGTGGCCTTAATTAAGGTACAGCCCCGGCATTTTCCTGGTGTGAAAATGGGAAACCACGGAAAACCATCTTCAGGGCTGCCGACAGTGGGTCTCGAACCCACTATCTCCCGATTACTGGATACTGGCCGCACTTAAGCGACTGAAGCTATCGAGCTCGGTTCCAAAATTTCACTGAAAACTGTTTGAGTAGGAATATCTTCAAAGGTGGGTGAAATCTGTCACCTTTAAATTTTTATTATTGGAGTCGTCGTAGCGCCATTAAAGTTGATCAAGTTATCTTCCTCATCTGTGATTTCGAGACGTATATTTTTTAATTTCGATATAAAGAGGTACAAACAGAGGGCATTGTCGTTCGTAGGTAATGGGACCGTCAAACTCGGTATCTGGCATACAAGAAGCAATGGCGTTTGTTTCTCGATGGTAGTGGTGCCCATCTTTTTCGAACATTCCAACGGATTAATTTTGATCACCTCGAAGGGAAATATCTTCGGTATGTCACGCGCAAGGGTTTTTGTTTTTGGCTCTACGATTTGATCATCGAAACCCAATACTGAACCGATACTCTCTTCTTTATCAAAGTACAATTTCAAGTCGCTCTTCATTTCTATTCTGTCTAGATGTTTATTTGGTGGTATTGAAAGGTGCTTAGATCTGAATCACATTTTCTAAATCTTCTGGTGTATATTGACCTGGATCAATTGTTTTTACAAGTTCTTTATCTTATTGATAATGGTGTTAATTGTTTTAGAAATAATATTTGGCGTCAGAAATCGAGAATTAAATCCCGCTAAACGAACTTGAGTAAATGTCTTGCTGATAGGCACTGTTAGTCTTTTTTCTAGAATAGATGTTTCTCCACTCAGCTTAAATAATCTACTCATTTATAGACAGATAAGTGAAGACTGATATCAACTTTTTACAAAGAAATGTGCAATGACTGTTGAATTCAAGATTCCAGATTTATAGCTATAGCACATAACTCAGCTACAGAACCCATCCGAGTTCGCCAATGCAGACACAACAACAGTACAGCTTGCTCGGCTCCTACCTAAGGCAAGGGTGCCCCTGGAAGAGCTTTACTCTGCTAGAACCCCCCACCACATCAGAATGAAGTATCCTACAAGTGTTGAACAGGGAGGTTAAGTAGACAACAGCTTAGAATACATCATGCCTAGACTCAGTTAAAGACACCGCGTTAGATCTCTCAGGCCAGGTACCCCTTTTAGTCGCCTCTTACAACAGTACTCCGTAAGATGATGACATTCTATTGTCTGAAGGTGTCCGAGGACGTAGCGTGTGGCTAGAGGTAGAATGCGCGTGGCGGCCATCTTGCGCATTAGCCCTAGAGGTGGATTGAGTGCGGTGGCCATCTTGCGCATTACCTCCTGGGCCAGCTCCAGTCCCAGTGGTAGAAAATTATTTTAAACTAACGAAGATGTGTAAATTAGTTTAAAATTAACCAATAATGACGTTTCAAACCCATACTGACTAGGTGCTTTAGTTTGGCACGTAAATTAACGTCGACCTTTTTGCCGTGAAATAGACACAGTCTATTCTATTTTTTAACGGATAAAATATGCACTAGTTTAGCAAACAACTATATTATATTCATGCTCATCATTTCTGGAACGCGTACTTTAACACGCATACGCGTTATTTTCTTGAGAGCCGTTGTAGTTACAGAGAAAATGCTATTGGATTTACGTCGCACCTACACAGATAGGTCTTACGGCGACGACGGTATGGGAAAGGGCTAGGAATGGGAAGGAAGCGGCCGTGTCCTTAATTAAGGTACAGCCCCAGCACTTGCCTGGTGTGAAAAAGGGAAACCACGGAAAACCATCTTCAGGACTGTGGGGTTCGAGCCCACTATCTCCCGAATACTGGATACTGGCCGCACTTAAGCGACTACAGCTATCGAGCTCGGTTCAGACAGAGAAAACTGACATGAATTCTTTTGTAGTAAGCAGTAATTTAAGTCCACAGACTGGGCTTTATTTTGTAGTAGGACAAAACCATTACTTTGCTTATTAGCTTATAAAGCATACGAAAGTTCAGTAATGACAGCAATTTTTGAACGGTTAATAATTGAAAAATCAGTATAGGCCCATATTTGAACTGAATTAGATATCAAATTTCAGCTCAGTTGAACAGACAACAAATCATTTTGAGTTATTAAATAATTGCGCTAATTATATATTTTAGGTCAATATTTTGAAATGAAACATAGTCATGTGAGAGTTTCTTTTGTGAATATTAATGCAAACATTTATGGAATTCCACCCAGCGGTTCGGATGTGACGTTTTGGAAGTCAGGCAGGCAGGCGGACGGGTGGATAGATAGATACCATACTTACGCGAACAAGCCCCGCATATTTTTTAAAAAAGTTTGAGGCACGGGTTTTATTTGCATTAACGTTGTCAACACGCTCCTGGCTCACCTAGTTTTCGATGTTGAATGAACAGTTATGCTGTGTGTAACCGCATACAGAAGAAAACTGCCCCCATACGTCATATTTAAACGAAAAACTATTCAGACTTTTAATTCTAAACTGCCTTTGCATTTTAGAAGATAGTATTTTACAGAGTAATTTAAATTCATAATTTCTCCGCGTCACGATAGAATGCGTCTTCCGGAACCTGCAGGGGTAGCTTTCTGCACTTTCACTTAATTCGGTGTGTCCATAGTGTGTTTCATAATTGAAGTTCGAGTGAACTCGTAATTCTTTTATATTCAGCGTTTTAAGGAACGCTATAATATCGCGTAGCAGTCAGTGTGCGGAGAAGCAGAATCCGCGAAAACTGGTGATGCCGACAGTTGACGAACAAGTGTGGCTCATAATTATAATCAATTCGTACGCACCGAACAATATTGTCAATGCTGATGAAACTGCACTTTTTCTTTTCTAATGCCGAGCCCAAACGCACTTGTGGTACTGTACTGTGTTGCAATACAAACTGAAGCGAAAGACTTCCTCCACCCCTTGTCATAGGAAAGTTCGATAAGCCACATTTTTTAAGGACGTTGGGCACTTTCTGTAAAAGTACAAGGCATCTCAAAGTGCAAACAGTATAGTAAACCAAAAATTAAAAAAAAAATAAAGCCATCATAATTAGTCCTCGTTCTCAAATCGTGTTTTATTTTTCTCATTGCGTGAAGTCATGTTTGCCATTGATGAATTCAAGTGCATTATTTGAATAACGTAAATTCCCTTTGTTGGATTCATATCGCAAATATCTTTTTCTATGACATTTGAAAAGTTTAAACTGTGAATCATGGTGATTGCATGCATTAATGCGTCTTAGAATACTTTGTTATACGAGAGAATCGCCATGGCGGTAAGTCGTACAAGGAGAGTCACTGTACTGTAGTGCAATGCAAACGGAAGCGAAAGAGAGATATCCTACAGGCTTAATCCACTCATAACCTTGTCCCAAACTCATTTATTCACGAAACTTCCCTTTTATTATATATAAGACTGGTTGCTGAACGTAAGGTGTGAGCGAAGTCCATCAAATACAAAGAAGAATACGAAGCGAGAGACTTCCTGATTCTTCCCCTTGCCGTAGCAAAGTTCGATAAACCACAATATTTTAAGGGCATCGGATACCATCCGTGCAAGTACAAGGCATCGACAGTACGGTAATCCAATGAATCCACTTGCACACAGGAGCCAGCATTTATTTCTCTTCGCTTTAGATTAATTATCTTTCTTCCATTGCGTGAGGTTATGTTTGCCAGTGAATTATCCAAGTGCATTATTTGAACACTGTAAATGAACAATGTTGTATACATTTTGGAAATACTTTTTATAGCATTTTAAAGTGAATCAATGTGAGTCAATGTTAATTGCATGCAGTAATGGGTATTAGAATATTTTGACGTTGCGTGGGTTGGCATTTCTGAATTACAAGTTAGCGGTTAATTCGAAATCACGTAATTTGACGTCCGATTTATGCGTTCCAAAGACTTCGAATTAAAAGGGTTTTACAGTATCACAAAACTAACGTCCGAATTCGTCGGTGTGTATTTTTCAATTGTTTACATTGCACGCAAACAATTACCCACCACGACTCGTGTTACTATCGAAGTAAAAAGAGACCGCATGTGAGAAGTATTTTAAGCGTCAAGTGTGACGGATTTGTAAGTAATTTAGGAGAGGATTCTAGTGATGCAAGGGACAACTAATCTTCCCTTCTACAGGGAATCGAGCCTATTGCAAGTTCATATGAATGAAATATTTGTCACGTAAGTGCTTGCTAATTTTCATGGCAAATATATTTCATAGCAGTGATGGTGTATTTTTATCATCTCAGGGAAAGCAGCTATATCCGTAAATTTAAATGCGAATGTTTGCATAAAGACCACGTGGACCTCGCGGAGTGATATGAAGTGTTTGTTTATACCTACGTTACTCTTTCGACGGAAGGAATTTTAGCTCTTTACTTTTTTCTTCAAAATGAACCTCCCTAAAATTATGGTGTGGCGATTATTCGGCGCCGGGGAATAGTCGCGTAAACACGGCAGATAGATAGAGAGAGATCATTTTATTGTTACTTAGGGAGAAATTATAGTCCACGTGCCCTCAGTGCTCAAGATCCGAAACTGTGATTGGTGGCTTGAACGCCATGCCTTGCGTTCAGACCGGTATAGCGGTGGGAAGCGCCCAGAGTTATACCTTCCGAAGTGTAACATACTTTCTTATTGTTGATTCGTTACTTGCACAGTATTTCGCATAATTGGTATTCGATTTCTCCACCATAGCATCGTGTAGAAAGTGAACAGGAAGAAACAGGAGCAGAATTAAGTTAGCCAGTCTTCAAACTGATATATCACACAGTGTGACAACGGAGAGATTAACTCGTGTTTCGATTATTAACGCCAGATTCACCATTTCATTGCAATATGTTTCCAGGTGTAATCTCTTAGGCAAGTGGTTATTCCAGAAATATATCTTACGGAATAATAAATATTTTCCTTTCCATAAATAGAGAGACCCGGAGAATATGATATATAATATTTATAGGCCCCTTATCCATTATTCCTTCCGTCTATTGGACATACATCAAAACGATATCAGAGTAATGTCAGTGTGAAATAAAGCCGTGATTATTGAAGGACAGATGTGTGTAAGAATAGTTAGTTGTAATAGTTTGTGGTTATAAGAGGGACTATAACTGGAAAACAAAGTTGAAAAGGGCTACGGGTTAACATTCACTCCTTGCCAGCCTGAAAGAGATTTTTGTGGTTTCTCAGTTCAGTTCCACGTGAACATGACAGACGGGATGTGATGACTAATTGAAGTTGACAATGAATTCTCACCAAGGAGGCTGTGGTTCAAATCCCACCAAAAGCACGTGGTTTATTTGAAATGGATAGTTACGTTCTACATGACTTTGGAGATCCCGTGGCTTCGATTTCAAAATCAACAGTCGCGTAGAATTGCAAAATTTGTTTGTCACATGAGCGGCAGACTACACAGTTTCGGTCTATGAAAAATCAGTTCACGCCAAACGCGTAGATATAGTATCGCATTATCACAGGATGCCTTCAATCGGCCTTCATTCTTCACTAGATCTGGAGCTTTCCCAAGAAATTAATCATCTCAATAAGTGGGGGGTTAAACTGAATATTCCAGGTATTGAAGTTTATGATGAGCTAGCTCCTGGAATTGATCTCCTTTATACTACCTGGAGAACCCTTAACTGATTAGAATACGCGTTCCGTGGTTCAAGACGAACCTTCAGAATTGCAGGCTCCTTACGGCAGGATATGGTACCCACAAAGATCATTCGCAAAGTACCTGGCGGGCATATATCTCACGTTTCGTAAATAGGCATAAGTGATCAACTATATGGTAGTAACGTAAGTTTCAGCTGCCCTTACTGATTCGTTGCAAAGTTGTGAACTTTGTAACAAGCATGTTCAGTCCCAAGAAATTGAGAATTCTGCGATTGTATTTGGTATTGAATCCACTGGTTCAAGATTCATTTTCACTTCACCAACAAAATATATTCGTAATTCTGGATAAACAGCCATTCTGCCTGGCGCAACGTCCCATGTTCAACCTTTGGATGTATATATTTTTCGTCAAAGGAAGAATTTCGTCAATCGTTTTGGTGAACGATTCTTACTCGACAACAATAACGTCGACCTCTAGACACGTAACGCTATCATCAACCTTCATGATCTTATCCATAATCAGTGCAGTGCCCCCGTATTCAATAACATGATGAAGCTTGCCTGGAAGGAAGCTACGTTCCCAGTTGAATGAGATACCTTCGATGTTCTTGGACAATGTTTTCTAGGAAGCAGAAAATTCAAGATCCTCAACCCCAACTGAAGAAATGCAGCATTCATCAAATGTCCTTATTGTCGTTTATATTTGTGTTCAACAGATTTCTGCTTAAAGACCCACAAACTTGTTTAAGTATATGTAAGTAAAGCTAAGTAGTGGAATAATCATTATCTGTAGGTTAGCTTCCTTCCGTATTTGTTGTTATGTTATTATCTAAGCACATAAATATTTATAAATACCACTAGGGGCAGTAAGCATTGATTACAGCTGAATTTTTCATCATATTTGGTTTTATACCATTATCAGTGAGGCACTTCAAGAATGCTCTTGTTAAAGTGAAAAATGTGAGGATATCAACGACCAAACACAGAATATTATGGTCTGCAGGAGACTCTGCTAGAACTGCACAAATCGCGGATCTATTGGAACCAATGGAAAATTCTACATCGATTGCTAAGTTTTAGAGATATTGCATTAGATCTGGACACTGAAGGGTAATGTGCAAAAGCCGTGGCCTCTTTTTCCTTAAATGTAGGCACAGTTAATTAATGATATATCCACTACTAGAGTCACGCAGTTTAAAGACCAATTTCCTTCATACAAAGGACGGTTGGTCGTTAACTACAATTTTCATTCCGCTTCAAATCTAGTTCTGGCACATAGAAATAAATGTTAAAGGGATGCTACGTTTCTTATCGTTGGAGATACCTTAGGACCTACAATTTACGCAGCAGAAACACTAAACATGAATTTCAAAGGCCAGATGGAGAAAGTCTGGCTAAAGAAAAGAAAATTTTAAGAAAGATCATAGGACAAACATTTCATGATAATAAGATCACGTACACCAAGAAAATGGAAAAATTATCAGACACTATGCAAAAAAGGATACATATTTACGGTCATCTTCCCACAATGAACTCCAATAGATTAACCAAAGAAATCTTTGACTTCTTCCGTAACTGCAAAACAAAACCCAAATGGTTTAAATAAACTGAAAAAGACCTAGTAGAGTTAAAAAAATTACAGGAAATTCACTATTTGATCGAAGAACTAAAGTAATAAATAAAGGCGAAAATATACGTTCCCGATACAAATCTGTATTAAAAATAAACCTGTTATATCAGAATACGAGAGGAAACGAAGAGAAAAATAATGAAGAAATGCTGGGCACTAAGAAAAGAACAACACACAGGGAAATGATTGATATAACGTACTCCAAAGAGGCTGAAACGAATGAAGAAGAGAAGTGTTAGTAGGTGAGATGTACTACCATCATGAAAAAGAATAAATAATTTCCATTTCTCAATTTATAGTGGGTTAAATGGTGGCTCACAAACACCTTGTAATATTTTGAATAAGTGTGGCAATCCTATGTCCATTTTAAGCGAAATATCGTACAAATAAAGTTGTACAGGAGATTCGAACATGATTCTTCCTCCCCTAGGATCGTCAAGGGATGAAAATCTTCCCAACAGTCAGTATTCGGTGGAATGCAACTTGAATGTTGCTGGTTACCAAATTGATAAATGAACTTGTAATTAACTGTTCGCACTCCCTTGCGTATTTTTAAGCAAAGTAATGGTATGTTAAAGGTTACGTGGCCTAGACCTAGTTCAATTTTTTCGGATTATTATCAGTCAACAAAGCATCTCATTTCTAGAGTATGTACTAAAATAATTTTTATGCCCGATTGTGTACCGAGCTCGTGAAATTTACTTGAGAAAGGTAAGATAATACTAACTCAAAAGTCATCTTTAACGAGAAGTGCTTTCATTACCTTTCTTACAGTCTACATTTGGGATGTGGCAGCGGATGTGCTCCGTAGGAGCTCCGCCTCTTATCGCATTGTCGAGAGTTTGTTTTAATCAGAAAGCTGCAGCGTGGGTGCTCACTGTTCCCGGCCACAGATGAAATTCCAGGATAATCGAGGAAACAATGGGGATGAATATTTCTTCAAGTAGAACCCCGATAAAACAACAGTTACAGCGTACAGTTAGAAAGGGTGAGTGATCGCGGGAGGTTCAGACCCTCTCTCAATATTTGATATTAAACTCATCTAGACATACTTGATTCAGAACTAAAATTTTCTTTTACGATATTGAAAGTGTATTTTCATTTGTGAGCATGGCAGGTGAAAGATTTATCTGGTTGGTAATGCAGTAAGCAGCTTGGCCTAAGCCGGAGAGCTGGTCTTAGTGACAGACCGTGGAGGATGACCTATTGAGAAGGCCTAGTTCAAGTCTTTCGTATTGACTCCCATGGAGACCTGCTCGTCTAAGAGGCTGAACCCCCAACATGGGATCAAATCCAATATTGAAAATGGTTCAAACACTTAATACACGAACCAAAAGAATAAGCGACTCGGGTTGGGCTGAGTGGCTCAGACGGTCGAGGCGCTTGTTTTCTGACCCCAACTTGGCAGTTTCGATCCTGGTTCAGTCTGGTGCTATTTGAAGGTACTCAAATATGTCAGACTCCTGTCGGTAGATTTACTGGCACGTAAAGGAACTCCTGCGGGAATAAATTCCAGCACCTCGGCGTCTCCGAAAACCGTAAAAAGTAGTTAGTGGGACGTAAAGCCATTATTATTATTATTATTATTATTATTATTATTATTATTATTATTCAACGAACCGGGGCTGGGACCCCATGGAACAAAAGCCAGCATGCTAACCATTTATCTATGGGGCCAGAAACAGACGTGATGAAACCTGCCCCATTATCTCGGAGCTCTAGAAGAGGAGAAGTGAATATGATATGAACATCAGCCTTTCCAAAAATAAAGTGCTGTGTGTAGGGGTGAAACCTAAGAGAATTGGATTTTAGTTTGGAAATACGAAGCCGGAACAGGTAGATCATTTCAAGTAACGAATCAAGATGTAGCAAAGCTAATGACATGAGGTCGCAGAAGCGATCAGCGGTATTCCGTTAGAAAGATGTGAGCCCACGGATGAAGTTAGATTTACATTGGTCTGTTTCCATAAGGCTTTACTGTACGGGAGGGAGAGCTGGGTTTATTAACATCTCATTCATAATTTGCAAGTAACAGACATCAAAGTAGTGAGAATGATTGCTGGTAAAAGCAGGTCGGAACAATGTCAGGAAAGAGCATGGAATGACGATATAAAGGATAAGTTCGAAACGAACTGCATAGATTTACTTATTTAGGTAATGGCTTTTTGCGTCGGGGACATGTTCGACTCGCCTGGTGCAGGTGTTTTATTTGACTCCCATGGGTGACGTGCGCCTCTGCGTGTGAGATGATGACGATGATAGTGAGGTAGGGAGAGCATGAAACTCGGTATCGGCGATGCCTTGAGCAGAATTCTTGGTGTAATTCGAAACTGTTCGTATGGACCAGCTTCGGTGGTGAAATCCCGTTTATCGAATTGACAAGGGCACGTTATTATAATATACTCGGCCATGGAAGGTGGGAGAATTACAGGGAGACCAAAGTGGCGATGGTTAGAAACAGCTTTTAATAGTTTAAAGGTAAGAGGATTGCGGAGGCACATAGTTAATTCACAGAGACTTGCTGACTCAATATTGGAAGGTATGACAGATTATAGTGAATATGTATGTACGTATATATGTATGTATGTATGTATGTATGTAAGTCAAGGTCAGGAATTTGCTTTGCGTCCCACCGACAAGGATAGGCCTTGGGCGACCACGGGATACGAAAGGTCTAGGAGTGGAAAGGAAAGGGCCGTGACCTTAATGAAGGTACAGCCTCAGTATTTCCCTGGTGTGAAAATAAAAAACGACGAAATCCATCTTCAAGGCTGCCGATCGTGGAGTTCGAGCCCATTTTCTCCCGAATGCAAGCTGATAGCTACGTGAACCAAGCCGCACAGCCACTTGATCGGTGCGTGTATGTCTGTCTGTATGTATTTAAGTCAAGGACAAACATTTTCTATACGTCGCACCAACACTGGTAGGCCTTATGGCGACGATGGGATACGAAAGGTCTAGGAGTGGGAAGGAAACGACCGTGGCCTTAATGAAGGCACAACTCTAGTATTTGCCTGGTGTTACAATACGAAACCACGGAAATCCATCTTCCGCGGCTGCCAACGCTGGGATTCCAACCCGCCATCTCCCGATTCAGAACTCACAGCTGCATTGCACGGACCGCGAAGTCAATTCGCTAGGTACTCGATGTTTAAAGCCACGGCCGCAACCTTTCCAGTTCTAACCCTTTTGCCTTGTTAGCGTCATCGTAAATCTTCGATGTGAAATGCGTTGTTGCACCACGAGCAATTAAAGAAAAATAATTGGATGAGTTGGTAATCAAGTTGCAGCTTGCAGATAAGAGATATCGGTGCTATGTTATCACCACGAGTCTGGCTAAAGAGGGAGAATTAGAAATTTTACCAGTATTCAAGAACACATTTGCGCACTAGTGAAGGTTTATCTTTAAAATATTTATTTCTTCAACTACCTATTTCGTTTATAGCTCAACAATAGCAGTGCATTTGAGTGAAATAAATTTGTAAATACCTGCTATAGTTTTTGATGCTATCAGTTCAAAGGTAAGAGTGCATTGTTGCTAGTTGCTTTACGTCGCACCGACACAGATAGGTCTTATGGCGACGATGAGACAGGAAAAAGCTAGGAGTGGGAAGGAAGCGGCCGTGGCCTTAATTAAGGTACAGCCTCAGCATTTGCCTGGTGTGAAGATGGGAAACCACGGAAAACCATTTTCAGGGCTGCCGACAGTGGGGTTCGAACCTACTATATCCCGAATACTGGATACTGGCCGCACTTAAGCGACTGCAGCTATCGAGCTCGGTAAGGCTGCATTTTAACAGTCAGTGAAAGGTAAATATGTTAGTGCATGCTTGAGGAAACTTTATCGTTCATTTCTTCTAAACTACATTTTACATATGATTTCCTCATCACTTATAAACGAAGAGGTATATTTTAATGAACTTTTCTTGTGTTTTTAGTTAAAATATTTACTTAACTGACCAGAATCACATGCTTGTTTGAACAAAACTGATCAGCATGCAAAAATGTGATCAGAATATATTTTATGTAACAGACGATGGCATTTCTAATTTGGAAATATATTTCATAAAGTGGTTAGTTTTGTAACTTTGACCGTAACCAGCACAATTAAAATGTAGACTACAATGATATTAATAAATGGCCCAGTTATTAAGGAATTAGTGTTACGCAAGCCGCACATTGAATAATAATTTATTTAAGGAACTGGTCAGTACTGAAATACGAGATTGTGTTGGAATATACTCTGATGTTCATAAGAAACAGAACACCTTGACAGACTAGAGATAGGAAGTTCATATTCACAGAACATGTTCATTAGTATGTTCTTCAGAAACGATTAGCATTTCAGTCACCTAGGTTCAGCATGTGCCCTGTTGCCTAGTAGGTACTGGGTCCTCCAGGGACACTGATAATTTCTTCCAAGCATGAGGGCATCGACGCGTATAAGGTGCGAATGGCGTCCTGTGGTATAGCCATCATGTTGCATTCACCTGGTTTCACAGTTCACAGTTCACAAAATCCAATTTATAACTTAGAATACATTCCTCAATTTCGCAGAGTATAAGAAATGAATGGAATCTAGTTCCTACTCTCATTAAACCAAGCCAATTCAAGCTCAGAGCCACGTGACCCAAACCCCACAGCTACCTCGTTCGGTCCTCAGTTCTAATCGAAGGAAAGAAAGACGGCATTGATTGCATTACAAAAATGATTGATTATAGTAAGCGAGATGAGGAAATCAAGGAACTGAAATGCCAACTCGGAACGTCGAGGAGGAATCAGATGATAAAACTTAAAATCTCAACCAATATAATTAGTGGAATAATGTGAAGCTTCACTTCATTCTCGTTTCTTGATATGGGAGGTTGTCTATCCTAGTCCAAATTTGACCTCTCTAGGTCAATAACTTCATCCTAGTCTCTTCCAACGAGAGTTTGTCTGACCTCTGTAGGTTTCACTTCATTTTCCTCTCCTCCACTGAGAGGAAAGGGAACGGCCACTTAAGGCGCGAAAACATTAGACACCCCTGGCGTCAAAAATACAGAGTGGAATGTAAATGATTCACCAAATTAACGAAGCAATACATCTGGGGGAGAGGATCACAATGTCGCAAGTTTCAGGTCCGTAGCTTGCACCGTTACGCTATAATTTCACAATGAAACGGTTAATGGCACTAAACGCTGTACAAACAACTCGGAATAAGTGTCAGAACAAAATTTTTGTATATTTGTCCTCTACCTCGGTGCGTTTAGCAGTAAAACGTTAAGACTTTATAACTTCAATGGTAGCGAAGAATATATGGTAACTCAGCTACGATGGAAAGAACGGGCACAAGGTCGGTAGTTTCGTTGGCGAGGGACGAGTGACATGTGATGTAATGTTTACAAACAACGCGTACACTGACTAGTGTGCAGCTAGTGAAGATACCACTTAGCTATGGCAGAGATCTCATCGAGGGAATAATTGAATATGATTTTAATTTGCGGCGAAGTAGGACAGAATGTTCATACAGCTGCGGAGATGTACGCTGAAGGATTTCCACGGCGTACGATCAATCAATCACCATTGATCTACATTGTTGATCTGGACTGTCACCCATGTAGCATATTCCCTCTCAGTTGTTTACCTAGTCTTAAATGATTGTCCTCTCTAGGTCAAGAGCTGCACTTCATTCTCGTCCCTTGATATAGGAGGTTGTCTAGTCCAAATTTGACCTCTCTAGGTCAATAACTACATCCTAGTCTCTTCCAACGAGAGGTTGTTTAACTTCTGTAGGTTTCACTTCATTCCCGTCTCTTCCAGTGAGAGGTTGTCTTTTCTAGTAGACAGTATGATCTCTCTAGGTCAACTTCTTCACTAAATTCCCGTGTCTTCAAGTTAATCATGTTTTCTATTTTCATCCCTACTGTTTCCTTAAATTATTTCAAATACGTTGGAAATTGATTGAGTATCTCCTTTGGTAAAATATTCTAATTCCTAATTCATCTTCCTATAAACGAATATTTTCATCAAACTGTCCTCTTGAATACCAACGTTATCCTCACATTATGAGCTATTCAATCCCTACACTGTGGCACTTAATGGAATGAGTAGTGTGCACACTTACATAAATAATGGCAGAGGAGCGTTCACGGTTATCTGCGGCCTGGTCATTCCAGCTCTTGGACTTTGGATTGTTAGATCGGCACCGTAGTACTGTTCGTTAAAAGTGATAAAGTGAGCGTTTTTCCATTTGATCGAGTATTTTATATAATAACATAAGGGTTTGTGCACCATGTCCCTGTTTCGGCACAAGGTGCCGGCGCACAGTTATGTTCCGCTTTTCCAGAACACCGAGTGTCAATTGTTCCGAAACATTCTCAAGCGAGCCGGAGACACTGACTCGCTGTCCCATCAGAAGCGCCACTATGCACTGCCCTTCGCCTACTAGCTGAACTGTGAAGCGGGCGCACGGGACGCGGGACTGTAACATCGCAGTGTAGAGAGAACTTCGAGAGGCAACATTACATGCTCCACGCCAGTGGGAACTGGGAGTGTGCCTGTACGGAACGTGCTGTGTGGTGTGTGCCTGTGTGTAGTTATGGCCATGGTCCAGCATAAAGCTGCAGGGAACGTGAACGAACAGTCGGAACACTGAAATTCGCTCCCAATAATCACGTTAAAGGCTGCTATTATGTTAAGATTTTTCCGGTCAATATAAAATGCACATAACACGGTTACAATGGCAGTGCAGGTGTTTAAAAGTAACCAATTCAAGAATATTTTCTAGGGTTGGGCAGACCGGAACATTCACTTGTTCCGCAACATTAGGAACTTGAGGCGGAGTGTTTCGGTACAGAGTGCCGAGACACTGGACACAGGACTGTAAGTGCGTCCTAGAGAGAACTTCGAGAGGCAACAGGACATGCTCCGCTTCAGCTGGATGTGCCTGAACCGAACGTACTGTGCCAAGGCCGCACTAGATAGATTAGTTGGCCTTGGCTGTGCCGCCCTGTGTTGGAGTGTCAACATTTTTTCATCCAGTTATATCTTTAATTCTAAAGCGATGACCCGTATTTTTCTTGGGCTTAAAAGTTTCCTTAAAGTCCAAATTAATTTTTAACATCAATCCCCGAGAAGGTGTTGAGGGAAATTTTCGAGATATTGAAGAAAGTAAATGGAAGTTGAGAGGGAAGGAATTCGAAGTGCAGAGAGCATACACACAAATTGACATAAATGTGATGATGGATGACGGCGACGGAGTCGGCGATGATGCTCTCCATAATTAGCATTAGATGTTTGTCTTAAATTCTATATGTTGCGAGAACTTGGGTCATGGATTGTTTCATAGATATATGAGGATTACATTCTTTTGTTTGCTGTTTGTTTAACGTCGCACTAACATATCGAAGGTTTTCGGCGACGGAAGAAGGGTGGAAGATTGGGAAGGTAGCGGACGTGGCCTTAATTAAGGTACAGCCCAGCATTTGCCTAGTGTGAAAATAGGAAACCACGGAAAACCATCTTCAGGGCTGCCGACAGTGGGGTTCGAACCCACTATCTCCCGAATGCAAACTCACAGATGCGCGACCCTAACCGCACGGCCACTTGCTCGGTGGATTACATTTTAGGCCTTTCTCTAAACTACCTTGTTACGCAGGGTGAATAAAATGATTTATAGCCTAGACTGTAGTGCCTTATTCCCCGAATTTACATACCGTTTTTCATTAAATTCTGTTCAGCCATTTACTCACGAACATACATACATACATACATACATACATACATACATACATACATACATACATACATACATACATACATATGTACGTACATACTGCATTGCAGTCCACATGATTCACATAGTACCTACAAAACATGGTGAGACTGAATGGCTGTGGTAATTTTCTCCTCCATTTCTTAACTAACTGCTTGACACGTGCGCAGGAAACTGTGTTTCGAAGACATCGCATGGTAGGCGGAAGTACGTGCAGAACCGGCCTGCTCTGCTCTGTCCTGCCCTGTCTGTCAACTTGTGATTGTGCAATGATTTGTGTGGATTACAAAAATCTGCTCTGCGCTGCACTGCTTTAGCTGCTTCGCCTGCGTCCCAATGCGGCACAGCCAAGACCAACTAATCTATCTAGTGCGGCCTTGGCACAGCACGTTCGGTTCAGGCACATCCAGCTGAAGCGGAGCATGTCCTGTTGCCTCTCGAAGTTCTCTCTAGGACGCAGTTACAGTCCTGTGTCCCGTGTCTCGGCACTCTGTACCGAAACACTTCGCCTCAAGTTCCTAATGTTGCGGAACAAGTGAATGTTCCGGTCTGCCCAACCCTAAATAACATTGCTTTTAATCGCAACACTCCTACTGACATTTTTTGTAATGACCTATGTTGACTTGAGTTAGCAAACCACAATGACAGTCTTTCTGAGAATCCCGTAGCGAAGCAAGGTTACATTAGCTAGTACATGATAAATCTGGTGCATCTTGTCTTAATGCCCATGAAAAAAGTTAAAATGATTCTCAAAATCGTTTCCATGCAGCACTTAACGGAGAGAGACGATATGAATGAAATTTATAACGGTGAAGTACGCAGAGTACACTTGCCTTACTCTTGCAATTTCTCGTGCGATTCCGTGGGAACTACCGTGCGGATCTACAGCGACAACAAAAACTCAATTCATCCATATTCGTTTACTAATGTCACTCCACATCATTTCTCTACTAACAGTTCGAAATATATCGCTTAGTCCACCAACTCGTCTCCTTACTCCCAACTCTTCCCAGCCCAAAATTTGCAACATTTTCGTGATAGAAAGTTCATGTCCTCGTCCCGATGTGACACAGCCCTTCTTAGGCACTCACCACAGCAGGTGAGCTACATGTACATACCAGCCATCACGTGAATCTTAAAATCGTCCACGAAGTGTATAGGAAGTACACATAAGACAAACGACTGGCTGAGAATGATTTCCACGTTACCCGATCGGTCAGGACGAAGGTTCTCAGCTCTCACATATACTTCATTTCTAGGAAATAAAATGATGTTCTGAAGAACCGCACCTACAAATGTTTTTTAAGCACTTTTTCCACCCCTTCCAGTGAGAGGTTGTCTAGCCTAGTCCACAGTCTGACCTCTCTAGGTCAATAGATTTACTTCATTCTTGTCTCTTCTAGTGAGAGACTGTCCATCGTAGCCCATAGTCCGACCTCTGTAGGTCAACAGCTCCACTTCACTCTCCTCTCTTCTATTGAGAGGCTATCTATGCTGGTACTTGGTCTAACAACTCTAGGACACCCTCCACTTCACTCTCGGCTCTTCTAGTGATACGTTATCTATCCTGGTACTTGGTCTAACCACTCTAGGTCAACAGCTCCACTTCACTCTCGGCTCTACTAGTGAGACGTTATCTATTCTGATACTCGGCCTAACCACTCTAGGTCAACAGCTCCACTTCACTCTCGGCTCTTCTAGAGAGACGTTACCTATCCTGGTACTCGGTCTAACCACTCTAGGTCAACAGCTTCATTCTCCTCTCTTCTATTGAGAGGCTATCTATCCTGGTACCACTCTAGGTCAACAGTTCCACGTCACTCTCGGCTCTTCTATTGAGACGTTATCTATCCTGGTACTTGGTCTAACCACTCTAGGTCAACAACTCCACTTCACTCTCGGCTCTTCCAGTGGGACGTTATCTATCGCGGTACTTGGTCCAACCACTCTACGTCAACAGCTCCACTTCACTCTCGGCTCTTCTAGAGAGACGTTACCTATCCTGGTACTTGGTCTAACCACTCTAAGTCAACAGCTTCATTCTCCTCTCTTCTATTGAGAGGCTATCTGTCCTGGTACTTGGTCTAACCACCCTAGGTCAACAGTTCCACTTCACTCTCGGCTCTTCTATTGAGACGTTATCTATCCTGGTACTTGGTCTAACCACTCTAGGTCAACAACTCCACTTCACTCTCGGCTCTTCTAGTGGGACGTTATCTATCGTGGTACTTGGTCCAACCACTCTACGTCAACAGCTCCACTTCACTCTCGGCTCTTCTAGAGAGACGTTACCTATCCTGGTACTCGGTCTAACCACTCTAGGTCAACAGCTCCACTTCACTCTCGGCTCTTCTAGAGAGACGTTACCTATCCTGGTACTCGGTCTAACCACTCTAGGTCAACAGCTTCATTCTCCTCTCTTCTATTGGGAGGCTATCTATCCTGGTACCACTCTAGGTCAACAGTTCCACGTCACTCTCGGCTCTTCTATTGAGACGTTATCTATCCTGGTACTTGGTCTAACCACTCTAGGTCAACAACTCCACTTCACTCTCGGCTCTTCCAGTGGGACGTTATCTATCGCGGTACTTGGTCCAACCACTCTAGGTCAACAGCACCACTTCACTCTCGGCTCTTCTAGTGAGACATTGTCTATCCTGATACTTTGTATAACCACTCTAGGTCAACAGTTCCACTTCACTCCCGGCTCTTCTAGTGAGACGTTATCTATCATAGTACTTGGTCTAACCACACTAGGTCCGACAGCTTCACTTCATTCTCGCCTCTTCTATTGAGAAGTTGGCTAT
Source organism: Anabrus simplex (assembly GCF_040414725.1). Taxonomy (NCBI): domain Eukaryota; kingdom Metazoa; phylum Arthropoda; class Insecta; order Orthoptera; family Tettigoniidae; genus Anabrus; species Anabrus simplex. The sequence continues at coordinate 1,175,147,859 of NC_090265.1, read as the reverse complement.
GCTGGTACTTGGTCTAACCTTAATATGACAAACAGCTTCACTTCATTCTCGTCTCTTCTAGGGAGAAGTTGTCTATCCTGATACTTGGTCTAAACATTCTAGGTCAACAGCTTTTCTTCAATCTTTTCTCTTCTAGTGATTGGTAGTCTATCCTAGAAACTGGTCTAACTTCACTACGTCAAACAGCTTCACTTCATTCTCGTCTCTTCTAGTGAGACCTTGTCTATCCTGGTACTTGGCCTAACCACTCTAGGTCAACAGCTCCATTTCACTCTCGGCTCTTCTAGTGATACGTTATCTATCCTGGTACTTGGTCTAACCACTCTAGGTAAACAGCAGCACTTCACTCTCGGCTCTTCCAATGAGCCCTTGTCTATCCAGGTACTTGGCTAACCACTCTAGGTCAACAGTTTCACTACAATCTCGTCTTTTGTAGTGAGACGTTACCTATCCTGGTACTTGGTGTAACCACTCTAGGTCAACAGCAGCACTTCACTCTCGGCTCTTCTAGTGAGACATTGTCTATCCTGATACTTTGTCTAACCACTCTAGGTCAACAGTTCCACTTCACTCTCGGTTCTTCTAGTGAGACGTTATCTATCATGGTACTTGGTCTAACCACTCTAGGTTTACAGCTCCACTTCACTCTCGGCTCTTCTAGTGAGACATTATCTATTCTGATACTTTGTCTAACCACTCTAGGTCAACAGCTCCACTTCACTCTCGGCTCTTCTAGTGAGACCTTGTCTATCCTGGTACTTGGCCTAACCACTCTAGGTCAACAGCTCCACTTCACTCTCGGCTCTTCTAGTGAGACCTTGTCTATCCTGGTACTTGGCCTAACCACTCTAGGTCAACAGATCCACTTCACTCTCGGCTCTTCTAGTGATACGTTATCTATCCTGGTACTTTGTCTAACCACTCTTGGTCAACAGCTTCACTTCATTCTCGTCTCTTCTAGTGAGAGGTTGTCTACCCTAGTAATTGTTCTAACCTCACTATGTCAAACAGCTTCACTTAATTCTCGTCTCATCTAGTGAGAGATTGTCTATCCTAGTAATTGGCCTAACCACACTAGGTCAAACAGCTTCACTTCATTCTCGCCTCTTCTATTGAGAAGTTGTCTATCCTGGTACTTGGTCTAAACATTCTAGGTCATCAGCTTTTCTTCAATCTTTTCTCTTCTAGTGACTGGTTGTCTATCCTAGAAACTGGTCTAACTTCACTACGTCAAACAGCTTCACTTCATTCTCGTCTCTTCTAGTGAGACCTTGTCTATCCTGGTACTTGGCCTAACCACTCTACGTCAACAGCTCCACTTCACCTTCGGATCTTCTAGTGAGACGTTATATACCCTGGTACTTCGTCTAACCACTCCAGGTCAACATCTCCACTTCATTCTCGGCTCTTCTAGTGAGACCTTATCTATCCTGGTACTTGGTCTAACCACTCTGCAGTAGGTCAAGACCTTCACTTTAATATCGTCTCTTCTAGTGAAACCTTGTCTATCCTGGTACTTGGTCTAACCACTCTAGGTCAACAGCTCCACTTCACTCTCGGCTCTTCTAGTGAGACCTTGTCTATCCTGGTACTTGGTCTAACCACTCTAAGTCAACAGTTTCACTTCAATCTCGACTCTTCTAGTGAGACCTTGTCTATTCTGGTACTTCGTCTAACCACTCTAGGTCTAAAGTTTCACTTCAGTCTCGTCTCTTCTAGTGAGACGTTATCTATCCTGGTACTTCGTCTAACCACTCTAGGTCAACAGCTCCACTTCACTCTCGGCTCTTCTACTGTGGCCTTGTCTATCCTGGTACTTGGTCTAACCACTCTAGGTCAACTGTTTCACTTCAATCTCGACTCTTCCAGTGAGACCTTGTCTATCCTGGTACTTGGTCTAACCACTCTAGGTTAACAGCTTCACTTTATTCTCGTCTCTTCTAGTGAGAGGTTGTCTACCCTAGTAATTGTTCTAACCTCACTAGGTCAAACAGCTTCACTTAATTCTCGTCTTATCTAGTGAGAGCTTGTCTATCCTAGTAATTGGCCTAACCACACTAGGTCAAACAGCTTCACTTCATTCTCGCCTCTTCTATTGATAAGTTGGCTCTGCTGGTACCTGGTCTAACCTTAATACGACAAGCAGCTTCACTTCATTCTCGCCTCTTCTATTGAGAAGTTGACTATGCTGGTACTTGGTCTAACCTTTATATGACAAACACCTTCACTTCATTCTCGTCTCTTCTAGGGAGAGGTTGTCTGTCCTGGTACTTGGTCTAACCATTCTAGGTCAACAGCTTTTCTTCAATCTTTTCTCTTCTAGTGATTGGTTGTCTATCCTAAAAACTGGTCTAACTTCACTACGTCAAACAACTTCACTTCATTCTCGTCTCTTCTAGGGAGAGGTTTTCTATCCTGGTACTTTGTCTCACCTCTCTAGGCAGTGATTTTCATACCTCGTGTCCGACTCCTTGGCTGAATGGTAAGCGTTGAGGCCTTTGGTTCAGAGGATTCGGGGTTGAAATTCCGGCTGGGACGGGGATTTTAATCCCGTCTGATTAGTTATTCTGGCTCGGGTACTGGGTGTTTCTGTTTGTTCCAAAACTCTCCTATTCAAATTCAGACAACACACTACCAGCCACCACAGAAACACGCAATTTTATTTACATCCCTCCACATATTTTGGCGCCAGGAAGTGTATTCGGCCGTAAAAGAGGGCCAAATCGACATGTAAGGCACAGTTCGCACCCGCGACCCCTCATATGTAGGACAATCGGTGAAAAAGGAAATTGTACTATATTCTCAACGTGAGAACCGTATGTGAGCAAGCAATAGAGTATAATACACAAATCCACGTGAAGTACCGATATACAGTATGGTGACACGTTTCCTGTTACAAAGAAGTTGCCGTACAATGGAAGTCAAACACGAGCTACGAGGATATTTCTCCCTGCTGCACTTCCGAACACGTCTAGAGGCGAGTTACTGTTACGTGCTTCTCGCTGTCAGCAAGACTATGTCTATGTTACTGAACACTGAGAAATAGTGCATCCTCGTCGTTCAGAACCAAGTTATCATTCTTTTGTTATAAATGGCGTTTTATTTCGGAGTTAATAATTCGTGCATGTGTTTGTGTATTTGTATGTGACATCTTTTTGATCGGGATATATCATTGCATTTTATGGCCTATATATTAGGGAAAATGCGGGTTTGTAGTTCTAAGTGACTAGCGATTCTATCGCCAGGTGATATCGATGGAAAGTATTGCCTACTGCAGTCACCACCCGCGCTAAAAACACGGTAAACAAGCTCGGGAACACAAACAAATAATACTAAGGATATGCCTTTGCGATTACTTAAAATGACAACTCGAATTTCTATTAAAATTATTTTAATGAATAAAATTGAAAATAACTAGTTATTAATAAATCAAAAATGTTAATAAAATAATAAACAGGTCGATGCAAATAAAGTACTACATTTTATGCGTCTACTTACAATTAATTAATAATTTACTGAAATAGTCTCCTGAGTTGAGGTTGAGTGGGCAGTGAAATCTACATGTTTTACAGTAGAATATTGTTCTACAAATAATTAATAGATTACCGAGCGAGTTGGCCGAGCGGTTATGGGCATGAAGCTGTAAGCTTGCATTCGGGGGATAGTGGATTCGAACCCCACTATCGGCAGCTCTGAAGATGGTTTTGCGTGGTTTCCCATCTTGACACCATGCAAATGTTGGGGACTGTCCCTTAATTAAGTCCACGTCCTCTTCCTTCCCACTCCTAGGCCTTTCCTATCCCATCGTTGCCATAAGACCTATCTGTGTCAGTGCGACGTAAAGCAACTAAGTACCTCGTGAAAAAGAAAAGGTCACCATAGAAACTAGGAAGGCCATTGCACATGCTACTGTGATAGCGAAACCATTGTACAATTTTCATACACCGAAGTAATTAAGCAATCTCGGCTGACAAAATACAATATCGTAAACGGTAACTTTCATCGTGCACTTTCTTGGTTGAGTCTCGGGATGAGGACACAGGTTTACTTTACTTTTACTGTCAAGCTGCCTATCATTAGCAGTATAAGAACCACATCTCTATGACGTGAATGAGGTCTCATAAAGGAGTAACTACTGATCCTGACTTTCCTGTTCATGAAGACATTCCTGCCGTCAATAAAAATAGTCTTCGATCACACTGCCCTCCATTACGAATCGCTCAGATTTGAGCAACAATGGAGTCACTGTAACAGACTAGTAAAGTGAACTCTTGTCCTTATCTCGAGGTGGTGCAGCTCCTTTCAGGCACACGCCGAATCGAGGTGAGCTGCATGTACCATTTTAACCACATACCAGCCCTCTGGCTATTCTTAAATTTCTGATAGTACCGGGAATTGAACTCCGGCTCCCTAGGACAGTAGCTAATAACACTAACCGTTACGCTACGGATAACAGACCAGTGAAAGGCTAGTTCTATGCCATAGTAGCTTACGTTGCCTTTCACCTCAGTGAGGCCATCAGGTCTTGAAGAACATCACAAGATTTGTTCCGTCCTAAGGAGAATACGGACGAACTGTAGAAGATGCACGTAGATTTTGTTTTATTGGAGGGTTACGCCCTTTCTCAGGCCAAGGTAATTTGTGGTGTGATAAGATGAGGGGGTAGTTGTCGTGGCTTGTAGGATGATCTGCCCCAATATTTTCCTTAATGCAGAGAATGGAAAACCACGAAAGTCTATTCTCAGGGCAGCCAATGGTAGGGCCAGCCCCTCCACCTCCCGAATGGACACCTGCAAGGCTGTGGAGCCAGTACACTCTGCTCAGTGTTTTGTTTGAAAGGGGTATGACATCCAGACGTGCCCGTTAGAGTTTTTTGCCGACCCGGAGGAATTTCTTCTGTTCACAGGTCAATCGATCAAATACATTTGCAGTCTAGGTGTGTGTCTGCGGTCTTCCTGAGTAGACATAAACTTCATTAGTTTTGCTATAAATCATAAATTTATGGTGTGTTGCTGACGAGGCGGTATATGAACAAATAAAAATAATAGCACAGTGAAAATAAGTACTGAGTCAGGTATTCGGGGAGTACTACCGCAAGTATCGTTTAATCGAATTTTGTTTTGATCTGATTTCTAAGTCCTGGCTCAATCAGGAGATGCAGACGCCAGTGAATTAAATCTGAATTCTGTCTCTTTCAGGTGTTTCTTGTTTTTTTATCAAATGTTAATGAGATTGTCAGTAACAGGAGTTAGCTATGGAATGCTTCCTGCTTACAGTAGGTACTCTCCATGAGCTTGTAACTAGGAACATATATTGTAGATTGATGACTACAGCGGTCAGTTTTCAGACCAATTCATAGAACTACTACTACTACTGAAATTTATCCAAGACATACATAAGGCAGTCAACAAAAGTCAGACAACTCTTGTGCTGCTGGAGTTCTATATAGCGTTAGAGACTATAGACTTCAACATATTCATTTCTAAACTATATTCGGTTCTTTAAATGCTCTTTGCTTGGTTGTCCATTACATTTCTGATGGACGGAAATATATTACTGAAGGCTAAATTGTATCATCATGGTGTCATTTGATGACAGATGTACCACAGTATTCAATGCTGAGCCCCCTTCTATTTTCTCTCTCTATTGAGGATATCTCTCAAAAGTCAGAAGTTGAGGTATTTCACGCATCCTCTTTATGTTAATGATCTACAAATGTATCTGCATATTCGTTCTGATAACCTTTTTTCAGCTATAGATACAATGAGCTAAGATCAACTTCCAATTGCCACAAGGTCTTCCTTGTACGGTCTCAAAATTAACTCTCTAAATCTCAAGTTATTGTTGCTTCTAGGTAGCTTGAAACTTCTCTCGCAAGGCAATCTAACAGAACTTCCTATTTCCTTTTTTATCCTGTGATTTCCCAGAAATAACCGTGGGGAGTGAAATTATAATTTCTGCAATATTTTGTTGCACACTTACTAGTTTAGTTCTCACAGTACGGTTGTACATGGAGAACGTAAAATGAAGAAGGAGTTATAAAAGGGCATACTTCTCATGATAATAGGAGGATACTCATCCCATATTGTCATAAGCTATACAGATTGTAATGGATGACATGGGGGAAGTAAACCGTATTTGAAGGGACCTTCCATGAAAGAAGACAAGGGGATCAGCTATAAGTAACATCATGAGCACCCCTGCAAGTAATAAGTAATGGCCCGAACTCCACAAGACAACTCAAAAGCCATTTCTATGTTTCAAAAAAGAAATTGTTTTTTCATAACAGGCTACAGTTGTCAGACTTTGTTACTTCATTATCAAATGAATTTGTTGTACTTCAGGCTAGCCAAGTAGATATCTCCACATACGGCTACTTTAACGTTAAAGAGATCAATGCGATTCTTCCGCGTCTCGACTGCTCTACCGAGTAGCTTCAGTGATCGTTATCTTAAAGGGTATTACTTAGTCATCGTTCCATCCTGTTCGACTCGTTCTTTGAATGGTCAGCGTACTGGCCTTCGATTCAGAGGGTCCCGGGTTCGATTCCCGGCCGGTTGGGGGACTTTAACCTTAATTGGTTAATTCCAATGACCCGGGGGCTGAGTGTTTGTACTGTCCCCAACATCCTTGCAACTCACACACCACACATAACACCATCCTCCACCACAATAAGACGTAGTTACCTACACATGGCAGATGCCGACCACCCTCATCGGAGGGTCTGCCTTACAAGGGCTGCACTCGGCTAGAAGTAGCCATAAAAAATCGTCCCATCCTAAGGAAACTGCTTAATGAGCTGTTTTGAAGAAGATGGATTTGATGTTCAATTCACAAGGCTGCTCTCCAGCTTACCTTTCTTTTTCCTACTAGCTTTGTCAATTAATTGAGGTTGGCACTACGTCTAGTAATACGGTCGAATGCCTTCCTGAGTCAAACCCATGTTTAGGAATGTATTCAGTATTGCATGTGTCTGTGGTGTTTCGTAGTGTGGTGCGTTGCATATGTGTGTGTTGATACCAGCACAAATTCCCAGACCCCGAGACAGAAGGAATTAATAAGATTCGGCTAAAATCCCTAACCCGATCTAGAATGGAACCCGGGACCCTTTCAAAAGAGCGTTGCTACGCTAACCATTCATCTAAAGAGTCTGACTAATTTCCAGCTAACCCACTTTAAGCAAATCATGAACAGTTCCTTTAACGATAAGAATACAAAAAAACCTTGCTTTGCCACCATGCCTAGACCTATGTTACTGACCGTAACAGTGGTAAACATAAGTAACGTCGTAGAAATGAGAGGCTAATCAAGTAATAGCCCCATTTAGTAGCTCAATATTACCGTGAAACTTGTTAATTGTGCACAACACAGCAGCCCTCTTAAGCGCAGGTCGTTTGACCTACAATATTGTTATTCAGCTGCTAATGAGAGAAGCCGCACATTATACCGCTCTCACTTGTAGGGAAAGCACAAAATGCTCTTTCGGTCCGCAATTCCGAGAGTCTGCTAAATAATAGTAAATAAAGGAATATCCAAAAGGTTTCTTGCGTGCACAGACATCAAAGACGACTTACAATATGGTCTTCCTAACCTATCATAGAGGTTGCTTTATAGTTGTCTATTGGAATCGGGTGGTTTCATTAAATCTCTTTTCTAAGCTTGTAGAAAATGCTTTACGGTTGCTCATGGAATCCGCTGGTTTGAGATTAAATCTCTTTATTAAGGATGTAGGAAATTTAATATATAACGTTTTTTAGGATCAAGTTACAATAACCGTTTAGCTGTGAACTGAACGGTAACCACCAGGGTCGTAGTCAGACTCGTTGGCTGAATGTTCAGCGTACTGGTCTTCGGTTCAGATGGTCTTGGGTTCGATTCCCGGCCGGGTCGGGTATTTTAACCTTCATTTGTCATTTGCAATGGCTCGGAGGCTGGGTGTTTGTGCTGTCCCAAACTTCCCTGCAACTCACACACCACACACAACCCTATCTTCCACCACAATAACACGCAGTTACCTACACATGGGAGATGCCGCCTGCCCTCATCGGAGGGCCTGCGTCACAAGGCTGCACTCGTCTAGAAATAGCCACGCGAAGTTATTATTATTACCAGGGTCGTATATTTATAGAGACATCGGTTTTTTGGAATTTATTCATAATTTCGTAGTTCTTTATCGTCGCAAGCTAACAATACGTATTTGTTGCATTCGAACTCCCTCAAATGCCATTGATCTCAGGTGGGGTCGAACCTGCTATATTTGAGCTAGAAGATCAACGACTAAGGAAATGTGCAACTGTGATAGCCAACACCACCTACTTTTTCTTTATCATTATTATTATTATTATTTATTATTATTATTATTATTATTATTATTATTATTATTATTATTATTATTATTATTATCAAGGTACCCCTGTTTTGCTACTGTTTTAAACTGAAAGTTATAATTCAAACTTTTATATTTTGGGGAATCCATTGTCGGCTGAGCCTGTAAAACACACGGTCAATTCGTACGTCGAACGTTTTGGAGGGAAGATTATTTATATTCGTATCTAGCAATTTGAACCGCATAGAATTAGAACGTTTTCAAACCTGATCTTATTTAGCATCTCGGACGAAGCTATATATTTTTTACTTCAAATGTCAAACAGTAATCGAGGAATGGGTGTTTAGTTTTAGGGGTAGAATGATTAAAAATTATTTCTTATTTAAGTCTATGACATAGGCGACCAACCTTCATGTGAAATTTTAAGTTGGCACATGAAACCGTTTCTAAATAATGAATACCGTATTGTGATTTCCAGAGTCAACCCCGTTCTAAACCCCTTAGTCTAGAAATATTGTGAAGTACAAGGTATTTTCTCTCAAAATTACAACTTGTTATGTTAAACAGTTTTAGAGGGATGAGTAATTTTCTTTCCGGAGATAAATTAATTTAACACCTAAGGGGTGTAATGTTAATATTTCCCACCTAGTATGTAAAATAGGCGTATATACTGTACCAGGAAAAATGTCTTTACCGGCAGATAGTAAGTACAGTAGCTTGAAGAGCATGGGATGTTTCTTGTTTTATTTTTATTTTTACAATTTGCTTTACGTCGCACCGAGACAGATAGGTCTTATGGCGACGATGGGATAGGAAAGGCCTAGGAGTTGGAAAGAAGCAACCATGGCTTTAACTGAGGAACAGCCCCAGGATTTGCCTGGTGTGAAAATGGGAAACCACGGATAACCATTTTCAGGGTTGCCGACAGTGGGGTTCGAACCCACTATCTCCCGGATGCAAAATTACAGCCACGCGGGGAATGTTTCTAAGGGGTGGTACGTAAGCATTGGCGTTGGTACAGAGAGGGGTATCAGTTCATTGAATTTATATTATTTTGAAAATCTGGTTTTATTGTTAATTTGAAACAAATTCATATCACCTTTTACACAAGTTGAGTTGATGCGTTGTAGCAGGCTGGAACCTCCGAACTTCGGGACGATTTCTGGACTCGGTCTGGACAGTGACTATACCCGTCCTTGATGCGAAGTTTTCGACGTTCTAGAATTTCTCGAATTTCTGGAGGATCTGGAAGTTCTCAAATTTCCAGGTGCACACGTTGCAGGGCTCGATCTCGCACTAAAATACTGGGAGATGAGGCGTGACGAGCACGCAAGTCCCCCGTATGGTATTCAACTCAGTTGCATGACTGTCAAATAAATTAATTTTTGTTTTAAATACTGCATTGATTCATTATAAGTGGGATACGTCAAATGTTAATGACACTTGGATATTCGACTCAAACACCTCGTTGAATCTTACGTGTCAAAGGTTCAAAAAATTGACACTTGGAAAGAAAACCATTGAACTTAGTAACTGATCACACGTTGTATGTTAGCCGAATTAATACTTGGGAAAATTATGTACAAATTTACAATGTCAAGTTCACGACGTAAGTCCGCTGATAGTGGCACGACAGTCTGAAGTATTCTATAAGATCGCTAACTTGTATTATCACTGTTTCCAACTGACTGGTTTCGTCACTTTTATGATTGGAACACAACTTTGAACGTAATATTTACAGTTCGTGCAAGTTCAGGACATATTACCATGTTTGTTATAAATGAAACAATTTTAATGGCACTCGGAGAATGTTCTACACTGTCTGTAAATAATTATTGAGATTACGTGCACTTAAAGACTGTTCAACATTGTCTGAAAATAATTATTAAAGTTTAACTGCACTTGAAGAAGGTTTACACTGTCTGTGAATAATTTTTACGAAGTAGAAACTACAGTATTAGCTTAACCGCGACACTGAAAAATCCTATGTTCTCTCGGAACTTCACGAGAAGAAAACACAAGTTCAAATATGACATTAATATTCTATGTTCCCACAGTTTGTTACGACAACACAAGTTTAATATGACACTTGCAAAAATTACAACACTTGGAAAAATTATATATTCCTTTGGAATGCCACCTTTAGTAAAGAAAACACAAGTCCTAATATGGCACTTGAAGAACACTCTGTTCTACTGGAACCGAGCACTAGAGAGTCAAAGTATCGTCTCACCGAAATACAGAGTCCAGGCTGGAATGAGCTTCGGTCTGCCGCACTTGTAGAGCTCCACCCGTCACCCGTATCGCAGAGACGGTGGAGTATTATCCAATTATTTCGTCAAATTTGTGACGTAAATCGCAAAGTCGCGAATATTGTGGCCTGTCAGCCGTTACTGATTTTGAGAGCCCTGTTTCCCCTGCTTGCTTTAATTGTCTGGAGGATGGGTTCCATTCTTACGTGAGGTCATGGCTGGCCAGTGTGTGGCCTGGCGCTAAGCGCAGGTTTTAGAAAAAGGATGACCTTTGGCTTCTTATGTTTGAGGCCCTCGGTCACGTTACCTAACTGGCTGATTAGCGGGTTGCCTATACTAGGTAGTCGCTTGTAGAGCTTGCTAGCCATGAGACTCCGTCTTACCTCCAGAGTGATGATTTGACATTCGTCATGAATGTCGGTATTCCTTGTGTACCGGTCAGCCTCCGTAATAAGGCGAAGTGCCCGGTTCTGGACACCCTGTACTTTATACAGGTTGCTGTTGGCGGCAATGCCCCATATAGGACAGGCATACTCGAGTAGCGGCCTAATCATAGTGACAAACAGCAGGAGCTTGTTTTCTGAGGAGAGGCTATTATTAGCGTTAAGTAGGGGAAATAATTGTGATACCCTTCTGTGGGCGATGGCCGAAATTTTGGATATATGCCGGGGAAACTTCCGTCCTTTGTCTAGGGTTACCCCCGGTACTTCGAGGTTGGGTACCATCTAATGACTTCACCAAAGGAGACCAGACCGCCCTCAAGTCTCAAAGTTCGTTTAGTGAAGAGAGTAGCGTGACTATTAGTGACGTTGATTTTGATTCTCCACTTTTCGAATCAAGGTTCGAGAAGGGAGAGGCTGTCCGGAATGTAGGTTTCTACTATGGGGGCCTGCCATGAAACCGCTGAGATTGCCGTGTCGTCAGCATATAAGTAGGTTTTAGCCTTCGGAGGTTTAGGCTTGTCGGAGATAAATAATTTGAACAGGTAGGGGCTGATCACGATGCCTTGAAGCACGTCCACCGTAATAGTGCGGGCAGATGATAGCGCTTTCTTAACTAAAATTTGGAATTTCCTCTCTGAAAGGTAGATCGTAATTATAACGGTCAAATGAGGCGGGAAGCCGGAATGTTTCATTTTATAGATTAGACCTTAATGCCAGAACTTATCGAAGGGTCTAGAAATACCCATAAAACAAGCTCCTGTGTATCTGTTGTCGTTAAAATTTTTGGTAATGTCTTCGGTCAATCTGAGTAGCTGGTGAGTCGTTGTGTGCTTTTTCCGAAAGCCAAACTGCTCACTTAGCTCCAGATTGAGGTCGTTTATAGTCGTTTGGAGACAGGATAGGAGGATCATCTCGAATAGTTTCGAGATGATAGATAGGAGAGAAATGGGCATGTAGTTCTGTGGGAACGTCCGGTCAGATTGAGATTTAGGGAGCATAATTACTTTCGCTGTTTTCCAGCAGGCTGGAAAATGAGCGAAAGGCGTTAGATAAGTGAGAGAAGTGATAGCCTTATTGGGGAGGTGCTTTAGGAATACCGCTGAGATCCCGTCCTGGCCGGGGGTTTTCCTGTTCTTGAGCCTTTTAATATGGGACATGACCTCAGCGGTGGAGATAAATTTGAATTCCAGAGGCGGGTGGGGGTCGTGTATTTCCAGCAGATCTTCGTCCACCTCGTCTATGAAATCCTCATTAGCAGGTTCAGCATTAGGAGAACACGTAATCTCTAACGTGTCTGCTAGTGCTTCTGCCTTTTCCTCATCAGTGTAGGCTAACCCTCTCTGTCCGTGTAACGCGGGTATGCTTGACCTTTCACCTGTAAATTCACGTGCCATGCGATAGACGGAGTCGTCCGGTGAGCTTAATTCGGATAGTTTAGACTGGAATGCAGCTATACTGTGATGTTCTAATAGTACTCGTAGGTTACGCTAATGTCTGTTCCAAAGCGTCTTCATTCGAAGGTCCCTGATTTTCATCCACAAGGCTAGAACCCGGTCCTCCTACTCGATTACTTGTAGTATCTCATCAGGCAGCGAGGTAGCCTTAGGCTTCCTGGTAGAAGGTCCCACGGTGGAAGTTTCAGCTGCATTCCTTACGGCCGTCGTAATTACTTCTGCTTGGGGGTTGATAACCTCGGCTGAGTGAATGCTACGATTGCCAGTGATAATCTCGCTCAGTGTACTGCGATATCGTTACCAGTATAGAGTGCGTGAGCATATGAAGCGGGATAGTATCAGGTTCGTGCTGAGGGGCAGCGTCAAGTGTGAGAAGGACGGGTCAAAGAAGTCTTGAGTGGTAAGACATGGTAATAGATTAACGTTACGTAAGACGGCTATAACGAGGTGGTCGGGAAGAATGTTAGGCGTAGTGAGTGTGTTTATCGGTGGAGTAAACTAATACGTTGTTATTATCAAAGTACGTGGTGAGAATACGGCCCCGTTGCGTGGTAAGGCGGCTTTTCCATCTCGTGTTTTTACAGTTTAAATCTGCCGGAAGATTATTCTTGGTATGATTCATGGTATGGAGTCAAACTCGTCTGTGTTAAGCTCAGCGTGAAGGGGTAAGTACCACGAAGCAACAGCTAAAGATCCTCAACTGGTCTCTACCTCCACTCTAGTGGCCTCTAAACCTGTAAGGCCTCCTGTGGTTGGTAAACGAGTGTGTTTTAATGTGTTTAATGGCTCGATCACCGGGGCGGTCGTTTCTGTACAGAATATAGTTGTGTAAGTGTGCATTTAGATGAGGTTTGAGTAGAGTTTCCCCAACTAAGATCAAGTCTGCGTGGTGTGTGCGGGCTCTCTCACCAAGTTCAGCTGTCTTGTGAAGGATAGAGTCGGCGTTCCAGAAGAGGATTCTTAAGTGTTGAGGTCTTGCGTAGGATCTAGTTCCCATCACTTCTCCATTCGAGGGCTACACTTACTAATATTTCCATTATCTTCACCTTTGAGGAGGCTGTGCGGAGTCGACGGAGAAGGGACAGTACTTCCCTAAGGTTGGGGTCGCGTAGGAACTTAATAGGTTCAAACAGGTCAGCTGTAGGGGAGGAGTTTATGGTTTGGGGGTGAGCGGCGGCAGGAGCGGTGGGGATGGGGAGGGAGGGGAAGTTGGTTGTGGAGAAGAGAGGTGGTGGTGGGACGGAGGAGGTGCTGGGGGAGAAGGTTCAGGGTTCGATCCCATCGCTTGGGCGAACGTTGTTCCCTTCTTCCTGAGGGCCGGGTTCTTAATGGGGGTGGTGAAGATGTTGCCTTTCTTAGTGAAGGGGAGGCGTTGGTTCCTTCCTTCTAATATGAGGAGGTAGATTTCGCATCCTCTGTAGTTTGCTGCGTGCTTTTCGTTACAGTTAGCGGAATTTTCTGTCTGGACCTTGGGGAGGTAATCTGGGTGTGGTATTGCCACTTGAGGTCCTCCACGACCAGGATCACAGTCTCCCTGTCTTCTTTGGAGCGGATATCCACCCTCACTCCATTGTGGACTGCTTTTAATCGGTAGTCCACCTGGTGATGGACAAGCAGGTCTTGGAGCTGGTTGAGGTCCGTAAGCTTCTTAACGTAGACCGGCGGGATGTTAATCCTGGCCCTTCTGGCCTGAGTGTCTTGGGCGTCCTGCGTAGCCATCTGTTGGTTCGTTGCCTGGGAGAGTGGGGGTGGTTGGTGATTAGTGGCTCGGGAAGTGGAGGCTAAGGGCGTGGATGGAATGCTGGAGGAGTTCAGAAGGGCGAACCTGTTGGGTGTAGTTAGTGGGTTGGTGGTGGGGGCGGTCTTGCGAGGGGAGGGAGGAATGGATTTGAGGCCCGTGTTCTTGAATCTGACGATGGTAAAGCCATCGCGGTCGGTAGTCGTCGTGGCTCCGGCGTCCTGGGGGCTGGCGGCTGTAGGTGAGTCCCTCAGACTAGGGCTGGCTGGCGACTCAGTATTTTCCGAGGACGACGGTGAAGTCGTTAGAGAGGCTGAGACGTTAGCGCTAGTGGGGGTGGTTTGGACCAGTGATGGGGGCGACGTCATCATCGCAGGGCTGATTGTCTTAAGGTAGGCCTTCCTACCCGATGATTGCGGTTTAATAGTCGCGAGACGTCGCGGCTGCGAGTTTCGGACTTTAGTCAAGGCGAATTGTGCTTGTAATCGCACTTAATTTAATTTGGAAAAAGTGAACGAAATTTAATAAGGTCTACTGCCGAGGCCAGGAGCCTGAGCGTGGGTGTGAGGCGTTGCTTGTTAGGTTTTAATAATTAAAGCAAGCATCCTGTTGCTAATGAACGGTGTAAGAAGTGTGGGGTAGGAGGGGAGGTCTAACACCCTAGGGTGGAGCAAAGGAACCGCGCTGTGCCCTACTACTCTTAGCCAAGGTTATGTTGTCTCCGTTAGGTTTCGGCGAGTCTCACAGTGGGGCCGGCTAACGAACCCAGCTACAAAAGCAAGCTATCTTGGGCGCTATTCGGCTTAGAAAGATAGGGGGAGCCTAGATACACCGCCTGACGTTAGATTAGTGCCTAACAACCAGTCAGGAGGTGGTGGTCCCACGGTGGAAGCCAGGTATGCCACCCAGACCAGCGGAGGGTAGGCCAAGTATTGTAGCAGTAAGGCAAATTATGCTCTAAAAATTGCTCCTTTGGAACTGGTTACTAGGCTTCTGTGCTGATGCGAGCGGCTCTGCCTGGGTCGTCGGGGATGAAGGTCACCCGTGGAGTCGTCCCATATGATGGTGGTAGTATGTAGCGCCGTGTGACAGCTCGCCTGTACTACTAGTAGTGGTGTGCCCCTGCGTCCGGCCGCACGCAGCACTGCTACGAGAGGATGGTGACGGTAGTGGCGGCTGGCAGGTGCGTAGCGCGAGCTGCTGAGCTCTGCGTGGCGTCCTCTAGTCTCTCCAGTCGAGTGAAGTGGAGTGCGAACGAATGGCGGATCTGTCTGTAGTCTATATCGCCTTGCTTTTATACCTAGAGCCGATGAAGCATCTCGAAACCTGGATATTATCCACCTCTGTAACTCCTAAAATACTTGGTAGATTTCCTAAAAAATTTGATAGTTTGCAGCTGTTATTATAGCCTCAACGTTGGCTGTGAAGAGTTATATTTAACTCCAAATTGACTTTTTACAGATGGATCGAAACATTACCATGTATGGTCATGCTCACTGTGCGAAGCCGGCCCGTGGCGGCCACGTCACTACAGTGTACGTCAGCGGAGTTCGGCGGGCTTGCGTATCCTTCACCTCGCGCGAACTCTCATACTTCGAACTTGCTATGTCGTAGCGGTGCTTCCGTTACAACACTGCCATTTGGAATTTTGTCTTCGTACTTTAAACAGTTTTGGAGGAAAAAATATATATTTGTTTTCAGATTTAAACCCCATTTAACTCCCTGAGGCGGTTCAATTTTTAAAACCTTCTGTTGTTTAACACCAAGGATATCATTTGAAAACGGTTTCAGAGGCTCCCCTCCCCCTCCCTCATGTCAAATCCTTAGGAATGTATTGTTTTAAAACCAATTTTTCTTTAATATCTCTTATAAAGGCAACCCTAATGTGAAATTTCAACCTTTTATGCCATACGGTTTCAGAGAAATGAATATTTTTGTTGCCGGGTATTAGCTGTAAAGCATAAAACGGTGATTCCTCATAAGAAATGAGAGTTTTCAAAGTTAAAGCAGAGTTCTACATTTTTAAAATTTGCTATTTGCTTTACGTCGCACCGACACAGATAGGCCTAGGTCTTATGGCGACGATTTGATAGGAAAGGTCTAGGAGTGGGAAGGAAGCGGCCGTGGCCTTAATTAAGGTGCAGCCCCAGCATTTTTCTGGTGTGAAAATAGGAAACCACGGAAAACCATCTTCAGGACTGCCGACAGTGGGATTCGAATCCACTATCTCCCGCATGCAAGCTCACAGCTGCGTGACTCTGACCGCACGGCCAACTCGATCTGCATTTTGCCTTAGACGACATTCGCCCTGAGATTTTGACGAGAGCCGGGTATCTTTCCCAGTAATTTTCCCTCTTCTTTCATTTGGATCCTTTCGCCGTGGTGAATAAGGGTCAAGCTTTCAGCAGCACTCAGCGTGGTCGGAAACAAAGTGAACCGGGTATATGTACGTTAGAGGGGGTCATAATGACAAATAATTTGAAAAAAAAATTCAGTAACTGGCGCCGTTGTAATTTTAGCAGATACCGAAGTTAGCCAATCGTTTCGCTTCGCGGACGAATGCAAATGGGCTATGCGCATCAGTGTTGCTAAATATGCACGTGACTTAAGTCCGGCTTGAGAGGAATGCCCAGAAATCAGCAACAAGTACAGTCGGTGACACTAGCTATGGCGCGATCCTCTCAGCTTGAAGGTCCGTTTTATTCTTCGACCGGTGCTCTCATGCTGGTCTTAAGCCACTAGCAACACCGCCTCGCAAGACATGTTTGAATTCAGCACATGATAAACTGACCACGGCGCGATATATCGAATTATTTTATTCAAATTATTAATCAGTACTACCAACCCTCTAACGCTGTTTCCGACCACACTATATATTGCTTCAGGACATGATATTGTGGTGTCGTGCTGGTATTTTTCATGGCATGAGGTCGATATGGACTGATAAGTGAGTTTGTATAGGTTTATGTGTTTCGAACGACATTTCAGAACTTCTTTCTCCGATACTATAAAGGAAGAGACATGTCCAAGATACTGAAAATGAATACATGTATGGTTTTTCCATACTCGTACCAAGAAATACTGTGGTATTAAGACGGTCAACATCATGGCTTCAGTATTTTTTTCCAAAAGATGTCTGGAAGCCTATAGCTTCAGCTACTTCCTATAATGTTCCAACATGGAGCGGACTATTTAGGGGTCGTCTGCCATTACCACTACATCATCTGCAAAAACAAGGGAGTCAATGCTCACTACTTTGGATCCAGTGGCCATCTTAATACCATTACTGGGTAGTCTTATTTCTCCATCTCTTCAAAAATACTGTTGAAAGGAATGGGTGAAAAAGCCCATCACCTTGAAGAACACCAGCCTTAATCTCAAAGGATGTCCGACTCGTTGGCTGAATGGTCAGCGTACTGGCCTTCGGTTCAGAGGATCCCGGGTTCAATTCCTGGCCGGGCCGGGGATTTTAACCTTCATTGGTTAATTCCAATGGACCGGGGGCTGGGTGTTTGTGCTGTCCCCAACATCCCTACAACTCACACACCACGCATAACACTGCCCTCCACCACAATTAAACGCAGTTACCTACACATGGCAGATATCGCCCACCATCATCGGAGGGTCTGCCTTACAAGGGCTGCACTTGTCTAAAAATAACCACACGAAATTTTAAAAAATCTCAAAGGATTTAGAGATTTCCCCCATGAACATTACTTGTAAATAGCTGTTGATCACAGTGTGTTGATGGAACGAGTATTGTTGCCCACACCCATATCCTTGAAGATATTGAGAAGACTGAATCGGTCGATTGCGTCATAGGCCTTCTTGAGCGAAAAGTTAATATAAGTTAATACAAGTGGATTCGTGTGAAGAGATCTGATTTCGGTGATGCTCTTTAGTTGAAAAAAATCCGTTCGCTGCAGGAGCGGGTTTTGCGGAAGTCAGTTCGATAATCACCAATCTGTGGATCAACAATAGGTTCAGTGTGATTTTGAAGCGTTTTGATAGTATTTTATAGACAACTGAGTGAAGAGGTATATTGTTCACGTCTGCTTTATTACCATTTTATGGAGAGGATGTATACAAGTTGATTGCCACTCTTGAGGAATAATTTCTGATTCCGATATATTGCGAAAGAGTATTTCCATTTTGTTAACGAAATTAGAACCATCAATTTTCACAAGTTCTGCAACTATGGAATCCTTGCCTCAAGTCTTGTATCTGTGAGGGATGCAGAGATTGAGGTGATTCTTTCTCGATTAGTTAATTCCTTGGCTATGTACCATTTATAACATGTAATATATTTTTGCTAGATATATCCCTAATTAGGACCGGAAGGGAACGCCAGGAGCGCATGGTTGCAGGTACCTCAACTTGTCCTATGGTAAATGGTAAACCTCATCAAGGAATAGTTTTCTGACATTGCCTTGTGGGGAGACTACTTAGGGATTGCAAGTATTTAAGATCTGTTCTCAGGTAACTTGGTGTACCTGTTCGTATAATGTTGCGTTCAAGGAAGACCAAAATAATGTTTCTTCTCCCTGTTGTTCAAGCCAGGGTGTTGTATGGTGATACGTAGCCATATTTGGAATAAAACGAACTCAGTAATAATTATAAATAAAACTTTTAACTCAGAGCTAGGTGTTTGTGCGGATTGGATCATGTAGCTGTTAACCTGAATTCGGGAGAGAGTGCGAACCCCACTTTCGCCAGCCGTGAAGATGGATTACCATTTTCACACCAGACTGTACCCAGGTAAGACCACGGTCATTTCCTTCCCTCCCTGTCTTATCTCTGTCCTATCCCATCGTCGCTATAAGTCCTGTTTAGGTCGTTGCGACGTATAATCAATACTAAGACTTAAACTTTCTACACATAACTTCCTCATATTTCATTGTAAGAAGAGCACGTAAAATTTTGAGGGATTACAGGGTAAAGAAAACTCTTTAGTAAATTTGCATGGTGTGTTCTAAGGGCAACAGTAACCATTACCACTCTTCCGTAGCACAAAACATGCGAGATGAAACTTCTAGCGCAGGGCTGAGGGGCTCAAACGGTTGAGGAGCTAGCCTTCTGGCCTCAACTGGGCAGGTTTGATCCTGGTTCAGTCCTGCGGTATTTGAAGGTGCTCAAATACATCAGTCTCGTGTCGGTAGATTTACCGGCACGTAAAAGAACTCCTGCGGGACTGAATTCTGGCACCTCGGCGTCTTAAAAAAACCGTAAGAGTAGCTTGTGGGACTTAAAGCGAATTACATGATTATTATCATCATTAATATTATTATTATTATTATTAATTTCTTGTTTTTGCATATTATGCTCTCTATAGTAACAGTGTCTTTTATTGCCAGGGAGGATAACTAAAAGGATTTAAAAAGAAATAGCATGCACATAAATACGATACTGCAGTTACTAACTGCCGAAGTATAACAATTTGACTTAGAACTCGTAATGCCACGTTTAAACGGCGCTTCTTTCTCTGCTAGTAAAGACATGCAGATGGAGTGCAGACCAAAGGATGCAGCGCAGCGTAGATCAATCTAGTGGTCAGGTGGTTGTAAGATCTTCTCGAACTGAATGGGGATTTCTGTACTTCATTTTAAGCAACAAGTGCTATTGTAGTTGGGTATAAAATTTATTTGCGATTGAAGCAGACATCTACGTGGCCCAAAACCGCGTAGCTATTCGCTCGGTTTGCAAATTTGTATTCCTCACGGAATTACTTATGGGAATTAAACATTGGTTTAAATTAACAAATGAAATATGATGTGCCCTAAACCAAACCCAAACCAAACCCCATGGCACAATAGCCCCGAAGGGACATGGACTACCAAGCGACCGCTACTCAGCCCGAAGGCCTGCAGATTACAAGGTGTCGTGTAGTCAGCACGACGGACCCTCTCGGCCGTTATTCTTGGCGTTCTAAACTGGGGCCGCCATCTCACCGTCAGACAGCTCCCCAATTGTAATCACGGGGCCGATGACCTTCGATGTTAGGCCCTTTAAAACAACAAGCATCATCATCATCAATTGTAATCACGTAGCCTGAGTGGACCTCGAACCAGCCCACAGATGCAGGTAAAAATTCCAGACCTGGCCGTAAATCGAACCCGGGCCTCCGGGTAAGAGGCAGGCACGCTATCCGTACACCGCGGAGGCCGGCTGATGTGCCCTAAAGCCAAATTAAATTATTCGTAGTAGCGTACCTAGTAATAGGACATTTCTTCATAGTGAGGAGAGCAATCAGAATCAGTGATTCGGAATCCAGGCAAAAGTAAGGATATTTGTTTACTGGATTTTAATTTCTGGAGGGTTACCCCGTATCTAGTTTAAGAAAATGCTGCCATAGTTAATTTGAAGAGCTGAGATGCCTTTCGAAATTTACCGACAACTGATGCGTGTGACAAAAACGATTGCCGACGCCATAAATGAACACTGAAACATTTACAGCTTGGCTAGTATCGAAGGAATTGATCATGTGGTTGAAATTTGCACTCGGGGGATGGTGGGTTCGAACCTAAGAGTTAGCCGATCTTTTCCCATTTTTCATACCCTTCAAACACCCAATCTGTGTATTATTGAAAGTAAACTGTTGTATACGATGTTTGTATACGATGTATTAAGGCAACGTTAAATCACTGAAATGTGAAATGTCGTATGGCTTTTAGTGCCGGGATATCCCAGGACGGGTTCGGCTCGCCAGGTGCAGGTCTTTCTATTTGACACCCGTAGGTGACCTGCGCGTCGTGGTGAGGATGAAATGATGATAAAGACAACACATACACCCAGCCCCCGTGCCATTGGAATTAACCAATTAAGGTTAAAATCCCCGACCCTGCCGGGAATCGAACCCAGGACCCTCCGAACCGAAGGCCAGTACGCTGACCGTTCAGCCAACTAATCGGACGTTAAATCACTAACGGAGAAGGAAAACAATTTGATTAGTGATTAGGAGCTACCAGGCATCGAAACGTGGATCTCAAATATTCAGCTTTCGAAATAACCCTCGTATTCTTCTGTCCAGGTCACATTGCAGTACAGTGGAGAAACAGGTAATTTTAGGCATCCTTTCACATTGAAAATGAGTGCTACACAATAGCCTCTCCGTGATTAATTGGGCAGCCCGTTACATTAGCAGCCAATTACTCGAACCTGAGAATAAATGTGCGATATGTTGATTGGCCTTGAACCAACGAGAGGAACAATATTTCACTGGTAATTAGGCTGTTTCCAACTATGCCATACAATATCACGGTCAAGTGAACAATACTCTACACATTTAACAACTCAAACAACTCGCAACACGTTTACAATTCACCAGAGTATCCACTTTCTCCCCACCGTCATTTGACCCGTGACTGTGTCCCTTAGTTGTGATTATGGTGGTTGGAAGGAATAAAGCATTCTCTATTTTTTTTTTTTTTTTTTTGCTAGTTGCTTTACGTCGCACTGACACAGATAGGTCTTATGGCGACGATGGGACAGGGAAGGGCTAGGAGTTGGAAGGAAGCGGCCGTGGCCTTAATTAAGGTACAGCCCCAGCATTTGCCTGGTGTGAAAATGGGAAACCACGGAAAACCATCTTCAGGGCTGCTGGCAGTGGGATTCGAACCCACTATCTCCCGGATGCAAGCTCACAGCCGCGTGCCCCTAACCACATGGCCAACTCGCCCGGTCAAATAATAAATAATGAGTACACTTCTATGACGAAAGTTTAAACAAAACATGCATACCTTACATCACACACAATGGTAATATGTATAACCAACTCAAAAACTCAAAATCGTGTAATGAATAATTTGGTATGCCATAAATAGAGATATTCCTTCCCCAGAGAAAACATAAAAGGTAAGGTAAGGGTGTATTCTGCCCGAAAGCAGGTCCGAACCTCCGCAGAGGTGTGTCTGAGCCGGAGTTTATGTACGGTAGGGTGGCCAGTTCCTTTCAGCTGCTCCATTCCCTTACTCCCGCCAACAACGCGTGGCAACCCATCGAAATCTTGACCACGTCCAATGTTCCTTAACTTCGGAGATATCACGGGATCCGGTGTTTCAACACGGCTAAGGCCGTTGGCGGAGAAAACATAGATGGGTCATAAATAATGCAAGATATATCTTAAGGTCAAAACCTTAATAATGTGTGGGGAAATGTACAATAAGGTAATTCTGAATACTAGCACAACACAATTTCAGTTATATTTTAACGAAGATTTTTTTCGGTTACCTTATTTATAAATACAGCTCTTGGGGATAATCAGAATCAGTCCTTGGATTTTATAGAGAAAGAAATGACAGAACAGTATCTTCCTAAGTTGTGTATGTATGTTCGTCTTCAGCCCTAAGGCTGGTTGGATCCACGACAGCTCTGCCATCAGCTCAGGCATCACTGAAGAAGCGTACTAGGGAAATGAGGAGTGAGGTAGTTTCCCGTTGCTTTCCTCACTGAGTCAGAAGTTGCTATTACATATCAGTCTGCCAAGCCCACTGAAATGTATGCACCGACCGACCCTATGAGCAACATTTTCATACCATTCATAGCAGGGACTGGCTGCATAAGGAATGGCATTACTAGCATTGCTCATACCTCAGTCACTTTCATATTGTCAAAGCCAAGGATAAGACAGAGACAGATCAATGAAAGTAACAAAATTGCTCTAGCCCATACCAGAAGACATAGTGCACTGTAAACACTAGGTCCTGCCAGCAAGGCATCTTCCTAAGTTATTTTTGGAGAATTTACTACGAAATAACAGCTCTAAGAGCATTGTCATTTGAACCACTTCTATAAGCAGCTACTTCCCCTACTTTACGTAACACTCCTGGGTAAAACTGGTAGTTTCTACAACACTAAATATGGGGATGCGTTTACGTTTAATCCTACGACATGACAATGTTTCCATGTGTTACCATGTCTGGGAGAAGGTTATCTCAGTGCGTTACGGCTAATACGAGAGACAGATGGGTTAGAATCCCCCTTCGACCATCCTCGAAAATGGTTTTTCGTATTTTCCCATGTTCATATCCAGCCAAATGCCGGGATGGCACCTTTCTCATTGCCATGACCACTTCGTTCGCATTCCTAGCGCGTCCAATTACACCGACACCCACATACAACATACTCACCCAGCAGTACATGTAGATCACTATCATGTGGTGTACCGGGAAAAGGTCAGGTCTGGCGAGCCGAACATATCCTCGAGAACTCCCGACACTAAAAGACACGTGGTAAAAAATACATTTTGAAAACGTTAAAAATAACCATAAGAAGTGTTATCATTTATTCAGGTACTTTAAAGTTTCGTGGGATCATGTTACATAATCAAAACAAATTCCAGTATATACAGGATGGAAGGTACCTGATGCTCCAAATTAACACAAGAGATCTTGGATAGAGGATCACAATGTTGTAATTTTCAGGACAGCAGCTTACACCATTACGCTAAGAGTCGCGAGAAAGGATACGAGTGCTCAAATAAGCGGTAAACCTATGTTACGAACTGCCAGTGGAGAGATGGCGTGGAATAACGTTAGTAGACAAATAAGTTTAATAATAAAATCATTTGCATAACGTACCACTAACTACTTTTACGGTTTTTGGAGACGCTGATGTGCCGGAATTTAGTCCCGCAGGAGTTCTCTCACGTGCTAGTAAATCTAGCGACACGAGTCTGAGGTATTTGAGCACCTTTAATTACCACCGGACTGAGCGAGGATTGAACCTGCCATGTTGGGGTCAGAAGGCTAGCGCTTCAACCGTCTGAGCTAATCAGCCCGGAACGAATAAGTTCGAATGGTGCTTTCAAATGTAGGAAAGATCACAATACCACATGAACATGAAGTTTGAATTCAAGGGTACAAAACGGGGGCAAATATTCGTTTATAAGGAAAGATGGTAGGGATTGGAATAATTTACCAAGGGAAATGTTCAATACATTTCCAAATTCTCTGAAATTATTTAAGAAAAGAGTAGGTAAACAACCGATAGGCAATCTGCCACTTTGGCGATGGACCTAAATATAGATCAGTGGTGGCTGATTGACTGACTGATTATCGGATTGGTCGCATGCGACTCGTTGCTAGTGGCACGATTTAGGCCTGGTCACATCCGGCACGATCGCTTCTAGCACGTAACTCCGTTTAGTATTCGTTCGTTGCTCAGTCTTCCAGCTTTGTCATCAGGTACATAAGCACGCCAAATATCTAACTGCTCAGTTAATAAGTCGATCAGTCCTCGGCAATAGAGTGGTTCCTTTCAATCTAAAGCTCCGTGGATTTAAATATATTAACTCTTTGTTTGTGTTCCATTCTGATGAATTCGCTAAATTGGTTTTCCATGTGTAGCACTCAAACATTCTTCTCTTAAATTCCTCTTGTCCAGTCGGTAATGTGGGACTCATGTAATGACTGCATATTCGGTCCATTAACGTGCCCACTGCTCGCCCCGCTATCGTCTACCCCATGCGGTAAACAAACAACAGTGCCACTTCGTGGAAGTGCAGTAATATTTTGAATACGTAATACTATTTTAGGTGACGGTAGTTGTTCATGCTGTGCTGCTTACCATTCTTTATTCATTTCCAACAAGAATCACGGTGAAATGCGATAGTAAATGTTAGAAAGTATAAAAAATGAACGAGAAAGTTATTCGGGCTCTTATGATCCTATTAATAGTGTTACCGTGTTTTTGGTGGTAGTTATGCGTGAAAGAAGGTGCTGGGTGGTGAATAGATCTCAAGCTACTAAAGTGAAATTAATTTTAAAATTTAACAAGGTTATATTTCCTTTTCAAAATTAGGTAACAACAAATAGAACAGGTACTTAGTAGCCGAAACACAATTGAAAAATACATTTACATAGGTACCCCATTTGGGGCTTCAAAAGTCAGAAACATAATTCTTGGGCAATCAGCTCAGTTTTACCCCAAACACAATTTTAACAGAGGGGCAGAAAACCCCATTCATACCTAGGAGCCCTTGCTCCAAATTACACTGAAAAGCCTCCTCGAGGCATACAATATACCATTTTCAAAAGAGCCACTCGCTCTCAATTTTAAGCCTCTCCCAGGCCACACCAAACTCCACCTTTAAGCTGTCCTCAAAGGACATATACCCAGGGGTAAAATACCCAACCTACTGAGGTCTATTAAATGACAAGAAGGTTAATTAAATGACCTCTAAAACAATTTGAGAGGAGGCGAACTTGCACTCCTAATACACTTTGATTAAGACCTACTTGGCGCCAGGCCGTTAATGCAAGGGCTAATCCCATTCTACAGAGGTGACTTAGAAAAGAACAATTTGTTTTACATTATCGAAGAATAGGTTGAGAAAAATAAGTTCACCTCAAAACAATATGAGTGGGAGCTCGAGAGGGTTAGCACTCTCTATCCCAGAATGTAGCTTTACAAGAGAATCGAAGAAAAGAGTAGTTACATTTTAGGAAAAGGTTACATGGTAGAACGCTTCGCACCCGCCCCGAGAGTTAAACTGCTGAGCAAGAAAAGAAAGAATTTATTAATCGGCCATTACCTTATTGTTGACCGCTGCAGAAGAAAGAGGCGCTACCCGCCTCCTGCGATGTACTTAATACACTGAAAGATGGAACAGAAGTGGCACGGAGACCCAAAAATCAGCAGTTTATAACCTCTCGTGGAAGGTTCTAGGCGTTAGGGGAATGAAAACACCCGCCCACAATTATTTTATTGGCTAGGACCCCGCAATCGATTCAAGTTGGGGGAAGATACATCTGATTGGATAGAAATTAATTTAAGAAATTCGGGATTGGCTACATGCAAAACAAGGGGAAAGAGAGGGGTATACAGCCAACTTAAACAATAACAGAAAGAAATTTAGCAAAGAACAAACATTTGAAATAAAAATTTCTTCAACAAAATAGTTCTTTGACTCCGCACTAGGTTGCACTATTGTTGATCTTCAGTAGTGTCCTCTAGAAGAGAAAGTTCACACTTCTTACTTCAAGCTAAACAAAAACACATCAAAAGTGACACAGTTCAAAAACTCAAAATTTTCCACGTGGTGACATCTTCTGAGAAAGTAGAGAATTAATAGAGTAGATAAAGTTCAACCTTCCTCCAGAAGAGGAGTTTCAACAGGCGCAACTTTTAAATAAACGGTGTAGAGGTGTACCGCCCGGTACAAATAGAATTACTATTAATAATTGTACCGAAATATCCAAATTTAATTTTACTGCCTTTAGTGATTATGGTGGTGAGATTGAATCGCAGAACATTAGACAATTATTTCGTGATCGTTTATTTAGGTCACATCGAAATGATAACATAAGTTTTCATTGCAGTACTGGGAACATATTGTGGAATTTACTTTTTTCTGGCAATGTTGATGTACATGTTTACAACGTTGTAGAATTTTGTGCCATATCCATTGTTTTCCAAAAACCTCCTTCTAATATACTCCAGGAAAACGAAAAAAGAACACATTGACTCAAGTGAATAAGGCCTGTCATAATTGAACGGGACACTGTGAGAGGGCAGTGCATGCGGTGATCAAACGCTCAACACTTCGGACTCAGCAGGAACCGCGTTATCAGCCGTGGAATGCTGCAAGCTGCACAACAGTTGGTCCCCGCTAAGGCCAGTGACAGCCAGTTTGCCGTGGTATACGGAGCTCAGTCTGTGTCTACAACATCATTACCATGCCGCGACAGCATGTTCGTGAACTGTTTGTGCAATAGATGGAGTTTGAGCGAGGACGTATAGTGGGCCTGCGGGAGGCCGGGTTGTCGTACCGTAGAATTGCGCTATACGTGGGGCGAGAGATCTCTACAGTGCATCGATGTTGTCGCCAATGGTCAGCAAAAGGTGTACGCACCCGTCGACCTGGGTCCGGACAGCGGTGACGAATAGATGAACGCCAAGACCGTCGCATTTTACGGGATGCCGTATTGGACCGCACCGCGACTTCACAACAACTTAGGAACACTGTTGCTCCGGGGGTGTCACCGAGGACCATTCACAACTGTATCCGTGAAGCAGGACTACGATCCTGCATGTCGTTAGGGTGTCTTCCGCTCACGCCCCAACATCGTGTAGCCCGGCTCTAGTGGTGTCACGGTAGGCGCTTATAGAAGGATGAATGGAGACGTGTCGTCGCTTCTGCCTTGGTGCCAATGATGACCGTACGCGTGTGTGGCGTCGTTCAAGTGAGCGCCAACGTGTAGAGTGTATACGACAGAGGCACTCAGGGGCAACTAGACTATATCTGATACAAATGTGTTTTCATTTAGGGTTGAAAGTTATATTAGTGCTACAGATAGCCATCGCCGCTACTTTCACATCAAATAGTCGTGCAGTGCAAATTAAGTTTCGGTTACCTTTGGAATGAAATTCCCGTGGCTCACGTTTTTGAACCACTGTGAGTCGATGGATTCCTCGGAGTGAGTGCGGTATGCTCACTTATAGATCTAATCCTTTTCGAGCGAAAATAATCGTACTTGGAAAATATTTTATACAAATTTTCCACGTATTAACACAAGTCTATAAGCAAAAAATTATTCAAAACTGTGTAAACTTTTCTCCACTTTGGTCGGAATTTAAGGTACTCCAGTGATTAAAAACATGCGAAAATTCTCAGATAAATAAGAATTTTCTAATTAAAAATTCGTAATGGAGATTACTTTCACTTAAATGACGAATATTCAGAAATATCCAGCGTTATATATTTATCTTCCAGGATAATAACGAAAGAAGACATTGTTTTCGAAATTTTGGAAGAGGTTTTAAATCTTAAGATCATTTACTGAATGTTTCAAAATTTTATATTCTTGCGACCAAAAATGACAACTACGATAAAATCCAAGGACATGCATCAGAGTGAAAGGTTTCATAACAGAAGAACGAAAATGAATCCTTTAGTTTCCAAAATCGTTTTAAACAATTTTTTAAACGCAGTAAGTGATTGTAAATGTAGGTACTCTCATTTTAAAAATCAGTTCAATTGTGATTTTACTTAAACACTTAAAAGTTTATAAATACCTTTCAAATGGGACACGATCAATTGAACAAAAAGTGTATGGCAACTGTGCAGAATTGAAATCAATTGTGTTTTACGTGATCAAAATCCTTTAGTATTCAAAATAAACTGTAAAGAAAGCAAGTTGGAAATAGGAAACCACAGATATTACAACAATAATTACAATGTATTAAATAATTTGAAGTAACTACGAAGAATTTTATATAGGTACATGAAAGAAAAAAGGAGACGTGTAGGCATATAGCCTACATTAGCTTGAAGAAGTTACAAGAAATATTTGAAGTCGTTGAACTGAAAAAACTTAAACAAACGTTCTTGGTCTTGAGTCACAGGAGCCACCGATTAGCACACAAGAATTAATAAAGGGATAAGACCACAGTCTAAAGCTAGAAAACAACTTAAATTTGCTCAAGAATAAGTTACATAAGTTACATTAGCTGAGTTAATATGAAAGTAAAAGGGACAGCCTTATTAAGTTATATATTCCTTGATAAATGTTGTGCAATGGGTGCAAGTACAAGTGTATGTGGGCGAATGTGTATGCGTGCGCGTGTGTGAGTGGTTGTGAATGAGTGTGTACACAGGGGTCTGAGTGAGAGTATAAATGGCTGGGTGTTCTTACTCTAATATTTTCAGGATAAATCAAGATAATTATTATTCTAAGGGTACAGTATTTGTAGTGTAAATATGTAAATTTAAAATTGTCTACATAAGTTTGTATGTAAATATTCAGTAGAGTTTATGTACACATGTGGAGATGGAGGCACTTCCGTGTATGTGGGGCTTGCCCTTTCTCCATCTACCACCCCTAAATTGTACATGTACAATTTAAGGAAAATAAATAATAATAATAATAATTAAAACGGTGGACGGTTGTCCGAAATATTGGAAAAAATAGTTAAGTGCAATAACAATAACTGTTGAATAGAATATGAAGTTGAAAAATGATAAGTCTGAAAAAAGAAAACAAGTGAACTTTCTATAACAACAACATAAATAAATGCGTAATTTCCCAAAATAAAGGGGGGGGGGTTATAAAGACCTCAAGATTAAATACTTTTAGATTGTAGATACATGACCTTTTCCTTCTTCATTTCCTATATTTCTCAAGGAATGTTCGATAAGAATACTTCTCATAAGTTCAATCAAAAGTTAAGCCCACCAACTGAAATATAATCACGTTAATTCCATGTCCAGTTTGAAGAGACCTAGCTTCAGTGGAAAAGTTTCCAGACGTACTTCACGATGCAGTGTGCCGTCTCAAACGAGGAGGCGGCGAAATTTCTCTCTTGTAAGAACTGGAGCGAGTGCAGAGCGATGAGTGCTGAGTGTTGAAGACCAGCTCTTTTATTTGAGGAGGACGGGATGGAGTGCGCAGGAAAAGTAGGGCTGAAAGGAATTAAAGACTTAAGTTACAAAGCGGTCATTCAAGAAAATTAAGCATAGGTCTTAAAGAAATATCGGTATGAAAATTTAAATATCTGTGGAGAAGTGGTTAGCGTTATTATCTGTCACCCCCGGAGGCCCGGGTTCCATTCCAACCTTAGCCATCCTCGAAGTGGTTTTCCGTGGCTTCCCGCTTCTCCTCCATGGAAATGCCGGGATGATGGCCAACTTAAGACCACGGCCGCTTCCTTCCCTCTTCCTTGTCCATCCCCTCCGATCTTCCCATCCCCCAACAAGGCCTCTGTTTAGCATAGCAGGTGAGGCCGCCTGGACGAGGTACTGGTCCTCCTTCGTAGTTGTATCCCCTGACCGAAAGTCTCACGACTCAGGACACTGCCCTCGAGGAGGTAGATGTGGGATCCCTTGCTGAGTCCGAGGGAAAAACCAACCCTGGTGGGTAAACGGATTAAGAAAGAAAGAAAGAAAGAAAGAAAGAAAGAAAGAAAGAAAATTTAAATAAATAATAATGAGGAAGACCGACTACTGTTCCGTCAAGCCATCCGACACGGAGTATTCCCAACGTCCCTTACAAGTAAGAAGACTACAGGAACTAAGTGGACCGAGGACAGAAAGCTGGCTCATAGTCAGCAAATGAAGGAGTATTGAAAGAAGAAGAACGCAACAACTTTACCCAAGAGTAGATACGAGCCCCGTGGTCCTCAGTAGGCCTAAACGACAAAGAAGAAGAAGAAGAATGAGGAAGAATGTAACTTAAATTAAATTAAATTACATAGCCATTCGCAAGGCAAATAGTCAAGAAGAAATCCGCGCAGGGATACATGACGTCATTCCGTACCAATGGGAAACTAAGTTGCCGTTGACGTGGAGAATATGACGTGATATATAATGACTAATGACCAATGAAAAAAATACATAATTCCATTACAAAGGAGAAAGACATATTTGTCAAGTACACCAGTGCTACAGTAAAAAGTAAACCGCCGACATGACGGCACGCGTTAACAGATGCTTCATAATACATGATCTATGAATTGATAAGGCATATAAGCACAACAATCTGAAGGATGGCGTTCAGTATTACAGATAGCAAAATTAAGAATTTTAGTCAAAAATAAAAAGGTACCGTGACATTACTTCTTCAAATGTAAGTACCGGTACATCGAAACGAAATTTCGATAAACGATTAAAGACATAGTGTAGACTAGTATAAATACTTAGAAGTCCAGGATTTTCGTGCGGAATCATGAACACAGGTGAAAAGAAAGCTCAAATAACTCTGATTCCATGAATCAGTCTGAGGTCAGGCTTTTGTATTCGCGTACACTGGCCTTTATTTACTTTCTCTTGAATACTGTTCTTGTACGTGTACTTCACGTCAAAAACAAATCAAACGTCATTAAAATTCCTACTTCAATGTCCACTGTATGCATGTCGAGTTTTCAGCCCGAAAGATGTTACATCCTCCATTAGGTTCATCATTAGCTATCACATGAAGGGAAATGAGAAGTGAAACAGCTTCACTATGGAGACAGAAATTGCTTTTTCCTATTAGTCTACTGGCCTACTTAAATTATATGAGTGACATTTTCACACCATTCATCACACTGGCTACTGAATGAATGGTGTTATTAATGTGCTCGCAAATCAGTCATTTTCATATTGTCAACACAACTTAGAATTACAAGTAACAACTCTCAAACTTATCTAACCAAAGTTTGATTAGAGTTCAAAACAAGGTCAACAACATTTGGTTAAGAAATGAAATTAAAGCGTCATATAAAAAGAAGTCGCTTTTAAATCTGCAGTTATATAGAGTTCATTTAGCGTTAGCTCAGGCTTTACATCCGTTAGAATGGAACTCTTTCCAGTTACATGTGGACAATAAACTGATTGCTTTATTGGATAGGAAGCAAGTTACTCTCGACAAGAAACTATCTCAATTAAAAGCATCCCAATCACGATTACCAAAACGCAGTTCAGACACGCAAAAAGCGGCTCCCTCACAGAACAATACACCCACAGTAGTTAATTTGACAGACGTACAGTTCTCTGAAGAAGAAATGGGGATCTTGAATAAAGGCTTAAAACATAACTGGCCTAGCAAGAAAAAAGAAACGGATATTATCAACACAGTAGCTGAGATCGAGGCTAACATTTCTAAACTCCCTTTAGAAACACAAAATGATACCAGATTTGAGGTAAAAAAGAAACTACCAAAACTAGCGGAAGAAATAAACGCATATTCAAATTTCGACCACAAAAAATCGATCCAGAACGTAAAAAAGAAAATAGACGACAACAACATTATTGTCACAAAAGCGGACAAAGGAGGATCCACAGTTCTCCTAGATCAAAACACATACATTCAAAAAACAGAAGACTTTTTTAAGGACAAAATATAGGCCTACACAATAGTCAACAAAGATCCAACCACGAGAATTCAGCGAAATCTAAAAACTCTAATAAGAAGTTTTATTTTGTGAATGAATATCTATGGAAAGTATTGAATAGGTGGTTTTTTATTTAATTATCCTTGATATCTATGCCTAACAACTTAGAATGTCAACTGGTTATTTTCGTCGATCACACCACCGTAAGTATCGACCATTTCGCATGCCTTAAAACCAATGCCATGAAAACCATGATACAGATGAAGACACTACTCTTCATGTTCTGCGTTGCCTAGGCCACAGAGTTTGTATTGTTCATCTGCGCCTTCTGCCCTTACTTAGTCAGATGTCTTTAGGGCGGGCAAACTGCGTAGGGACCGAGTGTCTACCGGTATAAGGAGATCCTCTATACCAAGTGCCAAAGTTTCCCTGAGATTGGATGAGAAGATATAGGTCAGGACACTCCATTATTCTGGAGGCAAGAAATTGTCCCTAAAACAAATTTTAGTCAACGGCATCAGGATGCAGAAGGCAACGGGAAACCACTTCATTCATGATACCCCTATAAATTCACATAGTAACATAGTAACGGTTCAGTGCAATGTAAAGATAAGAGCAGACTACGTGGATCGCTAACCTCCGTATACAGGCGGCTTCTCTAGCCTACATCAGAAGACCAAAACTACTTTGAACAGAGCATCTATCCAGAGATGGACCAAGGCAACTAAACTACTGTAATGACATGAGAACGATATTGATGCTCTGCATTTATATTTCTCTTTTGTTCTCCGGCCATAAGAGACGTAACGAAGAAAGTATACAAAATTACTGCATCGAACGGATAATAATAATAATAATAATAATAATAATAATAATAATAATAATAATAATAATAATAATAATAATAATAATAATAATAATAATAATAATGTATGCCAGCGAGACCCTTACCCTAAATGGGAAAGTTGACTTAGAAAATATTTTAAAAGAAGAAAGAAAAATCCTGAGGAAAATTCTCGGCCCTCAAAAACAGAAGATGGATATAGACCGAGGTCACACAAAGTGACAGAAGAGCTTTCCAACATTGCAGCAGACATCCGCAAAAGACGTCTGAAATTTTATGGGCACGTCCGCAGACTGCCGGCAAGTAGACTGACACACAAGATTCTCGCCTACATAAAACATCTAAAAAAATATTCCATGGGTACTGGAAGTGAAGAAGGATCTGTAAAAAGCCCATATGAACTGAAATGACACCACGGACAGAAACCTTTATAGAAAAATATATTAATGGATGGAAAGTGCGACCAGAGAAGGAAGTGAAAAGAAGACTGGAGCAAGGTGGGCAGAAGAACGAAAAAGGATCCACCGAGAAAGGATGAGAGCTGTTTGGCAACTCAGAAAACAGAATCGTTAGAGCTTTACGTGTTCCATTAGGTCCATACGCACATAATAATAATAATAATAATAATAATAATAATAATAATAATAATAATAATAATAATTATAATTATAATACTAATGATGTCACTGTCTTTACGTCACAATAACTACGTTTACGGCTTTAGGAAACGCGCAGGTGTAAGAATTATGTCGCAGAAGGGTATATTTACGTGTCGGTAAATCTACCGACATGAGGCTGACGTATTTGAACAACTTCAAATACGACCGATCTAAGCCGGATTAGAACCCGTTAACTTGAGCTCACAAGGTCAGTGCTCTAGCACTCGCGCAACTCATCACTGGCCATTCACTTCCTCCCATAAAGCTGAGTATGTGGCTAGCCGCTACGACGAGCACTAACAGTGATATAAATGGACAGCCTCGCAGTGAAGTAGATATTAGTTGAAATAACACTTAGTCATAATTTGGATCTATTGCCCGTAATATTTCGATGGATAATCTTCTCTACACACTCCTGACGACTTAATTGGAGTTGTTCACCAATTAGTGCGCCGAAGCAGTAATTAGCCAGTGCTCTATTCGTGTAGCCAATTAGGAAACTTCCGATGGAACAATGTAGCTTTGATACTACAGGTAGATTCACAAGACCCACTCATTACTTATATCACTTATCACAGGGAAATATTATATGAGTAAAATACTAAGGTAGCAGTAATCCCAATTATTATAATAACATTGTTATTCAGCAAATTATATAATAGAATACTAACTGCAGGTTACAGAATACACGTGAAAGACAGACGAAATCTTTGATTTTATGGAAGGCCGGAGGCTGGTAAAAGGCAAGAATACCGGGCGAGTTGGCCGTGCGGTTAGGGCCGCGCAGTTGCGAGCTTGCATCCGGGAGGTAGTGGGTTCGAACTGAACTGTCGGCTGCCCTGAAGATGGTTTTCCGTGGTTTCCTATTTTCACGCCAGGCCTTAATTAAGGCCACGTTCGCTTCATTCCCAGTCCTAGGCCTTTTCTATCCCATTATCGCCATAAGACCTATCTGTGTAGGGGCGACGTAAAGCAATTTTTTACAGCAAGAATTTGGAAAAATATAAAGAACTCCAGACCAAAATCCGCAAATGATTATAATGGCAAGAACTGAATGGCTGGGTAAATAGTGTAAGGAAATAGATGAATGTGAATCTAAGAATGACAGTTTTAACATACACAAACAGGCTAAAAAACTGCAGGATTACATACTAGGAGGACAAATGACTCTTATAAAACAATTAAGGTAAGGCCATCATCGAACATGAAGAAAATGGGGACCATGGCCTTCTGATTGTGACACAGGTGAAGGACAATTAATAACTCGCTAGGAACTAGAATATGAGCTCAGAAAGTGTGAAGAAATGCATCTGGAACTGATAGTATACCCGTATAAAATATTAAAAATTGTTAAAGAGGACCAGTCACAGAATATCCTCTCTATTTCTAAGTAACCAACGGCTAGATTTCATGGAGATTACAGAATCATAAGCCTAATGAGCCATGTTCTCAAAATCTTTCTAAAAGTAATACATGCAAGAATATACAGCAAATTTGAATCATACATAGGTAGCACCCAGTTTGAATTCCGTTATCGATTTGCCACCAGAAAGGAATTTTTGAGAATGCAGGTTTTGATGCAAAGATACGTAGATATGCCTATGGACGTATAAACTTCATTTATCGATTACGAGAAAAACTTTCAACCATGTGAAACGTAACTGCATACCCTATATTATATTAGACTGGATGGAAAAGGTAACCGAATTATGCAAACCTGCATTGGAATCGGACCAAATCAGTTACTAAAATAAAGCAAGGATTCTATATCTACTCTGAAAGGGCATTTTCTGAAGCAATGAAAGGGAAACAAGAGACATCGTTGTTAATGGAATCACAATAAATAACCTACGATGTACAGATGATACTATTCTGCTTGCAAAAAGTACTGAAGGTCCACAAACATTAATAAACTGTGTGGTCGAACATAGTGCTGCAGTAGGTTTGCGTTTAAACGTGAAAAAGACCAAAGGAATGATCGTAAGCAAACATGTCATTCAACCTCTTAACTTGGCAGTAGCTTGCATATCACTTGAGCAAGTCCAACGCTTTAAGTATCTTGGCTGCGTACTTAATCACAGCTGGAACAATTCTGTCAAAATTAGGTCCCGGATGAAACAGGCAAGGACTGTATTCAAGAGAATGAGCAAACTCCTCTATAACAGGGACTGGATTATTAATCTCAGTCACGGTTTACTTCGCTGTTACGTATTCCCCGTCGTACTTTACGGTGCTAAGCCTTGGACCCTAACAGAGAACACCACCAAACAACTTCGATCCTTAAAGATGTGGTGCTAACGACGCCTGCTCACAATAGCATAGATTGACAGAATACGTAACAATGAAATGAAATAGCGTATGGCTTTTATTGTCGGGAGTGTCCGAGTACATGTTCGGCTCGCCAGGTGCAGGTTTCGTGATTTGACACCCGTAGGCGACTGCGCGTCGTGATGAGGATGAAATGATGATGAAGACGACACACACACACACCCAGTACCCGTGCCAGAGAAATTAACCGACCCTGCCGGAAATCGAACCCGGGTCCTGTGACCAAAGGCTAGCACGCTAACCATTTAGCCATGGAGCCGGACTACATAACGATGAAGAATTCCTACACCTAAACAAAGAGCTAGATGAAGAAGCTTGAGTATTTTGGCCATATCATTTTAAATGCTAAATATAGACACCTTCAGCTTACCT
Source organism: Anabrus simplex (assembly GCF_040414725.1). NCBI lineage: Eukaryota > Metazoa > Arthropoda > Insecta > Orthoptera > Tettigoniidae > Anabrus > Anabrus simplex. Next base: position 1,175,111,635 of record NC_090265.1, on the reverse strand, counting down.
TAAAGGTGAACCTAAAGGAAGGAGAAGTAAGGTAAGAAGGAGAATATCTTGGCTACGGAATCTACAAGAATTGTATGGGTTCAGTACCCCCACTCTTTTCCGAGTTGCTGAGAACAAGAACCAGATCGTCTTCATGAATCCGACGAAGATATGGTACAACAAGAAGAAGAACTGTAGGTTTCTTAATCTAATGTGTAAGAAGCCATCGACTTAGTTTCTTGCAGTGGATCTTTGCCAGTGTCAGTTCTTCCTAAATAACTTAGTGTATCAAGCAATCAACAATATATATCTCATAAGAAGCTTCCACGGGAGTGCCAGTCACCACGCGAAAGTGGATGAAGTTGGGCTGACGGAGAGAATACCAGTCAACAAAGGCCTTTGCCAGGGTGATTCCAAAAGGTCTCTATAGGAAGGAAAGGTGATCAGCATTTCTAAGGACTTCCTCAACCATCCGCAGTTGACGAATGACGTCATCCTGTTCACAAGTGATCCACAACAATGACAGTCATATGCTCAAAAAACTGAATTAAGCCTCGAAGCTAGAAGATGAACCTGCTAAAGAACAAAGTGGTGAGTACAGGTGGCATCCTCACCATCGCTGAAGGTCGAACTCCTAAGCAGGTCGATGAATATGTGTGTCTGAGACACAAACTCAAGCTTGGGAAGAAGGATCATGGACGGAAGTAACGAAAACAGTGAATTTAAGCATGTTTTTGGAAAGCTTGGCTTCATCCTGGAAGTGTAAGGATACCAATGAACCTTAAGAAGAATGTATTCAATGCCTATCCATCCATCCATTATGTATGGTCCGGAAACAGCCCTACTAACGCAACATAATGCCAATAGACTGCAAGTTATGGAGAGGAGCCAGATACCAAACAAACAAACAAACAAACAAACAAACAAACAAGCAAACAAACAAACAAATTCTCAGGAGAACCCGCATACTGACGTCATCCAGCGTATATGGATATGGGCAGGATATGTTACAAGACATGATAGAAGCTCATGGACCAAGGACGTGTTCAGGCGGCGACCCGTGACATCACTACGCAGTATTGGGAGACCACAGCTACGTCTGGCTGCCAATTAATATTAGGAAGATCGATGTCATAAGGAAAGTCGTCCAGTCTCTGGGTGACGAACACCAAAGTTTCTACCATAACACTTCGAATATCAGACAACTACTAAGAAAGAAGCACTATCAGGAGAAATATGCTGATCCTCTGAAAGACGAGTCATTTAATATTACTTTTTATTTTAATGCGAAAAGCAGTCGGTGTATAAAGTTTGTAAGCTTACGTTACAATATTGTGATATTAGAGAATAAATTTCTCGAAGTGGTAATAAAAGATATAATGAAAAAATATTAGTTATTAAAACAAATTATGCATGTTGTTTGGGTTTTTAATACTTCGTTATTTAAATTTCATAGCACTGTTGAAAAGAGAAGTTAAACTGCCACATTATAGATAAAGAGGAATTGAAAAACACAGGGAAGAAAAATGTGTGTTTAATTTACGAGGAAACTAACTTCATTAAGGAAACTCATATCTCCTGAGAAATTCTCTACAGTTAATTGATGGATTCTGAAATCAGTCTGATGTAAATGAGTCTTTACATGTTACAAGGAATGTAAAAGTGAAATTTTTATAATTTCACTCACTATTTATAGTTTTTGTCTCTCCCATAAATGTTACCTTTGTAAACATGTGACAATTATTTTCACAACATGGACACCACAGTTTTATTCATAATACAACTATTAGCGGACAGTAATATTTTGAGAGTAGGAAATAAGTGCTACAATAACATTCACTTTTGCCGCATGAACAAATTAGACTCAGAATAAGATGGTCAATAAAATATTTAGTATCACCAGGAAAGTCATTTTTATAACATGAACAAATTTAATCCATGCAGAGTCTCTAGTAACTCATTCTTTTATTACGTTGAATGCGAACAATAAGAAAAATGAGCGGTTTATTCAGCTGTCAATTATAAATGAGTTTTAACTGAGAGAATAGATCCCGGGACCTCTGTGACCGTGCTTACAATGATACCAACAATATTGTGCCTCCCTACCTCCAGTGGGGTGGGTTCCTCGTAAGACTTCGGTTAATGACTAGTTGTAACAGACTATGCCTCCTTTATAGTACTTGATAAGTAAGACATTGGCTTGGGAAAGGAAACTGTACTGCTGCCCATACTATGCTAATCAGTATCATATCGCACCAGTGGGTGAAAATGTTAAGGCATCAAATGGAGCTCCGTCCGGAAGAGGACATTCTGCTCCTACTCAAAGCACTGGGAGTGACAACAAAGTATGATGCACTTACCTTCCTAGGTTGTCTACTACCTCAGTGTCGTGGCGTATCACGAATGTAATTACTTTCGTTTGGAGAAATATAAAACAATTAACGATTTATAGTTTCAGTCTATATTTATCCCTCATAAGACCTCTCCGTATATTCAAAGTCATGCAGCAAACATAATGAGCATGTTTAACTATGATGGAAAATTTTCTCCGCTCCAAAAATATGTAAAAATCCGCCATACATCGTAATTAACAGACAGCCATTTGAAGACCGTATATCATCCGCATATAAGTAGAGCTATATGTCCAAAGGGCCGGTCCCGTGGTGTAGGGGTAGCGTGCCTGCCTCTTACCCGGAGGCCCCGGGTTCGATTCTCTGCCAGGTCAGGGATTTTTATCTCGACCTGAGGGCTGATTCGAGGTCAACTCAGCCTACGCGATTAGAATTGAGGAGCTATATGACGGTGAGATAGCGGCCCCGGTCTAGGAAGCCAAGAATAACGGCCGAGAGGATTCGTCGTGCTGACCACACGACACCTCGTGATCTGCAGGCCTTCGGGCTGAGCAGCGGTCGCTCGGTAGGCCAAGGCCCTTCAAGGGCTGTAGTGCCATGGGGTTTGGTTTGGTTTTATATATACAAACATTTCTCATCTTCTTCAACGGTAACGTATGTAATATAATTCCGTTAATTTAATGTAATAGAGATAGATTATTTTCATTTACAGTATGGTTTACATAAATTAGTTTTTATGCTTATTTTGATCTTTTTAAGGTCACAATTACTTTCATATAACATAAAGTAGAAAATAGAACGGGTCTTTGTCGGGGTGACGATCGCAAATTTTGACGTAGAATACGTTATATGTGAAAGGTATATTCGAAATAAGATCTCCAGTCTCTATGAGTCTCAAGCGTTATTATTAACATTCTAAACAAATTTACAAATCTACAAGAAATAGTCGATGTAGAGTACAGTTGGTCTGTGATATGAGAAGTACCATACATATGGAAAGAGACTTACGTCAATATTACGGGCGAAATTTAAATCTTTGTTTTTACCGCATAGAGTCTTATACGCTTCTGTGAGTGCCCCGGAACCTCTCCATCACATCAAGGTGAAAATCATTCCTATCCACGAGTTACAAATAATTTACTACCACTGGAGTAGTAGATGTGATTTACTAGGGCTCCAGTAGCACGGAATTCGCCTCATTATGCTCCGCGGCTTTAATTTTGAGAAGCTACCGATAAGTTTTTTTACGATAGGCATGGGTGATTTTGAACCTTTAGAAAAACTAACAGGCCACTGTATCCTTTGGAATATGATTCGATAATTTTGAAGCCATTTTTTTCTACATTTCACAACAATTTATTGGGTCCGCAATCTCCTCAAAAGTGAGTTTATTTTTTCACCATATAATCATATAAATCACTGAGATGAATGTTTTAAAGGGCACCCTGCTCGATGTGCTAACACTGTGAGGCGCGTGGCACGCAATGTTGGTACCGCAAGATGGCGACGTTAGGAAATCACCCGATAATATCATGCCGATGTTAGATACTTGCTGCTGGGTACCGTAAATTATTCCTTTCTCAGTAATTCCATTATTTCTTCATCCTTCCACTCTCTTCTTTTCTTACCGGGCGAGTTGGCCGTGCGGTTAGGGGCGCGCAGATGTGAGCTTGCATCCGGGAGATAGTGGGTTCGAACCCCATTGTCGGCAGCCCCGAAGATGGTTTTCCTTGGTCTCCCATTTTCACACCAAGCAAATGCTGGTGCTGAACCTTAATTATGACCCCGGCCACTTCCTTCCCAGTCCTAGGCCTTTCCTATCCCATCGTCGCCATAAGACCTATCCGTGTCGGTGCGACGTAAAGCAAATAGCAAAAAAATGTTTTCTTCGTTAATCCGTCCAGACAGTTGTACACTTCCTGTCTTTTTCCTTTATTTTATTTCTTCATTCATTCTTCTTATCCAAGTAGTCCCAAAGTTTCTTGGTCAAAGTATCTTCCTTAGTACTTTCATTTCATTTCATTTGTCTCTAATTCTTCAAATTCTCCTTTTTTGTTTAAGACTGAACATTCAACTGCATAAAGGTATTCCGGTTTTATGACTGTGTTGTAATGTTGGATTTTAGTTTTAGCTGAGAGTGATTTTTGTAGTAAATATAGTTTGTTAATTGAAGAGCCAATTTCATTGTCTAAGCTCTATTTTTGTTTACTTCTTCATCTAGGCCAATTGGCTGTATTATTTCCCCATCGATTATTACTGTTATAATCGTATTATATTTCCAATAATATAGAGATTGATGAAGAAAAATCTGTACCTGTGAACGAAGTTACATGCTAGAAAATTTCGCTTGTCATCGTGATGAAGCAAACGTGATTATAATCACACAATAATCCATGTGTTTAATTCAGTAACAGGCATTAGGTAATGCTACATAAATTACATAGATTACTCTGTATTTAAGTTGTCGCATTATTATGAACGTATTGTATTCCAATTTAATCTCTTTTATGTAGAGTTATTGGCTTATAGGCTGACTAATTATTTATTAATAATGCTGGAACCCGATCCGCTATCTTCGTTTTGTCGTTTTGCGGCATTCAGTTACGAGGTTTAAAACCTCGATGATGACACAGGTTCAGAGGGTTTAATGGATATTATTCTGACAACATATATTACTACTTACATGATAATAAATAATTTTTATTTAGTTGGTCACATACAGTATGAACACGTAACATTCATGAAAATACACTAATTCAACAATACTTTAATCCTCTCATTACTAATTTTGACTCTAGGGCGTACTACATCATTGATGGTGCGAGGGGAATGCCACATGTTAAGACATTTCATCTCTGTTACCTAAGATAAGCCTCTCTCACTTCGAGATCAGTACAGCACAATGTCTTTGACAGCACCACATGGCGTATAGTTCGCATGTGCATGTTAGCTGTTAGGAAAAACATGTCCACATAAGAACGACGGGAAATTTACCGTTGTGAGGTGCAAAATGATGTGCATTTGAATAGGAAGATGACAGCGTCGTGGTGTGCCTTGTACTCGAATGTTCTGGTTTCGATTGCCGGGGATTTTAATTCTGAAATTATACTGGAACGGGGTTCCCTCAGCCTCATGAAACGAACAGAAGAATTGGCTGATATGAGAGGTAGTAGGGACGGTCGTGGAAGCCAATAAAAACAACTGAGAACGTACTCACCCTGACCAGACCTTCTGGCTGGGCAGCAGTCATCTTGGCAGACCTAGGGCTTTAATTACTTTTATGCGTGACGAGTATGTTTTTTCTTGCATAAGAAGATGAACTACAGAAGGCAGAAATAAGCTTCACAAAGGGTTCATCATCAAAGTTCAAATAATTATTAAAGCATGCAAAGAACGAATCAATGCCCTGATCACGAGATTATAATCCATCTAAACAAGAAGTAAATTTTTCTGTTGTGATAGACCATTCAGAAAATTCAGCAGTGTAATTACTCTTGAAATGTTCTATGTAAATACGGTATCTATCATCGTAGTTAAACCACGAGAAAGGAATTTCCAGTGCTGCTAACAATTTCCACACACTCCCAACTGGATAGCAGTCAATTTTTACTGGAAACAGGTCTAAGGGGTAAGATATATTATTATTACGTTGTTTTTGTGGCTCACAGAGGAGTAAGAAGCGTTAGGGGTGAATGGGTGGACAAGGAATTAACTAGAGCATAACTTAACACAATAAATTTGAAATCTTATTTCTTTCCTTTCTTCTAATGTAAAAATAGATAAATGAAAATATGAAAGAAAAACAACAATTTGAGATCGTCAGATCCAACAACAATGAATTGAAGTCCAAAAATCAGGTACAAAACTTGAGAGAATTACAAATGCTAATTCACACGGAAAAGAGCTGAATTGCTCTTGGCAAGTACCAAATTTACAAGAGCAGGATTTGCTCCTATCCTATACACTACAGGGGAGTCTGCGCTCCAACTACTCCATACCATAGCCCACTCTCGCAGAGACATCACTTTCTAATTGCGCACTTACAACCTATTGGTTGTCCTTAATTAAAGAATTTACACATGGTAGCCCGGAGGTGGGCTTATCTATTGCTGAACAATTTATAATCTCCTGTTTCTCCAGGGAACTTCACACCAGAAACAATTCTACATACCAAAATCAATTTACAGGGGCATGAGAGCCCATACTAGATGGCCGTAATGTAAAAAGGAAAGGATGGTTGGCCGTAAACAATATGCAAAGGAGGCGAAACACTTGCACTCCATCTATACAGAAAACCCTAAGTGGGCTCACTAAGCGTATTCTACAGCGGGGTGACTAAATGATAAACATTAAATACCGAAAGAGTGTTAAGAATTTTAGAATTTTAGAAACTTTAGTCACCCCGTACCAAGTTGAATGGGAATCAACAGAGGGTAATCACTCTTTGTTCCCTTCTATTACATATTTTCCAGTAGGAAATAGAAAAAGTCTTCAGTCTGGCCGAAAATTCTACATTTAAACCACCAGATTTAGAAATTTACATGAAATAAAAGAGGTTGAAACCTTCCCCTCACGCTATCTGCAGGAGGTATCACTTGGTTTGTTTGCTTTGCTGGGCCTTCCCAACTCCGCCCGTGGCCTCCGCTTTCGTTATGATACGCCGAACTCAATTAATTGGAGCAATGAAGAAGACAATTCGACCCTAAAGCGCCCAGCCTTTATGGTATTTTTGAGGGGAAGATTCCAGAACTCCTTACTGATAGGCTAGATTCCGTACACACACCCGATTTTAATTGGCTAGAGAAAATGTTTTGCAACATTCTGATTGGAGAAGGAACCAGCAGAATTGTTGGCAACTTTGATACATGAACAAAACAATCTTCAAAAATTAAGGTTAGCCAATTGTAAAAATCTATCCTTCCTTAAGAATTAAGTATTGTTGATCCCTTAAGAATTAAATATTGTTGATCACACCAGAGGGGCACTTAGACCGATGGTACAGATATGTAACAATTGAAAACCAAACTCTCGTGTACTACATCAGTTCAAGGCAGATCACCTAGATGGCCTTATAGAAGGCGCACAGTTTAACTGGCCGAAGAAGGTGTACTCCCGGTATTATTATTATTATCATTATTATTATTATTAATTAAAATAACGAACTGATTAGTTTGAGTGACCTTGAGATAATTTAAATGAAATTAAATAATATTCTAAGATATCGTTTTTAAGTAAAATTCATTTTCTAACAGGCCCTAGTAGGCCAAGTAATCATTAGTTTAGCGTATTTTCTATACCTTTTACTTCACTACCTCTTTAATAATAGTTCAAATGCTACGTCTTCAATCTGTACATGCAAACGTAATATTAGAGATGTAACTTCCTTTTACTGTTTAATGTTGCATTAACTTTCATAGGTTTGGCAACAGTGGGAAAGGAGAGAGAAGATGATCTGCCCACCATCTGGATGACGTGAAAATTGGAAACTCATCTTCGACGGAGTTTGGAACCATCATACCCTAAATGCAAGCTTACGAATATTATTTTTATTGTCCCTCTGAATTTATCAGTGCCTTTTAGTGTAGAATGGTTGCGCATTAATTCGTTACCACCATTTTGATCACAGGAAGAAAACCCAAACTAGGCGTACAAACACAAGTAGATTTTATTCCAATAACAAAAAGAAAATGATGTCATATTAGTACAATTTTACACTAATATTTTCTGGTTAACAAGGGCGCTTGTGAGTATAGTTTTAAACTATTTAATTTCTGATGTAGCGAGCAAGTTGTCCGTGCGGTTAAAGGCGTGCAGCTGTGAGGTTGCATTCGGGAGATAGTGGGTTTGGACCTCAGTGCCGGTAGCTCTAAAGATGGTTTCACGTGGTTTCCCATTTTCACTCCAGGCAAATGCTGGGGCTGTACCTTAAACAAGGGCACAGCCGCTTCCCTCCCACTACTAGCCATTTCCTATCCCACAGTTGCTATATGACCTATCTGTGACGATGCGACGCGAAGTCAATTGTAAAAATTAAAATAAATTTAACGTTTTGCAACCGGATACAATATTCATTGATTTCAGTACAAATGGAGTTTGTCATCCATCTGACTGAATAGAAGGCATACTTTTGAGTTTCATTTTATTAACGGTGAGAGTATGAAAATAGTTTTCGATTGGTAGAACACTTGCGGTTTTAATATTGGTCTGTGAATGAATTTGGTGTTGAATTTGGGATGGGCGGTAACTCTTCTTGCCACTGTTTCACCGTCATTCTAATACAAGGAACGACCGGGCGAGTTGGCCGTGCGCGTAGAGGCGCGCGGCTGTGAGCTTGCATCCGGGAGATAGTAGGTTCGAATCCCACTATCGGCAGCCCTGAAAATGGTTTTCCGTGTTTTCCCATTTTCACACCAGGCAAATGCTGGGGCTGTACCTTAATTAAGGCCACGGCCGCTTCCTTCCAACTCCTAGGCCTTTCCTATCCCATCGTCGCCATAAGACCTATCTGTGTCGGTGCGACGTAAAGCCCCTAGCAAAAAAAAAAAATACAAGGAACGTTTTCGGCAACGCAAGGACGGAAAATGCCTAGGGTATGGAAGGAAGGAGCTTTGGCCTTAATTAAGGAATTACCAGGTAATTAATCAATTACTTGACGTCAAGGCCATACCCAGGGGGAGATTATGGGGATTCAAACCCCTCTCCGAAATAAAAATGAACTCGCCAGAATTAAACAGCACATACGGGTATTGAAATATAATAATTTATAAATATATAAAGCTAGCATTTTCAAAATAAACAATTGAATTTAACCAATAAAATCTGTGCCATTTAAAATGTTTCTCTACGAATAGAGTTAGAGTTAACAAATATTCAAGGAAATTTTAATTTTGGTGAGATATACGGATTGTTTATTTTTCATGCTCTTAATAAATATTTCACCATCTTTCAATTATTTTCACTCCTTACCAAGTTATTCGTTCTCAAATGTTTTCCTTGGGCAAATTATTAGTGCCGTACAAATACATAAAATGGAAAACGAAATCTATTGCCTTAATTTTATAACTATTGGAAAGGAACAAGCACGTGTCCAATCAAGTCATGTACAGAGATCATAGGAAGAAGAAGGAACACACAACAGGACGAACATAATGGCAGGTCATTGAATCATATGAATCATTGAATCATATATTTGGCGTTAAACAACAAGTGTAATAGCCTTTGTCGTGATACATTAATAGCGCGTACAGCGTGTCTGGCTTGAATGTATAATAACATAAAAATTAATATATTTAGAAGTAAGAGAATCATTGGTAGTTTGGTTCTAACACACCTCGACATGCGCATCATTAGTGGTGCGACAGACGCCGAATCTGTATTGCACTTCCACCCCTCCCCACACTTTGTCAGCATGCTCGGTGTTGTGGCCTGATATCGAAAGCGATCTGCCAGTTCTGATTGATATGCAGGTGGGGAACATCGTCGCTTAGTCGCAGTTGATACTCCAGCCGAAAACATCACTTATCTCGCAGGCCAGCTGTATGTTGGCATGCTTATACTTAATAAAAAATTCACACGTTAGATGCAAATGCTATATTTTCAAAGCAACAAAACGAGCTGAGAAAGGTGTAATACTGTTTCCACGTCTGTCGCATCATTAATAGTGCGCATATCGAGGTGCGTTAGATATATAAAGAACATTTTGAACTTCTCTACTTGTAGAAATAAACCGCCAATAATTATCTCTATTACTTCTCAAGATATTCATATTTATTATATTACACATTCATGCCGGAAATATAGGTTATGTAGACCAAAGGTATCAGCGAAATATCACTGTGATATTTGTTCCAAATGGAATATAATTATTTTACTCAAATAAAGTGTAAAATCTGCGGTAAATTAAGAAATAGTACGAAATATTTTACTTGCAGAGAATGATATGGATACATACTTTACTACGTCGCAGCGCATCCGTATGTGTTTTGTTTGTCTAATACTTTCGTGTGTGATGTCTTTGCTCACTGAAGGTGTTTGAATTAGGCGTCGTTTTCTTCACGTTGCAACATGAAAAAAACGACACCTAATTAATGCAAACAACTTCAGTGAGCAAAGACATCACACATGAAAGTGTTAGACAATCAAAACACATACGGAAGCGCTGCGACGTAGCAGAAAAAATAGTTGTAAGGTAGGAAATTATGCATCCATAATAGTTGCTCATTCGTTTTGTGCCCTAACTCATTCATTAAATGATATATTTATTGGTCCAGGGATCATACTATTTTCCTTTCAACAAACAAGTAATATATTTATTGGTCCAGGGGTCATGCTATTTTGCTGTTTGAACTGCCCGCGCTAATCATATGGACAAAGATAATGACAAGTCACAGACATAGCACTCCCATTCGTTGGTGCAAGCCCTGGACTTCAAGAAAGAAACAAAAGACGGCACGAGCAGCGGAATACAACATAAAGGAGTCCTGTCTACGGCCCGTAAGTATGTATACGTATTTCTCTAGTAACGACGGTATTTCTGAATTTACCGCGGAGTTTTCACTTTATTGATGTTTGTTTGTCCAACCCTTGTCCCGTTTCCCTACGGGGTCGGGTATGAGGTGAGATGAATTTGTCTTGGCGGTTTTTTTTATGACCGGATGCCCTTCCTGACGTCAACCTCATCAGAGGAGTTAATGAGAGATGAAATGAATGACGTGATATATGATAGTAGGGAGAGGGTGAAACCCGGTGCCGGCACATAGCCTACTCCTGTCGAATAGCACCAAGGGGTCTGCTCAAGGCTTAACGTCCCCATCCGACGGACGAATCACCATCAACAGCGTCATATGCCCTCACTCCATATGAGCACTGCGGAGAGGTTTGGAATTTAATCCAGGCTTTTGGCACGCAATCTAGTGATTAGAAATTGTATACCACCACCTCCCCTACCCTGCCGGCCAACATTCTGATGGTGAAAATTTTTTCGACCAACGGGACTCGAACCGGCTAACCTCGGTGTTAGACCGTTTTTAGACTTCAGCGCCTTAACGATCATGGCCACCAGGCGGGCTTTTCACTTTATTGATGTAAAAGCAATTATAATGTTCCATTTGGGACAAATATTACAGTGACATTTCGCCGATAACTTTGGTCTACATAACCGAAATATGTACTCTCCATACATATAAACTAAACAAGCATACTCCAAAAATAACAGTATGTACAACCCAAGATATTCTATATGGCAATGGATATTCTGTATCAGTATAAATTTACACTCTGAAGAAACTATGTAAATGTATGGAAAGAGGGAGCAATAGAAAGAGGACAAAAGGACAAACGTAAAATCATGTTCCTATCTCCCGACACATGACTTGTCTTAATATTATAAATGTTGAAATAGCCTACTTCTAAATTTGAGTGGTTATAAGCTTAAGATTTATCATAACATTTTCTTCAGTATTTGACACATTCTTTATTAGTTCATATGGATCATGTGCTGCCTGCTGTCATTTCTTGATGGATGCAGTACTTTTGCATCCATCTCTTGGCACAGGCCAGAGTAAAGTGTAGCTTCCACCGAAGTCCCAGTCAACATCCATGGCTGTGACAATATGGAAGTTGCTGGGGTATGGGTAGTGCTGAGTAATGACATTCAGAGCACGACTAGTGCATCTGAGTGTCACGAAAGGTGCTGCTCATAGGGTCAGTCGTGCTGCAATAGTACTTTCTGACCCAGTGAGGAAAGCAATGGCAAACTACCCCGCTCCTCATCTTGCCTAGTACGCCTCATTTTGGTGCTGCCATTGGTTTTTGGGGTTTCCTTATAACCGCATAACCTTTGGTGGTGCTATTTGAGGATCCAACCAGCCTCTGGGCTGATGACCTAACAGACAGACAGACAGACATGGATGATGTTTCTTCTATATTTCTGACCTTTTAATGCTAGTTGCTTCACGTCGCACCGACACAAATAGGTCTTATGGTGACGATGGGATAGGGAAGGGAGGGAAGCGGCCGTGTCCTTAATTAAGGTACAGCCCCAGCATTTTCCTGGTGTGGAAATGGGAAACCATGGAAAACCATCTTCAGGGCTGCCGACACAGAGGGATTCGAACCCACTATCTCCCGGATGCAAGCTCACAGCTGCGTGACTGTAAACGCACGGCCAACTCGCCCAGTCTGACCGTTTTCTCAGTTATCTGGAACCAGGGTTGATGTAGATTAAGCTCTGGATGCTCTTCGTGATACCATCCCTATGTGGAGAGATGTATTCACTATTACGTTTTTATGTGGTTGTTAGTAGTGTGACATTTTGTGTGTCGGTGACTTGAATTAAAGCAAACACAAATGCCCAGTTCTCGAGCCGGAAAATATACCCAAACATGATTTAAATCCCGGCCCAGCCGGAGCCCTATGAAATTAAGTCCACTACGCTGACAATTCAGCCAAGGATGCGGGCTTAAAGCATTGTTCATAGTCGATAATAAGTAATGCAAATAACCAATACGTTTTGTAAACAAAATACTCAGTTTTTAGTGTCAAATTTAATAATGTATTCCGCCTGGTGGCCATTATCGTCAAGGCGTTGAAATCTAAACGGTCTGACATCGTGGTTAGCCGGTTCGAGTCCCGCTGGTCGAAAAAATTTCACCATCGGAATGTTGGCCAGCAGGGTATGGGAGGTGATGGTATACAATTTTTAATCACTAGATTGCGTGCCAATAGCCTTGATTAAATTCCAAACCTCTCCGTAGTGCTCATATCGAATGAGTCAAATGACGCTGTTCATAGTGATTCGTCCGTCGGATGGTGACGGTAAGCCTTGAACAGACCCCTTGGTGGTATTCGACAGAAGTAGGCTATATGCAGGCGCCGGATTTCACCCTCTCCCTTCCTACTGTCATATACCATATCAATTTTATCTCCTTAACTCCTCTGATGAGTTTGACGTGAGGAAGGGCATCCGGTCATAAAACTTGCCACGACAGATTCATCTCACCTCATACGCGGCCCTATAGAGAAACGGGATAAGGGTTGGACAAACAAACAAACAAACAAACAAACAAACAAACAAACACACACACAAACAAACAAACAAACAAACAAACCATGTGAAAATGAATAAGTTACTATTAGAATTCACGGGCTGCCTGGCCGAGGCGGTAAAGGTGTGTTCGGTTCACCCGGAAGGACGTAGGTTCGAATCTCCGTCAGGAAGTCGAATATTTAAGGAACGAGGTTTCCACTTCTGAAGGTACACATGGCTCTGAACCTACACCAAAACTAAACACCAGGTTAATACCTGGTGGCAAAAGTGGCTGGGTGTAGAGATAACCACTCTACTGCACCAAGGGCTGAGTTTAGAGGTAGTTGAAGCCTTTTTCTTCCAGCTCTCCAAGAGCCTTCATGGCCTGTACGGAGATAAATTTTCTTTGCTTTGCTTCTTACTAGACTTTTGTCCCGACTACTGAAGTTTTCGCGCATCCATGCTTTTTGTACCGGGCGGTACACCTCCACGCCGCTAATTTAAAATTTGCGCCAGTTGAAACTCCTCTGCTGGAGGAAGTCTGAACTTATATACGCTATTAATTCGCTACCTTCTCAAAAGATGTCACCACGTGGAAAATTTTGAGTTTTTGAACTGTGTCATTTTTGATGTGTTTTTGTTTTGCTTGAAGTAAGAAGTGTGAACCTTCTCTTCTAGAGGACACTACTGAAGATCAACAATAGTGCACCCTAGTGCGAAGTCAAAGAACTATTTTGTTGGAGAAATTTTTATTTCAAATGTTTGTCTTTGCTAAATTTTTTTCAGTTATTGTTTAAGTTGGCTGTATACCCCTCTCTTTCCCCTTGTTTTGCATTTAACCAATCCCGAATTTCTATTATTAATTTCTGACCAATCGTAGGTATCTTCCCCCAACTTGAATATGTTGCTGTATCCTACCCAATAAAAAGTTTGTGGGAGGGTGTTTTCATTCCCCTGACACCTAGAACCTTCCGCGAGAGGATATAAACTGCTGATTTTTGGGTCTCCGGGCCACTTCTGTTCCATCTTTCAGTGTATTAAGTACATTGCAGGAGGCGGGAAGCGCCTCTTTCTTCGGCAGCGGTCAGCAACAAGGTAATGGCCGATTAATAACTTCTTTCTTTGCTTGCTCAGCAGTTTAACTCTCGGGGCGGGTTCTAAGCATTCCACCATGTAACCTTTTCCTAAATGTAACTACTCCTTTTATATACTATGTTTTAAAGTTACATACTGGGATAGAGAGTGCTAACCCTCTCGAGCTCCCACTCCTATTGTTTTGAGGTGAACTTGTTTTTCTCAACCTATTCTTCGTTAATGTAAAACAAATTGTTCTCTTCTTAAGTCACCTCTTTAGTATGGGATTAGCCCTTGTATTAACGGCCTAGTGCCAAGTAGGTCTTAATCAAAGTGTATTAGGAGTGCAAGTTCGCCTCCTCTCAAATTGGTATTTTAGAGGTCATTTAATTAACCTCCTTTTCATTTAATAGACCTCAGTAGATTGGGTATTTTACCCCTGTGTTTATGTCCGTTGAGGACAACTTGAAGGTGGAGTTTGGTGTGGCCTGGGAGAGGCTTAAATTTGAGAGCAAGTGGCTCTTTTGAAAATTGAGTGTTGTATGCCTCGAGGAGGCTTTTCTGTGTAATTTGGAGCAAGGGCTCCTAGGCATGAATGGGGTTTTCTGCCCCTCTGTTGAAACTTGTGTTTGGGGTAAAACTGAGCTGATTGCCCAAGCAGTGTAAAGTCAGGGTGCGAAGCCCAAATCCTGTAAATATTGTAACTCCCCTTTTGATTTGCTACTTTGTACCTGCCATGCTTGTTATTTCTTTGTTTTTGAAAAGAAAATATAACCTTGTTAAATTTTATATTAACTTTGATTCCGTAGTTTGAGACCCGTTCACGCCCGCACCTTCTTTCACGCATAACTACCACAAAACACGGTAACAAGTGGTAGCAGAGCGTGGTTGAATGGGTCTCAATTTAGCCCCTTTTGACGGCTAAACATTGTTTTGTTCCGAACTCTAACAATTTTCTCAGTTGCTGGAATTTTTTTTTGACTTTTTCAAAATTGTTCTGTCATCATGCCCGGCCCTCGCGATGTTCTCCATCTTAACTATTTGCGCAAGGAGGAGTTGATCTACGAATTGACTATTAGAAATGTGCAATCTGGAGGCACGGTTGCAGTAGATACAAATAAGCTTAGAGAGTCCCTAGATTTGCCCATTTCCATCCCCAATTTGGGAGAGAAAGAAATTGACGACTCTCTTTCCACGATCGTCGAGAATATTACTGGGCTAGCTTCTGTAGTTAGTTTTTTTGATGAAAATGATCCCTCTCCTAATCAAATTAAGCGTGTGCAAGCTAGGCTATATCATTTTTCGAATAGGGTTAACGATCTGTTGTCTCTAAAACTGAATGACGTTCAGAGGAAGGAAGCTAGTACGCTCCTGGAAAATATGTCTGAATTATCTAGCAAGGTCACTCAATTGTTAACAGGGGAGGTGCCTCCCAAAAGCGATCTACCCACCACAGTGAATGTAGGTAGCGAGGAAGAGCCTCATAAGGGAGAAGTTAATAGGATAACCGTTGCTGCTCAAACTATCTCTGCCCCATTGGACAACGAATCTGAACGCCGTGCATCGTTGAGTAACATCCGTTCTGAATTAACTTCCTTGCCATTGAAACCTTTACCTACTATGTCACCCGGGTTTAGCAGCTTGCCTCATCCATTGGCAATGTTGCTCAGAGGTATCTCTAAGTTTTCGGTTAATACCACCAGTGAAGTAATTTCATTTTTAAGATTTCTGGTTGAATTTCAGGATCATGCACTTGTGTTTTCTCTTTCTCCATGTCAAATTTTGCAAATTATCTATCCGTATGCTATTGGTATTCTCTCAGATAAAATCGTAAGAGCCATTGCCGAGCAATCATCTATTGAGGATTTCCATGCCCACTTGCTAGCTAACTTCATCCCGGCTAGGGCCAGGTCCTCCCTTATTCAGAAGTACTATTACCGTGTACAACGCTTGGATGAAAACTTGGCTGATTTCATACAGGACATTAAGTTTTATACTAGGGTGTTTGCTCTGCACTTCCCTGAGGACCAGATTGTACAAGCCATTGTAGAAGGCATTTCACCATCTTATAGGTCATATTTGTGTTTCGCGGCATGCCCGCAAACTTTCTCTGAACTTGAAGCGTTGGCCGTCTCAGCGGAAGGAGTTAGGTACGCCGATTCTTTGCGTGTGACAAAAGAACCCCCTCCTTCGTTTCGTAATACTCGGCCTCCACCTCGCCGACCAGTCACACCCCGTAAATGTTATGCTTGCGGGTCGCCTGACCATCTTCGCAATAAATGTCCATTGGTCAAAACTAGTAGGGCAAATAATGGAGCTGGTTCAGCACAAGGCTGTTTTAAATGTGGGGCTTTCTCACATATCGCCAAGAATTGCCCAAACTCGAATAGCACCCCCTCCTGCTCAACTTCTGGTGCAAATTCTACCTATGCCAATAATAAAAAGTGACTAGTGGCTTCGGCTGAGTCGACTAATCCATCTTCCCGTGACTCAGCCCCTGGTAAACAGGTTGTAAATTCAGGGAACGGGCAATTTTCAAATTTATCTTTTGAAGGTCCCAAAGAGTGTCTTAGGATTGCGGCGGATACCCCCGCA
This sequence comes from Anabrus simplex, assembly GCF_040414725.1. Taxonomy (NCBI): domain Eukaryota; kingdom Metazoa; phylum Arthropoda; class Insecta; order Orthoptera; family Tettigoniidae; genus Anabrus; species Anabrus simplex. Next base: position 1,175,094,610 of record NC_090265.1, on the reverse strand, counting down.
CCGGTCCCCTTTCTCAAAATTGTGTTAAATAACGAGCCTATAACAGCTCTCTTAGATTCAGGTAGTGTTTGTTCTATTATTTCGGCTGATTGGTATTCAAAATTGAAATCTGTTTGTAAGCTTCCTAACTATTGTTTGTCGGCGATCCAATACGTTTCGGCTAATTCCTCTCCATTAGAAATTCTCGGTTCCTTATATGTCAAAATTCGTATTTTTAAATTCACATGGAAAGTTAAATTGTTTGTGGCCAAGCTCTTGTCTTGCCCCATTATATTGGGAGCGGACTTTATTTCTCACACTGTTCTTGTGCTCGATCTTCAGAGTAGGTCTTGCACTTTCAAATTTGCCTCTAATTGTAACATCCCTTTACTAAAGTGTAATTCTGCATTATGTTCTTCTATTTCGCCTACCCAGGATGAGATGTTGTTAGACCTTAGACATCTACCTGAGGAGCAGGCTGATAGTATTCGCAAATTGTGTCAGTCGTTTCCCGAGGTGTTCTCTGATACTCTTGGTGTTACTGACCTTATTGAATACAAAATTGAGGTCACTGATTCGATTCCTGTCCGTTTTCCACCGTATAGGCTATCTCCACCTAAAATGAAGGCTCTGAAAGAAATTATCGATCAGATGTTGAAGGATGGTATTATTAGGCCCTCTAAGTCAGCGTATTCCTCGCCTATTTTTCTAGTCCCGAAACCCCAAGGGGGCTTCAGGCCTGTCATTGATTATAGGGCTCTCAATCGGAAGGTGGTGTTGCAATCTGTGCCCCTTCCTGACCTTCATTCTTGTTTTTCATGGTTTCGTAAGGCCAAGTTCTTTACTATCTTGGACTTGAATCAGGCCTACAATCAAATTCCCCTTGCCGAAGAGTCTAAACACCTTACAGCGTTTGCCACGGACTGGAATTTATACGAATACAACCGCGTGCCTTTCGGGCTCCCCACAGGAGCAGCTGTACTCACTAGGCTACTAGATAGGGTCTTCTCCGACATCAAATTTGAGTACTTATATCACTACTTGGATGATGTCGTCGTATTTTCAGAGACTTTTGAAGAACATCTAGATCATCTGCGAGAAGTTCTCGATCGCCTTCGTAAAGCTGGGTTAACTGTTAAGTTGTCCAAGGTTGCCTTCGCTAAGCCCTCTATGTCTTTCCTAGGGCATATTGTGTCACCTGATGGTGTAGCTGTCGATCATTCTAGAACACAGGCCATCCGTGATTTTAAACCTCCCAAGGACATTAAAGGCATCGCCAGGTTTATTGGTATGGTGAATTTCTTCAGGAAGTTTATTCCTAACTTCGCTAATAGAGCGGCCCCCTTAAACCTTCTTCGTAGGAAAGGCATCAAATTCGAGTGGGGACCTTCTCAACAAGCCGCTTTTGAAGACCTTAAATTAGCTCTTTGTAATGCCCCTGTACTTGCTATGCCTGATTTCTCGAAGAAATTCATCGTCCAAACCGACGCGTCGTCGTCAGCAGTAGCGGCAGTCCTTCTTCAAGAGACTGAACTAGGGAGGCGACCCATCGCCTATGCATCTAGGACCTTGTCGGCTCAAGAAGCCAAGTATTCCATATATGAGCTCGAAGGTTTGGCAGTCTTATTCGCCTTAGAGAAGTTCCGTCTCTATCTGGAACATGTTAAATTCGACCTGGAGACAGATAATCAAGCCTTAAGCTGGGTCTTAGGTAGGCCGCGTCGTACTGGTCGTATAGCCCGTTGGGCCATCCGTATTTCTGCCTTCCAGTTTGATGTTAGACATATCAGAGGTACCGAAAATATTGTCGCTGATGGACTCAGCCGTATGTTTTCAAACGACGTCGAGACCCAAGAACCAGTCGACAGTTCATCACCTCCCGAGTCCATACTATCCGATGTTAATGCCATCTTAACGGATGCCCCCATGCTCTTTAGGGATATCGAGAAATACCAACATGAAGATCCGACGCTGGCTCCGATAATGGAAACCCTTTCTTCTGGGGAACATGTCGTCCCTTATGTTCTGAGGAATGGTGTTTTATGTTGCCCTTCGAGGCATGACAAGATAATGAAGGTTGTCGTTCCAGCTGTCCTTGTGCCTATGATCTTCAAATACTATCATGAGACCCCATTGGGGGGGCATCTGGGAATATTTAAAACTCGTGAAAAGATTCGTGAAATGTTCATCTGGAAAGGTATGGACGGTGAAATCCGTGAACTAGTAAAGGCTTGTAAATCCTGTTTGCTTAGTAAACCGACCATGTCCACCAAGGTAGGCCTTTTGTCTTCGCATCAAGCATCGCGCCCCATGGAACGCCTGTATATTGATTATGTAGGACCCTTCCCCCAGTCGAAGGGAAATGCCAACAAATTCATCTTTGTATGTGTAGATGGTTTTACCAGATTTTCCTGGTTATTTCCGACTAAGCTGGCTACCGCTCAGTCCACCATTACTTGCCTAAATTCTATTTTTGCTTCTTTTGGTCCGTGCCAATATATTGTATCTGGTAATGCTAAGGCTTTTACATCTAATTTATTTCGTAAATTCTGTTTTGACTTATCCATCTCTCATGTAACTACTTCTGCTTATTACCCTCAACCATCTCTGGCTGAACGGGTTAATCGTAATCTCAGGTCCGCACTTATTGCCTATCATCATGATGATCATTCCAGGTGGGACACGTCCCTGCATTGGTTAGCTTTTGCTTTGAATTCGGCGGTTCATGAATCACATAAATTTACTCCAGCTTCTTCGATGTTCAAGTTTGTTCCCAACTCGCCGCTCTCTAACCTCTGGTCTCTGAGTGACATTCTACCCGAGACAATAGATCCGGATAATATTAAAGATCTTTGGAAGAAGGCTAAAGCCAATCTTAAGGTATCTCATGAAAAGGTTAGGGAAAGGTATGATCGTGGACGGAGACCCACCACTTTGAATGTAGGTGACCAGGTGATGGTCAAGAACTTTGTTCCCGCGGGCAAGCTTGCCCCCAGATTTCATGGGCCTTGTATCATTCTCGATTTTCTTACGCCAGTTACGTTGTTAGTAAGCAATCCAGCCACCGAGAGGATATTTAGGGTTCACCTGTCACAGGTGAAACCGGTGTAATTTCCGTGTTAACTTGCTTCATATTATTTTGAAAGGAATATGAAGGTTATATTTTTTGTTTGAGTTTCACTTTTAAGGCTTTCTGCCTCTTCTATAATATTTTGTTTTATATGTAAGCATTTGTGTGAAACCTCCCCCGAGTTGTTAAACTGCCATCCTGTCCTTGCCTCGGCCATTACCACGCTCCCGTATCCTGCTCCAATACACACTGTGGCTGAATTATATTAAATGCCATGGACATCTGCACGCCGCTGACCCCTCAATCTCTTCACCAAGCCTGTGCCCTCAAAAAGATGATGGTCCAACACAATTCTGCCGCCTAGCTTTAATGATTCAGTGCCCCCGCAGCCGCGCGGCGCCGTGCAGCAACTGGGGCAGAGGACGGGCCCCCTCTTCTCCAGCGAGGACGTCAGGTGCACGGCGAGCCGGAGCTCTCCTCCCGGCCAAGGCTGATGCGCGGCGCACGACCTGCTACTTGCCCGCAGCCTGTATATGTTCACCGCGGGCGCGGCGTGTTTCAACACCTCTGCTCCCCTCATAGTGCGGGCGAGCGGTATCTCAGGGTACTTGAGGGGTCCGAGCGGCCTCCCTTTAGACGCAAGCTGCAACGGCCGGTCTGGCCATTCAACTTAATCAACATCAACTACATGGACAGTTACGATAAGCAATGACTACACTTGGGAATTCCACAGCAATATTTGGTGGCAATTGCAAAATTTTTCTTCACCTCTAAGTATTAAAAGTTTATCTTCAGAAATTCAACTTCTACAAATATAAAGACTTTACTTCACCGGCAACAACAAAATTTTGAAACTGAATCAAACCAAATTAAGAAATCTTATAAATGCTTCTGCAATCAATCTTCATATCCACAGCATAACTTGGACCTTGTTTCAAACAGATTTTAAGGGTCACCCCTGGAGGTACTTTTGGGGGGGGGGGGGTAGGTCTGTACCGGGCGGTACACCTCCACGCCGCTAATTTAAAATTTGCGCCAGTTGAAACTCCTCTGCTGGAGGAAGTCTGAACTTTATATACGCTATTAATTCGCTACCTTCTCAAAAGATGTCACCACGTGGAAAATTTTGAGTTTTTGAACTGTGTCATTTTTGATGTGTTTTTGTTTTGCTTGAAGTAAGAAGTGTGAACCTTCTCTTCTAGAGGACACTACTGAAGATCAACAATAGTGCACCCTAGTGCGAAGTCAAAGAACTATTTTGTTGGAGAAATTTTTATTTCAAATGTTTGTCTTTGCTAATTTTTTTTCAGTTATTGTTTAAGTTGGCTGTATACCCCTCTCTTTCCCCTTGTTTTGCATTTAACCAATCCCGAATTTCTATTATTAATTTCTGACCAATCGTAGGTATCTTCCCCCAACTTGAATATGTTGCTGTATCCTACCCAATAAAAAGTTTGTGGGAGGGTGTTTTCATTCCCCTGACACCTAGAACCTTCCGCGAGAGGATATAAACTGCTGATTTTTGGGTCTCCGGGCCACTTCTGTTCCATCTTTCAGTGTATTAAGTACATTGCAGGAGGCGGGAAGCGCCTCTTTCCTCGGCAGCGGTCAGCAACAAGGTAATGGCCGATTAATAACTTCTTTCTTTGCTTGCTCAGCAGTTTAACTCTCGGCGCGGGTTCTAAGCGTTCCACCATGTAACCTTTTCCTAAATGTAACTACTCCTTTTATATACTATCTTTTAAAGTTACATACTGGGATAGAGAGTGCTAACCCTCTCGAGCTCCCACTCCTATTGTTTTGAGGTGAACTTGTTTTTCTCAACCTATTCTTCGTTAATGTAAAACAAATTGTTCTCTTCTTAAGTCACCTCTTTAGTATGGGATTAGCCCTTGTATTAACGGCCTAGTGCCAAGTAGGTCTTAATCAAAGTGTATTAGGAGTGCAAGTTCGCCTCCTCTCAAATTGGTATTTTAGAGGTCATTTAATTAACCTCCTTTTCATTTAATAGACCTCAGTAGATTGGGTATTTTACCCCTGTGTTTATGTCCGTTGAGGACAACTTGAAGGTGGAGTTTGGTGTGGCCTGGGAGAGGCTTAAATTTGAGAGCGAGTGGCTCTTTTGAAAATTGAGTGTTGTATGCCTCGAGGAGGCTTTTCTGTGTAATTTGGAGCAAGGGCTCCTAGGCATGAATGGGGTTTTCTGCCCCTCTGTTGAAACTTGTGTTTGGGGTAAAACTGAGCTGATTGCCCAAGCAGTGTAAAGTCAGGGTGCGAAGCCCAAATCCTGTAAATATTGTAACTCCCCTTTTGATTTGCTACTTTGTACCTGCCATGCTTGTTATTTCTTTGTTTTTGAAAAGAAAATATAACCTTGTTAAATTTTATATTAACTTTGATTCCGTAGTTTGAGACCCGTTCACGCCCGCACCTTCTTTCACGCATAACTACCACAAAAACACGGTAACACTTTTAAATGAAAATTAAACATTTTTAAACAGTCCATCGTGACCATTAAAAATATTATTCGATTATTTCGAATGTTCTTTAGAGTAACTTTACTTGTAAAACCCTTACCTAAGCCCATTAACAAAAAGCCATCGCCTGACTCAGAATCACAAAAATGAAGGCTCGCAAAGTGAATCTCTCTCTGGATGAAAACCCAACAGGTGTAATACAGATCCAGAGTCACGAAAATCTGTGCAAAATCCAATAGATTTTGATTACCGATTAACTTGTTAATTGTGAACAGTGATAGTTCGATCGTTATGTACAGTATGTCTGGCGTTTATTCCAGTTTCCTGATGCTGGGTCTGGGATGAAGTTAGATGAAATTATTCGGCATAATTGTACGGTCGGATACCCTTCCTGACGCTAATTTTACGTCAGGAGCGAATGAAGATGAAATGAAATGATGGTGAATTAAATTTGGGCGATGAAGTGGAAAGAATCGGCTGTGGCCTATGAATATGAACTGTCTAGGAATTTGCCTGGAAATGAAGATGGGAAACCACAGAAAACTTTCTCGGGGCAGCCGACGATGGGATTCGAACCCACTCCTCTTAGTAATGGAGAGCTTCGCTCCATAGCAGTAGGTACGTGTGGCCATTCCGATCGGTATAGTTTGGTTGTGATCTCAAGAGTTATGTATTATAACATCACTAACACAACCGCAAGTTTTATGAAAATTATATTCTACTTTAATAATACTAAATGAAAGATATTTTGACTATAAGCGACTTCGAAAAATTAAAAGTATTATAAAAAATATGAACAACTCTCGGCGAGAGTTAATAAGCTGGAACTGATCTGTTGAGTGACACAGAACACCTACAATAAAACTTATACCAGTCATGTAATATGTAGCCAAAGCACAACCATTATTCGCCCGGAATAGCCATGGAGTAGCTATCATTAAACATAAAAGGCTTGATTGAGAAGTTGGAAATCAGTTAATGAGAGTACTTAGAAAGATTTTAGGTCCGGTACTGGAAGTTGAGAAATAGCGGAGACGTCAAAATTCAGAGCTCTATTCTCTGATAGAGAGGCTCTCTGACTAAGCCAGGAAAACGAGAATAGTTTTCTATGATCAGGTGACAAGATCTTCTCCCAACAGACTGACCAACACCCTATTCACCTACTAGCAAAGCAAGAGAGCCTGTACTACAGGTCTAAGGGAAACTGAGAAGAGCTGTACTAAACAGAGAGGCTGTGAACAGGTTCTGAAGAAAGTCCGTGGTTTTCAGGAAAATCTTTTGAAGAATAACCCCTATTTCAGAAGAAAGAAGGTAGTTATACCAGAAGAAGATGCGACAATGGTGGGCAAAGATAAGCTCAATGGTTGAATAAGCGTGGTCCCAAGCAGGCCTATTTGAAAGAAGACCAATCAACGGAACATTTACAAAATTTCTTTACTCTATTTATCTTAGTTGTAAATTAGTGAAATTAATGTATAATATATACATAAGATCAAACTATTAAATATGGCATATTTTAAATTGAAATAATCAATTTGAATAAATATTTTCATCTTAAATAAATAAATAATTCGGCAAGAATTAAATAATATATTTTATTGCAGCCAATGGCGAAAAGATATTTACATTAATAACAGAACATTAGTCATCTTTGCAGAAGGCTGTTTTCGATTCGCGCCGACAAGTACAAATCATGGCTTCATAATGTCCACAGCTCTTACTAGAACGTTGACATACACAGTCCGTGTCTGGTTGATGGAATTTCTTAGTTTTACACAACTTATAATGAAATCTGTGTATTACAAAGCGTGTAATCAAGTATCTGAGCTCATATCCTCCTCCTTGCCAGTCTTTGTAAATCATTAGATATGTTGGTGTAGTTGGTAGCGGTAGGTGACAACGGAGATCCTCTACGTAGAAAGGTTCGCGAGTTAACTCACATACAAGCCTTGAAGGCGTATACTTCGAGACACATAGTGCCTTTTTCAGAAACGTAGCTTTCGCTCTTCAAGTTGCTCGAACTGTTTCATTTTTAGATGCAGCCATACAATTTCTAAGCCATAGGTAATCACTGGTGAGACTTTTAAAAATAATTTCAAGGCTGTTTGGGTAGACAACTTATTCAAATTCTGTATGTCGTTGATGGCTCTGATTGCTGCATTTGTCCTGTCATTGATGTGGGTACAGAAAACATTACGTCTAGTTTGTAGTGTGACTCCCAAATACTTGAAGTTCGATACATTCCTTAGAGATCTCCCGTGTATATGAAAATTTGATGCTTTACCTCCTTTCCTAAATGTCACTGATACTGTCTTTTCCTCATTTAATTGATGTTGACTGTCCACTTTACCAACGCGTCAAGTGTCTCTTGCAGTTTCTCGCTGGACCTCGAAACAATCACGATATCGTCTGCATACATATATATGCTTGTTTCTTCAGGGATTACTTCTAGAATGTCCACCGTAGCAATTTTAAATAGTACTCGGCTTAGTTGATCCCTTTGTAGTACACCGGTGTTTTGTTGAATTGGGTTGGACTTCGCTATTCCGTCACTAATTTCTATGCAGTTTGAGGCCAGTATGTTCTGAATTAGTCGTCTGAGACTTGCATTACTTCTCATTAATCTGTCTAGTTTCTCCATTATGATTTTTCGGCTGATAGAGTCGAAGGCTTTGGAGAAGTCGATGAAAATGGTGTACAGCTTGTCTCCCGCTCTAGTTGTACCTGCTTGAATATCATCCAGTAGACACTTGATGGCCTGTATCGTGTTCCTCCCTCTTCTAAAACCGAATTGTTCTTCTCATAGTTTGGAATCGACTTCGCTAGTCAAGCGTTGACATAAGAGTTTTGTTAGGATCTTTAGCATCGTACATTTGAGGGCGACGCCTCTATAAGCGTTTGGATCTTCAGTGCTTCCCTTTCCTTTATATATCATTTTCATCTTATCGAACCATTAGAAGATTTTAAAAATGAATCAAACCTCTAAACATTTTGGTACTTACAGTGAAACATCCATTACTAAACAAGTGACAGTAATTTTTGCCTCGCATTGTACGCACGCGCTAAAACGTGCGCTGCCCACCAGACCGTTACGAATTTACGTTTCCACTTAACCCGTTGAGTTGTAAAAATTACTGCTCTAAAACAATTTTGCACTTTTCATTCTGTAAAATCTATTTGAAGGTAAAAATATTTCTTACCATAGTTTTTGTGTTCGGACGACCCCGCCCCCATATCTTAAACTGCTCCGAAAAAAATTCCTGAGTAAGTCCTTGCCTGGTATGAAGGAGGGAAAACATGGATAGTTATATTCATTGCTGCTGACCGAGAGACTACTTTATGCTCCAGGGCAATCCAGGCTGCAGTCACTACTGTGACATTGGAAGCATTAAATAAAACAGATAAAACAGCACTAGAACATTCTAATTTACAGCACATATGATTCCTGACTACCATTTCCAGCACCGAACCCAGACAACTTGCGTAAAGGTGTTTCTTTCTAATTATGAAATGCAAGGAGTCCACTACCGCATTTGTAAAAGGGATGTCGAAAACAATTTACTGAAATTTCATAAAGAGTTATAAAACGGCACTGAATGTGAGCGGCAATACAATAGAATAGAAATAAATATAGGGCTTGTATATTAAAAACAATCAATCCAATGATCTATATATCGATGGCCCAGATTGAATACCTCGTATCTCACAAAGTTCTTCCTATCCATTATTTCCCTTAAGACTGGTCACGCCTCCCAGCCACACATGGATATGCAGTCCATCAGAACAATGTTCGATGGGTTTGTTTTCCTATGCTTACGAGTAAAGGAAAATGAACCTTATAAAAATTATACTCTAAGAGTCAGTAAATTCGTCAAGCAGACATACTTTCCTACAGTACGGTACGCTAAGGTTCATTTTCCTTCGCACATCGGTACAGGGAAAAAGAACACAACGAACATTGTTCTGATGGACTGCTGATGGCATGCTAAAGAAGAAAGTTTTCTAACTCCCCGGCCATTTCCCGCCAATATTCAGTCAGGCTATTATACTCGGTACGCAGCAGTAATCCCTTCTATTGGAGTTGAGAGGCAGCATAAGAGCGAAAGAACATCACAACAAACAAGGTCAATGTAATGTTACATTACTATATAACAAAAATTATGGAGAATACAATTTCCGATCACTTATGTTTTATTCAGTTTCAAGTTACCGACTATGATAAGAGTGGTATTTCAGAGTCGGAAGAAAACTAAACGTGAAGGGCTACAATATCGAAAGTGCATAACATTGATCAACAATAACATTACATGCATGTGGCTGGAAGGCGGAACTAGTCTTAAGGGAAATAATGGACAGGAAGAACTTTGTGAGATACGAGGTATTCATTCTAGGCCATCTTATGTAAAATAAGAGTTTTGTCTGTACATTGCTCAGAATTTGAAAAGAATTGTACACTGACTGACAGAGCAAATGCAACACCAAGAAGAAGTGGTCAGAACTTTATGCCAATTGCAGGGTAGACTGACGTCACTGAGGTATGCTCATGATGTGAAATGCGCCGCTGTGCTGCGCACGTAGCGAACGATAAATGGGACACGGCGTTGGCGAATGGCCCACTTCGTACCGTGATTTCTCAGCCGACAGTCATTGTAGAACGTGTTGTCGTGTGCCACAGGACACGTGTATAGCTAAGAATGCCAGGCCGCCGTCAACGGAGGCATTTCCAGCAGACAGACGACTTTACGAGGGGTATGGTGATCGGGCTGAGAAGGGCAGGTTGGTCGCTTCGTCAAATCGCAGCCGATACCCATAGGGATGTGTCCACGGTGCAGCGCCTGTGGCGAAGATGGTTGGCGCAGGGACATGTGGCACGTGCGAGGGGTCCAGGCGCAGCCCGAGTGACGTCAGCACGCGAGGATCGGCGCATCCGCCGCCAAGCGGTGGCAGCCCCGCACGCCACGCCAACCGCCATTCTTCAGCATGTGCAAGACACCCTGGCTGTTCCAATATCGACCAGAACAATTTCCCGTCGATTGGTTGAAGGAGGCCTGCACTCCCGGCGTCCGCTCAGAAGACTACCATTGACTCCACAGCATAGACGTGCACGCCTGGCATGGTGCCGGGCTAGAGCGACTTGGATGAGGGAATGGCGGAAGGTCGTGTTCTCCGATGAGTCACGCTTCTGTTCTGTCAGTGATAGTCACCGCAGACGAGTGTGGCGTCGGCGTGGAGAAAGGTCAAATCCGGCAGTAACTGTGGAGCGCCCTACCGCTAGACAACGCGGCATCATGGTTTGGGGCGCTATTGCGTATGATTCCACGTCACCTCTAGTGCGTATTCAAGGCACGTTAAATATCTACCGCTACGTGCAGCATGTGCTGCGGCCGGTGGCACTCCCGTACCTTCAGGGGCTGCCCAATGCTCTGTTTCAGCAGGATAATGCCCGACCACACACTGGTCGCATCTCCCAACAGGCTCTACGAGGTGTACAGATGCTTCCGTGGCCAGCGTACTCTCCGGATCTCTCACCAATCGAACACGTGTGGGATCTCATTGGACGCCGTTTGCAAACTCTGCCCCAGCCTCGTACGGACGACCAACTGTGGCAAATGGTTGACAGAGAATGGAGAACCATCCCTCAGGACACCATCCGCACTCTTATTGACTCTGTACCTCGACGTGTTTCTGCGTGCATCGCCGCTCGCGGTGGTCCTACATCCTACTGAGTCGATGCCGTGCGCATTGTGTAACCTGCATATCGGTTTGAAATAAACATAAATTATTCGTCCGTGCCGTCTCTGTTTTTTCCCCAACTTTCATCCCTTTCGAACCACTCCTTCTTGGTGTTGCATTTGCTCTGTCAGTCAGTGTATGTATGTATGTATGTATGTATGTATGTATGTATGTATGTATGTATGTATGTATGTATGTATGTATGTATGTATGTATGTATGTGCACGCATCACTAGAAAACGGCTAAAGGGAACTTAATGAAAATCGGTATGCAAAGTCGGGGAATAGGTCGCTACAATCTAGGCAAAACAATATTATTCACGCTGAGTGAAATGGTAGTTTAGGGGAAGGCCTAAAACTAAATTCTTAAATATTTAAATTATTAGTGGCCGTATCTCATTGAAAGTACGCGAACTCGGAGAATGAGCCTCTAAAATCCAGGCTATAAATAATTTAATTCACGCTGAGTGAAATGGTAGTTTTTTGGAAGGCCTAAAATTCGATTCTCAAATATTTATGTTATTAGTGGTCGTATCGATAAATACTACATAACTGAAGTTATATATAATTAAATTTCCGATCATTTATGTCTTATGCATTTTTAACGTAGCAGCTATGATAACACAGATATTCATGAATTTGTATTTTTGTTGCTTAGTCCATATCAACGCCGAGCCACGAGAAAATTGGTTCACAGAAATGAATGAAAATCGGTATGTAGAGTCGGGGAATAAGAAACTACAGTCTAAGCTATAAACAGTTTTATTCACCCTGGATGAAATTGTAATTTAGGGTAAGGCACCTGAAATGTAATTTTTAACTACCTATGTTATTGGTCCTTTCGAAAAGTACTATATAACAAAAGTTATGGAGAATACAATTTCCGATCACTTATGTTTTATTCAGTTTCAAGTTACCGACTATGATAAGAGTGGTATTTCAGAGTCGGAAGAAAACTAAACGTGAAGGGCTACAATATCGAAAGTGCATAACATTGATCAACAATAACATTACATTGACCTTGTTTGTTGTGATGTTCTTTCGCTCTTATGCTGCCTCTCAACTCCGATAGAAGGGATTACTGCTGCGTACCGAGTATAATAGCCTGACTGAATATTGGCGGGAAATGGCCGGGGAGTTAGAAAACTTTCTTCTTTAGCATCCCATTCCTCTGGTTCATACATTTTCTGATACAGCTGGTACGTAACTCTCTGGTTCATCATAGTATTTAAGCTATTCGAGCCCTACTCTGACGCGCTGTTTTGAATGAGCAGTGGCCCGGTCTGAAATAACAGTTAGGGCTATTTCAAATTATAGCACCACAATTCACTAAATAACTCAACATTGAACCCTGAAAAGAGCCGTTTCTTAAAAAAAACTTCTTCATTTTGATTAAATTCTACATTCATTTAATTCCAAATTAGCAGTGGAGGAAAAAATTTGCCTCAAAGCCAGATAGATTTTTCCGCCGCCGGTGTAGTGACTTAATACTTTCCGACTCATCGGGTACTCCTAGGAAACGGATTAGTTAAAGGGCAAAGTTTTCGCCTTGGGAGTCGCCACTATTCGAACCCCTCCCCGCCGAAAAGGGACGAAGAGTGTTCACGGCTCACGGCGGTCTGCGGCTTGGTCATTCTAGCTCTGGAACTTTGGACCGTTAGATCGGCAGCTTAGTCCTGTTCGTTGAAAGTGAGAAATATGTTGTTTTTCTTTTGATAGAGTATTTCGTATGAAAGCATTGCTTTTAATCGCGCCATTCCTACTGACGTCATTGTAATATACGTTCATTTCAGTTGGAAAAACCACTAAGACAGTGTTTCTGAGGATGTAAAAAGGCAGGTGGAGAGTGAGTGTCTACCATTATGATGAAAGCTCCCCCAACCTGATTGTGACTGATGGTATGCAAGCGGGGCTATCATCACAGTGAAAATTCCCTAATTCAGTCTTCATCTATATATATAAAATAAGAGTTTTGTCTGTACATTGCTCAGAATTTGAAAATAATGGTATTTCTGTATCGGTCATGTCCATAGTAACAAGAAAATGCACTTTTTACTTTTCCGTAATTAATTTCTGTCTGTCTGTCTGTCTGTCTGTCTGTCTGTCTGTCTGTCTGTCTGTCTGTCTGTCTGTCTGTCTGTCTGTCTGTCTGTCTGTCTGTCTGTCTGTCTGTCTGTCTGTCTGTCTGTCTGTCTGTCTGTCTGTCTGTCTGTATGTATGTACACGCATCACGAGAAAACGGTTGAAGAGAATTTAATGAAAATCGGTATGTGAAGTCGGGGGATGAGCCTCTACAATCTAGGCTATAAATCATTTTACTCACGCTGCATGAAATGGTAGTTTAGGGGAAGGCCTAAAATTGAATTCTCAACTATTTATGTTATTAGTGGTCTAATGAAAATCGGTATGTGAATTCGAGGGATGAGCCTCTACAATCTAGGCTATAAATCATTTTACTTACGCAGAGTGAAATGGTAGTTTAGGGGAAGGCCTAAAATTGAATTTTCAACTATTTATGTTATTAGTGGTCGTATTTTACAGAAAATGGGTATGCAAAGTTGGGGAATAAGTTGCTACAATCTAGGCTATCAATAATTGTATTCACGCTGAGAAAAATGGTAGTTTAGGGGAAGGCCTAAAATTTAGTTCTCAAATATTGTTATTAGTAGTCCTATCTTGATGTAAATCGGTATGCAAAGTCAGGAAATAAGTCGCTATAGTATAGGCTGACGCTGAGTGAAATGGTAGTTCAGGGGAAGGCCTAACATGTAATTCTCAAATATTTCTTATTAGAGGTGTAATCGATGAATGCTACATAACGAAGGTTATATAGTATTAAATTTCCTATTATTTTGTCTTATACATTGTTACCGTACTGGCTATTATCACAGAGATATTCATGAATTTGTATTTTGGTTACTAAGTACATATCAGCGCCGACTAACGAGAAAATGGGTAAACAGTATTTAATGAAAATCGGTATGTAAAGTCGGAGAATATGAAACTACAGTTTATGGTATAAAATATTTTACAAATCACAGAGTCGAAAGAAAACTAAATGTGAAGGCCAAAAATATAGAAAGTTCATAACATTGATCAACAATAACATTACATTGACCATTGTTTGTCGTGATGTGCTTTGTGTCTTCAGTTGCCCCTCATCTCCGGTAAATAGGATTACTGCTGCGTACAGAGTATTTTTTTATTTGATTTACGTTGCACCGACATAGATAGGTTTTATGGCGACGATGGGATAGGAAAGGGTTGGGAGTGCCTTAGGCCTTAATTAAGGTACAGGCCCAGCATTTGACTGGTGTGAAAGTGGGAAACCACGGAATACCATCTTCAGCGCTGCCAGCAGTGGGGTTCGAATCCACTATCTCTCGGATGCAAGCTCACAGCTGCGCACCGCTAACCACACGGTCAACTCGCCCAGTCGCACAGAGTGTAACTGCCTGTCTGAATATTGATGGGAAGTAGCTGGGGAGTTAGATAACTTTCTTCTTTAGCATGCCATTCCCCTGGTTTATAAATTTTCTGATACTACTGGTACGTAACACACTGGATCATCATAGCATTCGGGCTATTCAATCCCTACTCTGAGGCACTGATTGGAATGAACAGTGTGCATATTTAGCGGAATAATGGCAGATAAGTGTTCATGGCAATCTGCGTCCTGGTCATCCCAGCTCTGGAACTTTGGACTGTTAGATTGGCAAATCAAACCGCAGAACTGTTCGTTAAAAGTGATAAAACGTGCGGCTTTCCATTTGATCGAGTATTTTATATGATAGCATTGCTTTTAATCGCTACATTCATACTTACGTTTTTTTAATGACCTATGTTGATTTCAGTTAAGAAAACCACAAAGTCAGTCTTTCTGAGAATCCCGTAGCGAAGCACGGGTACATCAGCTAGTATGAGATAAGATGTTAGGTGACCTCCCCGTCGCGTTTCTAGAGTAACGTTAAGAGCTATGCTCACAACGTGTACACTACCTAACCTAGAATTCTGTATACAATGTATATTATAAACGTAGGGTTGACATATAAGAACTGAAACTAAAAACCTTGTGTTGGATTTAAGGACGCACTTACGTCCTAAACGTTAGTTTATAAGCTTTGTTGGACTGTCTGGTTAACATTTCACCTTCTCGCTTATTACATATAAAATTAAGCACAATTAAAACAAAGACAGCAGTAGTAATTTTCCTGCCATATCGAAGATAAGTGGGTTATTTTTGTTGTGGTTTCCGCTATTTCAACTACAAGTGAATGTTGGGATGGTTTATAAGAAGCAGGAAATATCCACGTCCTTCTCGATAAAAATAAATTAAACATTATCATTAAACAGCTGCTTAGGGTAGTAAGATTTCGCACAGTAACTGGCGGGATTGTTTGTTAGGAAGCCTCGTGTTTGTTGCATGAATTAATTGATACTTTCAATCTCCCACTAAATACGGAGCCCCATGTCCATGTATGCTGGGTATTCAGCCCGAAGGCTGGTTTGATCCTCTGCAGCTCCGTCAACAGCTGTCATAAATAGCGTAGGCGTCACTGAAGAGGCGTACTAGGGAAATGAAGAGTGAGGTAGTTTCCCGTTGCTTTCCTCACCGAGCCAGCCGCTGCTATTACACATCAGTCTGCCAAGCCCACTGAAATGCATGCACCAACCGACTCTATGAGCGATATTTTCACACCATTCATAACAGGGACTGGCTGCATAAGGAATGGTATTACTAGCATCGCTCATACCTCAGTCACTTTCATATTGTCAAAGCCAAGGGTGAGAGTGAGACAGGTCAATGAAAGTAACAAATTTGATATAGCCCAAACCAGAGGACATAGTGGACTGTAAACACTACATATCGCCAGCAAAGCCATCCCCATAGCGTGTAGAAAATAGAATAGTAGGTATTCTACATCAAAATATCACCAGGAATTTAAAAATCTTCGCAGAATCCGATAATGGAGACATTGGAAGAAAACCTCAAGATTATTTCATTAATTGAAAGGTGAACTCCGCTTTCTAGAAGGCTATTTCTGTCTCTGTAGGTCATATTTCGTCTCTTCTGCTTGGTTAGTCACGTAATGCAGCCATGAATGAAATAACTCGGAAGTCCTTATTATTCGTATCACATCGGTTTATTGCGATTTATTAAATATCTCCATCACGACTCGAGGCAAGCATCCACAATTCCCTAATAACTTAGATGAAAGAAGAGTGGAAGAACAGGATAGGTTCTTGAGAAAACTCGTATCTACGTAGCTAAGGAACTGAACTTCTAATTCTGATCTTTGTGAGTTAAAAATCAGCTTTATTTCTTGTAACTTGGTTGTACACTCTTTGGTAAAAGGTAGTGTTACGAATTATACACATTATGTAAGTCCCAGAATAATATACTGTGTAAGTGATGAAAAGTTTGTTGCTAAAATTCGTGGAATATTTTCGATCTCGCCGTCTTTTCTGTTCCAATGCCGAAGTAACATATTGACTAAACAGCCTCATTGAACCACATTAAGTAGATTTACGATGCATTCTCAACTGAAATCTCTCCGAAAACATTTATAGATACAAACAAATATAACGAAATTACAAAAGATCATAAACAGCCATGTATCATAAATAAAAATGCAGTACCGTCTTAGGAAGAGTCAACTTGTACATTCAGACACGCATACCAGTGCTTTATCAAGTGTCGAATACCGTCCGACATTGAAATAAATATTAATCAGTCACATCCTTTAATAGGTACAGAGTTAACATACCAATATTAACCTCCTGAGGCCTGGCGTCGTTTTAAAAGGACGCTGTTTAAAAATGAAATATCCCGTAAAAGTAATATTTTTAAAATAAAATAAGTACAAATTGACCTTTTGTTGGTGTTCCATTTTCTGTGGGAATTCATTTATCTTAGCGTGATACGCTTCTCACTTCACTGTCTAACACCAAGGCACCGTTAAAGAAGTATACACTTTTATGACATTTGACCAAAAGAGAAATGTTCTGGGCCTCAGTTAGCACAGCGCTTTAAATGAATATGTGAAATAATGCAACATGACCCCACATTACAGCAATAGCGCTTTGCTTATCAAACGCAATAGGAGTTACGAGAAGGGGGGAAGGACAGGGTGAAGAAGCAAATTATTAAAACATGTTCCAAACACTGAAATAAACTTACCCACGAATAAGGAGACATTTAGGGAAGAGAGCTGAAAACCTGCCCCATAAAAAAAGGAACAGGATTACCAGTATAGTGCCGTGCAAAATTACTGAATTAAGACAACTGTATACTTTAAATTAAAATTGTGATTAATATTAGGAACAGTGTAACAAAATCAAATTTACTTATGAGGACATAAGAAAACTTTTGTATAATAAAACAAAACTTTTGCTGAAATAAAATATTGAAACTATACAGGGTTATTCACCTAACATCTTACATGCAAAGAACTTCTAAACCATTAAAGATATCGGCATTCTGTTTTCATATTCGTAAATGGTACGCAGGGTCTTGTAAAATAACGTGCTACTTAGTCTCATGGGGTGATTAACAACCGAGATATTGATACTAACTCCATATTTTTAAATGGAACGGCACAAATTCATACAGCTGATTTAAAAGTTCATCTGCGTACAAGTTCAAATATGTAAGTATTTTCAAAATCGGACAATTCATTTTTGAGATATAAATAAGAACAGCATGCGCTGTTTTGCATGCCGCATCAGACGGCGTGAAGTCGGGCAAGGACATATCGAGGCGCAAGCAGTTTTCTGGGAGTGAGTTCAGCCACAGAATGGGTACCAGGCATGTAAGCACCTCGTACACATATGATGGGTTTGCAAAGTGTGTATGACAGGCGAACACATGAGAGGACAGAAAGAGGATGTGTTTTAAACGAATAAAATAAGTACTTTGCCTTGAAAGGAACATAACGAAAGCTATAATTGTCACTGGTTTTAATGTACAGTTCATACTACTCTTTGAGTTGAGAAATAAAAATAACGCAAAACACCGGAAGAGCTCCTTCTGGAAAAGCAAATGTTCAGAGCTTATCCTAGTGAGATGGCAGCAACACTATTATTTATGTTTTATTTTACACGCATTAATCTCCGCAGAGCTCCAGCGCGACTGCAGTAGCGTGCATTCGGGAGAGCGTAGGTTCGAGTCCTGCCTCGCCCAACCAGACATTGATTTCCATGGTGTCCCATGTTCAACACCAGGCAAATACCGGATAGGTACCTTTGTGATAGGCCACGGCCGACTTTCTTTCCAAATCGTTCCCATTCCCATCCGTCAGATAAAACGCTAAACTGAGCGCAGCCTATTACATGTCAAAACAAAACAATACAACTTTAATCTCCCTTCCCCGTTGTGTGTTCGCCATTCATACAATAACGTTGCACACCCAGGGTATGTTGCGGTACGTCACATTATGTTTACAGTACATGCCTGGTATCCGTTCTGTGGCTGGAATCAAGGCCAGGAAGCAGCTTGCGCCTCAATATGTCCATGCCCGACTTCACGCCGTCTGATGCGGCATGCAAAACCGCGCAGGCTGTTTTTATTTATATCTCAAAAATGAATTGTCCTATTATGAAAATACTTGCATATTTGAACTTGTACGCAGATGAACTTTTAAGTCAGCTGTATAAATTTGTGCCCTTCCATTTAAAAATATGAAGTTAGTATCAATATCTCGGTTGTTAATCACCCCATGAGACTAAGTAGCACGATATTTTACAACACCCTGCGTACCATTTACGAATATGAAAACAGAATGCTGATATATTTAATGGTTTAGAATTTATTTGCGTGTAACATGTTAGGTGAATAACCCTGTATATATAATTAAATTGGCGCACGAAGTAACATCATTTAATTCCATAAATTTTATGTACATGATATTATGTAAATTTATAATTTTGAAGTCTCAAAATATGTAGATGGGTCATGGGTTCAGAATCAACGTGAAGATTTATGCAAATTACCAGTGGAGAGATAAACCCACGAAGGAAAAACATAACATTAAGCATAGGTCACATGAAACGGTACAAGAAATAAGAGAGTAAGGATCACCTTGAAGATCCACCCTCATCGGAGGGTCTGCCTTACAAGGGCTGCACTCGGCTAGAAATAGCCACACGAAATTATTATTATTACCTTGAAGATAATATATTAACTAAAAAACCGACCCCAAAATCAAAAATTCAATCACTGATAAAAACAAACCAAAAACCAAGAATAAAATCAGAAGAATCCGAAAAGAGGCTAAATCAAAATCACATGGACGAAGAAAAAATTTGAAAACTCCATGTACCAAACTCAGCGAATCAAAACATCCATACACACTGAGTATAAATAACAACCCAACCCCAGATAAACAAAGAAATGATCAGCGTACCCACGCGAGAAAAAAGAAGATCAAGGCCGGGTAACAATGAAATGATTACGCCATAAAGCAAAATGGAGGGAGGGGAACACCACAATGTAAAATCAAAGAAAAGAAATTAAATACTTGAAACACTCCATGAGAAACACGATAAATCCCCACGTAATTACAAATTCTAAGGAAAATATCACCCTTTTTGAAAGTTACAGTTCAGATATAAGTTTCAAATACACACGCAGAATTACAATG
The DNA here is from genome assembly GCF_040414725.1 of Anabrus simplex. Lineage (NCBI taxonomy): Eukaryota > Metazoa > Arthropoda > Insecta > Orthoptera > Tettigoniidae > Anabrus > Anabrus simplex. Next base: position 1,175,074,709 of record NC_090265.1, on the reverse strand, counting down.
TTTTAATATTTACGATGTCCCAAAGATTAATAATTAGTAAGTAATCATAATTTAAGAGAAATGAAAAAAGCAGCTTTATCTGACCCTGTAATAATTAAGGGGGGAATTCCTCAAGGTAGTAGTACTGGAACTTGTATATATATCAATGATATGTGTAAAGAAGTGAAGCCACAGATAAGGCTTTTTTAGATGATGTTGTTCTGTACAGAGTAATATATAAGTTACAAGATTGTGAGCAACTGGAAAATGACCTCAATAATGTTGTGAGATGGACAGTAGGCAATGGTATGATGATAAACGGGGTTAAAAGTTAGGTCGTGAGTTTCACGAATAGGAAAAGTCCTCTCAGTTTTAATGACTGCGTTGATGGGGTGAAAGTTCCTTTTGGGGATCGTTGTAAGTACATAGGTGTTAATAAAAGGAATGATCTTCATTGGGGTAACCACAAAAATATGACTGTAAATAAAGGATACAGGTCCCTGAACATGGTTATGAGGGTACTTAGGGGTTGTAGTAAGGATGTAAAGAAGGATGTAAAGGAAAGGGAATATGAATCTCTGGTAAGACCCTAACTGGAGTATGGTTCCAGTGTATGGGATAGAACAATGCTGATAGAACAATGCGTGTGTGGTGCGCGTATGCATGACTTATCTATATAGGGTCACTTACACAAGTGAATTACGTTGATATTCAGACTGCAGTACACTGCGAATTCTCACATTAACATACATAACAAGAACAATACGATCAAAGTCAATAGTTTTACAGCGAATTGTAGGTGCAGTTTACAATGTGAAATCCTATTTTCAAGGCTTCTTAGGAAATAGATTCAGCAGATCTGTTGGTTTTACAATTATGTTTCTGAATGTTTGTTTAGTTTATACTTTATTGCCAATGTATGTTTATTTCATTTTTGTAAAAATTCCATGGCGGGTTCTAACCCCCAGTGACCCCCCCCCCCCCCCACACTGGCCGCGCCGCTGAAGATTGTCTTTGAGAAACCCAAATAGGAGTCACAGGTTGATAATTTGAATGTTGTAGCGTGGGTGTCAATAACATTCCCCCATATGCTCACAAACATCCCTTGCACGAGCCTCGCAACTCATAGATACACGTTGAGGTCAAGAAAAATGAACAACAACAGCATAAGGAGCGCTTTCTTCTATCACACGCTGGAGTGAAAATTTTTGTGTAGATGGACATGATAGCCAAGTGGCATAGTCATTGTTTTCTGACAAACTGAGCTCGATAGCTGTAGTCGCTTAAGTGCGGCCAGTATCCAGTAATCGGGAGATAGTGGGTTCGAGCCCCACTGTCGACAGCTCTGAAGATGGTTTTCCGTATTTTCCCATTTTCACACCAGGCAAATGCTGGGGATGTACCTTAATTAAGGCCACGGCCGCTTCCTTCTTCCTGGGTCTTTCCTATCCCATCGTCGCCATGAGACCTATATGTCGGTGCGACGTAAAGCAAATAGCAAAAAAAAAAAAATAATAATAATAATAATAAATGTTTTCTCACAAAGATGGCCTCGGTTCAAATTACTGTCAGTGTGGTACACATGGACTGTCGAAATCCCAGATAATAGACACCGTGGATACGTAAATACACAAAGCACTGTTTACACGTTAGTGCAGACCGAGGGACATCCATAGCCGGGCGTGTAAAATTCAAAGGCCTATCATCGCAACGAATACTGAATAGATCACTCCTCATCGAAAGTCAAAATAATGTTTAGTCTGAGGAGGAAATAATCACATAAGTAACAGACGTATTGCTTCATACCGAGCGTCCAATTGGCTCAGTGATGACATGCACGCTCCTGAACCCAGTGGTCGAAGGATCGAACGTCGCCGCAAGGGTACATGCTACTTGTTATTTTCTTCGTGTAGCATTTCACTTAGTCATTCACTTTATTATCAACCACATGAAACCAATTTTCCGTTCCCCATTTCTCGTGCATTTGCATACGATATACAATGATGATTATGATGATGATGATGATCGTATGACCTACGCTATAGTGCGCAGACATTCTGATTTGACGCTGTCTACCATACCGCAGAGTAAACCGAATAACTCTTTGACGATCTACGGCTGAGTTTCTAATTTAGTTTTTCTGGTAACACCTGAAGTGTAACCAGTTATATTTTACATGCCGACATCGTACGACATGGAGCACTGAAATGGATTTTCATCCACCTTCAACAATCCGATCAAGTTATCTGCCAGGTTTGAACCCACGATCTTCGAGTACGGAGGCTGACACTCTACCAATGATCCACAGGGGGATCAACTGTTTGTTGTCGTAGTCGGAAGGTGGTTGGGAAGGAGGTCACGACAGGGGGAGCATGTAGTGGGTCGTGAAGCCTCTGCCGTCAGTTGGGAGAATATAGACTGGGGCAAATGTCAATCCCCTGTCAGAGTGCATCATGAGTTTGATACGAGAAACGACCAACGCTATATGAACCGATGCTAAAGGTCGGAACGCCTTAGCGTGTCAGGTAGGGGCTGGATCTCTGGCGATGGGACCGACATGTTGGAATGTATCCAAGGCCAGTTAACCATTCATAAATATACCGAGGTTTTGGAGAACACGTTGCTTTCTTTCACCCAAGAGTTTTATCCCGGATGATTTTATTTCCATAAAGATAACCATACGGTACATGAAGCCGAATTTTCTTTCAGACGTGGTTTCGGAGAAGGCCCGAGATCATAGAGAACCTACCGGCGATGTTAAAATAAAGGAGGCTCGACGTCTCTACGGACGATCCACTGAGGAATGCAGATCAATTGTGGGATTATGTCCTTAGAGTCTGGAAATATTTCACCTAATATTAACACTGAAATGTTGGGCAGCTCGTATTCTATATCATTAACGTAATGTCACAGAGTGTATATCAAAATTGTTAGTAACCTTAGTATGGCTTCACCCCGTGACGACCATAATGCCTTGTGTAACGTGCACATCCCTGTCTGTCTATCTGTCTGTCTGTCCGTCTGTCAAGTCATCAGTCCAGAGGCTGGTTATATCCCCTAATAGCATCATCAAAATTGATGAGGTTAGTGGAAAACCATGGTGTTGGTAAACAGGTGCGTGCTAGACATTATGAAGAGCGTTATTGCTTTTCTCACTGGGCTAGAAAGCAGCATGACTGACCCTATGGGCAGCACCACTTTTAAAATTCGGAAGCACTAGTACGCTCGAAATGTCATTGATTACCACCACCCATACCTCAGCAACTTCCATTCACCCACAAACATAAATGAGATAGATTTCGGTGGGAGCTACATTTTGCTCTGTCTTGTGCCAGGAGACAAATGCAGAAATACGATCTTATTCGTATTCTCTTCCACCGATTTTCTTACATCTGTGGGGTTGCGGGTGCGACCTCTGTCGCACATGTGGATTTGGCCATGTTTTATGGCCGAATGCCCTTCCTCACGTCAACCATATATGGAGGGATGTAATCACCATTGCGTGTTTCTGTGGTGGTTGGTAGTGTGGTGCGTTGTCTGATTATGAAGAGGAGAGTATTAGGATAAACACAAACACCCAGTTCACGAGCCAGAAGAATTAATCAGACGCGATTAAAATCACCGAGCCGGTCGGTAATCGAACCCGGGACTCTCTGAACCGAAGGACACATTCAGCTAAGGAATCAGATAAATGCAAAAAATACTATATCAGACATAAAATAGCAAGTGGGGGAACTTAAATGGGCCATTACCTTTTTTCGGGAACAGTACGAGGAGGTCCTTCACATAAAGAGTCTTGTTCGTGATCATTTTCCATGTAAATCAGAAGATTCCATGGCTAAGATCACAATATCAATTCACGTAAAAGTACACATAATTGCAGTTTCGTAGTTGTGAACAGGGAGCGTATTGCTGCACGACAGCACTAGGCCATACTCAACCATACACGTGAGATTCTATGATTCTAATATTTTGAGTTACCGGACTATCCTCTCATCATCTGACCCCGTGTTTCGTATTCTTGAACCACTGAAAAGTGTCTAATATTGAGGTAAGGATAGGAGTCGGTCGTGAATTTCAATGAATCGTCGTGTTCTATAATCAGGTACAGACACAATAACTACCGCCCACACGGGGCTGTTGATGACGATGTCCCAGATTCCGTCCAATAAGTAAGAACAGTAATGGGAATGATGAAATGGACTGAAGGACCTACCAAGTGATCAATATAGAGCACGGGATAATCACGTGCCCAGGAGGTTCTTTTAATCTTCCAGTAACCAACGAACTCCACGCCCACCCCGATTGTTTATTGACCTCGAGGTAGCTGGGCCCCAGCCAGCTATCACAATGATAGCTGTTTTTATAAGCCAGGCTACAAATCAAAACAAAGCCAGGAATGGGAACTTTTCTGCATGCTTTTTGTGCCAACACTGCATTGCGCTTCTTCTCACTCAGGATATTCCTTCCCATGTTCTCTATAAACCTTTGTGATGTTCAACTCTGACTCTAGTATAGTATTGTACAGTAGTTCAAGCAACCCCACATGTTCTTCAGATTAAACGTGATGTAAATACTGTATACTGGGTGGTGCAAAGGCCTCTTGCCATTGCTATTACCATTCTTTAACTTTACAATGGGTGTTTCACGTATTCGCCTCCTATTCCGAGATTTGTAGAATGGATTGGAATTTAAGAAAATATTAGATGCAAAAAAACAGTGTCGGTAGATTTACTGGCACACACTAAGCGGAATGGTTACGTGGTGCTTGTCATATAGCTGTGTCATTAGTGCTGTACTCTGAAATTTAACGATGATGGTAGACAATCTTTATGTACATCCTCAGCGCCTGAAACAGACTGTCAGCTTTTTAGGCGATGAGTACAGTATTGTGAAAGGCAAGGTGGTATTAAGTACAGAATAATGACGAAAATAACACCGTTAATAAACTTAACCATGATAGGTTAATATTGTGTTTGGTCCGTATTGACTGGTCTGAATGTAAAACATAACTATTTATAATAGTTTATTTAAATCCGCCTTGATCAATACACTCATTAAATGAAAGAAACATTATTAATTAAACCATACATGTTTCGGGAAATCTCAACCATTCCCTTCATCAGTGGTTAGATCAAAGAATAACACAATATGACACAATCTTTTGTTTTACAATTTGAAGGAGTATTGTCTCCCAATACATCATATCAAAGAGTAAAGATAACTTATGAAATATTTTAAAAATGATCAATACATACAATTTTGGTTGAACATGTATGGTTTAATTAATAATGTTTCTTTCATTTAATGAGTGTATTGATCAGGGCGGATTTAAATAAACTATTATAAATAGTTATATTATACATTGAAACTAACACCGGTAAACCTAACCCGCAAAGAACGAAATCTTAAGGTTGTATTATTCATTTAAACTTCCACATTCATATTTCTGCCTCGTATTAGTTATGGTAGTTGATCGACAAGGTCAATCCAACTTACAGGATGTCTAAAGAGCTTGGAGATAGTAAAGGGTAAGTCATCAATGACACGGGAAGCTGTGAAGTAGAGATCAAAAGACGTATTGTTCTGGGTCATGCTGCAATGGTTAAAGATCTGGCAGAACCGGGCAATATCAAAAGCGACGAAGAAACGCTTGGTAGAATCACTAGTGTTCTCAGTCTTTTTGTATGGCTGTGAGACCTGGACCTTGAATGCTAGAGACAAAGTCGAAATGATGCCTTTGAGATGTGGTGTTGGCGAAGAATGCCCCGTGTACCCTGGACGGAAAGAAGAACCGATGTTTTTATTCTGAACGAAATGTGCATCAAGAAAAGTCTATCTTCCCGTGTGAGTGAGTGTTACCTCCTGTTCCTTGCCCACATTTTTGGAGAGGAAGGAGAGAACTTAGAAAAGGTCATTTTCAACGTAAAGCTGAAGGCAATAGATCACGAGGAAGAACAGAGTAGATGGTTAGATGAGGTGAAGAGGATCACTGGCCTGCCTCTTCAGATCATGTTAAGGAAAGCTGAAAATCGCTCTGGATTGATTCATCTCGTAAAGGCTGCAACGCAGAAATGATAAGAGTTATGAGGTCTCGACGCTCAGCAATGAGCAAAAGGACTAATGATGGAATTAATCGATGTCATTAACACAGTGCTTTATTAGTAGAACGCACCCGTCCATGATGGGCTGATTTTTGGCGACGTCGTTGCTCAGTATATATAGTTACATATATATAACTAGCAAAATACCCGTGCTTCGCTACGGTTTTAAACTGAAAGTTAGTACGGTAGTCAAAGTTTTACGTTTTGGAGAGTCGACTGTTAGCTGAGCCTGTAAATTACATCCTCAATTCGTACGTCGAACGGTTTTGTGAGAATGATTTTTTTTAAATCTGATCTAACACTCATTTTGAAACCCGTACAGAAGAATTGGAATATCTAGAACGTAAAAGCGACCAACTGGTGCAATTTCTATTTTGAACATCGAACAGTAATGGAGGAATCGATGCTGTTTCAGGGGGTGAATGTTTTAAAATATTTATTAACATCTAGGATATAGAAGACCACCCTTCATGCAAAATTTTAAGTTCGTGCCTGAAATAGTTTCGGAAGAATGGATATTGTGTTTTTGAGATTCAGCCACTATCATAACCCCTTAGGGGAGGACTATTTTGAAGTATGTGATATTTTACACCTAGGACATAAAAGAAGAACCTTGACGTTAAATTACAACTTTGTACGTCAAACGGTTTTGGAGCGATGAATAATTTTGTTTCTGGAACTAACCCCATTTTAACACATTAGGGGTAGAACGTTCAAATATATTTCCTATTTCACACCTAGAATTTAAAAATATATACTGCTATTTGGAATTTTGTCTTCGTACGTTAATTCGTTTCGGAGGAAGGTAGGAATATATTTGTTTCTGGATCTTGAGCTTGTGTAATTTGATTAGTAATTTGAGAGGTTTAAAAATTAGACATTCAACGTGCACAATAATACGTATTGTTCGATTGGATACCTTGGCTGTTGTGAAAACTTAGTTTTATTACTTCAACTGTACATGGTCCAAATGCTTATATATGTGAAGTATTTTGAATTATATCATGTCTGATACCCATGACATCCAAAGTTCTTATAAATTATAAATTCGTAGGCCGAATAGTTTGGGGAGATGAATAATTTTGTCATAAATCTTCACCCCCCCCAGCCAAGATCCCTTAGGGGTGTATTGCCTTAAGACCTGTTATTATTTAAAATCTAAAACGTATAGGAGCAATCATCACGTGAAATTTTAACCTCATATGTCATACGATTTCATTTGAAACCCATTAAGGGTGTGTTGTTTTAAGACCACATATTAGTTAAAATGTAAGGCGTACAGAAGCAATTATGATGAGAAGTTTCAATCACGGAACGTCGAGCGGCTTCGGATAAATCAGTATTTTATCATCAGGTCCGAAATCCCGGTCACCCCTTAGGAATATATTGTATCAAGACCCGTTCTTGTTTAAAATCTAAGATATGAGAGATCAAAAATCATGTGAAATTTCATCCTCGTATGTCAAACGGTTTCAGAGAAATATATATGTTTGTCATCGGACATCACCCCCCAGTTAAAACCACTTAGGTATGAATTGTTTGAAGACCACTTCTTAATTAAAATCAAGACATTGAGGAGTAACTACCACGTGAAAATTCAATCTCGTATGTCAACGATTTCAGATGAATGGATATTTTTGTCATCGTCCCTAACACCCACCTCTAGTCAAAACCCCTTTTGTTTTAAGATCACTTTCTATTCAAGATCTAACACATGTAGAACAGCCATTATGTGAAATTTCAAGCTTGTATGTCACACGGTTTAAGATAAATTAATATTGATATCATCAGCTACCCCCTCCAGTCAAACCTCCTTAGGGTTGTATTATTTCATGCGCTTTATTTCTAAAGGATATTACAAATACCAATTTTCACGTCTGTAACATATTCGATTTTTGAGATAAAAGTATCCTCATGAAAAGAATTCAACTCATTTTTTACTCCTTCTCACCTATTCCCTTAAGTGGATATTCCGAAAACAAAATAATATTATTTTTAAAGTTCAAAACACCAATTTTCATCTCTGTAACCTTCCGTTTTTTGAGAAAAATAATTCAATATTTTCCACTTCCTTTCACCCTCCCTCCTTAAGTGGATTTTCCAAAAACAACAAGTATGCGTGTTTTTATTTGTAAAGGAGATTCCAAATACGTATTTTTACGACTGTAACATATTCACTTTTTGGGATATAAGTATCCTCACATAAAGAATTCAACTACTTCTCTCCATCACCTTTAAGTGGATTAAAAAAAGGAAGTTTGCGTTCCTTTATTTATAAAGGAGATTTATGATACCAATTTTAACGACTGTAACATTTTCAGTTTTTGAGTTATAAGTATCCTCATCAAAATGAATTCAACCCTTTCTTCAGTCCTTCGTACACACTCCCATTAAGTGGATTTTCCTAAAAAAATACGTGCTTCTTTATTTTTAAAGGAGATTCCAAATATCAATTTTCACGTCTGAAACATATTAAGTTTTTGTGATACCACTATCCTAATAAAAAGTTGAACCCCTTTTACAGTCCTTATTATCCCCCATTAAGAGGTTTTTCTGAAAATAACAAATATGTGATACTTTATTTTTAAAGGAAATTCCAAATATCAATTTACCCATCTGTAACATGTTAAGTTTTTGAGATATGCTCTAGATATGCTCGTTTTAAAAATGTACATCCTTTTCTCTTCACCGAAAATAAATTACGCGTGTGTCTTTAATTTTATAGGAGATTCTAAATACCAGTATTCATGTCTGTAACATGTTACGTTTTTGAGATATACTCTAGATATGCTCATTTGTATAATTCACCCCCGTTTGTCACACCCGTTCACCTCCACTTAAGTAGATTTTCCAAAACAAAAAAAAACCGCTTCTTTACCTTTAAAGGAGATTCTATATACCAATTTTCATAAAAGGTGTTCAACTCAATTTACACCGTTTTTACCCTTCATTAAGGTGATTTTACGAAAACAAAAATATACGCGTTTCTTTATTTTTAAAGGAGATTCCAAATACCAATTTTTACGTCTGTTAACTGCTAAATTTTCTATATATATAGTTAGGACAAGTTATCTTCTATATATATATAAAATTGGATGTTACTTCTGAGAGGGTTTATGAAGTGGTTGGAACGAAATCGAATAGGTAGTTTTATTATATATATATATTCATTTTTAAATTATACCCCCTTTCGGCCCCCTTAGTGAATGAATGTCCCAAAATACTTCCTTATTGAGCACCTGCATTTTAATATAAATGTATCCCGAAAATTTCATTCCTTTTATGTCCGGTAGTTTTGGCTCGACGATGATGAGTCAGTCAGTCAGTCAGTCAGTCAGTCAGACAGTCAGTCAGGACAAGTTATCTTCTATATATATATAAAATTGGATGTTGGTAATTTGAGATTAATCGACTCAAAAACTACTGGATCGATTTTGCTGAAAATTTTACTATTTGTTCTTATTACTTTTGAGAGGGTTTATGAAGTGGTTGGAACGAAATCGGATAGGTAGTTTTATTATTATGAGTAATTGTAGGTAATTGTATTGAATTTCTAAGTCGCACGAAGACTGGTTCGACTTGATGGACAGATTGTCGCTAGGCGACAGCAGCTTACGCTATATCATGATAGTGCGGTAATGAATGCTGTATATACGAGGATAGGAACACGCCTTCGTGTTTTATACAGAACCTTTCTTGATAGGAGGTCCATTCTTATGCCTATTGTTTGGAAATAGAAATCCAACATGCCGTGATCGAGATATACTTTCATCTCATAGGACCAACTTTGATTGGTTCACCCACTTTGAAGAATGTAGCTGTGTAAAATATTTAAGAAACTGTGAAAAATATAGAATAGCAACAGTGGAATGACATGAGTTATCACCCACAACTGAGGGTTCCCAACGAGCAAAGGCGAGTCTATGCAATCTATATATAAGTCTATACAAATATATAAATGAAATTGTATGTGGATATGCATGTATTACATCTGCTAAACCACTGGAGCGATTTCAAGCAAACTCAGTACACTTATGACTTAGTATCAGGAGACAAACCTCTTGGGGGAAAGACACCGCAAGCACCTTAAAGGCGAGTGGCGAGTTGGATGAATTATAAAAATAACCGAAAATGGTGTCGAATCCACATTCAGGGTCGCTGAGAGGAATACTGACACTGGATTTTTTAAAGTCTAATTTTGTCCCCTTTGGGGTGGGGGAAAAGGGGGAAGTGAGATATAAAAGTAATCGTAAATAGCGTGGAGTCCACATTCTCTGAGGTGAACAGCGGCACTCCGGAATTGCTGAGATGAATACTGAGACACTGGATTTTTAAAGTCAAATTTCTGCCTCGTTTAGGGTACGAGCGAAGGGGTTGATATATGAAAATAATCGAAGATAGTGTCTAATCCATAGTTTTCGGGGTCGCTGAGATGAATAGTGACACTACGGATTTTTAAAACATTCAATTTCAGTCCCCTTTGTGTTGGAGACGAGGGGGGGGGTGAGATATAAAAATAATCGAAAATGGTGTCGAAACCATAGTTCTCAGGGGCACTGAGATCGATAGTGAAACTCCGGACTTTTTATCCCTTACGTGTGGCGGTCGAGAGGTGGGGGAATGAGATAAAAAAAATCGAAAATTATGTTAAATAAATGGCTTTCACGGTCGCTGAGATGAATAGTGACACTATGGATCTTTTAAGTCCATATTCAGCACCATTTCTGGTGGGGGCAAGAAAGAATGAGACATAAAATAATCGAAAATAGTATCGAATCGGTATTCGATATTCCATATTTTTTTAGTGCAAGTTCAGCCCACTTTGAGGTGGGGGCGAGGGGAGGAATGTGATATTAAAATCGAAATTAGTGTCGAATCCGTAGTTCTCGGGGTCGCTGAGATGAATAGTGACACTCAGAAAGTTTTTATCCGATAGGGGAGAGGGCGCGGGGGGAGATATAAAAAGAATCGAAAATAGTGTTGATATAGGGATGATGTAAAATTAAAAATAAAATTATCAAAATGACCGAGATTACGAATGTAAGTTTGTATTTTCCAGCATAACTGACAACTAAATTTGGTACTGATATTGCTTACTATTTGTGAAAAATGCTGTTGGGGCAAGACGAAGCCAGACCCCTCAGGGGAGGGGATGAAGTATACATATAAATAAAAACGACCGTTAGAAGTCTGGAACCATAGTTTTCAGGACTAGTGGAGCGATTTATACCAAACTTGGTACACATACGACTTATTATCAGGAGACTAACCACGTGGAGATAAGATATCCCTAGCACCCCTAAGGGAGCCTGAGGTATAACATTATGGAAATGGTGTCGAATACACAGTTTTTGGGGTCGCTGAGGTGAATAGTGCCACCCCGAAATTTTTTAAAGGTCAAGTTCAGCACCCCTTGGCATAGGGAATGAGAAAGGGTAAAAAATAATTTGACCGAAATGGCCGAGATTTAGGATGTATTTGTGTATTTTCCAGCATAGCCGTCAACTAAATTTGTTAAAATAATAATTACTATGTGTAAAATATACGGTGGGTACGAGACACCCCTAGAACATTTAGGGTAAGTGGTGAAATGCCAATATAAATAAAAACGACCAATAATAGTATCGAATCCATAGTTTTCAGGACTATTGGGGTGATTTGAACCAAACTTTTTACACTTATGACTTAGTATCTGGTGACTTACAGCGTGGGGGGCAAGACATCCCTAGTACCCTTAGGGGTGGAGGTGAGGGGTGTGAAAAATAAAAATAATCGAAAATAGTGTCGAATCCACAGTTTTGTGGGTCGCTATTGCACCCGCTCAAAGCCTGAGCCCCAACCAGCATTAATCTCAGGGGTGTTACGGTTCGTGATAAGGCGCTATCACACAAAAAATAAAATAAAAAGAAATGGAGAAGATGCGGTATTTCTAATTTAAATATGTGCGTCAAGAAATTAGTACTACAGGGTTGAACGGGGCACGCAAATTATTAACCTTAAGGCTCATGATAAAAACCTATAATTATACTAACACAGATCATAAGGGAAAATTGGGAGACTCCCTCCTAGGAAAAGGGGGGACAGATATTTAAACGGTCACCAAGGGTTCACTATTCTAAAATAACAAGAACTTGGAACTGTTTCCTTGCAAATACTTAAGGATCATTTTATTTAAAGATAAACTGGAATACGCACAACATTTGTTAATTCTTATTTGCTCCTTATTTGACAAATAATTCCTGAAAATTGACATAAATTGTTTTGACACGGTACTATAGATTCTTAATTGCTTAATATTTTGGCAAATCTTTCCTGAAATGTTACATTAAAAAATTGGCACTGTGGACTCTTATTTGCATATTATTTTGGCAAATCATTTCTGAAATATTACATACATAAATTTGATACAGTAGACCACCCATGCACTTGGATTGGGTTGATTGCAGAGTGTAGAAACCACGACCTTCGTGATAATACCACGACAACATGTAGTCGAGACCCTTACCTATTGGAAAGGTGAGCTCGAGCACGTAATATGTCGTCGCCTTCACCTCTCCCGAGATGCGACCAACTCGAGATTTTACAATGCCATCCCGGGTTCCTACCCAAGATATGCTATTGTTAATGGAAGGAAAACGACAAAGGGACACTGACCTAAACATCCAGATGTAGGAATATGCCATCAATATTGTCGTAAACTTAGCTTACTATTTACAGCATCTTGACACGATTACGTCATTTTTCCAGCTGACTTCCCTATTCACTGTCAACATATCATCTGAATTAATCCATAATAAAATTATTTATTTTATTTTCATTATCATTATTATCATTGGAGATCATTATTACCTTAACCCGTAGTCATCATTGATTTAGTATTTTGATTTCAACTTTCACCATTACTATTCTCAGAAATTGTAAATTTTCTTCTTCTTATGCCCCTTCAAATTATTCTTATTCTCAATAATTATCAATTGTTTCACAGCCATTATCTATTGTTATTAATAATCCACATCTTTTACGGTTCCGATCCTGTTTGGCACTAAGCGATCAGTTAATTCACGATTTAACTTACTTGGAATATTATTATTATTATATTTAAATTTTTAATTTCAAATCTTTAGAATTTAGTCACACATATTAAATCCCAAATGAACAACCAAGATCCGATTTCACAACGGTCGGGACACAATAACGGTACTCGAACCGCAACCTCCCTTCATTTCGAACTGTCATTAATTTATGGGACACACTTTCTCTCAAGACAAATCTCAAATTATCTGGCACCTCGTGGCTGGGAATCTCCTTTCAGTCCCTGCGAGTGCTAAATTATTCCTTCCTTCTCGTTTGAAGTCCATTTATCCCACTGGAACCCTTCAAACCATTTAATTCATTAATCCTCGGTGCGTGGAGTTCTTTGCCAACCATAACACCGGAATTGGCGTATAACTTCGACGTTGGCCTCGGGATACATCTATTTCTTCATCAACATCAGTACGACTCAATTTTATCTCATGCCGGATTTTTTGTCTCGCACGACTTCCAAAATCAAAAATGGGCTTAACCCACTCTGGACCTTCAACATAGCGTGACCATCATATACAAGTGCCTCTATAGCTTCTAAACACATCATTATGATTATTATTGAGTTCAAAAACATTAAATCAAGAAATAATTATTTAAATCACTTTTACTGCACGAATTAAAGGCCTCCACGTGCCACATGTTCTCAACATTTATATTACATGAAATAATTCTATAAATCAGGCCTGTACCTTATTCAACAAGTATTATTATTAAACACTCATTTAGACATAACCCGTGTCCATTTATCACTCCGATACTTCCAATAATAATTATTACTAGCTGATGTACCCGTGCTTCGCTACGGGATTCTCAGAAAGACTGACTTTGTGGTTTTCCTAACCTAAAATCAACATAGGTCATTACAAAAACGTAAGTATGAATGTAGCGATTAAAAGCAATGCTATCATATAAAATACTCGATCAAATGGAAAGCCGCACGTTTTATCACTTTTAACGACCAGTGCTGCGGTTAGATTGCGGTGCCAATCTAATAGTCCAAAGTTCCAGAGCTGGAATGACCAGGCCGCAGATTGCCATGAACACTCATTTGCCATTATTCCGCTAAATATGCACACTGCTCATTTCAATCAGTGCCTCAGAGTAGGGATTGAATAGCCCGAATGCTATGATGATCCAGTGTGTTACGTACCAGTAGTATCAGAAAATTTATAAACCAGGGGAACGTCATGCTAAAGAAGAAAGTTATCTAACTCCCCAGCTACTTCCCATCATTATTCAGACAGGCTGTTACACTCTATACGACTGGGCGAGTTGACCGTGTGGTTAGCGGTGCGCAGCTGTGAGCTTGCATCCGAGAGATAGTGGATTCGAATCCCATTGTCGGCAGCGCTGAAGATGGTATTCCGTGGTTTCCCACTTTCACACCAGGCAACTGCTGGGCCTGTACCTTAATTAAGGCCTATGGCACTTCTAGCCCTTTCCTATCCCATCGTCGCCATAAAAACTATCTATGTCGGTGCGACGTAAATCAAATAAAAATACTCTGTACGCAGCAGCAATCCTATCTACCGGAGATGAGGGGCAACAGAAGACACAAAGCACATCACGACAAACAATGGTCAATGTAATATCATTGTTGATCAATGTTATGAGCTTTCTATATTGTAGGCCTTCACATTTAGTTTTCTTTCGACTCTGTGATTTGTAAAATATTTTATGCCATAAACTGTAGTTTCTTATTCTCCGACTTTACATACCAATTTTCAAATTTTCATTAAATACTGTTTACCCATTTTCTCGTTACTCGGCGCTGATATGGACTTAGTAACAAAAATCCATGAATACCTTTGTGATCATAGCCAGTACGGTAACAATGTATAAGACATGAATAATAGGAAATTTAATACTGTATAACCTTAGTTATGTAGCATTCATCGATTACACCTCTAATAAGAAATATTTGAGAATTACATTTTAGGCCTTCCCCTAAACTACCATTTCACTCAGCGTGAATAAAATAATTTACAGCCTAGACTATAGCGACTTATTTCCTGACTTTGCATACCGATTTTCATCAAGACAGGACTACTAATAACAACAATATTTGAGAATTCAATTTTAGGCCTTCCCCTAAACTACCATTTCACTCAGCGTGAGTAAACTGATTTATAGTCTAGATTGTAGAGGCTCATCCTCCGACTTCACATACCGATTTTCATTAGACCACTAATAACATAAATAGTTGAGAATTCAATTTTAGGCCTTCCCCTAAACTACCATTTCAGTCAGCATGAGTAAAATGATTTATAGCCTAGATTGTAGAGGCTCATCCCCCGACTTCACATACCGATTTTCATTAAATTCTCTTCAACCGTTTTCTCGTAATGCGTGTACATACATACATACAGACAGACAGACAGACAGACAGACAGACAGACAGACAGACAGACAGACAGACAGAAATTACGGAAAAGTAAAAAGTGCATTGTCTTGTTACTATGGACGTGACCGATACAGAAATACCATTATTTTCAAATTCTGAACAATGTACAGACAAAACTCTTATTTTATATATATATAGATAGATGTTCTGAAAATGAAAACCTACAACCTGTTTTCCAGTCATTGACCTGGTCAGGAATGGAATGAATGAAACAGATATAGGCTATTAGTACGATGGGGTCGCCACTCCCAAAGTGATTTAGTAATAACTGATAGATGCTATGAAATGAGAATGGAGAATATTGCCGGAATGAAAGATGAGGGAAAACCGGAGTACCCGGAGAAAAACCTGTCCCGCCTCCGCTTTGTCCAGCACAAATCTCACATGAAGTGACCGAGATTTGAACCACGGTATCCAGCGGTGAGATGGAAGATGTTCTATTGAGATAAATTCACCGACATTTATTAATGAAATAGTATTTTCTTCTTTCTGCTTTTTCGCAGGCCCGTTGTAGTTTTGTCCCTTGCTACTGAATAAGTGATGTGTGTAAACCGTCCTATGCTTCCCCGGCTGGTTGAATTGTATTCAACCTTATTATCCACTCTGTTCTCTTTCTAAGGCTCGGAAGTAAAAGATAGGTCGTGCTGATGATGTTTCCTACCGCATATGTTGACTTAGGGCTGAACTCATACAGTGGATATTCAGTTAAATAGTACTCAAATTTTTTTGGTGGGATCTAAAACTCCCACTTGTTTTTCCGATGAATGTTGAATTAGATCTGTTGATTTGACATTCTTAGCTCTGTCTTTTATATAACGTAAATATCGTCTTTCCTGGCCTAAGTCGCAGTCGTGCATTGTTCAGTTCTACGACCTTTAAGACTTCAAGGTGTAAATTAATCGCTTTTAAATGTAAAGTCGTGTACATTTCAGTTAAATAGATCAAAACTAGTTGTATAATAATTTAATGCCTAATCTAGACGTAACCTACATCTTGATGGATATTACCATTAGTAAGTACAAGTAATTTTCTAAAATCTGAATGTCATCCCATTTTAACGTGCACTTTTTGCTTCTTGTTGCAGGTAACGTCAGATTTACTTTACTCCACCTGCAGCTGTTGGGTATGTGGTTACATTTAAAAGACGCTATTGTATTTTTATTGGATACTAGCAAATGTACCCGTGCTTCGCTACGGTACTCTACATTGTATACGGATTCCTCCGTAAATTACTGTAAAGGCAGTGAGTAGGCCCGTAACTTGGCAGGGTGGGCTCGCGACCACGGACCCTTAGGTGAGTCTCCAAAGCGACTTCAATTTATTAATATATATATTATATTTCACCCCCCTACCGAGGGGTTCTAGGGGCGTCTTGCTCCCACAGTACTTTTTCCACATAGTAGGTTATATTTGTACGCCCCCACCGCAAAGGGGGCTGAAGTTGAACTTTAAAAATCCGAAGTGTCAGTATTCATGTCAGCGACCCCGAAATCTATGGATTCGACACTATTTTCGATTATTTGTATATATCACTCCCCCCCTCGCCACAAAGGGCGTGAAAATGAAAGGCCTCCACACGTAATACCGTGCGAGTTGAAATAGAACGAAAGTTGACCAAGGGAGGTCGAAAAGGATAGATGAAAGTGAGAAGC
This sequence comes from Anabrus simplex, assembly GCF_040414725.1. Lineage (NCBI taxonomy): Eukaryota > Metazoa > Arthropoda > Insecta > Orthoptera > Tettigoniidae > Anabrus > Anabrus simplex. The sequence goes on along the minus strand of NC_090265.1, from coordinate 1,175,057,484 downwards.
CTAGCACAAGGAAACAGAAGCAATGTCAGGACTCAGCTAAGGCCCCGCGATCGCCAACCCATACTCCCTACTTAACAGCCCCTGAGGTTGCTTGTAGTCGCCTCTTATGACACGGCATCATGATAGCACTCGAATTCGACTGCGACTGACAGTAGTAAAGGGAACGTGCCATTATAATGAAAATACCTTCCCTATTTCCAGTCATAGTGTAGTTGGGGAAGTATCATGAAATCGCAGGTGGCCTTGGGTGTTAGCAATCAAAAACGTGATGGAGTTTTTCCGTTTTAATGCCAGGCCACCGTGTGTACTTCCAGTCGCTGTCGAGTTGGAGAGTTCCCATTACAATGGGATATCTTGTTTCCTTTTTCCAATGATAATCAGTTGGGGAGTTTTAACTATAATGGCAAGCGGACTTGTCTACCGACAGTATTAGTCCAATTGGGGAGTTCGAGTAGAAGTCAGAGTCGAGTTGGGAGTTTTAATTATAATGACAGTTCTGCTTACTTATTTTTTTGCTATTTGCTTTAGGTCGCACCGACACAGATATGTCTTATGGCGATGAAGGGATAGGAAAGGCCTAGGAAGTGAAAGGAAGCGGCCGTGGCCTTAATTAAGGTACAGCCCCGGCTTTTGCCTGGTGTGAAAATGGGAAACCACGGAAAACCATCTACAGGGCTGCCGACAGTGAGGCTCGAACCCACTATCCCCCGATTACTGGATACTGGCCGCACCTAAGCGACTGCAGCTATCGAGCTCGGTTGCTTACTTAGTGCCGGTCACAGTCGAGGTGGAGGGTTTCCGTTATTACGGTAGATCATTTTTGCTATTCCCAGTCAGATGAGTTGGAAAGTGTTCGTTAGAAAAGAAGGCCCATTTGTCTACTGTTAGCGAAATGTATTTAGGGTTCTTCAATATAATGGCAGGCCCACTGGTGGGCAGGCGGTCACAATCGAATTTCAAGGTTCCCATTATCATTATAGGTCGTCTTTGCTATCCCCAGTCACTGTTGATTTGCGAAGTTTTCATTGAAATGGCATTTCCGCTTGCCTATGGCCAGTTAGTATCAAGTTGGCGACTTTTCATGACAATGTCAAGCCTTCTTGCCTATTACCAATCAAAAATGTGTTCGGGCGTGTGGGTTATAAAAGTAGGTCCCCTTGCTACTGCCAAACCCAGTCAATTTGGGGGTTCCCATGATAACGGCAGATCTTCTTTCCTATTTCCGGTTATCGTGTTTTGATTATATTGCCAGGCCCCCTTGCGTATTGGCAGTCACAACGAAGTTGGACAGTTTTCATTGTAATATTATTCCAGTTTGTCTACTGCGAAAAACATTGAGTTGAGGAGTTAAAATTATATTGGCAGGCCCCCTTACCTTCTGCCAGTCACAACCGACGTGGGGTATTTTCATTACAGTGGCAGATCCTCTTGCCTATTGCCAGTCACAGTCGAGGTGGAAGGTTCCCTACCGCTACAGACAGTAGATTTGAGCAGCTTTGGTTATGATGACAGCCAACGGCCGTAGCCGTGTTGAAGCACCGGATCCTGTGAGATCTCCGAAGTTAAGCAACACTGGACGTGGTCAAGATTTGGATGGGTTGCCACGCGCTGTTGGGTGGGGTTAAGGGAATGGAGGAGCGGAAAGGGACTGGCCACCCTACCGTACGTAAACTCCGGCTCAGGCACACCTCTACGGAGGTTCGGACCTGCCTTCGGGCAGAATACACCCTTTAGTTATGATGTCAGGCATACTTTCTCTTATTGCCTGTCACAATGGACTTGCGCAGGTTTCATTATAATGGCCGGCCCACTTGCCTATCGATAGCCACAGCCCTCTTTCCTATATTCAGTCATAGTGTAATTGGCGAGGTTTGGTTATAATGGTAGTCCCGCTTGCCTACTGCGAGTCAGAATCGAGTTGAGGAGTTTTAATTATAGTAGCAGTTCCCCTTGCCTACTACCAGTCACATTCAAAATGGGGAGTTTTCATCATCAATGCTGGTAGAGTTTACCAGTGCTAGTCACAGTCGAGTTTGAAGTTGCTATTATAACGGCCGATCTCCTTTCCTATTTCCAGTCATAGTCGAATTGGGAAGGATTTTTATAATAGCAAGCCCCTTACCTACTGCAATTCAAATCAAGTTGAGGAGTTTTAATTATAATAGTACTCCCCCTTGCCTACCACCAGTGTCAATCAAGCTCGAGAGTTTTCATTTTAAGGGCAGACCCCCTTACCTAGGGCCAATCGCAGTCAATTCGGAGAATTCCCATTTTAACGTAGGTCTTCTTCCCTATTCCCAGTCAGTGTCGATTTGGCCAGTTTTCATTATGTTGGCATGCCCCCATTTCTACTTCCAGATAATCAACAGTGTGCTTGGAAAAATTAAGTAACACTGATGATCTTCCCATAATTAGGAGTCTATTCGTTTATGGGATCAATTTCATTTAATTTGTCACCAGTACACGTACTGAAGCGAAGGAAGAACAGAGTCATTGAAGAACCTCTTGATAAACAATGTTTCGTGTTTTATTTTCTGGTGCACATATAAACAGGGACTTGCTGCTGCTGACTCGGGAACATGCGACGTACAGTTGCCCGTGGGAAAAGCAGGGTGATCTGAGGTCAAGTCCAGCAATACTCAACGTCTGGCCCTGGGATTTATTAATAGTCATCGCAAAGCAGAGGCTGACTGGAAACTGCAGACGCTTGAACTCAAACGGGTAGTTGGTTGGGATTAGTGGTATCCGCGGGATAAGAACTGACTCTCCTTCACCGCATCCAGTCATGATAGTTGCCTCTATCACATGTTTGTGGAGGGCGTTTACCTGAAGTCTTGTTCCATTGCACAAATTAGGTGGGCTGAGATTGCGCATGAGTATGATTGGTGCGCCGATCTTTAAGGTAATTTTGTGCGATGGAAGCCCCGGAGCCGTTATAGAATTCAGGAACTCAGGAGGATAGTGAACTGCGTCGTCAGAGTTGATTACTTCATTGACAGACGTATAAACTGTCTCCTCGCCGTGGAACATTGTGAGGATAGTCGAATTAATGTACGCCGCTTGTTCATTAGTTGGAGTTAAGATCGCTCTGCAGCAGAGCCATGAGATGGGTTTGCTCCTAATATTTTCTACGTCCGGGTACACCGATGAAATGAGAGCTTCAAGGTTAGAAAGCGACAAACAAAATTCATCAGAAAGAGTAATGATCCCGTTACTGTCTCCCAGTGAGCCGTTCCCAATCGACAACAATATTTCAGTGAATGTATGTATGTTTTCATCACCACCTAGATGTACCCTCATATTCTGTGTCAGAGACAGTTTTTTGATATTTGGCCAAAGTGATGATCTCCTTAATGAAGCGTTCACTTCATCTGCTCTGCTCCCTCTTGGAACAACCGGTAACGTTTGACGAAAATCACCAGAAAAGAGGATAGGGACACCTCCAAAGAAGTTATCACTGTTTCGGATGTCCCGCAGCGTTCGGTCAACTGCTTCAATCACCTTTCTGTGAGCCATAGTGCATTCATCCCAAATTATAAGACTGCAGTCTTGCAGAACCTTGGATATGTTACTTTGTTTTGTGATGTTACATATTGGTGACTCTGTGCAGTCAAGATCTATAGGCACTTTAAACATCGAGTGAGCAGTTTTGCCACCGGGTAAAAGAGTGGCTGCGATCCCCGAAGAGGCTACTGCTACAGCAATCTTACTATCCTGTCTGATCTTAGACAACAGTAAGTTAATCAGGAATGTTTTTCCAGTTCCGCCCGGAGCGTCTAAGAAAAACATTCTACTTTCCTTATTTCTAACACAGTTTAATATTTCCCGATATACTACAGTCTGTTCATCTGTAAGTTTTGGTTCATTTAATAGAACAAAAGACCTTAACGCTTCTTTATTGTAATTTGTTTCCCTGAGATAGTCAGCATTTAACGTTTGTAAGATCTGAGGGGAAGGAAGGCCGTAAATGTTCAAAGGCTGACCGCCAATCGATAGAACGTATTCTTCGAGGTCTTGAAGACATCTGTCTTCCACATGGGCGATCATTTCATGAGCAGTACCGTCGTTACAGGGGGAAAGTTGTCGTAAGAAATCTTCTGCTAGGCTCTCCTTATATTTGTTCCACAGATCCAACGGATCAGAGAGACTGCAAAAGACTAACAATATGCCAAAAAGCCGGCGAAGTTTTGCTGGGCTTTGTGAAACTATCGCCTCCTTCAGTGTCTCTTCCCATTGAGAGTCATCCAGGAGTAATCCATGGGCTTTGCATGCACTCCGATATGTAGGGTGAAGTATGCCATTGACGGTGCGAAGGTCAGTGAAGGATGTTGGTCCCCTGACAGTGAACAGAAGCATGCGTAAATAGAAGCACTCGGAATTATTAGGATGGACTGCATACACTCGGCTAATTACGTGCTGCTTTCTAACGCCCGAAAATGCTACCACAGGTACTCCTTTCTTTCTTCTTACAAATGTACCTTGCTGTTTGTTATACGTATAGTAAGAGGGAACGTCTTCATACAACAGTGTCTTAGCAAAATCATCTGTCTGACATAAGTTAAAGAATGCCATTAAGGTGGTGTTACGTGGATTTTCTACTATGTCATGAGCCGTTTCTGCAGTAAAGACAATTCTTTGAAAATTTTGTAGATGAACATCTAAATGCATTACTGGAGGATACCTTTCATGGATAGGAAATGAAAGAATTCGCCAAACTGCTTCTGAGCTGGATATGTACCTTCCGCTCTGATACTGGCACACTTCATCATTTTTGTCTTGCAAACCTAAGACTGCCTGATCGCTTCCTTTGTTGATGTACTTACAGATGTATTTGATGGACTTAACACTGCTACAGTATTCAACATTGATGTGTGTTTTGAATACCCTAGACAAAACAGGACAGTATGGCACTATCCATCTATTATCCACTTCCATATCCTGTCCATTTATCATAAGGCGTGCAGTGAAGCCACCCATAGAAGGAATCCTGCGCTTGTAGGATGGGTACCCATCGTTCCCTGTGACAGTTTCATTGACGAATGCTCGTGGGTATCGTTTTGAGCATCGTCCACCTTTCATACATGGTGAGCCTACGTTGAAAGATCCGCATGGTCCATGGACCATGTGACATTTAACTATGTTAAAAAGCTGTGGATCTTTATCAGGATCTGGAAATTCAGCACTAATAACCTTATCAATATCGACGGGTCGTATCTTGTCCTCAAGCCATAATAATATGTGGGCGTGAGGCAAGCCACGCTTTTGCCATTCAACAGAGTACATAAAACAAAGAGTTGGCCCAAATATTTGTTCTCTGGTTAGTAAGTCCATGAGAGATTTTAATTTCATGTGAAATACACGTGTAATAATGTCGTGACGATCATTCGCTGACTGACCATTATATACGGCATTACCAATTTCTTCCCATTTTGGATTAGTTGTAGCTGTAATAAAAAGATCTGGACATGAGTATTTTCGCACATAACAGAGTGCATCTTGAGATCGCTCGTGCATATATCGGGGTCCTCCAGTGAAAGTGGACGGTAAAATGACTAACCGTCCCAAATCTGCCATGTTACCCTCGTCCTTCCTCAGGGCGTCTTTAAGGTGAATGTAGCTCTCAGCCCTTAATTCCCTTTGGTGTGTTCTGATATAGACTAACCTTTCAGTCTCTATTTTAGCATACATGTCTACCCAGAACTGATTGGACAGTTGACGGTAACAATGTAAGTAGTTTACCTCGCCTTGTCTTATCATTATACGATAAGAATAAAACTGAAGAGAAGATGTTTTCTTGAGAGGGGTCTTTAGTTCTCCGGTTCGTGGGTCTACGTGGTACAGTAGGAAGTGGTAGCCATCATCTCCACGAGGGAACATCAGGGGATATTGAAGAGCGTCGTATGATCGGTGGGTTTCAGATATTCGTCTCAGGCCCTGGTCTCTTGTCCGAAGCACGATGTCTCGCTTATCACATTCGTGTCCAACCAATATGACAGCTATCTCGTTTGTTGTCGGCTGATTATAACAGCCTCTGTGCTCACCAGCAGGAACTCGGTCGGCGTGGATCACAATCTTGTGGGTGTCACCGTCCGGCATTGTCTCTAGAGTTGTCTTCAGTTCCTTGACATATGGGTTCACATCATGTAACATGCCCTGCAAATCATTAACTAAATGGGTTTTTAAATTTGGTATTATTGCTGTTCTTTGATCTACCTGTGCTTTGTGGTCTGCAATGAAATATATTTGAAGATATTTAGAATTTTCATTGTTTGCAGGGAGAAGTGAACCTATTAAGTGGTATACTTGTCCTTGAATTTTGAATGTTGGCATAAAATTTCCTTCCACTACTTTAGTAGCTCCGAAGCTTGTCATTTGGAATGCGCTGTTGTAGGCTCGCACAAATTGAAGAAAATGGCGAGAGTCAGTATGCGTCCCATTTAACAGAGAAATAAGAAGTTCCGGTAGAGGAGTTAGATGATTTAATTTAATTTTTCCGGAAGAGCAGCACATTCCCTCTGGCTCTTGCTTCCATTTGAGAGCCCTACAGAAAGGGCACACTTTACTCAAAGACCCTATATGGGCTCTTGGATGGTAGTCGATAAGAGGGTTATAAGCAAATGCACTTCGCTGCTTTTCATGCCATGGAATCATATTAGGACACCTAGATTCAATTGACGTTGAATGTAATTCTCTAACATTGGCATGTCTCACTCTATCTTCATCTAACCGTCTGAGATATTCATCAGTGGTCTCTGATGAACGTCTTTCTGCTGCACGTTGTCTTTTCTCTTCCTGCTGGACATTTTGCATTTCGTTTAACGATGCGTAGGTACTTCGTCGTTGTGTTAACGCCTGAGAATATTCCTCCGCAGCTAGGTTTTCGCGTGTGAGGGAATGGTGCTCTCTGTCATGCTCCATTCGAGCCATCCGCTGATCCTCTGATTCTGTTTCTCTTAAACGCATCTGTCTAAATCTTTGCGATCTGAGTCTTGCCTCGCGGTCTGAAGCAGTCTCAGAAGCCCTAGATGTGGACTGGCGTGCTCTCTGTGAGCGAAGCCTAGCCTCGCGCTCAGAAGCAGTCTCCGAATCACGGTCAGTGCTCTTCCTCAGTCTGTCTGCATTGAGTCTGGCTTCGCGGTCTGAAGCAGTCTCAGACGCCCTAGATGTGGATTGGCGTGTTCTCTGTGAGCTAAGCCTGGCCTCGCGCTCAGAAGCACTCTCCGAATCACGGTGAGTGCTCTTCCTCAGTCTGTCTGCACTGAGTCTGGCCTCGCGGTCTGAAGCACTCTCAGACGCCCTAGATGTGGACTGGCGTGTTCTCTGTGAGCTAAGCCTGGCCTCGCGCTCAGAAGCACTCTCCGAATCACGGTGAGTGCTCTTCCTCAGTCTGTCTGCACTGAGTCTGGCCTCGCGGTCTGAAGCACTCTCAGACGCCCTAGATGTGGACTGGCGTGTTCTCTGTGAGCTAATCCTGGCCTCGCGCTCAGAAGCAGTCTCCGAATCACGGTGAGTGATCTTCCTCAGTCTGTCTGCATTGAGTCTGGCCTCGCGCTCAGAAGCACTCTCCGAATCACGGTGAGTGCTCTTCCTCAGTCTGTCTGCACTGAGTCTGGCCTCGCGGTCTGAAGCAGTCTCAGACGCCCTAGATGTGGACTGGCGTGCTCTCTGTGAGCTAAGCCTGGCCTCGCGCTCAGAAGCACTCTCCGAATCACGGTGAGTGCTCTTCCTCAGTCTGTCTGCATTGAGTCTGGCCTCGCGGTCTGAAGCAGTCTCGGAAGCCCTCAATATCTTAACTTTTTTAGCTTTTGATATGGACCGTCCAATGTTAATTCGCTTCCTAGCAGGCATGGTCAAAGGAACAGTCACAAAAGTGTCGAAACCCAATCAGTAACTCTGTAATGGGCAGCAAAGTGCATGTGGTGGTGATTATTTTCTGTTGGTGACGGTGGTGTTGGTGATTATTGTTTTAACAGGACGTACAACGGGGCAACTATCCTCTATTAACACTAATCAGAAGAAAACTGAAAGAGATCCGATACTTCGAAGAATGAAGTTATCGGCAAAATAAAGGAAAGGGCCGCAATGAGCTCGAAAATATCAAAAACAGAAACCCCTCCCAGAGCAGAAACTGGGAAGGCAGGAAGTACTAAGGGGTAATAGTCAACAAAATAGAGGTAGTTGTGATTATTGTTTCGAGAGGTAGTACAAATGCGCAACAATCTTCTGTTAACACTAATCAGAACGAAATATGAAGAGATGCGATACTTCGAAGAATGAAGATATCGGAAAAGGAAGATAAAGTCCACAAAGGGGTTAAAAATCGCAATCAGCAACAGAATTGAAATGGCCGTATTGGTGATTGTTTCAAAAGGAAGGACAACTCCTCAACAATCCTGCCTTATCACTAATCAGAACGAAATTGAAAGAGATCCGATACTTCGAAGAATGAAGATATCGGCAAAAGAAAGGGAAAGGCCGCAAAATGCTTCCAAATAACAACCACAAACCCCGCCCAGAAAAGAATTTCAGATGCAGTGGTTCCCAATGAAATTAGAGTATCCGAAAATTTCTAAAGTGGAAATAAATTAACGTACCGTCGCAACACTTCTGAAACAGGAAACAATATTTCAGATATTTTTAAACGCAATAACTGACATGAACACTCACATAGATATGTTAACAATCTCAGTTAGAAAGTAACAATGTAATACAGAGAAGAACTAAGCGCCACCAGTGTGAATACCATTAAGCAGTCAAGTTCCTTTTGCTCAGAGCAATATTGATTTCGGTTACGCTTATCGACATGGATGATATAGACTGCTGAAGCTGACCGAAGTAGCTGTTGCCTGTGACTCACGGGTGGCCCAGATTGGTTGCGCAGTAGTGTCGTAGGACAGGTATCCTAATTAGGATAAAACCTTCAATACTGGTATTTTGAAGGTTTATGATGAGCCGAAATTATTATGTTATTATATTTATGTTTCGTGTCCATGGACGTATAACGTGCGGACGTACGGCACACAGATTTCCAATATGGCGTCAAGGAACAGCACCATTAGATCTCTGATGTAAAACATGTATAAATTCTATGTAGATTGTTTTAGAGAGCGATTGTTTTCTTTTTTGTATTCCGAGAGAGGCACTGAATGTTTTCTTCTATCTGACAGGATAAGTTCGTAGCGATAATAAAGTTGCTTTTAGAATACGTAAAAGTGTTCTCGTGTGATATTTTTATTGCGTAAAATAGAAAATCGCATATAGAGAACGACAGTAGATGTTGGTTTTCCCCACAGGAGCACCGTGACTGTGTAGCACACAACCGCACGTGTATCTTATTTCTTTGTTTATAGCTGTCTCTCTTATAAAGGAAAGATTTCCATGTAACATCTGTACGTAATTTCTTTCCTTATATTGCTGTTGGTGTATATAGTGACCTACTGTATTTTGCGTAGCGTGTGCATCGTAGTTCGTTTCTGTGAACCGCCTGTTGCGTGGTGAAGGTGGGAGGGGGGGGGGGAGGAATACATCCGGGTTATTCCCTGCCTGTCGTAACAGGTGACTGAAATCGCCCCAGGGGTCCTTAACTTGGCAGGGTGGGCTCGCGACCACGGACCCTTTTAGGTGCACTTACTTATGCCACGCTCCTCACTTTAGCTATATTATCCGAACTTCCGTGGTCTATTCTTGTTCTTTGCAGACTCCGACGGCATAAGAACATTCGAGGCCTCATTTCCACGCCCTTCGCGGATAACTTAATTTCGGAAGAGTCGGATTCCTCCATTTTTGTCACTGATTACTGTTAATATAGGATGGTTGCCCCGTTGTAGTTCCTCTTGAAACAAAAATCAGCACCATCACCACTCTCTTCTCTCATCCGACTTGTGTTCTTATGTTTGAGAGATCTCGGGAGTTGGCCCAATTTTAAGATCGTATGCCGTTCCTGAGGCCAACCGAATGTGGAGGATTGTATTGAACAATTACGCCTTTCTGCTGGGATTCAATCAATCAATCGATCAATCAATCAATCAATCAATCAATCAATCAATCAACATACATACGGAGTAATTAAGGAAGAAAATAATAGTTAAGAAATCTGACATTAATGGAAAATAGATTATAATAACTGAGGAGAGCCGGATGACGACAAATATGTAAATACCAAGTGAATGTATTGCTCTTACTTATGCCCCTCAATAAATTATGCTGGTGTGAGTTATGGATATAAGAAAGCCGTAACAGAGGAGAAAATTAGGCGCAGGGATTCTAAGGTAAACATATAAGATGACTAATGGTGTTATTACTGAAGCTGTTCGAGAACGGTTATAGGCCTAACCTCCAACGATATTCCGCCATTATCCCGCAGAATGGCCGATTGACACCTCTCTTGTTATTCTACCGCCCCCACCCACAGGGGGACGTTGTCGGTCTGTCGGTCACTCAATGCAGAGCATGGTACCAGCAGAAAATTGTAAATTTCTCCGTCATGTGAAGAGTAAGGTAAATTATGAACATAACGAAAGTTGTTTATAATGAAGAGACGTTTCACGTACGGTAAACGAAGTTTACAGAAAATCAATAGTATAAGAGAAAAAGGAGGAAAACCATTCTGGTTTTCCTATAAACTCCCCATCTATTGTAATATTTTAAAATGATATGCACATAGAAACCTTCCCCGGGATGAGCATACTCTAAATATGAAGTTTGGTTGAGATCTATTTAGCCGTTTCGACGTGATGGCTTTCGTATAAACACCCCGTGTATTGAAATATTTTAAAATGATATGCATATCGAAACCTTCCCCGGGATAAGTATACTGTAAATATGAAGTTTGGTTGAACAGACAAACAGACAGACAAACAGACAAACAGACAAACAGACAAACAAACAAACAGACACGAAACGTAAAAACCACCGATTCGGTCTTGAGTTGACCTAAAACGGATAAATATCTGAAAAATTGGCAAAACAAAAGAAATTACAGACAGCGGACCCCCTACAATTTTATTTATATAGATAATTTCGCTGCTGTAGAATCCTGGAGCTGACGTTGCCATGGTACGGTATTCTACATTGTATTCGAATATCGAAGTAAATAGTGTACATGCAGTAAATAAGATAGTTTTAAAATTGCATGTCTCTTAGCGTTATCCGAGAAAGAGCATGGGGAGATCCCCGTACGTTTCCAATGTAAAGTGTTTGTTACGGATTTGTGATATAACGGCAGGCTCACTTGCCTACTGGCATTTACAATCAGGTTGGGAAGTTTACATTATAATTGCAGGCCCCATTGCCTACTATGCGGACAGAATCGATTTGGGGAGTTTTCGTTAAAATGGCAGCCCCCCTTTCCTACCTCCAGACAGATTACAGTTTTTATTATAATGGCAGGCAATTACCCTACTATCACTCGAAATTGAGTTGTGCAGTTATCATTATAATGACAGGCCCCTTTTCCTACTGCCAGCCAGCGTACTGCCAGTCACACCAAGTTGGTGAGTTTCCATCAAAATAGCAGGCCACTATGCCTAATGCCAGTCACATTTTAGATGAGTACATTTCTTTATAATGGCGGGCACCCTTGCCTACTGCCAAACACAATCGGGTAGGGGAGTTTTAAACAAAACTGCATGCTCACTTACCTTCTGCAAGTCAAATCGAGAAGGTAACTATTCATTACAATTGTAGGCCTTCCTTACTAATGACAGTTACACAGGAGTTGGAGAAGGAACCCTTTCCTACTGCCAGTCAAAGTCGGTGTGGGGAGTACTGATTACAATAGCAGACCGACCCTTTCTCGATCGCTAAATCGACATCAGTGAATATATATAGATCGACATACGAAAGTATATGCGTGTTTACAATATTGAAGACCTTCATTTACAGATTAACTGCTACTAAACGTACGTCATATCGACAAAGGATTATACCATAAGACACGCCGGATTTAGTGGCCTAAATGGCTGGTCCAATGATATGTCATCTATTCTTGGGTCAGATTTAGAAACGTGGAACAGGGTAAAGGTTTTGTAAGATCATCTCACATTACATTACTTTTCGGATAATAATGTGACAGCTACATACGTAGCATTTGGCTCACATATGGCTACTGAGTGGGCCAATTTTCGTGAAGAGTTTGATGATTCTGTATTTCATATAAGTAATTGAAAGTATGAATAATGCATGTGAAAATTCCAAATTGACTTAACATCGATTAATAGAGAAAAATCAAACGTAAAAGGGATACAGATACGGCATAAAGTCATAAGACCAAGGTTGTAGATCATTCCAAATTGAACGGAGATTGTGCAATCCGTTACGTGATAGGAATTTCCGAAGGTCTGCACCATCATTAAAATTGCCTGCATATTTCGATATTCTTCGGGGATAAAAAATGAAAAATTTAATGATATAGGATTTTTCATTCGTTACAGGCTAAAACGTATAATTTTGTCAAATTTCAATTATCTTCTTATTCTTCTGGCAGATTATGCCACAATGTGGATTTTGGGCGAGGCGGGTAAAAATTAGGACTTTCAGGAAATCAAAAATTATGGAGATTGTTATTATTACCCCTTAAACGGAAAGCTGTACGAAAATTTCGCCAAAATAGTCAGTGTAGAGGTACACAGTCGTTACGATTTGATTTATATAGATAAGGAATCTGCTCCATGTAAAACACCTTTTGGGCTATGTCCGCTGGACTTAACCTGCAAAAGTGACCATTCATGATATCTCCCTTATTAATCCTCCTGACGAAAAAATGCACATGAAAAAAAAGGTTTAGAGGTGGAATTCCATTAGGTTTGGTCGATTTCCAGTCAGGTTGGTCTTGTTCTGTATATATTGTGGAAGAGTAAAATCACCATTTCGGTTCCTTATAAACCGCCAGTCCATTCCGGAACATGAAATGTTATTTACGTTTAAAACCTACCTTTGGACAGGTGGATGCTAAATATAAATTTTGTTTCGAATGTCTTCAGTAGTTTTCAAGTTGTAAGGAATACGCTTTACACGCACCCGCTCGTGAGTTAAGTCCGATGGGACTTGTACAGAAAAACGGTCCTTTAATGATATCTCCCTTATTGATCCTCGTATCGAAATGATGCACATGAGAAAAAAAGGTTTAGACATTAATTTCTACCAAGGTAGGTAGACTTCCATAAACTTTTGTTGTGTATATTTTTTGGAAGTGCAAAATCACTGTTTCGGTTTCGTATAAACCCCCAGTTAGTTCAGGGATTTAGAAACAATATTTGCCCTGAAACCTATCAAGGACAGGTGTATTCTAAATACGAATCTTGGTGGAAATGCATCCAGTAGTTTCTAGCATTCACGTACATACGGCGTAATTAAGGAAGAAAATAATACAGTTAAGAATGTTGAAACTAATAGAAAATGGATTATAACTGAGGACAGCCGGATAACGACAAATAAATAAATGCCGTGAGTTATGGATATAATAAAGCGCTAACAGAGGAGAAATTTAGGTTCAGTGATTCTTAGGTAAACAAATATGAAGATGACTAATGGTGTTATTACTTAATCTATTCGAGGGCGGTTATAACCTCCAACGATATTCCGCCAATATCCCGCAGATGAGCCGATTGATGCCTCTCTTGCCATCTACCCAAGGAACAACCACGAATTTAAAAGCATGATGAGGAAAATGGCAATACGTTACTTCCCTACTGGCATGCAGTCAGAGACGTTGCCATGGTAACCTGTAGGTTCGTTGTCGGTCTGTCGGTCACTAAATGCAGAGCATGATACCAGCAGAAAATTGTAAATTTCTCCGTCATGTGAAGAGTAAGGTAAATTATGAACATAACGAAAGTTGTTTATAATGAAGAGACGTTTCACGTACGGTAAACGAAGTTTACAGAAAATCAATAGTATAAGAGAAAATAGAGGAAAACCACTGTGGTTTTCCTATAAACACCCCGTCTATTCAAAGATTTTAAAATTATATGCATATCGGAACCTTTCCTGGGATGAGTATACTCTAAATATGAAGTTTGGCTGAGATCTATCCAGCCGTTTCGACGTGATGGTGGGAAAACCACTCTGGTTTTCCTATAAACCCCCCGTCTATTCAAGGATTTTAAAATGATATGCATATCTAAACCTTCCTCGGGATTAGTATACTCTAAATACAATGTTTGGTTGAGATCCATCCAGCCGTTTCGACGTGATGGTGGAAAAACCATTCTGATTTTCCTATAAACCCCCCATATATTCAAATATTTTAAAATGATATGCATATGGAAAACTTCCCCGCGATGAGTATCCTCTAAATATGAAGTTTGGTTGAGATCTATCCAGCCGTTTCGACGTGATGGTGGAAAAACCATTCTGGTTTTCCTATAAACCCCCTGTCTATTCAAGGATTTTAAAATGATATGCATATCAAAACCTTCTCCGGGATGAGTATACCCTAAATATGAAGTTTGGTTGAGATCTATCCAGCCGTTTCGACGTGATGGTGGAACAGACAAACAGACAGACAAACAGAAACAATTTTATTTATATAGATTTTTACACTCGTTCTTCACCCCCTTTCCATCCCCGCCCAAAGGAGTCCTATGAGTGCCTTACACAACAGTATATTTTTTTCCCAGATATTAAGTCTTATTTGTACCTATTTTGGTTAACAGCTATGCCCAAACGTACATGCATAATCTCACTGCTCTAGAATCCTGGAGCTGACGTTGCCATGGTTACGGCAGTTCATTTCTTTATCCGATTCCTAGAGCAGGGGTAGTGTGGTGCCAATATCTCCGTAACGGTTGGTTTTAGGGCCTTAAAACATGGTTTTCGGGCCCATAGGGCTTACCGAGTTTTGTTCTTTGCGTCAAGAGGATTAAATTGAGCTTTGTCTCGTCCTTATACGACAAATTCGATATTTTGCCTATAATAGTATAAGAGAAAATGGAGGAAAACCGTTTTTCCTATAAAACCCCCGTCTTTTCAAAGATTTTAAAATGATATGCATATCGAAACCTTCCCCGGGGTCAGTATACTCTAAATATGAAGTTTGGTTGAGATCTATCCAGCCGTTTCGACGTGATGGTGGAACAGACAAACAGACAGACAAACAGACAAACAGAAACAATTTTATTTATATAGATAGACTAGCAAATGTACCCGTGCTTCGCTACGGTATTCTACATTGTATACGGATATCGACGTAAATACTGTGCGTGCAGCAAATGAGATTGTTTTAAAATTGCATGTCTCTTAGCCTTATCCGAGAAATAGCATGCGGAGGTCCACATACGTTGTTTCCAATGTAAAGTGAGGGTTGCGGAGTTGTGATGATAACGCCAGGCTCACTTGCCTACTGCCATTCACAATCGAGTTGGCAAGTTTACATTATAATTGCAGGCCCCAATGCCTACTGCGCGGTCACAATCGATTTGGGGAGTTTTAGTTACAATGGCAGACCCATTTCCTACTTTCAGACAGGTTACAGTTGAGGAGTTTTTATTATAATACCAGGCAACATCCCTACCACCAGTCAAAATTGAGTTGTGCAGTTATCATTATAATGACAGTCCCTTTTTACTGCTGCTAGCCAGCTTACTGCCAGTCACACGGAATTAGTGAGTTTCCATGAAAATAGCAGGCCACTATGCCTAATGCTAGTCAAATTTTAGATTGGAACATTTGTTTATAATGGCGGGCACCCTGGCCTAGAGCCAAACACAATAGAGTAGGGGACTTTCGAACAAAACTGCATGATCCCTTGCCTTCTGCAAGACAAATCGAAAAGTGAATTATTCATGAAAATGGTAGGCCTCCTTACTAATGCCAGTTACACAGGAGTTGGAGAAGGACCCCATTCCTACTGCCAGCAGTCAAAGTCGGTGTAGGGAGTACTGATTACAATAGCAGACACATCCTTTCTCGATCGCTACAAATCGACATCAATGAATATATACAGATGGACATACGAAAGTATATGAATGTCTACAATATTGCAGACCTTCATTTACAGATTAACTGCTGCTAAACGGTACGTCATATCGACAAAGGACTGTACCGTAAGGCGCAGTATTTAGCGATCTAAATGGCTGGTCCTATGATATTTTCTCGCATCTAATCTATTCATGGGTCAGATTGAATCAGAAACGTTGAATAGGTTGAAATTTGTGTAAGATTATCTTACATTGCATTACTTTTCGGATAATTATGTGACATAGCATTTGGCTCACATATGGGTACTGGGTGGGCCAATGTTCGTGTAGAGTTTGATCATACTATCTTTCCTGTAAGTGATTGAAATGATGCACATGAGAAGAAAAGGTTTAGAAATTAATTTCCATTAAGGCAGGTAGATTTCCATTAAGTTTGGTTGTGTGTATTTTGAGGGAGTGCAAAATCACGGTTTGGTTTCGTATAAACCCCCAATTAGTTCAGGGATTTAGAAACAATATTTGCCCTAAAACCTCCCCAAAGGATAGGTGGATTCTAAATATGAAGTTTGGTGGAAATATATCCAGTAGTTTTCAAGTTAGAGAAAGGCAAACAGACCAAACAAACAAACAAACTAACTAACAGACACCAAGGAAACCTACCCTTGGACAGATGGATGCTATATATAAAATTTGGTTCAAATATCTTGTTAGTTTTCAAGTTGTAAGAAGTACGCTTTACACACACCCGCTCTTGCGTTAAGTCCGCTGGGATTTGTACCGAAAACCGGTCCGTTAATGATATCTCCCTTACTAAATCCTGTTATCGAAATGAAGCACATGAGAAAAAAAGGTTTAAAAAATAATTTTCATTAAGGCAGGTTGATTTCCATTAAGTTCGGTTGTGTATACTTTGAGGGAGTGCAAAATCACGGTTTCGGTTTCGTAAATATCCCCACTCAGTTCAGGGATTTAGAAACGATATTTGCGCTAAAACCTACCCAAGGACAGGTGGATTCTAAATATGAAGTTTGGTGGAAATATATCCAGTAGTTTTCAAGTTATAGAAGGACAGACAAACAGACAAACAGACAAACAAACAGACAAACAGACACCAAAGCTAAAAATGATGCAGATGGTCATTATTACACCTGAAACGGATAACTGTACCGAAATTTCGCCAAAATAATCAATGTACAGACACACGGTCGTTACGATTTTATTTATATAGATGACGGATAAGCATGAGCACGTTGAAAAGTGCAGACATCCACTTCGAGATTCATATCTCCTAAACGGTTTATGATATTAAGAAACGGTTTGCGCCATCAGACGCCTCATTTATCGCTCTACATGTTTGTGTCTAAACCATTTCCTCGTATCTCCCATATTAAGGGGGTAATTGAGTTAAAATTTTGAATAGGGCGAAATTTGGGTGCATTTTTAACATTTTACATTACATTTTGCCTACTTATGTATAAGCTAGAATCATGAAATTTGGTACACATATGTCCCTTAATTGTGCCAATGTGCGCACACAACGTGATGATCCTATCATTGTTATAAGTGTGTCAAGGAATAAAATATACTTGTAAAAATCACCAAATTTACGAACAATCCAGAAATACGGCCAAATTTAACGTATAAGGGAGAGAGATACGACAAAATGTCACAGGACCAAAGTTGTAGATCACTCCGAGTTGAAGGGACGCTGTGCCATCCGTTTTGTGATACGACTTACCGTTTAGCCAAAAAATAGCTCAGAAGGAATGTCTGCACAGTCATTAAAATTGCCTCCATATTTCGATATCCTTGGGGGTAAAAAGTGAAAAATTTGAACATCTTGGAATTTTCCCGTCGGTTAGGGTTCAAAAGCTATAATTTCACCAAATTTCAATTGTCTACCTCGTCTCGCAGGTTGTGCCGCCATCTTGATTTGGGGGATGGGGGATAAAAATGAGGAAATTCCCGAAAATTTTTAAGCCCACGAAACCTATAGGTTATCGTTTTGGATATACTATACGACTGTGTTCTTATACTGAGCCCAAAATTTGAGCCCCCCCAGCGTGCCCCCTTCAGGGAATTTTGAGAATTTCCGATTTTTCTAGGGATCCTGGGGTCATCAGTTTCCCTCGTACCAAGTTTCAAATTTCTGAGATTTCTGGAAGTGCCTCATTAATTCACGTCTTTTTTCATTTTTAAATATTTATATATACATCGCTCCAGCCCGACTTGCTTTTATATATATAGATGACGGATAAGCATGAGCACGTTGGAAAGTGCAGACTTCCACTTCGAGATTCATATCTCCTAAACGGTTTATGATATTACGAAACGGTTTGCGCCATCAGACGCCTCATTTATCGCTCTACATGTTTGTTTCTAAACCATTTCCTCGTATCTCCCATATTAAGGGAGTAAATTGAGTTCAAATTTTGAATAGGGTGAAATTTGGGTGCATTTTTAACATTTTACATTACATTTTGCCTACTTATGTATAAGCTAGAATCATGAAATTTGGTACACATATGTCCCTTAATCGTGCCAATGTGCGCACACAACATGATGATCCTATCATTGTTATAAGTGTGTCAAAGAATAAAATATACTTGTAAAAATCACCAAATTTACGAACAATCCAGAAATACGGCCAAATTTAACGTATAAGGGAGAGAGATACGACAAAATGTCACAGGACCAAAGTTGTAGATCACTCCGAATTGAAGGGACGTTGTGCCATCCGTTTTGTGATACGACTTACCGTTTAGCCAAAAAATAGCTCAGAAGGAATGTCTGCACAGTCATTAAAATTGCCTCCATATTTCGATATCCTTGGGGGTAAAAAGTGAAAAATTTGAACATCTTGGAATTTTCCCGTCGGTTAGGGTTCAAAAGCTATAATTTCACCAAATTTCAATTGTCTACCTCGTCTCGCAGGTTGTGCCGCCATCTTGATTTGGGGGGATGGGGGATAAAAATGAGGAAATTCCCGAAAATTTTTAAGCCCACGAAACCTATAGGTTATCGTTTTGGATATACTATACGACTGTGTTCTTATACTGAGCCCAAAATTTGAGCCCCCCCAGCGTGCCCCCTTCAGGGAATTTTGAGAATTTCCGATTTTTCTAGGGATCCTGGGGTCATCAGTTTCCCTCGTACCAAGTTTCAAATTTCTGAGATTTCTGGAAGTGCCTCATTAATTCACGTCTTTTTTCATTTTTAAATATTTATATATACATCGCTCCAGCCCGACTTGCTTTTATATATATAGATGACGGATAAGCATGAGCACGTTGGAAAGTGCAGACTTCCACTTCGAGATTCATATCTCCTAAACGGTTTATGATATTACGAAACGGTTTGCGCCATCAGACGCCTCATTTATCGCTCTACATGTTTGTTTCTAAACCATTTCCTCGTATCTCCCATATTAAGGGGTTAAATTGAGTTCAAATTTTGAATAGGGTGAAATTTGGGTGCATTTTTAACATTTTACATTACATTTTGCCTACTTATGTATAAGCTAGAATCATGAAATTTGGTACACATATGTCCCTTAATCGTGCCAATGTGCGCACACAACATGATGATCCTATCATTGTTATAAGTGTGTCAAAGAATAAAATATACTTGTAAAAATCACCAAATTTACGAACAATCCAGAAATACGGCCAAATTTAACGTATAAGGGAGAGAGATACGACAAAATGTCACAGGACCAAAGTTGTAGATCACTCCGAATTGAAGGGACGTTGTGCCATCCGTTTTGTGATACGACTTACCGTTTAGCCAAAAAATAGCTCAGAAGGAATGTCTGCACAGTCATTAAAATTGCCTCCATATTTCGATATCCTTGGGGGTAAAAAGTGAAAAATTTGAACATCTTGGAATTTTCCCGTCGGTTAGGGTTCAAAAGCTATAATTTCACCAAATTTCAATTGTCTACCTCGTCTCGCAGGTTGTGCCGCCATCTTGATTTGGGGGGATGGGGGATAAAAATGAGGAAATTCCCGAAAATTTTTAAGCCCACGAAACCTATAGGTTATCGTTTTGGATATACTATACGACTGTGTTCTTATACTGAGCCCAAAATTTGAGCCCCCCCAGCGTGCCCCCTTCAGGGAATTTTGAGAATTTCCGATTTTTCTAGGGATCCTGGGGTCATCAGTTTCCCTCGTACCAAGTTTCAAATTTCTGAGATTTCTGGAAGTGCCTCATTAATTCACGTCTTTTTTCATTTTTAAATATTTATATATACATCGCTCCAGCCCGACTTGCTTTTATATATATAGATGACGGATAAGCATGAGCACGTTGGAAAGTGCAGACTTCCACTTCGAGATTCATATCTCCTAAACGGTTTATGATATTACGAAACGGTTTGCGCCATCAGACGCCTCATTTATCGCTCTACATGTTTGTTTCTAAACCATTTCCTCGTATCTCCCATATTAAGGGGGTAAATTGAGTTCAAATTTTGAATAGGGTGAAATTTGGGTGCATTTTTAACATTTTACATTACATTTTGCCTACTTATGTATAAGCTAGTATCATGAAATTTGGTACACATATGTCCCTTAATCGTGCCAATGTGCGCACACAACATGATGATCCTATCATTGTTATAAGTGTGTCAAAGGATAAAATATACTTGTAAAAATCACCAAATTTACGAACAATCCAGAAATACGGCCAAATTTAACGTATAAGGGAGAGAGATACGACAAAATGTCACAGGACCAAAGTTGTAGATCACTCCGAATTGAAGGGACGTTGTGCCATCCGTTTTGTGATACGACTTACCGTTTAGCCAAAAAATAGCTCAGAAGGAATGTCTGCACAGTCATTAAAATTGCCTCCATATTTCGATATCCTTGGGGGTAAAAAGTGAAAAATTTGAACATCTTGGAATTTTCCCGTCGGTTAGGGTTCAAAAGCTATAATTTCACCAAATTTCAATTGTCTACCTCGTCTCGCAGGTTGTGCCGCCATCTTGATTTGGGGGGATGGGGGATAAAAATGAGGAAATTCCCGAAAATTTTTAAGCCCACGAAACCTATAGGTTATCGTTTTGGATATACTATACGACTGTGTTCTTATACTGAGCCCAAAATTTGAGCCCCCCCAGCGTGCCCCCTTCAGGGAATTTTGAGAATTTCCGATTTTTCTAGGGATCCTGGGGTCATCAGTTTCCCTCGTACCAAGTTTCAAATTTCTGAGATTTCTGGAAGTGCCTCATTAATTCACGTCTTTTTTCATTTTTAAATATTTATATATACATCGCTCCAGCCCGACTTGCTTTTATATATATAGATGACGGATAAGCATGAGCACGTTGGAAAGTGCAGACTTCCACTTCGAGATTCATATCTCCTAAACGGTTTATGATATTACGAAACGGTTTGCGCCATCAGACGCCTCATTTATCGCTCTACATGTTTGTTTCTAAACCAGTTCCTCGTATCTCCCATATTAAGGGGTTAAATTGAGTTCAAATTTTGAATAGGGTGAAATTTGGGTGCATTTTTAACATTTTACATTACATTTTGCCTACTTATGTATAAGCTACAATCATGAAATTTGGTACACATATGTCCCTTAATCGTGCCAATGTGCGCACACAACATGATGATCCTATCATTGTTATAAGTGTGTCAAAGAATAAAATATACTTGTAAAAATCACCAAATTTACGAACAATCCAGAAATACGGCCAAATTTAACGTATAAGGGAGAGAGATACGACAAAATGTCACAGGACCAAAGTTGTAGATCACTCCGAATTGAAGGGACGTTGTGCCATCCGTTTTGTGATACGACTTACCGTTTAGCCAAAAAATAGCTCAGAAGGAATGTCTGCACAGTCATTAAAATTGCCTCCATATTTCGATATCCTTGGGGGTAAAAAGTGAAAAATTTGAACATCTTGGAATTTTCCCGTCGGTTAGGGTTCAAAAGCTATAATTTCACCAAATTTCAATTGTCTACCTCGTCTCGCAGGTTGTGCCGCCATCTTGATTTGGGGGGATGGGGGATAAAAATGAGGAAATTCCCGAAAATTTTTAAGCCCACGAAACCTATAGGTTATCGTTTTGGATATACTATACGACTGTGTTCTTATACTGAGCCCAAAATTTGAGCCCCCCCAGCGTGCCCCCTTCAGGGAATTTTGAGAATTTCCGATTTTTCTAGGGATCCTGGGGTCATCAGTTTCCCTCGTACCAAGTTTCAAATTTCTGAGATTTCTGGAAGTGCCTCATTAATTCACGTCTTTTTTCATTTTTAAATATTTATATATACATCGCTCCAGCCCGACTTGCTAGATGACGGATAAGCATGAGCACGTTGGAAAGTGCAGACTTCCACTTCGAGATTCATATCTCCTAAACGGTTTATGATATTACGAAACGGTTTGCGCCATCAGACGCCTCATTTATCGCTCTACATGTGTGTTTCTAAACCATTTCCTCGTATCTCCCATATTAAGGGGGTAAATTGAGTTCAAATTTTGAATAGGGTGAAATTTGGGTGCATTTTTAACATTTTACATTACATTTTGCCTACTTATGTATAAGCTAGTATCATGAAATTTGGTACACATATGTCCCTTAATCGTGCCAATGTGCGCACACAACATGATGATCCTATCATTGTTATAAGTGTGTCAAAGAATAAAATATACTTGTAAAAATCACCAAATTTACGAACAATCCAGAAATACGGCCAAATTTAACGTATAAGGGAGAGAGATACGACAAAATGTCACAGGACCAAAGTTGTAGATCACTCCGAATTGAAGGGACGTTGTGCCATCCGTTTTGTGATACGACTTACCGTTTAGCCAAAAAATAGCTCAGAAGGAATGTCTGCACAGTCATTAAAATTGCCTCCATATTTCGATATCCTTGGGAGTAAAAAGTGAAAAATTTGAACATCTTGGAATTTTCCCGTCGGTTAGGGTTCAAAAGCTATAATTTCACCAAATTTCAATTGTCTACCTCGTCTCGCAGGTTGTGCCGCCATCTTGATTTGGGGGGATGGGGGATAAAAATGAGGAAATTCCCGAAAATTTTTAAGCCCACGAAACCTATAGGTTATCGTTTTGGATATACTATACGACTGTGTTCTTATACTGAGCCCAAAATTTGAGCCCCCCAGCGTGCCCCCTTCAGGGAATTTTGAGAATTTCCGATTTTTCTAGGGATCCTGGGGTCATCAGTTTCCCTCGTACCAAGTTTCAAATTTCTGAGATTTCTGGAAGTGCCTCATTAATTCACGTCTTTTTTCATTTTTAAATATTTATATATACATCGCTCCAGCCCGACTTGCTTTTATATATATAGATGACGGATAAGCATGAGCACGTTGGAAAGTGCAGACTTCCACTTCGAGATTCATATCTCCTAAACGGTTTATGATATTACGAAACGGTTTGCGCCATCAGACGCCTCATTTATCGCTCTACATGTTTGTTTCTAAACCAGTTCCTCGTATCTCCCATATTAAGGGGTTAAATTGAGTTCAAATTTTGAATAGGGTGAAATTTGGGTGCATTTTTAACATTTTACATTACATTTTGCCTACTTATGTATAAGCTACAATCATGAAATTTGGTACACATATGTCCCTTAATCGTGCCAATGTGCGCACACAACATGATGATCCTATCATTGTTATAAGTGTGTCAAAGAATAAAATATACTTGTAAAAATCACCAAATTTACGAACAATCCAGAAATACGGCCAAATTTAACGTATAAGGGAGAGAGATACGACAAAATGTCACAGGACCAAAGTTGTAGATCACTCCGAATTGAAGGGACGTTGTGCCATCCGTTTTGTGATACGACTTACCGTTTAGCCAAAAAATAGCTCAGAAGGAATGTCTGCACAGTCATTAAAATTGCCTCCATATTTCGATATCCTTGGGGGTAAAAAGTGAAAAATTTGAACATCTTGGAATTTTCCCGTCGGTTAGGGTTCAAAAGCTATAATTTCACCAAATTTCAATTGTCTACCTCGTCTCGCAGGTTGTGCCGCCATCTTGATTTGGGGGGATGGGGGATAAAAATGAGGAAATTCCCGAAAATTTTTAAGCCCACGAAACCTATAGGTTATCGTTTTGGATATACTATACGACTGTGTTCTTATACTGAGCCCAAAATTTGAGCCCCCCCAGCGTGCCCCCTTCAGGGAATTTTGAGAATTTCCGATTTTTCTAGGGATCCTGGGGTCATCAGTTTCCCTCGTACCAAGTTTCAAATTTCTGAGATTTCTGGAAGTGCCTCATTAATTCACGTCTTTTTTCATTTTTAAATATTTATATATACATCGCTCCAGCCCGACTTGCTTTTATATATATAGATAGATTATTGACGTCCACCGGCGAAACTTCACGGCACACACAATCATTGCTATTGACAATCAACACAATCGGACATTAATCTTATTATTATTATTATTATTATTATTATTATTAGTAGTAGTAGTAGTAGTAGTAGTAGTAGTAGTAGTAGTAGTAGTAGTAGTAGTAGTAGTAGTAGTAGTAGTAGTAGTAGTAGTAGTAGTAGTAGTAGTAGTAGTAGTAGTAGTAGTAGTAGTAGTAGTAGTAGTAGTAGTAGTAGTAGTAGTAGTAGTAGTAGTAGTAGTAGTAGTAGTAGTAGTAGTAGTAGTAGTAGTAGTAGTAGTAGTAGTAGTAGTAGTAGTAGTAGTAGTAGTAGTAGTAGTAGTAGTAGTAGTAGTAGTAGTAGTAGTAGTAGTAGTAGTAGTAGTAGTAGTAGTAGTAGTAGTAGTAGTAGTAGTAGTAGTAGTAGTAGTAGTAGTAGTAGTAGTAGTAGTAGTAGTAGTAGTAGTAGTAGTAGTAGTAGTAGTAGTAGTAGTAGTAGTAGTAGTAGTAGTAGTAGTAGTAGTAGTAGTAGTAGTAGTAGTAGTAGTAGTAGTAGTAGTAGTAGTAGTAGTAGTAGTAGTAGTAGTAGTAGTAGTAGTAGTAGTAGTAGTAGTAGTAGTAGTAGTAGTAGTAGTAGTAGTAGTAGTAGTAGTAGTAGTAGTAGTAGTAGTAGTAGTAGTAGTAGTAGTAGTAGTAGTAGTAGTAGTAGTAGTAGTAGTAGTAGTAGTACATCAAATTCTAGCTTTTACCTCCTTATTCTGAGATTTCACCTATTCAAGGAAAACATTTAGAAACATTCTGACATACTAGCCATGTAGTTACAAACATAAACCGTAGCTGCCGCTCTGCTCTGCTTTGTCTCTACTCGCTGAACCTGCTGTTGGTAGTATATCTGCCCTGAACTGTAAGCGTTCTAGTGGCATTTGAACTTTACTAATGTGAAACGTACTCTGAAAGTAACATTATGCGGTGTGATTTCTGGAAAGTCAATGGACTAAATCAACTGTTCAGGCTACAGTGAAGAAAGAACAGTATTTTTACTTACTGGGCACAGATCCAATTCCCCAGCTAAATGTGAGGTTTCCTGTATCACGCAGCGAAGTATGTAATGAGCCAGCCTTTATTTATTTAGCGTATGTTGCTATAGTTGACAATCGACTGTATATACAAGTTCTTGACATGCACAAATAATTGACTGAATATACACCTTAAAAATAAATATGCAAAATCCAAATTAAAAGTGGTTAATGTGGATGGTTTCAGTGTCTTATAGACTAGTGTTCAGCTCTTACAACCAAGAGAGTGCCCCAGGGATCATAAGATGTACTGTATGTCCTCGAACAAAGTGGATTGAATGTGTTAGATTGGACCGGAAAGAGCCCAGACCTTATCCCTATCGAGCTTTTGATTTCTAAAACTAAATGTTCAATCACACTTCACCTAATGGAGAGGGTGAACAAGTTTGTGGCATCCAGAAGAACAGAAAATCTGTGTCGGTTCATGCGAGAAGTAATCAGTACTAACGGCCCTGTTAAAGTGTTTGAATTAACAAATGTTTAACTTGTTACTTGGAATAAGTTATAAGTTATAAACTATGGGAAATTTCAACCGTGCTTGAAAATCTAGATGTTCCTAACTCGTTGCTATATTATGCCACGTAACATATTCAACTTGTATATTAAATGGGACTCCCTGACTGCAGAAAGAATAAATTCACGGTATCCCTTGCCTGTCGTAAGAGGTGACTAAAATTGAAACCCTGGATCTCTCAACACGGGAGCGTAGTTCGGCGACTACGGAGCCCGAGTCTGACCTTGCCTCCACTTACTCGTGCCAGGCTCCTCACTTTCATCTTCTCTACTCGACCTCGCTCGGTCAATTCTTGTTCTCTGCGACCCGGAAGGTATTAGGTGTGCGAGGCCTAGAGAGTATTTCATATTCACGCCTTTCGGGGCCTTTACCTTCTTTTTGGCCGATAACTTCACTCTTCAGAGTGTCAGACCACTTCTCTTTTCCTCTTCCGCTTAGTGTTAGGAGTAGAAGATTTTCCATTGGAAGTTTAATAAGAACCTGCTACCTCGGTTTCGTCGTAATTGCACATGATTTACCCTTTTGAAAATGTTGAAGCCATCGCAACGATTCATACGGTGGACTTGGAGAGAAGTTACACACTAGGACATCATGTCCTAAACATGACACTGAGTCTGACAATTGGAGGTCAAAATGTATTCCTCAAAGTTGAGGGAAGTCATTCCTGTGCTTCCGCAAAACTTCAGCATCAGAATATAATTTGTAGAAATGTTATCTCTAGTTTCAAAATCTAATAATCTGAACCCTCCGAACTTTATCTGCAGCTCAGCAAACTTGTCCTGGATAGGGACAATATTGGAATATTTTGGTGCTAGGACCAACTTTCTTCATGTTGTGTTCACCTCGCCACACCTGTCAGCGTACAGCATCTTCACTCTATTTACCTGACTTCTGGGAGAGTACGCTATCCTGGCAGGTGTTAAAACTCGAGTATATTCTCGTCCTCCGAGTTGAGACTTCTTACATCATATTCAAACCATAGTAACATGTTGTTGTTGTAAATTGAAAATTAAAACGTGGCTTATTTTGTAACATTCATTAGTTTTGTTGGTGTAACAGCTCAGAAATAGCGCAATTGCTGTTCAACTTGAGCGGTAATGGTGATTATGATTCGAATATTCATTTATTTAATGGATGCCAACTTCTTCTTCGCAGTAATACCCGAGCAATGCCACAGTCTGTTTCTTCAGAAACCAATCAATCAGGCATCATTGATCTGAATTTAGTGCTTTCACCCAAGTTGCAGTTTCCCTATCAGTTGTTTACCGGGATTGTTCTTGAATGGTTTAAAAGAACTCCACAATTTATGGAACATGTCCCTAAAAATTAATTTCCTCGGTTGTCCTCATGAATTACAACTTTCTATTCGTTATATATTTCCTACTTCTAAAATTTCTACTCAAGGTTATTCGTCTACTAACATTATTGCAAGTCACCTCTCCACTGACTAATCGAAACATTCCGCTTAGTCAAGCTGTTCGTCTCCTTGCTTCCAAGTCATCCCAGCCCACTGTTTACAACAATTTCGTCAACATTCTCTTTTGTCGGAGTATTGGCTCTGAACTATGCCACACTGTCCCTGTCTGTGTGGGCCTTTGCTCCGTCGTGTTGCCTCGTCCAGTCATCTCGATCTGTTACTCTGTTTATGTCATGGAACATTTGGATGCACATTTAATCTCTATACACAACCTGGTTTACTGCTTTTTCCTTCTTCTGTAGCTTTGTAAATGTTGTCGCCGAGCAATGTCGCCACTTTGTTTTGCCATGCCAGGAAACCGTACCATACCACATGATTAATGGCTGTTGCTTATCACTTTCCACCAACAGATGTCTATTTTACACCGAACAGCACGATTAATGCGATAATATTGCTGGTTGAAAGGTACACGATGACCGAAACTCGCTTCACCCGAAAACCATGTTTTAGTGGTGGGGACGGAGCGAGTAGAACTGTAGAGTACCTGGGTTCTTGAGGTTACGTGACATCACAGAGGAGCACCGATTCAAGTCAAATACTGCATATAACGCTGTATGTGCTTCAGTTAACTTCCTGTTAGGCAACAGCACGTTGTTGCGCTTTCTTTTCTATCCGTTTTATAATAAGAAGGAAGCAATAATAGCACGAAAGTTCTCCCAAGCATGGTAGTATTTTACTTGCACTCCAGATAGAAAATACACTACGTGTAAAATTTACAACCAAGTCTATTGCATAGGTGGAGGAATGTCAAATTTATGGAATCACATCAAATGGGCGCGTGGTACAGGATATACTTACCGTGCTGGAAGTAATTTCACTTCTACTATGGACGAGATAGTGCAGAAAAGAGTTTGGATATGTGTTTAGCTACCTTTCTATGCGAAGACATACAGTTACTGAGAACTGTAGAGGATAGAGGATTTAAAAAGTTCGTCGGAACTTAAATACACGTTGCGACATTCCACCCCGCCACGATGTATATTATCCGTTGATATGACACTACGTAGATTTTTTTGCACATGCTACTCATGTTCAGATGTTTTCGCGGTGTGAAGAGCTTATGGCCAGTGTGAAGGTATAGCACAGCGTAGCAAAACACGTCACTTTCACTTCTGATTGGTGGACGGCCACGTGTCAGGATGCCTATATTACAGTTACAAAATATTTTTTGTCATGTGGGAAATTAAAACATGTTTGTCTGCAATCAGCCCAATTAAAAGGACATCGCAGAGAAGATAATATCGCCGATCGTCTACCTCAAATCATATGTTGATGGGGGTTAACCGGAGAAGTGCCGGGTTTAACCGCCGGCAGTGCAGCTAGCATGGCTGCTGCGATAACAAAGCTAAATCTACGGCAAGTGCTCTGTGGGTCTCGTGCATTGCATTTGGTGGTTAAAGCGGGATCAGATGTACTCCTCCTCTTGAAGATATCTTGATTTTTTTTTCCAGAATTGTCACCTGTTTTAAGCAAAGTAACACGTCGTGTGAAAAGCTTAAAAAGCTTTCAACGCGCATCAGGCGTTCAGGTTTGTGCGAAAAATTCAACCGTGTCCTGCAAGATGGAACAGCACTTTATATAAGTAGACAGCTGGAAGTTAGGGAGCAACTTATTCTTGCTTAGTGTGAACAAGTGAATGCACCTGAAGCCCTGAAAGCCGAGGACTGGCAAATCATTAAGGTAGTATGATCAATACTGCACCAAGGTCTCGGAGAAGAAGTCGCACACCGTAGTGGCGCTCGTGTTTTAAAGACAAGTTTTGGATGCCATTTCTAGGAGGTTATTCCCTTATGCAAGGCTCTCGATAACAAGGGGTGCTATGCTTGCAGACCTACGCTACGAAGGAGTAGCATTCCGAGTTGTTGGAAAGGCTGGAGGAGCTCGCTGACAGGTGGAGGAAGAGTTAAGAAGTGTCCCGAAACAGCGAGAGACAAAATCACAAGAAGATGGTGCAAGTACGGGCACGTTGTCTTCAAATATCGAAGGGGCCGCAGATGACCTGCAAGGCTTCAAAGTGAAGCAACCGTCAACGGTCAAATCAGATGCTGCAGTTATAATGAGAACATTTCTGGAAATACATCCGATGCCAGGTACCGCGGATCCAGTTCACCATTGGTCCAGTAATCATAAATCCCTTAAGTGAACTTATCCTTGGTTACCTTAGCGTACGTGTTACATCTGTGCCTGGAGAGAAGGTGTTTTCTTGTGCTGGGCAAATTATTTCAGAGCGAAGGTCGTCCTTTTCTGGAAGACAAGCCGAAACTCTGATCTTTCTGTCTAGAAATCGATCCTATATAACACGTGTTCCATGCAATACGGAGCACTAACAGCACGTTACATACCATGTCTGTCCACAAAGTTTTGTGTTTCATTCTAATGTTAATGCTTGTCACAATATGAAGAATTGAGTGTATTTCTATATTTTATTTATTTCCAAACCGAACAAGTGGCTGCGCGGTTTGAGTCACGTAGCTATCAGCTTGCACTCGGGAGATGGTGGGCTCGAACGCCACTGTCGTCAGCACTGTAGATGGTTTTCCCTGGTTTCTCAAATGCTGGTCTGTAGCTTAACTAAGGCCACGGTCACTTCCTTCCCACTTCTAGCCCTTTCCTACCCCGTCGTTGCCATAAGCCGTGTATCGGTGCGACGTAAACCAGTTGTTAAAAAGAAAAAAGTCCATTACTGTTGTAATATTAACAAAGTTGTCAATTATTAAGGGATTGCCTGGCCGAGGCGGTAAAGGCGTGCTGAGTTCGTCCGGAAGGACATGGGTTCGAATCCCCGTCAGGAAGTCGTAACATTTAAGAAATGAGATTTCCACTTCCTGAGGTGCATATGGCCCTGAGGTTCACTCATCCTACACCAAAAATGAGTACCAGGTTAATTCCTGGGGGCAAAGGCGGGCGGGCGTAGAGATAACCACTCTACCCCATCAAGTGCCGAGGTTACGGATAGTGGAAGCCTTTACCTCCCACTCCTCCAAGGGCCTTCGTAGCCTGTGTGGAGAAGACTTTGCTTTTTATCAATTATTAACTTTTTACCGGATAGTTATCAGTGAAATGTTTGACATTATGTGAGTTTAGGCACATTTCATAAAATATTTCGTTTGACGATTATCAAATACTTTATGGGATACTTTTATCCATATAAATTAGTCTATTTGATAGGCCTAAATACAATGTGTGTTATGTTATAAATGTATACTGAGCTGAACACATTGAAATTCAACGGAATTCTAAGTTCCTAGTTCAGCAAAATATATTTTTCTGGCACTTACAAACGTTTGAGTGACTACATTTGCTACATGTAGTTTGCTTGGCTAATTACAGACTCCAGGAATTAACGTATAGACTGAAGTGTGTAGTACCTGTTTGTAGAGAAATTTAGGTCTAATATCTCTGAAATGTAGTGCTGTTAGAGCACCTCCTTAAATACTACATTTATTGTCCTATGGCTCACCAGCATTATTTATACCATCAAATTGCCAAATGATTGACCTCGAGACATTGCCACGTACAACTGGATGGCTAAATACAGGCTGGGGTAAATATAGGCCTACACCAACACGGTCTAAAGTCTGTCTTTGAGCTTTGTTAATCGTCATACTGAATGCAAGGCGAATAGAAAACAGGCGTTTTTTAAAACTAAATGGAGGTATATTGTCGAATGGTGTTAAATCAATTCTAGGAATCAAAACTCTCTGTCCAATACTTAACCCCGAAATTATTTCAAGATCCAAACAACTGTCATGCATCTTCTTCCATTTAGACTCCTGTGTAGCATTTATGTTTCTTAATAACGTTACAATTGCTCCAGGTTTTAACTGAAGGATATGAGAAGGCAAGTCGCATAATTCTAAACAGTTCAGAAATTCTATGGGAAATTCGAGAATTTCATTTTCATCTTTAGTAATTTATTTACACTGAAGTACATTCTGACCATTCCGGATAGAAGACCTACAACTTTAGAATTGATTTGATCACAGTGTTCGTTTCTAGGGGCAAGTATGGCAATTTTGGACAAAATTATGGCATCTTGTGGTGATTCAAATGTATTCCGGTAAATTTCGGAGTCGATGTCTTGCTCCGCGATGACAGAGGGTGATAAATCAATAACA
Source organism: Anabrus simplex (assembly GCF_040414725.1). Lineage (NCBI taxonomy): Eukaryota > Metazoa > Arthropoda > Insecta > Orthoptera > Tettigoniidae > Anabrus > Anabrus simplex. The sequence continues at coordinate 1,175,025,999 of NC_090265.1, read as the reverse complement.
CATTTCTCTGGCGGTTCATGATTCACTGAAGGATAATCTCAATTACCAATTTTCACAAAAAAATTAGCTAAGTCTGATTTTTCTGGTCTTGCTCACATATTTTCATAGAGTTGAAATATTTTAAATTCTGACCAAAGAGGATCAAATTTAGTACTGTTCTGAATAAAATCTTGTTTGGAAGCATGCGGAACAACAGGCAAAACCTGTCTAAAATGTCCACATAGGACAATAACTTTTCCTCAATAAAGAGATGGATTAACCCATGATATCTTTCAAAATTCTACTTACGCACATCAGGGCAAGCACATTAGCCATTTGTTCCTCATCACATATAATCAGTCTTGTTGATTTGTTATCATCTGCTCCTATACTGTTATTTTTAGCGATGAGACAGAAGTTTCGTGTAATTTCAGCGGTAACTTAAGTCCGCTGTATACCGTACGGCCGTTGACAGCAATTCCAGTCCATGCCACTGGTATCACTTCTAACCACACCAAGTAACTGCACATTTTTATGAGACACTGGTACACAAATGTCTTGCCTGTACCGTCAGGGCCACCTATAAAGCACGCATTACTTTTATTCGTGTTCGTATTCTTGCATAGCGTGAATAATTAGATTAATGATGAATCCTTGTTCGTCATTCGCTTTCTGAATAATTAAGCCATAATCAGTATCTGGAAGCATGGAAGGTTCATTCCTTCTAGTACATGGTAAGTCGCCGATAACTGGCAACTCGAAAGTTGAAAAAGAAAAAAACATGTAATTTGTCATCATACTGATGTCGCAGAAGGTGAGTTGATAAGCTGTTTGCTGGTTGTGAAGACGCAGGTAATCTTCGCTAAGAGAATCTTTAAATGTATCCCATAATTCAACTTAATTTGATGGTTGTTGAAATATACAAATGAAAGAAAATAATTTTCTCAATTGAAATGGCATTTAAAAACTGATGCTTCACGTAGACAAAAATTTCATTCATCATCGTCCCGAATTAACTTACGTTCCATTGTTGCTTCCTTGAATGCAGAATAGCACGTATATTTGACCGTCTTTATATCTTGAAAACAGGTGGCACTTACTACGTAAAGTAAGAATAACCGAAGATGATATTTTTTCTGATTCCACTGGTGAAACGTTAAAAATTGTACCTATTATTTCTCCAGGCGATTTTATTACTTTCCCAAACATAATGAACTGGCGTTTCTGGGTAGGCCCTATATGTAAGGACTTCTTATCGCCGGATTCTTATTTAAATTAAACCATGCAATCACTTCTGTGCTTTTCAACTCCGCTCGAAGTAGAGCTTCAGCGGCATTGTCATTACAAAATTACACCTTCTGTCCATCTTGTAAATGACCAGGTAAGTAAACTAGAGTATGAGATTATTCGTGCATAGATAGGAGAATATTCTGTAATCAGCTTCAGTCGTGCTTACATATCAGGTGTTCAGAAATCTAGATGTTTCATCATAGTGAAGTAAACCATCTTCGGTGTTTATTTGTATATTGGCGCAGTCATGTCCCTTGTAAACATATTTTTGGATATATTTTATACTCTTAACACATGCAAAAATATTTACATTAATATGAACTTGAAAGTACAATAAACGGAAAGGATTATAAGGCACTATGAAACGATTGTCAACTTTCACGTCATTAACTTGAACTCGTTTGATAATAGTTCTGCCGATAAAAGGGATAGCTTTTCACGTTACCCTTTGTTTCGGAAATGAAGTCTTTTGGGAAGTCCTTTCTGCACCTTCCGTCTACCGTACAAATAGAATTGGGATTGAGATCGCCATAAGGCCCATTTAGCATATGAGACTTCAGTACATAGTATAAGGTAGTATCATTGGGATCGGGTATATTCGCAGAAATGACTTTGTCAGTATCTGAGATGTCGCTGATAAATATAATAAATGTTGGCGTGTGAAGATACATTTCCAATACTCATCTTACGTATTTTTTTGAACAGTATCATTTACTACGATTGGTGGTGAACGTTGGAAAACATTAGAATGGAACTCCAAAACACTGTAATGGCCAGCATCAACACTACCAGAAAAACGCAGGTGCAAATATTGTTTCCAGTACCACAGTCAAAACGTTTGTTGCTGTCATGTCTGTAAACCCTGAATTAATAATCAGAGAATAACTGACTAATAGAAAGTAATTCGACATGACCAGCATATTCGCCGTTCAGAGATAAAAAAAATTTCGTAGTCGCTTGCATTACTAACGACCAGTCTATCGGATAGGTCACCTACAACAAAATATTTATATTATTCCCATGCAGTTTTAATTGTTTGAACAACCTGTAAACGTATTTCACGATGAAGTTCCTGAGTACTGTACAAACAGTGTGATACAGACCGATATTAGCAGTTTCCATCCGTGACTATTGGGATAATTCGGCGTTCCATAGTTATAATATCGTAATGAACACAATGAAGAAGAAGTGAAAATAAAACACGGTATCTAATTTTCTATCACTATACAGAACAATGTAATATGGAAAAATAATCGCAACGAAGGGGAGTGAACAATAATAGCGACAATGTACTAATGCTGATCTGGTAACCGTCACATAAAGTAAGCTACATTATGGAACGGTGGCGTACTGTAAACTCAAGGTTAAGGAAAGTCACACAGCAACGAGGGAAAATCTCTATACATAGCAACATTTGATCAGGCCGTGGACAGATCATGCACTGCTTTCTAAAGCCTGAAGAAAAGAAGGAATCTGTAATCTCCCAGCAATTAAGATTTCATTTCTTCACCAGTATCATTGACGACATGCTAGAATGCAATGCAAGGTCTAACACATATCAGGACATGAATGCTACTTATGGAGCCGCCATCTTGCGACTCGATGTAGGCGCTAACATTTTTCATCATTCAAGACCATGCCCCCATTTTTTATATGACCAGTGACAACATGGCAGGCGTTCATTCATTTAGCTTCAGAGAAGCAGCGCTCCAGCCTCCTTGTGTTATTCCAAGACCAACTATAACCCATCAGACCTTAATGCAGAATCTAATATGGCGGAATCATTGGGCCACTGTCTACCGTGGGACGCAGCTGGGCATTAATTCCTAATAATATAACTAACGCCGATAATGTTTATCATATTCGTAAAGAAGAATTAGTATATGAAGTATAAATCATATTTCCATAGCTAGAAAACACTGAGTATTTTAACATAATATACCAAAATCGAAACAAGTATTCGACCAACTTATATAACCCTACACGAGTAGATTTGACAATGAAAAAATGTAATTAATATTCGTTGGTAAAACAACAACACACAACCATTGATCTCTATACATGGATCGCTGATGGCAGCTCTCCGCTGCAGGAGAAAGTACGCCATGTTGAGAGCGCGGTCCGCCATGTTGGTGTACTTTAGGGGGAAGCAATGTTAATATAATCAATTTTAAATCGCAATTTATGGCGCACTGGAATAATTAAAAATATAGGGACATGTTCACTCAAAGCATGACATCGGGAACACCGACACGTCATTCCGAAATCAGTAAATCTCCGGGATAGCAATAAAAATGAGTGTATAACAACGGCTGACAAATATTAACTTAGGTGCTGAATACATGCAGGTGGCGATCGGTAATACAATACGAGTGAAATACAGTTTCTGGAAACATTGCTGTAAATTTTATACATGTATACCACGAAATTATGTATTCTTACGGGGAGGTATGACTGAATTTTTCGAATTATGAACCAAAAACTCGGTTTTCTTTTTATTCATACAAAAATAACGCTATCCTTCCTCTTCCAGGATGTTTTTATTTTAGTAATTCCGGCTTGTTTAAAGCTTGTGGAAGCCATTTAATATGACATTTATCTACGAATGCTCTGTATCCAACAAAATTGAGGCGAAATGTATCATTAGACATTTAAAAGACCAGGACCACACCTACTTCTCCTGTAACGGCATAATGATAGTTTACTGTGTGTTTTTTGCTGGATATTCAAGTATTTCGCGGCGTATTTGCCGTAGAAGTACACCTCGGCATGCTGACAGTCACTTGTTTACTACTTAATCAATACAATTACGTTATGTTAGGAAATACTGTAATTTGAACTGACGGAGAGAATGTTGTACCTCTTCCAAATAGTACTCAATTTATATCTGCCACACATGTATACTTTGATAGTTTAAATATATTATGTATTTGTATTATTTACATTTAGGAATTCGTATTTGTGTGAATCGTAGTAGCACAAGCATGGCTCCCTTGTTTGTTTATATTTTACTAACATGCAGAATAATATCTGGTTTCAATTCAGCGAGTGAAATATCTAAACTAGTGATTTTTCATTGGTGTATTTCTTAATTCCTTTGTAAATGCGTGGGGTATTGCAATAAAACAGCACAGAACACCCGTGGAACAACAATTAGAAGACCTGGCGTCACTGAACTAAGCATAAACAAATCAAGCGCGCTTCTCGTGGTCTACTGCACCGTGCGCTCGCTGCCATCTTACTACGCCAGTCATCTTCTATTCGGCTTACTGCTACCCAAGCTACCAGCCATCCATGTATAGAGATCCGTGCACACAACACATTACACGAAAAACTCAAATCATCCATAACAGTGAAATGATATATCGTACTCAGTAAATAAGGTACTCATTAAGCAAGACTACTTTAAATATGCACTTGACTCGCTAACATAATCCTACAACCCATGCACTTGAAAAATGACATAATTTAACCAAATTCGTTGGTAAAACACAACACGCATACACAACACATCACAAGAAAAACACCCATAGCATTGAAATGGCATACCGTACTCAGTAAATAAGAATTTCAGCAACCTAGAATACTTTAAATAAGCACATGACTCACTAACATAATTCTACAGCCAGTACACTTGAAAATGACAAAATTAAACCAACATTCGTTGGTAAATCACATCAATGCACAATATTTTACATGATAAACACAAATTACAGAGGACAATGAAATAAATAACATTGTAAACAAATACACATTCGCCAGCCTAGTCTTACTTGAAATATACAATTTAAGGTGTGTTTATAAGAAAATCATAATTATTGAAAAACACATTTGCTAACACTTTAATGTACTTTTTAATCATCGTTTTAAACTTCACACCACACTGACACTCATCATCAAGGTTACATACACTACTCTCAATTAACTGAAATCCTAACACTACCAGTGCCTCTGTTTGATGCTATAACTTAAGAAATTCTGGTTTGTAACTGTCACTAATTAACACCTAGAAAAGTATGAAAACTTTCAAACAAAAGGACATAACCATCAAAGGTAGACACTTCAAAACACCCCTCTTCACTAATTAAAATACGTCATCATTTTCCTGTCACTATCCACGAGAAAGTCATTTTCAGCCTGCAACACTTTAACGCAGTCATCACACTTTTTACATAATATTTCAATCACTTTTAAACTGGTGTTGCTGGCAAGGCAGACCAAAAGCCGCTGTGTTTCAAGAGGAACTGTGATGCGAACTACTTTCTCTAATGCAGACTCTAACGCGTCTAAATTAATTATCATAAATTCCACTATGGCTATTGTTATAGACAATACGAGCAAAGCCTTTCAAAGAAAATTCACAAAGTTTTTTCTGACCTCATCTTCAATACACCTAACACATTGAGCCTTCTTTCAGGCTCAAGAATTTGTTCCACAGAAACATTATAAGTGCAACCACTCACTCTCCTATAGACAGCAAATCTTCCCTTTAAACTGTCTGTTTGCAATTTGGCAGTGAGCACATAAGACCTATGATAGTTGTTAAAATATATTTACACAGTTCTTTCACTATGGTAAGTGCGCGTGTCAAAGCAGTGTACGTATAACTTCCTTCTCTTTATGACATGTGCATTAAGGCTATGTATGTTTTTAAACATATAAGGGATGAAAGTTTCATTTCTGTTATATATACCTTTCATGAGATGCTGTATATTACAGTCTGAAACTGGATTGTGCCATAAGAAACATCCACACCTTGACTTTTAAGAAATTCCACACCAGCAACATTCTTACCTTCAAAGACTTTACTGCTAATGATACATTTCGCCTCAATTTTGTTGGATACAGAGCATTCGTAGATAAATTTGGAGCCAATTTTTATCAACAATTTCTTCTAAAAATGAAACAAGTCGTTAAGGTCTGACAACTTAACCACATTAGTTGTACATTTACAAACTGACTGTGTACCAACATTAACATTGACCACTTCACTTAAAGCAGCAAATGTCTTATCAACGTTTGGTACAACAAGAGAATGTCGTAGCCAAGATCAGTAGTTCTGGAGAGTACCTTATTGGCCTAGTTGCAGAGGTCCAGGACAAATTTTATTTCACTAGTTCTATCTGCATTATACTCATATTCTAACTCAAGTGCATTTTTTCAAACGGTTCATCAAAAGAGAAAGTTTATCAGTGAGACCAATATTATCATAAGAATAATTTGTGAGATGACTTACCAAAGTGTCAAACTTCGGCCATCTGTCATATTTCAGGTCTTCACAAGCATCATGTTCCAATATACACCTAAAATTCTCTGTGGGCAAACACACATTTTTGTGAAACACTTGAACTGCAAATGAACTTGAAACTCTAAAACTCACTGATGGAACGTTAATAAATTACTTCATCCACTTTCACAAACAACATATAATCTTCCTTCACTATTACAGTGAATGGTTTAACACATTTTTTCTGAACTTCACAGATGAATGATGTAAAATCTATCATTTTGTCACTTTCACACCACTTACTGAAATAACCTCCAAATACTAAAAACATCAGTAACACATTTAAAATATCTAGATAACCAATAAAAGAACCAATGAAAGGACACTGCAACTTTATTTAACACATAAAAATATTCGGTGGATAATTAAACTACGAAATCCAGTAGCAGGATAACCTTAACCAACCACACACGTGCGTGGTATAAACCAAACTGAATGTAAACATGGCCCCACGCGCCGGCTAACACGTGGCCCAATGTGGCAGCCATTTTGTCACGTATCGATATATGAATTCAGGTCCGATAATATTGTAGTTAGTTATTCTAGCTCGTTGCCAGAGTCAAGGTCAATGTGACAGTCACGGAATGAAATACAGTATTGCCATCACTTGTCAATTAATGGAACTGATTGTAACTGCTTTCTGAATCCGAGAGGAAGCTTCGTCCAAATAATGAAAAATTCATATTAAAGTGATAACTGTCAACGAAATAACGCAGTAATGCAGAATGTAGAGATACAATTTAAACCAAATAACGTGAAAATCGGAGAAGTAGAAGTCGTTCACTGATTGTAGGCAGAGAGTATACTTGTCGCATATCGGCGAATAGCATTATGCGCGTGTTAATTTCGTAAAATAAAATACTAATAACAGTTGAAATATAGAAAACAATAGTGATGGCACATACACTTATAGGTACCTTAATATAAATCACATTACATAAAAATCTGTCAAATGGGGAGTTGTTGGTGAAGTGCAAAAAAGAAAACGCCTTGCGTTTTAAATATATAGATGGCATTATGCAAATTATGAAAATAACCAATAACAGAAAGTACTTAGTATTGTACCACTGATAACAATTGGAAATCTTATTTATTAAAGGCGAATATGAAATTTACATTTTTTCTCTATAAAGTTGTACTCCTTTTAACCGAGTAATGGCGTCATAGTACTTGCTCGGAAGCGAATCACTCCATCCCCACCACTACCATGTTTGTTTTGTTACGATCTCCGCTAAATACTACGTACAGTCATAGGAAAAAGTATACGTACACCTTAAACGTTAAGCAATGTTGTCGTTTGTAGTTGACGCATTGCCCATAGGCTGCTAGAAATTTCACTACTGTCATATTTCGGTATTTCGCGAAACATGAATATGACTACGTACCGGAAAGAACAATAGTACTTTAGTAATGTTTGTTTTAACAAACGTGTCATCCAATAAGTTCGAAATATAGATGCATAAAAAGTATTCGTACAGATGGTTTATTTCACATTAACGTCCTTGATAACATCCCTTGCAACGCAGGTAAGCAGGCAAGGTCACGTCTTGTACCAAGTCAGTTGTGCTTCAGTCGTTTTAAACAACAAATGATACAGTCAATCAGTAAGGTGGGCCATAAAATGAAAGAAACGACAGAATAAGAGAGAATAATTGTAATCCGGGCTCATAATTCCTGTAAATCGCTCTCGGAAATATCGAAACTTGTGAAGAGACCAAGATCTACAATTCAGGAAGTTATTGACAGGTATGGTGAGAGAAAATCTATCAAAAATGCACGTAAATGTGGACGTCCATGAAATCTGGACGATCGAACTAAAAGACTAATCTTCAGGAAAGTAAAGAAAAATCCTAGAATCAGTGCTGAAAAACTGAGGTCGGAAGTAGGAAATGATTTAAAACATAATATCTGTGCTTCCACAATTCAAAATTTTTTATATACGAATGGGTGTCATTGTAGAAATGTCAGACGAAATCCTTGAATTATCCCAGCAAATAGAAAGAAAAGACTACAATATGCTACAGACTATAAACATGCTTCTCTAGAATTCTGGGATCGAGTTATATTTATGGATGAAGGTAAATTGACTGTTTTTCAAGAATATGGCAAAAAGATGTAGAGGAAAACGAACACAGAACTCGAAGAAAAATATCTGCTCCCTTCAGTGAAGCATGGTGGAGGTTGTTTAATGGTTTCGGGGTGCATGAGATCAGCTGAGGTAGGTTCCTTAGAATTCATAGATGGAAAGATGGACCGTAAATACTATATTGATGTTATGAAGAAACATCTAGCATCTAGTGCCGAAAAAATGGGACTTCTACGTAGTTATGTATTCATGCAGGATAATGATTCAAAGCATACGGCCCTTGATAGATGATTGTGGATTTTATACAACACACCCAAATACATGGTAACACTCCCCAATCCCCGCATCTGAATTCGATTGAACATGTGTGGGCTTATCTTGAAAAGAGACTGAGTACAAGAAATATTTCATCAAAGCCAGTTTTGAAAATGGCTCTTTTGGAATAATAGGATAAGATTGAGCCCACTTTCACCTCCAAGCTAGTTCATTCAATGCCTAGGCGGCTTGAGGCCATTGTAAAATAAAAAAAACGATTGCCAACAAAATACTAAATTTGTACTAAAATCAGTGGGGAATGAAAGTAAAACCGGATTGTACGAATACTTTTTATGAGTATGAAATCATGGTAATTTCATTTATTTGTGTATTAATGACAGAAACGTCTATCAGTTGTATGTTTTATGATGTATATATATCTTTACATTGTGTACAGAAAGCTAACCTTCTGATGTTATACAACGTACATGACAATAAGTGTACTAAGTAAAGTATTTTTGTTTCAGTATTAAGTGTACGAATATTTTTTACTATGACTGTATATTTCCAACCTTCACATGCTGCCCTTTCTCCGAACACCCCACCGCTGCTTCACTCACTCTACTGCTATGCTCACTGCTGCCTGCCTACTCCGTTCATCACGTGACTCTGACATCATAATTTTCTCCACGCATCGCCTTCTACGCTTGCTGTGTATGCCTGTGCTAACTTCTATTGGACACGTGATTTCTGGAACATGCTGGCTTTCTGCTTGTCTATTCATCTCGAAGTTTCTATACCGCTATACATTCTCTCCTTCACCGCTCTAATATTGAGTCTGCCTTCGTCCTGGTGTGGTGAAGCACCGGAACAACTGTGCTACGTTTATATTGTCATTACCATCTGGACTGTAATTCTTCGGATTATTTGGTGAGCAAGACCTAGATTAGATTCTTCATTGGGCCATCTGCCCCAGTTGAACTTTGCATTCGCCAGCTTATTACGGCATCAAAATTAAATATGCAAGACATTATTTCTACTTAAAATTTTCAACCACGAACTGTACTACGGACAATGGAGTTTTGATCTCACATTATCTGCTTCCTAGGAGCAATGCTACTTTCTGCAATTACAATAATAAAATATTCCGTAGCGTAACTACACCTGGCGAAGAGAATCCTTTCCCCAGTTCGATCCCTACTTCCATTCCCATTATTCCCTTCTTTTTGCATCTTCTTTTCTTCTCATTTTTAGGTTGTTCCCCTTTATTGGAGTGTTACCACTCTTTGTTGTACGCTTAATACGTATTAATATGGTTTTTGATGTATTTCTAATATTCTATATTGTAAATGTGGCACATTTTCCTTGTCTTCTGATATTTCCTCTATATATTTTACTGTATATCAAAATGTTGTCTGGGATTTACTATCTTGTTGAGAAATCTTTAATTATTCATTTATTTATTGTTAAATATATCTCTTATTTACGTTCTTAACTTTTGGATTTCTTTTGTCCCTGTTCTTTTCTCTTGGCCTAGTTCCTTCTCACTGCGCGTTTCCGTCGTTATTATTATTATTTATTATTGTGCTTCTTCTTCTACCACTTGTATGCTTAAGCTATATATTAACTATTTCTATAACTATATTATCTCAGCACCGCACGTACATCACGACATAGTAGCGCAATAGTTTCCAATTATCGTGTCCTTCAAAAGCGTTGTACTGTATCAGGGACTCACATTTTATTACTCGTGCTACCGGATGTGCTTTAGTAAGAACATTGAATTTTATTCTCCTATAGCACTTCAAGACCAATGATTTAATAATGCCAGACACTGAACTCTTGAAAATGATTATTTCTCAACAAATTTCGATATTATGAATATAAAGTGGAGAGGCTCAAGAAATAAGTGCTCAACTGACATCATATAAATATAAAATAATTTCAAAAAATGTTACCGCTGCTTGTAGAAACGTTTTTCTAAAAGTGAAACAAACGGCCACATCAAACAAGAAGTACAGCTTCCATTTCAGAAGCAGGTAGACTGGTGTTCCTCTCTAATTTTTCCCATTGTAAGTGTTTACAGTTATTTAAGTGAATTTTGTTTTAATAGTAAACATACATATTCATTTTTTAAATAAAATAGGAATATGGTTAAAGCACTAAACTGGATCAAACGTACTCAATTTTAAATCTTTTGGAGGTTAGAATTACATATTCTAGCTTGAATTTTTCATTTCATGCATTTAGGGGATTTGGAAGACTTTCATATCTGGGGTGTAATTCTTTTGACGTAGCAAAAGGTGGCAACGCTATACACGATACGAAAAAAGAAACTCACGAATGAACACTGGCCTCCCGCAGCAGTTTGCGCGGAAGTGAAGAACCACTGCTGCTTCATGAATCAGTCAATGCTCATGCCTAACTCACTCACTCTCTTTTCTTTCAGATCAAACTGATGAACTTGACTTGGGATTAAAGACCCTTGCCTAACGATCCTGTCAGCGAATTTTGGTAAGTATCGAAGTTCATTCCGATAACGTTATTTATTTATTTATTTATTTATTTATTTATTTATTTATTTATTTATTTATTTATTTATTTACTAGCAAATGTACCTGTGCTTCGCCACGGTGCTTTACACTGTAGGCCTATACAGATTTCTCCGTAAGTCAGTGTAAAGGCAGTGAGCAAGATTATATTAAATTGCATGTCTCTTAGCGATATCTGGGGAAAGAAGAGGGAGACCACCATACGGAGATTCCGATGTAAGGTAGGCATTGGGGAAATTTCGCTGATAATGGCAGGCCACATTCCCAACTGCAAATCACAATCGAGTTCGGGAGTTTCTGCTGTAATGGCAGGCTCACTTAATTCCCTGCTGGCAAGCAAGCATAAAATTTTGTTAACATATGACCACTAGTCTTGTCAATGTGCTTGTCGAATGTAGTGATTCTCTCTTTGTGTGTCAAACGGTAACATATACGTGTAAAAAGTAAAAAATAAACTTGAAATCGAGAAATACAGCTCTATTTAAGTTATAAGTGATAGATACACAACAATGCCCCTTAGTGCTATTCGAGGACGATTGTAACCTCCAACGGTATTCCGCCAATATCCCGCAGAATGGCCGATTGACGTCTCTCTTGCTTTCTACCCAAGGAACAACTACGAGTTTACAGGAATTATGACAATACGTTACTTACCTACTGGCAAACAGTAAGTGACAATGCCATGCTCACCTGTAGGTTCGTGGTCGGTCTGTCGGTCACTTAATGCACAACATGAGACCGGCAGAAAATAGTAATTTTCTCCGTCATTTGACGATTAAGCGAAATTATGTACGTAACACAAGTTGCTTATAATGAAGGCAAGTTTCACATATAGTCCGCGGATTTTATAGAAAATCAATAGTATAAATGGAAATGAAATAAAACTGTTCTGGTTTCACTATAACCCTCCATCTGTTCAGATATTTTAAAATCATATCGTGATGGTGGAACAGACAGACAAGAAAAATAAAAACCACTGATACGGCCTTGAGTTGACCTAAAACGGATAAATATCTGAACAATTGGCAAAAATAGGAATTTACAGACAGCGGACCACATGCAACTTTATTTATACAGATAAAGCAAGTGCCCGTTTATTCCTCTTACTTAACAATTCTGAAATCAACAACAGTAAATTTTGATTGTGAAATCAATTAACATTCATGTTGTGTTACACAATACCAGTTCAGTGGGCTATGGCACATTGTCAGGCAAGGTACAAGAAAATGAATGACGTGTGCTGTTCTAAGTTTCAAAGCAAATAGCCTAAAAACTAGTGCTTGTACGTCACTACCATCACCACCAACATCTATTGCTACTAATACTTCGAATACTATTGATATTTTTCCAATTGTTAACGACTTTTCTCCACTACAGACTCCCGTTCGAGTACCAAAATCTGGTAATGCACCGACTAGCGCGCTCTGTTCGAAATCCGAATAAATTAACAAGATGATTTTTGGGCCTTTATTCAGGGGAACAAATTCAGACATGGAAAATCAGGATAAATTATACCGTACATTTCGGGCAACAATCATTACTAAACAAAATGTATTGCGAAATGCAAGATACATTTTACGAAAGAATAAATTTAACATTGTGACACTACCTCGCTACTGTTTTTCATTTTTCTTACAAGACTTCTCATGGGATGAGTCAACAAATCCCATTTCCGCGCTAACAACACCGCGGGATCCTATCATTACTTGCTTAAAAGTCTAGGAGAATATCTACTCCTAATACTTCACTGTTTTTAAATCTGAGTGGGCCTGCGTTAGAATATAATTACACTGAATACAACTAAATTCAACATCAACTCACAAAGCACATGGATTTAAAGACCACGCACATTATCGCATTTCACATATTATGGGAACAATAAACACCACACATGAATCTCAACCTCGTATGGTCTAAAATAACACCTTCATACACAAATAGCACGATCCCTTCAAACTGACGTCTACAATAGTATTCACAATGTGCTAAATCAGGCTTATCTTTTATGACCACACTGTTACCCTTGCAATTACTGCTTAATTTTTGCATACTACTCGTTCTATACAACTATGAACATAGCAAATCAGGACACTAAAGATTGACCTAGTCGCTAATAAGGCAAATAGACCTCTCAAGCACCGGGCAAGTTGGCAATGCGGTTAGGGGCGCACAGCTGTGAACTTGTATCCTGGAGACAGTGGGTTCGAACCACACTGTCGGCAGCCCTGAAGATGGCTTTCCGTGGTTTCCAATTTTCACACGAGGCAAATTCTGGGGCGGTACCTTAATTAAGGCCACGGCTGCTTCTTTCCAACTTCTAGGCTTTTCCTATCCCATCGTCGCCATAAAACCTATCTGTGTCGGTGTGACGTAAAGCTAATTGTGAGACATCTCAAGCTATTTAAAACACTCCATGTGTAGGGAAATCATCTCGTCGAAATATACTTCGCTGAGAAAATTTTGAAGGAAACGGAAATCACACGTTTCCCATACAACAGAGCAAACTATACGGAGATCAGATTTCTCGTAAAGACCCTGCCCTCATTATTCAGGTCCATTCAATGACATTGCGAGTTAGACAAAACAGCGGTGAATAAGCACTCACGGCTACTAGCAATAGTACCCAAGACCTGGCGAACATATAACATATCTACATTAATAGCTTTTTAATTTCTTTTTTTTTTTTGCTAGGGGCTTTACGTCGCACCGGCACAGATAGGTCTTATGGCGACGATGGGATGGGAAAGGCCTAGGAGTTGGAAGGAAGCGGCCGTGGCCTTAATTAAGGTACAGCCCCAGCATTTGCCTGGTGTGAAAATGGGAAACCACGGAAAACCATCTTCAGGGCTGCCGATAGTGGGATTCGAACCTACTATCTCCCGGATGCAAGCTCACAGCCGCGCGCCTCTACACGCACGGCCAACTCGCCCGGTAGCTTTTTAATGACGACTCTTATATCCTCTCAACATAACCACATGATAAACCACAATGGACAGTCATCTCTACTCGCGATATTGAAATATTTATTCTCACAAATGTATTAATTACCAACTGCATCCAGAAGAACATTATTCTACTCCATTACCTAACCAGATTTCGAAACGGTTTTATCATGAAAATTAACTGCAACATATTAACAGACATGTCTCGCAATTTACATAATTGAATTTAATTCAAGATTAGCCCACTAATGGTTCACTACTTTCGGAAACTACTGTATGTCTTCCCTGAAAGAAACTCTTGAAATATTGCAAATAAATTCAACCATACCTAGCCTAAGATATATGATCTAAACAAATTTTCTACGGATGCATTCGCCGGACATCGAACTGAGATTCGTCCTTCACACTTCACAGATAATCACTGAATTATTATCCGGCTCCGTGGCTGAATGGTCAACGTAGTGCTCTTCAGTTCAGAGGACGCCGGGTACAATTCCCGGCCGGATCGAAGATTTTAACCTTGAATGGAAAATTCCCTTGGCTCGGGGACTGGGTGTTTGCGCAGTCCCCAAAATCGCTGCAACTCGCACACCACACACAAATCTATCCTCCATGGCAATAACACATAACTTCCTATACATGGCAGATGCCGCGTACTGTCTTCGGAGGGTCTGCCTTGCAGCTAGAAATATCCACAAAAACAATTATTATTATTTTACATTGAATTATTTACAACAAGACACTCACATTATGAAACAATTATTCGTACAATAAATCTCGATGCAAAACCAGTATCAACTGAGCAACGTATTTATGACCTTCCAGCTACTTGGATGCCAATATTTCAAATCATATCAAAATACCATCAACATTTTACAAAAACAACAACAAAACTGGGCAAATGCTATACAACCAACATTATTTATTCCAGAAAAAAATTAAAATTAAAAATAAGCCCTCATCGAGGATCGAACTAAGTCTGTCATCATAAACCAAATGAATTATAAATCTTTTTTCTATCCCTACTATATTTTGAATCCATGTCTGCAGCATGTGAATATTATTAACTGAAAAGTTGTAATAAATCTGCCTTAAAAACCCTTAAAAGCCACCGACCTCAGTCGGGTTTGAAGCTGACGCTGTTCAAACGACACCAGGGATATTAGAATGGGTACGACAGAACTTTGTGTGACGATGACATGCCTGCAATGACGCAGAGGGACGCCATTTGGAACATTTGTTTTAAATGGAGCAGCTTTTGAAACTTGTGCAGGTAAGCGGACTTAAATGGGTACAATTTTGCTTAACTTTTGACTCGATCGTTTCCGGAATATGGTTCCTTATCGCAAATCGATCCATTTGCCGTCCTCCAGCATCCGTGAAAGTCTGTAACATCATCACGGGTACGCCCTTTATAAAAACATATCGGGAGATAGTGGGTTCGAGCCCTACTGTCGGCAGTCCTGAAGATGGTTTTCCGTGGTTTCCCATTTTTACGCCAGGCAAATGCCGGGGTTGTACCTTCATTAAGGCCACGGCCGCTTCCTTCCATTTTTCCTAGGCCTTTCCTATCACATCGTCGCCATAACACATATCTGTGTCGGTGCGACGTAAAGCAAATAGCAAAAAAAAAAAAAAAACAAAAAAAAAACCACATATCACAATGGTGAGCCCGTATTGGTTTTAGCCACGTGGTCGGTTATTCTGACTAAATTGTTGATGTTAAATAATATTAGAGATAAGAGCAGGAATATTACAAAGGATATACTATACAAGTTCATGCAATATGTAGGATATGACAGAACATTGATGCCATGTTCAAGTAAAATAACAAAAGGGAGGTTATAAATTGCGCTTACAGATGAAAGAAGGGTCGATCTATTCTGATGACAAAGACATAATAAAAAGAGCACCTCTAGAAAAACTGTAGCGTTCCCCAAAAGACAAGGCACACATCCTTGGAGAATGCATCGAACTTCAGAAAGAAGTAATAAAACGAGATGATGCACACAAATTTTAGCGTCGCCCAAAATATAAGGTATATCCTTGGAGAAATCATCCGACCCTTCACAAAGAAAGTGGAACATAAGGGTCTTGGAAATAGATTTTTATGTATTGTCTGAGGTAGAAAAAGGAAGATTTTACGCGAAATTGAAGAGAGACGACGCGTACTTTTACATCCAATAAATGATAGCGTCACTCCAATATTTAAACTGCGATTAGTTTAGAGGCCAAACCGTACCCAAGTGGAAGTTCGTCAGGGTGGCAATGAAAAGTAATAAATAGGCAGTGATAAGAAAGGAGAGCGTCTTATGATCCTGGAAGCCAAGTGAAGGAGAGTCCTACTTTTTTTTTTTTTTTTAATTCCATTTGTTTGTGGCGTCGACCTCTGCAGATCTTTTGCCATTACTTTCGCCATATGAGAGGGACCTGCGTGTAAGTGTAATTGCGGAAGAGTGAAGTGTTGAATATGAGGAAAGAAACGTAAAGGACGACACAAACACCCAGGTCCCAGGCCAGGGATATTAATCATTTACAATTAAAAACCGCTCACCCGGCCGGGAATCGAACCCAAGGCCGCTGGGTGGCAGGCGGACGCGTTGCCCCTATACTGCGGGGCCGGACACAGTCGTGGTTACGAAGAATTTTGTGGCCAAATTTGACAAATTTACCAGTTAGGATAATGACAGTTACATTTATTGTGGAGAATAGAGTTAAATGGACATTGAAACGTTGGCTATCAGAAGTATAAGTCAGTGACTATCGTCGATACACAAGTTATTATGACACAGATGTTTGTACTTTACGTTAAAACTTATATGGAGAGAGTGAAGACGTGTATTTCTTCAGAGTACCGTATCTCGAATACACTGAGACGAGGACAGTAATAATGAACGTTTCGGTAATTATCTCAGTCGTAATGACCGCGTCGGAAATCAACCGGTTGAACTCCGAACTTCAGATTACGTTGTGCGTACCTTAGCACACGGGGAATAAATGCGTTTAACTGAGCGTTAATAGAACTTTGTGAGGATTAAATTAAATGGTTCAGTTTTCAAAGCGAAACTAAAATGGAACATACACGAGAAAGAGGAAAAATGTAATTTGTTCTCAGGCAGCGACTTCAGAGTACTTTCTACATAAATTGGTATTGGATTTCGGGTGTGGAGTTTATCAGAGCAGGGAAGAAAGAAGACGGTTTAAATCTCATTACGAGGGAGGATAATGGATTATGGACTCTACACCGAGATGAACCTAGAACCAGTAACGACTGTATGATCAATCGTTAGCAGGATGGCAGAGTGAAATGACAGGGGACTTCCTGGTCTGACGTCTGACGTAGTTACTGCAGGATGAGTATACCGTTTCTGTAAAGAATGTAATGCTTGCTTAAAAATCTAATAAGGAATAACAACAATAAAATATAATAATACATCTAGTTGTTTAGTACTGAGCTCGATAGCTGCAGTCGCTTAAGTGCGGCCAGTATCCAGTAATCGGGAGATAGTGGGTTCGAGCCCCACTGTTGGCAGCCCTGAAGATGGTTTTCCGTGGTTTCCCATTTTCACACCAGGCAAATGCCGGGGCTGTACCTTAATTAAGGCCACGGCCGCTTCCTTCCCATTCCTAGGCCTTTCCTATCCCGTCGTCGCCATAAGACATATCTGTGTCGGTGCGACGTAAAGCAAATAGCAAAAAAATAAAAACAAAAATATAGTTGTTTAGTATTGGTAATGGTCACTGGTTTGTGGGTGGGAGAATGTATTATAATGTCAGGATAGGCTGAGTGGGTTCCTTTTTATTTATTTTTATGTTCAATTTATTTCCATGGGAATAACTTATATTGTCTTACTTGAATAAATACAAACATAGGAATAGATGTCATTTCAGTAATTCATGGGGTGTGATTTGAACCACAATATGGAATGTAATTATTGTATTTAAAATGCATTAAAATACGTGGAATGAAATTAAAATGCATTAACATTTGGAACGGGACCGAATTATGTTTTAATTTATTATGAATAAAATCAGCCATATACTGTAAATCTGTTCAGTATAGAGCCCAGGGGCATTGTGGTCGCAAGTCCTGTATCTGTGATGTCATATTTTTTTAAAACTTCATCTTATAAAATTACTGTCAGGACGTGGCTTGAAATATGGGTAGCATCCTAGCAAAAACTGAAATGGAGCGTAAAAAATCAGATGGTTTTTGAGGATTTGTTTATAAGTTTTTGAGAATAAACACAGATCTGTAAGACTATTTATTCCATACCTTGTCCTACGGCAGTGGAATTGATACATTAAGGAGTTCACTGGCGCTCCTTAATCCCTATCATTCAGAAGATGAGAAGTAAATGATGTAGCTTATACTCCATGGAAGTGAAATATCCATCATTGTCCAGTTTATTCGTCTTGTTTATCAGTGCTGGAGACCGTTGACAGAAGGTTGTGTGTCATTAATGCTCACGTGAGAATTAACTATGGAATGAGAGCCTGAAGCAGGATGTACTGAAACTCCTTAAAATATTATACTCTGAAATATACAGAACTAAGTGTCTAACTTGTTGCTCTAATATCATTACGTCCAACTCTGGCTTCTTTTTTTTACTTTGTATTTTTTAAACTGGGCAAATTAAATGAAATACTGACACACACATTTGTTTACAAACACTGAAAAGTAAATTGATTACAGATAAACACATTTGTTTACAAACTCAGCACTTTCTTACATACCGTAATGTAATTCAGTTCAATAAATCGAGAAATATTTTAAGTGTATAGAACTTAAGTTGAGGTAACTATTTGTGTTGTAAATTGGTCAGTACAGTTTCATGTTACCAACAACCTTCTGTGTCACTGGCACGCACGTACTGTATGGTATATCCTTAGCATCACTAATGCACTTTCACTGAAAACCTGAAGATTATTTTCATAATTGATTTAAACACCTATCGAAAGCCGGGATTAAACGTTTACTTTTTATCATGGACCAGCGTTCCTGCCTGATGTAGGAGAGGAATCCAGTTACTGTTGTCTGTGTGGGCTGATTCCTCTGATGAAAGATGTAGTACACACTCGCTGCTGTCATCCACACTGATGTGTGTGGTGCTCGGGGTAAAGGAAAGTTGCAACGTCAGGATTCGTTCTTGTAAGGTTGGTTGCCGTGTGATTTGTAACAGACGACAGATCCTTGAAAAAGTCCATCTCCGTACATCTGCGGCACTTGTGCAGGATGTGATGCGGTGATAGAGGGTATCCGTTTGTGTACAGTATTCGCAGACGTTGGTGTCGATTTGCCTGTGTCGATAAACCTTCTCGCGAGTGGGGTGTATTTCATTAGCTAAGAAATATAGTGTCTCCTTCCACTGCAAGGGTAGCAACTTGTCATTCACGTTACGCCATACCATATTCCATGGCCGTAAGGCGTACTTAACCTGTACAGCAGGTGACCTTGTGTGTTCGGTGTTGTTTCTGCCTTGCGAACCTGGTGGATGTATTGAGGAAGTCCTCCTTTGAAGGCGATAATTCGTCTGAAAAGTGCCGTTGTTTGACCAGCATGTGGGAAACTGTCATTATCACTCAGGATCAAATTCAAGACTGATTCTGCGTAGTTATTCTTGGGTGATGTCTTGCATAGAATTAAGTCGCGTGCTAATCAGGCAGTGCATTTGGATTCGATGCAGACGAGATTTCTCGGTACAGTTGCGTTCTTGCTAGTCTGTAGGGTCGTCCTTTCCACAAATACTACCCCATGCTCAACCTCATTTTCTCTAAATAACTGTGAGCTCTGGAAGAATTTGAGCGAGGTACCACAATTTACTGAGTATGAAAGTGTTAATAACCCATACCTTTTGTATTACGTTTAGATTTCGGAGATAGTATGCATTGATTGCTGTCCGCACTATGTGTAGCTGTCTGCTCCAATTCTCCGTGATCATGGCTTGGAAATTGTTGCAAAAATTAATGCCTAGTACTTTGATCCTGTCGACAGTAGGTATCAGCGGCAATTGCAGCAGCGCCGATTTTCGTACATTTAATTGGGTCCTAGAGTGTAGTTCATAAGTATGGATGATGTCTTTTAATGTGTCGATCTGAAATGCGTTACTTAGTATAACGGAGACGTCATCTGCATACACTTATGCACTGATCTTTGACTGTCCCAGTTGTATTGCTAGAAATTGATCCACAAGTTGTCGCTGCTTAGAGCAAATAAAATGGTTGACAGCGGACATCCTTGTCGTATGGATTTCTTAATTTGTATCGCTTTGCTTAGGTAACCATTTACTTGTATTGTAGAAGTAGCTCCTTGGTACAGACTTTGCAGTGTTGCTGTTATTCTGCGGGGAAAAGCGAATTTATGGAGTACTGACCACAAATATTTATGTGAAACTATCAAATGCCTGGGCGCAGTCTAAATTGAGAAGCGCGGTTTGTGTTGTAGATTCTGTACTCATGTGTAATATGAAATTCCGTAGATTGTTAATCCCCGTGACAATGTTAGATTTCTTCACGACACTATGTTGCTCAGGACCCAAAATGTTCGGCAGTATTGCTTTGATGCGCATGGCTAGTCTTTTTTATAAGAAGGTTATAGTCTGTATTAATCAGGGTGAGTGGTCTGTAGTCGGATAGAGATTTAGAGAATTTAATTTTTGTTACCATGACGGCAATTCCCTCTGTTAATTCTAAACACTGAATATCTCTCTTAAACAATTCCTGAAAAAGTGATAGCAAATCAGATTTCAGTAGATCATAATACTGTTTTTAAAATTCAAATGATACCCCATCTGGAATAGTGGATGTATTTCTACTGAATGAGAATACTACGTTCCGCAATTCTTCTCTTGTGATATCAACTTCTAAACGCACGGCGTCTTGGAGGCTAAGGTGCAGCTGGATAGCGTCGAGGAGAGGTGACGGGTCGGCTGTTGGCAACTCGTTGTTCTGAGCAAAGACACTTGTATACTGGGTAGTGACTTCTCGAAGGATTTGTGTTGCTCCACTGACAATCCCGCTTCCTGTTTGTAACTGAATATTGAATTGCTTTTTATGCCAGTTTCCGTCTTTGGCGATATGGTAGAGAAATGTGCGATCTTCCTCGGTGATCGCAGGGTCATGTGTTCGGATTTTAATGCCTTCTAGTGTTTGTTGCTGTTTTGTGCAGATGATATGTTTGATTTCCGTTAGTTTCTGATGGACAACTTGGCCTTGTTGTTGCAGTCGACTGTAACTGTGTAATGCTTCTTGGTAGAACTGCGCTGTGTATCGTTGTTCTTCTAACTTGATGTATCGTAAGTTGCGGAAAAATTGACGTATACCGGGTTTTTCTGCTTGGGTCCACCACTCCAAGAGTGTTGGATAGTAGGTTTTCCGCCTGGTTATTTGGGTCCATTTTTGGGAAATTCTTCCATCGCTTCCAGCGAGTTAAGTAGTCCGTTATTCGGTTTCCAGTAACCTCTTCCCGTTAAAAGTACAAACGTGCAAGATTTTAGTGTGAGGAGTACCGTGTGATGGTCAGTAAAAAGAATAGGAAGAATACTGATATTATGAGTACTGGAGTATAAATTTTTGGAAAGGTATACCTATCCTGTCTGGATGCAGATGTGGGTCTATGGAATGTAAATTCAACGTAGTTTTTGTGTTTGTATTCCTATGCGTCTACCATATGCAAGTGTTTGTCTATTTCGGATAGTGTTGGTGACAATTTGGGTGTTTTTCCTCGTTCATATTGCAGGTGCAGCACACGATTGAAACCACCATCTAATACTACAGTACATCGGCTCCGCGAGTAAAATGGATAGTTAGTTCCTCTATAAAAACTTATCCTTCTCCGTTCGATTTTGTGAGCCTGAAGGACTGTAGAATTCATGCATACTGTATTATCATATAAGGCTGAAATGACTCTACCACAGGGGGTCGCTATGAACTCAGTCATTGCTAACCCTGGTCGGTAAACGATTACCGTTCCCCTTGGGATATGCCCTATGTTAACAAAATACTCATATGGATGGAGGACATCCAAATTTGTTAAACAAACCTTTTGTAAGAAAAGTATGTGTACGTCATTCTCGGTTATAAACTTCTGAAGGAGGGTCAACCTGCATGGACAGCTTATTCTATTTATATTAGCTGTAGCAGTAGTGCTTAAAGGCATAAGTATGTAGAGTAGTAGATATACTCCCCATTGTAACAAGGGATGATGATTCCACACTATCATGATTGGGATATAGCATATGGAAAGACCTTCATTGGGGTAATCATATAAATGGGATAGTAAATAAAGGGTACAGATCTCTGCACATGGTTATGAGGGTGTTTAGGGGTTGTAGTAAGGATATAAAGGAGAGGGCGTATATATGTCTCTGGTAAGACCCCAACTAGAGTACGGTTCCAGTGTATGGGACCCTCATCAAGTTTAGGCTACTTGATTCAAGAACGGAAAAAAATCCTAAGAAAAACAGATCGTTTTGTTCTGGGTGATTTCCGACAGAAGAGTAGCGTTACAAAAATGTTGCAGAGTTGGGCTGGGAAGACTTGGTAGAAAGAAGATGAGTTGCTCTACTGAGTGGTATGTTCCGAGCTGTCAGCGGAGAGATGGCGTGGAATGTCATTTAGTAGACGAATAAGTTTGAGCGGTGTCTTTAAAAGTAGGAAAGATCACAATATGAAAATAAGGTTGGAATTCAAGAGGAAAAATATTGGGGAAAATATTTGTTTATATGAAGGGGAGTTAGAGATTGGAACAACTTACCAAGGGAGATGTTCAATGAATTTTCAATTTCTTTGAAATCATTTAAGTAAAGGCTAGGAAAACAACAGATAGGGAATCTGTCACCTGGGCGACTGCCCTAAATACAGATCAGTATTGATTGATTGATTAATTGATTGATTGATTGATTGATTGATTGATTGATTGATTGATTGATTGATTGATTGATTGATTGATTGATTGATTGATTGATTGATTGATTGATTGATTGATTGATTGATTGATTGATTGATTGATTGATTGATTGATTGATTGATTGATTGATTGATTGATTGATTGATTGAGGTGTGGTAAGGCGCCCCTATTGAAGCAGCTATAAATTGCTGTAGGCGCTTTTCATAAATTGTAGTTTAGCTCCTTCCGTACAGATAATAACTGTGTTTCGAACATCTGTAGGGAGTCTGGTGAATGTGTGTTGTACTTGGCACGCATGATATTTAGAAATTCTGGGACGTCCTCACGCAGTTCTGTTTGATGGCACGCCCTCAGGACGAAGAAAATCAGGCCTTGGCTAGGCGCTGTGTTCATGTGGCAGAGATCGTTCATTATTCTACTTCTTCACCACTGGCGTCCTGTAGTGATCACAGGTCGCAGTATTATGAGTTTTCAATCTAGAGTTCTTGGTACTGTTTGCTGTCTGTGATGTTTTGCGTGTTTTAGTACGTTTCTTGGGGTGTTGTGTCAAACTTTTCGGAGCTGATGACGTATCAGAGTCCTCGGCTGAGGGACTTACCGTCATTTCTTGAATATCTTTTCACACTTTTTCGGTTTCTTACGGTTAGGAATTTGGCTCGTGTCTGTGCTGCTAGTTAGGGGCAAGTTCGTTCCTGTTGTTCGCTTGCTATGTCATCTGGTGTAATATTTTCCTGCACGAGCATTGAAGCGGCTGGTACACTTGAGTGGCCTTGGATTTCGTCGCTACTAGGAGTGCCTGCCTTGCTAGGGTCGGATACTCCGTATTGTACTGTTGTTGCTGTACTACTGGCGTGCTTATGGCTGGCTGCTCGCCTGTCTCTGTACGGATATTGTCTAAACGTTCCATTGGCCTGTAGCGCAGCGGAGAGTCAATTCTAAAATGGTCACTAGGTTAACAAACAGTGAATGATTTTTCTTGACCGTCATATACAACTTGGCCCTTAAACCCTTCTATGACAATAAAGGATGGAATTTGATTTTGATGGTTTATTTGTATCTGCCGAATCCCATTTGCAACTGGTAATTTATAATAATGTGACCAGTATCCATTTGTAACCGACTTAACGGTAACATATTTTGCGAAGTATGTCCGAATTCTTCCATTTGGTACTTCCGGGGGAATGTTAAATAGCCTTAAGGTCGATTCACACATCTCCGGGACGTGACGGCGCTTTCCGTGACGTGACGGCATCTTCCGTGAAAATAAAATATCGTCGCCATGTAAACGAAGGGATAAGTTCCTACACTTCCGTTGACGTCATTCGCCGTGACCTTCAGTGCTTCTCCGTGATCCGTGCCGGCAAAACGTATTCGCTGGCCACCGATATTTTCTTGTTTTCACGGACGTGATTTCTCTCTTCCCGCCTTCCTGCTTCTCTGCTTTCTTCGAGTACTGAGGTTATCTGTGTACGTTTGAAATGTTCTTTACCTCCCAAAATGAAGGACGAACTGCTGATTGAATTAGTGATGATGATGATGATGATTGTTTAAAGGGGAAGGTACACTCTTTTCTATATAATTTAGTTGATTCGAAATATATGGATAGTGGTTTGAAGAAGTGTGTATGGGACGAAATTGACGAGAAAATGGAAGCTGAAGGTAGTTAACTAACATTTTTTGCTTTTAAGATTAAGGAAATCAGTCTGTCTGTACAAAGGCACCGACGTTGGTGCGGCAAGGCACTTTCTGCCCCCAACCTACAAAGTCAGGGGTATTAAAATTAATCAACGATTTCATTTATTTAATTTTTCAAGTAATTAAAAGCAAATGTAGTATATCCGTGAGATTTTACTTCGTCGTCCTTCAAGCACTTATATAGAGCAGAAAACTCTCCTTCCTAACCCCTGCGTTTCCATATAAGATGAACACACTGTTTCTTCCTCTCTTTCTCCTCTTCATACAAAATTATAGCTGTCATTAACAGTTAATCATCACTAAAAAACTCATTATCTAGCACTTGATTGCCGACTTATAACTGCGCGGAACTGCACGGAACTGAAGTGTGAGAACAAACGTGAAATATTCATGTCGGAAAGGACGGATACGGGCACGGAGAGCGCCGTCACGTCCCGGAGATGTGTGAATCGACCTTTACTCTTGTTCCCTCAATGCCAGCTGCGGTAATATCGACTGGGACGCGTTCGCCAGTAAATAGTGTGACACTGTTTTGTCCAGAAAAGTTAGTCAATAGCCTGTCAAAAATATTACGTGAAATTACCCTAATGTAGACAGAATTCGTTATGGCGTCTAGCTTCAAGGCTTCTAATTGATCCACTGTGATCTTCAATATGTCTGCTACCCATGTGTGGATTTCCGCGACTGAAGGTTGCGTTGTATTTCGTTGGAAGGAGTACTTCAAGGTGTTTTCCTGGTATGTTGCATGTCTCTATCTTGTGTTTCCTTTATTACGTAAACATAAGCATAGCACTTGAAAAGCGAGCAGCGCACCTAACCAAGGCCAACTAGATAGACAGGCCATAAGGCTCCCCCTCCACTTCGGGCGCTACGTCATACTAGTCGCCGGCCGCTTCCATCCTCGCCAGTGACTTGTAGGCTGATCTGAACCTCGCACCAGTGAGGCTATCGATGGTATTGAATGATATAAACGTGTGTGCACATTGTGAATTATGTCCACGTCGTGTTGTATACCTGGTTGTAAAATCAACTATAGTTCAAAACAACCTAATATTTCAGTGTCTAAATTTGCTACTGACTTGTTTCGCAAACGAAAGTGGATCATAGCCATCCATCGAGCCGAATTCGTCACTTCAGCGAGCTCAGCTGTGTGAAAAAAACACTTCGATGAACGTTTCGTAATTGGGGAGGATTCTGTTAAAAGTCATGATGGGTCTATTTTAACTGTAAAACCTAACCATTTAAAACTCTCGAAAGACGATATTCCTAAGTTTGAAAATGTGCCTGCCTATCTTTCTAAAAATCTTCCAACACCGAGCAAAAATCCTATTCAAAGACAAAAAGAATTGAAAAAAACGGGAATAAGAAAGAAAGAAAGAAAGAAAGAAAGAAAGCTGAGGAAGAAGATGCCAGGATCAAGGACTTCGATGACGTTCAGGCTAATTTCAGTATTAAACGCCAGTTAGATTTGGCAAAGTTCTGGCAATTTTAACAGCCGAAGTCTCTGTATTTTAAAATTTTATATTGAGGAAAATATTACGAAAATTGGTACTTCTTTAACATTAAACGAGGCTCTTGATTTTAAAGCCATTAAACATGATATTTTCATGAATGATAACCCTGATATACGTGCAATAAGTGACGGGGGCAAGATATTAAAATGGTCAAATTTTAAAAGTATTTTTAACTTCATGTTTAGTCCTGCTTGTAACTCAAAAGTGACTGTCCACGACAAAATAGAAACTGTGCACAAAATAATCGATGAAAATGAACGTGAAATTGATGAGTGTATCTTTACTGATAAATTAGAATTTTGTAAGGGACAGTTAAATTTAGCCTTTGCAAATAAAGTGCCTTACTCCTGTACACTAATAACATGATTCGCTTCAATATTTGCATTTCCTGGGGCGTAAAAGAAGATAAGACAGTGAACGTTTCTTACAATGCCTCACCCGGTGTATTTACAGTCTTTACTGCAAAACTAGGCACGGGAAATTCGGGTATTGATGACTCACATTGGAATTACTTGAAAAAGAAATTAAAATTGTTAAATGAGCATGAAAGATTTTGTAACTTGTTGGATGGAGTCTACGTAAATCCTAAGCTGAACTATAAATGAAGAAAGGCTCTTTTTTTGCTAGTGGCTTTACGTCGCACCGACACAGATAGGTCTTATGGCGACTATGGGATAGGAAAGGCCTAAGAGCTGGAAGGAAGCCCCCGTGGCTTTAATTAAGACACAGCCCCATTTGCCTGGTGTGAAAATGGGAAACCGTGGAAAACCATCTTCACGGCTGCCGACAGTGGAATTCGAACCCACTATCTCCCGATGCAAGTTCACAGCCGCACCCACTTAACCGCACGGCATCGCCCGGTAGGAAGAAAGGTAGAGAGAGTTGCTTTTAGCAGTAAAAGTGGAGAAAATAACACTACATTAGCTACAACTGCACAAACTTTTATGTTGTAAATCAGTCTTAAAAGAAATAAAGACGTTGATTTGTTTCCATGTAAGAACCTAACGTGACATTTCTTAGAAGAACTAACTTTGCAAGTCTTTAAAGTATTAACAGATAGGCCTATAGGTTATAAGGTAGCATACATAATTTTTGATAATAACAGTGTTAGTAGGAAAATATTTGAAAAGCTGTGCAAAAACAATTTACAAAAAACTTTTCTAAACCCATTTGAAGAAACACAAAACTAAATAAATTAATGTTTGATACTGTTCATTTATTTAAAAGCTTATGAAATAACTGGCTTAATCAAGCTGACAACTTACCCCGATTTTGACAAACCTGAGCCAGACAAAAAATTTCTATCTGGGTCTATCTAATGCGGCCTTGGCTTGCTCCTGCCCTGAACCAAAAAGTGTTGTAACCAACACATTTAGAGCTACAAAATGTAAACCTGAATATTAATGTTTCTACATGAGGATTCTCAGAGAAACACTCTGATTTCGCTTGACAACAATGTTCTGGAAAACGAAAACGTCATGTTTAAAACATGCAGTGATTGTAGAAGTAGTTTTAAACATTTCGTTGACAAATGTATATACATCTTTTTTAATATATTGTTGAATAACAATAGAAAAGTTATCGTACACAAACTCGTGGCTAAGAGGAAGAAATCCTCAAGAAAAGAAAAATGTATAAACTGAAAACTTAGGAATTGTTAGGTAAGTTTTTAGTTGAAGCTTAATTCCTAAGAAAGGTGAATTGCCATCATGTATTTGCCTAGTAACATTAAAACTATATTTATACGATTATGCGTTCTAATCTTTTACATGAAACCGTGTTCCGTTACAAATGACAGATGTCAGGTTAATATTACGTAAAGAAATGTACATAAACTGCCCCGCCAGTTTTCTCCACGCATAAAACTCGTGTAGTATAGAAGCCTAAATAAAGCCACAATTGAAAGAGTGTTCAATTATATCGTTAAAGTTGAATAAATGAACAATATCATGGAGACAGTGAGAGCGGGCCGTACACTGCCACGATGAACGCCAGCCACTCTCGTGACGTCACGGTCCGAGCCTTGTGGCCTGTCTATCTAGTGCGGCCTTGACCTAACTTGCTTTACCGTTCGTTAACTCCACTAAATACGTTCTGTAGAGGAGTGAGCTGTATCAAACAACCTTCTCCGGCCAGTGCTTGGACAGAACTGTGGCTTTAATTATGAAGGTGGTAGGTTAGTCGGATGTCCTAGATTTTGCCGGCACTGTAGTGTTGTGGATAGAGGAAAGATATGTCGTCATTAATTCCATGTCATTCGGTTGATAGTCTATCATGTGTCAGTGCATCAAATCTGTCTGAAAAATTGTATGTACGTACGTGTGAAGTTATTTTTATTGATTTAATTATTGTATAATATACGTAACTTAACATAAGGTTCTAAAGTTTTAAAAGAAACTGGATGGTAAACAAATTACATCATATTTTATGCATACTGATCTAGATTCATCTGACTATCAGAAGTTTTTCTCACCAATGATATAATCAGTTTGGTAATATTTTAGACAGGATATTTAAAACTCAGAAGACCATCAGGCACTTGTTGTTCTCTGAGATCTTGGCTGAAGCGTGGTGCACTTGAGTTGTCAATACTCCGATAATTCTCCTATTAGATACCGAACCTGCCACAAGTACGAGATGGAATCCATTAATCTCCTGTGAAGTGGACTGCATGCATGCCGACACAGAACACTCTGTAGAGAGTGACATGCAATCTACTGGTGAGAAGAATTACTGTATATTCCACAACTCTAGGATTTGGACTGACATACCTAAGTCGTAAAGTATTGACGGTGAGAAACTCTGGAAATAATTACTTCTTCCCACAAATAAACATAATAAAATAATAAGGAAGGACGGAGAAGGAATTATTAAGGACAGTTTACATATGTAAGTTAACACTCGTGCAAGAGTAAAAATACCGGGCTAATTTGCCATGCGGTTAGGGCCGCACAGCTGTGACCTTGCATGCGGGAGATAGTGGGTTCGAACCTCACTGTTGGCAGCCCTGAAGATGGTTTTCCGTGGTTTCCCATTTTCACACCAGGCAAATACTGGGGCTGTACTTTAATTAAGGCCACGGCCGCTTCCTTCCCATTCCCAGGCCTTTCCTATCCCATCGTCGCCATAAGACCTATCTGTGTCGGTGCGACGTAAAGCAACTAGCAAAAGAAAGTAAAAATATTACTGATAATCAATGCATATTACTGTCGATGTATCCATATTAATTATCATGGAGCAATTTCAAAATAACGACCGTGGATATCGCGACCACATCCTCGCAACAACAGGTTTCACAGGACTTGACAATAAGTTATAAGTTATAAGCTTGCTATGGTGGTGGTTGGGATTAGCAGATTAGAAAAGTAATAGCGCACGTTCAGAAACTATAGTGAATCATCATTGGTGATTTCAAAAATATAGAAGAGAGTTATTTGTTATTTTGTTTTGTTTCGCTATTTGCATTACGTCACTCCGACACAGATATGTCTTATGGCGAAGATGAGATAGGAAAGGTCTAGGAATGGGAAGGAAGCGCCCGTGGCCTTAATTAAGGTACAGCCCCAGCATTTGCCTGGCATGAACATGAGAAACCACGGAACGGCTGCCGACAGTGGGGTTCGAACTCACTACCTCTCGGATGCAAGATCACAGCTGCGCGCCCCTAACCGCAGGGCCAACTCGTCCGGTATAAGATAGAGTAACCAGTCAAATGTGGTAATACAATTACCCTGAACATGAACATGAACCCTTCCCAATAGATAAACGAGGATAATTGCTCAAGGTCCATACAAAAATATGAAAATGAATGAAAACCTACAACCTGTTTTCCAATCATTGACTGGGTCAGGGATGTAATGAATGAAACATATATAGGCTGTTATTACAATGGTGTCGCCACTCCCAAGGTGATATTTATTAATGAGTGATAAATGCTATGAAATGATAATGGAGAGTGTTGCTGGAATAACAGATGACAGGGAAAACCGGAGTACCCGGAGAAAAACTTGTCCCACCTCCGCTTTGTCCAGCACAAATCTCACATGGAGTCACCGGGATTTGAACCACTGTATCCAGCGGTGAGAGGCCGACGCGCTACCGTCTGAGCCACGGAGGCTCCATGCAAAAATATATGCCTAGTAAACCCAAGCTAATAATTTAGCGCTTTTACTTTTAAGTCAAAAGGCCTGGAATTTAGAGTTTTAGTTTGAACCAGTATCACTAGGACGTAATTTTACATTTTACAAATTTTAGTAGTAATTAATAGAATTTTAACCATAGCCGACTTGTGAGAAGCAAGTGACGAACGTACTCACCTAACACACTCACTATAAGTTTAGCAAATTTAGTGAATGTCCGCCTCTGTGGTGTAGTGGTTAGTGTGATTAGCTGCCACCCCCGGAGGTCCGGTTCGATTCCCGGCTCTGCCACGAAATTTGAAAAGTGGTACGAGGGCTGGAACGGGGTACACTCAGCCTCGGGAGGTCAACTGAGTAGAGGTGGGTTCTATTCCCACCTCAGCCATCCTGGAAGTGGTTTTCCGTGGTTTCCCACTTCTCCTCCAGGCGAATGCCGGGATGGTACCTAACTTAAGGCCACGGCCGCTTCCTTCCCATTCCCAGGCCTTTGCTATCCCATTGTCACCATAAGACCTATCTGTGTCGGTGCGACGTAAAGCCAATAGCAAGTAAAAAATATAGAGAATTCAAATTCTCAGAGTATGTTATTGTTAACACGTTTGGCAATAATATATTACTTCATGCAACTGAAGTTAGTAGCAACAAAATCATAAGAGAAAATATCCCCTAGAATGTTAATTGAAAATGCTACAAATACAGTTCCTTGGCAAAATGTACTTAGGTAAGTTGTCATGTAATTATAAATGGGTACTCAGTCTACATTTTGTTGAAGTTGCATTGCCATACGTTCAGAATCGTTCTCAAAAAGTTTTCCAGAATTTAAAATTATTTAATATTGAATCTGACTCCCTTTAATAACAAAAGTTGGAGACCTGAGGCATGATAATATAATAAAAGTTTGAGGCCTGAGGCATATTAATACCTGCTATTGGAAATCAATCGCCGCTCAGTTTTACTCAGTCTGTTAAACCCGAACTGGAGAGATTCGTTGCCTTAAAGAAAGCCCTCAGAATAACTTTCCGTGATTTTCACTTTTCTTCCTCAGACTTTTTACAAGACTACACCTCTTTCACTTCCAAGTTTTCATTTCAATACTCTGTTTGTACTCTTCATCATCATCATCATCTGTTTACCCTCCAGGTTCGGCTTCTCCCTCGGACTCAGCGAGGGATCATACCTCTACCGCCTCAAGGGCAGTGTCCTGGAGCTTCAGACATTTGGTCGGGGATACAACTGGGGAGAATGACCAGTACCTCGCCCAGGCGGCCTCATCTGCTATGCTGAACAGGGGCCTTGTGGAGGGATGGGATGTCTGGAAGGGATAGGCAAGGAAGAGGGAAGGAAGCGGCCGTGGCCTTAAGTTAGGTACCATCCCGGCATTCGCCTGGAGGAGAAGTGGGAAACCACGGAAAACCACTTCCAGGATGGCTGAGGTGGGAATCGAACCCACCTCTATTCAGTTGACCTCCCGAGGCTGAGTGGACCCCGTTACAGCCCTCATACCACTTTTGAAATTTCGTGGCAGAGCCGGGAATCGAACCCGGGCCTCCGGGGGTGGCAGCTAATCACTCGAACCACTACACCACAGAGGCGGTATTTGTACTCTTTCCGGTCGTAAAACTCATATCTCCAGTTGTATCCTGAATAAGAATGCGGACAAACTCAAGTCCCATACAAATATAAGCCTAGCAAAACCAAGGTAAAAATTTCCTCACACAGTCCGAAAATGAAGTCACGTTTGCGAACGACCTATCAAAATATAAAATAAATGTAAATAAAAATTCAAGGACCTTCGACCTACAAAAATTCAAGAACAATGGGGTAAATTTTCATATAAAGTGAGACGCTGCAGTACTTATTTGGGACAAAGGCGTCCGACTCGTTGGCTGAACGATCAGCGTACTGGCCTTTGGTTCAGAAGGTCCCGGGTTCGATTCCCGGCCGGGTCTGGGATTTTAACCTTAATTGGTTAATTCCAATGGCACGGGGGCTGGGTGTATGTGTTGTCTTCATCATCATTTTATCCTCATCTCGACGCACAGGTCGCCTACAGGCGTCAAATAGAACGACCTGCACCTGGCGAGCCGAACCCGTCCTGGAATATCCCGGCACTAAAAGCCATACGACATTTCATTTCATTTGGGAACAAGGCAAGTGAGGATTAAGAGAGATTAAAGGAAGTAGGGAGAATTCAACTTGAATTTAAATCACAAAGAACTTCATAATGACGGAAAGAAGAGACTTCAACTAACCAGGAGATAAATTCAACTCTTCTGCGAGGAGAGGAAAACGCTGTCATTTTAAAAGAAATTAAAGGATCACATTACGGTGAAGAGAACATCACAAACAGATAAGAGATTCTCATCTCTTCCTCTAACATTCAAGGATCCTACAGCAATTTATAGGAATACTTCGTTAATGTGTGAAATGAAACAAGAATTGAGAATTCAATAATACCTCCTGAAATAATGATGATAGTAATAATAATAATAATAATAATAATAATAATAATAATAATAATAATAATAATAATAATAATAATAATTGGCAGTGGTTTAACATCGCATTAACACATCGAAAGTTTTGGTGATGTAAAAATTGGAAAGTACTAGGATTGGGAAGGTAGCAACGAGGCCTTAATTAGGGTACAGACTCCCTCCATTTACCTGCTGTGAAAATGGGAAACCACAGAAAACTACCTTCAGGGCTTCCTACGGTATTATTCGAACCCACACCTACCGAATTCAAGCTCATAGTTACGCGGCCATAACAGTACGGCCACTGTTATTATTATTATTATTATTATTATTATTATTATTATTATTATTATTATTATTATTTAAGAATTTGGGTTACTTCGCACCGACACAAATAGGTCTTAGGCTATGGAGGCGATGGGATAGGAAAAGTCAAGGAGTGCGAAGGAAGCGGTCGTGGCCCGAATTAAGATACAGTCCCAGCATTTTTCTTGGAGTGAAAATGAAAATGGAAAACCACGGAAATCCATCTTCAGGGCTGCCGACAGGGGGGTTCGAAAATACTACCTCCTGGATACAAGCTCACAGCTGCGCAACCCTATCCGAACGGACAACTCGCTCGGAATTTGTTATTATTATTATTATTATTATTATTATTATTATTATTATTATTATTATTATTATTATTATTATTATTATTATTATTATTATTATTATTATTATTATTATAGATCACTCGGTGGAGCAGCGGTGGAATATTGGTTCCCAGATTCCAAGACTGTGGATTGAAACGTGACTGAGATAGTCGGATTTGTTGGAAATCGGGAAATCATTAACTCCATTCGGCACTCCATACCGTGCGATGTCATAATATAAAGGATTTCCGGTGACACACTCGGTGTTTATCTCCAAACATTAATTAAAAGTTATTAACAGGACACTTTAAATAGATCTAGTTTGTTTGTTTGCCGTCTTTTAAAGTAGAACGTAACGTCGAAATTGACGGGCAGTAATTCTCAACTGCGCTCGATATCAGAGGCTATTACTTACTAACAAGGAGAACCCTATGAAATACGAGTGAATATTAAAGTATTCAAATTTAATCTTCAATATAATGTTGTTGTTTGAGTCATCAGTCTATAGACTGGTTTGATGTAGCTGTCCATGCTACCCTGTCCTGTGCTAACCTTTTCATTTCTACGTAACTGCTGCATCATACATCTGTTCCAATCTGCTTGTCATATTCATACCTTGGTCTACACATACCGTTCTTACCACCTACACTTCCCTCAAAATCCAATTGCACAAGTCCTGGCTGTCTTAAGATGTGTCCTATCATTCTATCTCTCCTTCCTATCAAATTTGGCCAAATCGATCCAGTATCTCTTCATTCGTGATTCGATCCATCCATCTCACATTCATCGTTCTTCTCTATCACCACATTTCAAAAGCTTCTATCCTCTTTCTCTCTTAGGTAGTTACCATCCTTATTTCACTTCCTTACCATGCCACGCTCCAGAAGAAAGTCTTCAAAAACACCTTTCTAAGTTCTATATCAATGTTCGAAGTGAGCAAAGTTCTTTTCTTAAGAAAGGCCTTTTTTGCTTGTTCTAGCCTGCATTTTATATCTTCCTTACTTCTGCCACCGTTAGTTATTTTACTACCCAAGTAACAATATTCATCTACTTCCTTTAAGACTTCATTGCCTAACTTAATAATTCCTGCATCACCTGACTTCGTTCAACTGCACTCCGTTACTTTTGTTTTGGACTTATTTATTTTAATCCTGTACTCCATACCTGAGACCCTGTCCATACCATTCTCCAATTTCTCCACATCTTCTGCAGTCTCAGATAAAATAAGAATATAATTAACAAATCTCATTGTTTTGATTTCCTCTCCTTGGATTGGGACTCGCTTTCCAAATTCCTCTTTGATTGCCTTTACTGCCTGTTCTATACTGTATAAACATTGAAAAAGAGGGGGAGGGAAAACTTCAACCTTTCCTCACTTATTTGCGGATTGCTGTTTCTTTCTTCAAAGCGCTCAATTATTATCATTGCAGACAATTTTTTATACAAATTGTAGACAATTTCTCGTTCTCGGTGCCTGATCTCGATCACCTTCAGAATTTCAATTACCTTGGTCCAGTTAACATTATAAAATGCCTTTTCAAGATCTACGAACGCCATATATGTGGGCTTGACCTTTTTAGTTCGGTCCTCTAAGGTCAGACGTAAAGTCGGGATTGCTTCACGTGTTCCTACATTTCTTCTGAAGCCAAATTGACGTATTCCCAACTCGGTTTGAACTTGTCTTTCCATTCTTCTGTAAATAAAACGTGTTAAAATTTTGCAGGTATGAGATACTAAACTAATGGCGTGGTAGTTTTCACACTTGTCAGCACTGGAGTTTTTGGGAATAGGTATAAAAACATTCTGCCGAAAATCGGATGGCACTTCTCCTGTCTCAGACAATCTTACACACTGCGCCATACTGATTTTTCCTAAGGCATTCATTAATTCAGGGGGAATATCATCAATTCCAGGTGCCTTGTTCCTATTTACGCCTCTCAAACTTCTGTCAAATTCTGACCTCAAAATTGGGTCCTCCATTTCGTCAGCATCACGACCCTCTTCTTGTTTCATAACCATACCAGCTACGTCTTTACCTTGATACAACTGTTGGATATGCTCCTGCCATTTTCTGCCTCGTCTTCTTTCGCTAGAAGTGGTTTTCCATCTGATATCTTAATATTCATACACCTAGTTCTCCTTTGTCCAAACGTTTCCTTGATTTTCATGTATGCAACATGTACCTTTCCTAGGACTATACAACCTTCAACATCCCTGCACTTCTCCTTCAGCCATTCTTCCTTAGTTGTCCTGCACATCCTATCCACTGTATTCTTTAATCGCCTGTATTCCTTTCTGCCCTTTTCATGTTTTGCATTCTTGTACTTTCGTTGATCATCAATCAGGTAGGTCAATATAATATACAAATGAATATTAAAGTATTCAAATTTAATCTTCTATACAATATACGTATTTAAGGTATCATTTCTACAGAGTATGAAGTGAGATTTTTAGTGTTGCATGCAGTGGCTGTCCAAGAAAGATGTTCGGAGGACCAATGCACGTGCATGTGCATGTGGCAACATTGTAGCAATGCGTGAGTCACTTGAAATTCCGAGTTGCCGAGCTGCTCGATCTGCCCAGACTCGTTTCAGCTCATAGCGAGCGGACAGCTTGGACAGTTCGGTAGATTCTTTTGTTTACATATATAATACAAGGTG
The DNA here is from genome assembly GCF_040414725.1 of Anabrus simplex. Taxonomy (NCBI): domain Eukaryota; kingdom Metazoa; phylum Arthropoda; class Insecta; order Orthoptera; family Tettigoniidae; genus Anabrus; species Anabrus simplex. The sequence continues at coordinate 1,174,989,580 of NC_090265.1, read as the reverse complement.
TTGAGCACCTTTTCGAGTTTGGCCCTTCCAAACACTCATTCAACAGAGTGTCCGAGCAGAAAGCTCTGAACGAGTCTAGACTGAGCAGGACCCATTTCTTAAAAATGAGTTTGAGCGAGTGTTTACATGAAATTAATCATGTGAGCGGGCTCGGTTTGCCACTAGCTGAAGCGGAAAGACGTAAAGCTGTGAAAATTCCGGACCTACCACCTCATGCCTCTCGTCCGCGATCCGGTAATTGGTACCTTCTATGAATTGCCTGAAGCGGAGGATGATTCCCTGCTATGCACTCGTGCTTCAGGTAGTCTGTGAGACAATATACAGGCACAACCAGTCAAACTAATGAGTGCATTGTATTGTATAAGTTCCTCGCACGTACACCATTCTCAGCAACAACCGAACCTATAGATATAGCCCAAAGTTTGTTGTGGATTGGAATCTAAATGGTGATGAAATGTAAATTGATAAATATTGCTGAAAGACCTCAGGAGAAGTCAGATGCAGGTCTCTCAAATTGACGCCAATACGCGAACTGCGTGTCCATTGGGATAGGGCCCCACCTACGATTAATTCTAATAATGAAACCGGAACGCACTCCTAGTCCCCAAATCTTGTCAACTATCAATGGTAAAACTGAGCGAGTTGGCCTTGGGTTTAGAGACGCATAACCGTAAGCATATATTCGGGAGATAGTGGGTTCGAACCACACTGTCGGTAGCCGTGAAGATAGTTTTCCATAGTTTCCCATTTTCACACCACGCAAATGCTGGAGCTGTACCTTAATTAAGGACACGACTGATTTTTCCCACTCCTATTTCATCGTCGGTGAGACGTAAAGAAAATTATAAAAAAAATAGAGTATGCTATAGGGCCTATAATATATTAAAGAATTTTCACTGCATAATTCAGGTAGTCAAATTTTATAAAGAGATATTAAATCGGAAAAGGTCACTGTTCTAGTTGTCAAAAGTGAATTCTGGAGGGAAATCGGAATGATTGAGGACAGGAAGAGGAAAGCAAAATCATGGTTTGATCAAGAATGCTATAATTTTCGGAAAAATACTCTTGTTACTCTCCAAAAATCAAGGGGCTCACGCAAAGAAAGCGAATTAAATATCTTTGTGATGAAGAGAATAATACGTAAGTTTTTATTAAAAGAAAAAATGGAAAACACAGAGATGAAGAAGGAGAGAAAGTCGCCGAAGAGGCAAAATTAAATCCATTTGTAGTTCTAAAAACAAGAAAGCCGCACTTCCCTCATGATATTGCCATAGACAACTGGGAAGAACATTTTAGGAACAAGGACAACTTATCTGTAACTCCAGCAGATAATATCGTACATGGAGAACAAAACTCTTTCAGGACTTCACCGAAGAGGAAGTACAAAATTCCATAAGGGACTTGAAGGGTAAGAAAGGTGCAGAAATTGATGGCATTTTCAACGAACATATATAAACTAGAGAAAATATACTACTAACAACGTGGACATCATTATTCAATAAGTTAAGTGCGTGGAAATGAACGAAATCCTTGACACGTGGCGACACACAATGATGAAGGTCTTACATAAAGCAAAGTTAAACACGAGCTGCCTAGATTCATACCGTGGAATTGCCTTAGAAAGTAATATTTTTAAACTCCTTACCAGGTTACTAACAACGAGACTGATAAAAGAGGTCGAGCACGCCTTACCGGAAGAGCAATTCGGCTTTCGACGAGGGAGATCTACAATGAATGCGATAAAGAATCTGATTGACGACATAGCAGATGCCCTCAAACATCCAAAAGGGAAACTTTACACGATCTTCGTAGACTACAACAAAGCGTTCGACTTAGTGGACAGGTAAAAGCTACTGCAGAAACTGGGAAACATAATAGGATATATGAATCCTTTAACGAAAATCATTAGAAGCATTCTTGCTTAAAATTACATCACTGTAAGCATAACGTCATTATCTCGAGATGAACGGAGTACTACAGGGTAATCCAAAGATTCCCATACTCTTCAATATAGCGGTCTGAGACCTAATACCCACTATAACTATCGAAGACGACGAGGTACAAATATACATGTGTGCAGATTATATAATATTTAAATTTTTTTTAAACGAAAAACTACCGCCTGCTTTCAACAAACTGAACATTTGGGCAGAGGAAAATAAATTCAGAATTAATCGATAGAAGATGGTACATATGATCTTCCACAAGTGAGGCGGAACAGCATGAACAGGGACAATTTACTATACCAACTGTAAAGAACTTTAAATATTTGGGCATTACATTACAGACATCATGAGCTACTTAGATCAGACACATCAAGGATAGAATGACTGCGGCCTTAATAGCAATGAATGACATCTTAATCTTTCGCAAACTTTCTGTTCAAGTAGATATAAAATTTTTCCATGCAAAAATATCCCCGATAATGACGTACGGACTATAACTGATATGGGAATATCTCACTAAAAGAAATATTCCAGACATTGAAAGTGTAAAAGCAATCTACACGAAAAAGCTATTATGTTTGTCCAAATTCACTCCTTCAAGACTATGTTACGAGCTGACAAGAGAACTCTTCTATACAGAAGAACTGCGACACAAACTAATATTACCAGCTGAAGATGCATTCAACCAGTTACAAACAGAACTGCAAACCAAGAAGGGAGGAACATGGAAAACATTTTACACCACAGAGGCTATGACCAGTACGGATTGGATGAAGGCGGTCTATGAACTCAGGCACATAGTGACAAGATTAGCAACACGCAGTTTTTATCACCGCGTGTGTGCTAACAAAACACTTCACAGCCCGAAAAAGGAATATATATCTGTATTGTGCGAGAAGACTTGCGACTTATATTATGTTGTGACGTGTACTAAAAGACAGATTAGACTAACCAAATTCTGCTTAATGTAATTAGTCATGTAAACATATTTTAATGGCCATTGGCTGCAACAAAATCTTTGTTTACTGATTAAATCATCAAACCAGATTAGTCTTTAATCGGCATATACAGAGTGCATCTGTGATGATGGTGGACTGCAAATGGATCAATTAAGGAACCGCAGTCCGGAAACGTTAGAGTCAAAAGTTATCAATAATACAACTTGTTTAACGTCTGTCCGTTCTTAACAGACACCGAGGTTTCAGAATTTTGTTCCGCAGTAGTTCTTTAACGTGCCGGAAGCCAACGACATACGGCTGTCACCTTATTTGAGATTTATAGAATTAAATCACACTTATGCTCTTTTGCTTCTCGATGAAAACATATTACTGTGATCTCATTTTAAAGTTGCACTTACCTATTACGAAAATGATCAAACCGAATATTTTATACTGCATTTCTTCGTTGGGAATCCCATAAATTTCAAATCATGTTGTCACATTATCCAGGTTATATATTATTTTATTATACTGTAGTCAATACACTTTGAGTTAAATAACCTTTCCATTATGAGACTACTGCAGTTGTTCCAACATAAATTTCAGTTTCTAGGGGCGCTGTAACTTACTGTATAAACCTCAAGCATTTCCTACACTTCTGTTACATCCACGCGGTAGTGATTAGTATTTTCGCCAAGGACTCAGCGCGATAATGATTCCCTGTACAGTAGAGGGATAGCCCACCAGTTCAGTAAGGTGTGTTGCATATGCTAACAGAGTTAGCACTTCATTCATATTCTGACGTGAGTCGATTTATAAAACAACTATCATAACATACCCGATCTCAGAATGGAAATTTGCAGTGGATTAAAGGTTTCCTTCTTGGATGTTTGTGAAGTTACTTGGCTAAATTCGTACGTTTTACTACGATATTTTTCAGTGATATTTTTCAGCGAAATCACGCGGGAGTGACGTGAAGTACGATGAAGCTGAACAAAGTGGAGAGAGAATGAGGATGATTTCTGAAATTATAGTACGGTATAATTCCTGGTCCGAAGTTGTGCCAAATTGTCCCCACCCTTCAGTAACATATTGTTGCTTCTCGTGGCGTGGTGAAGTGACTAACGACTCACGAGACGCAATGATACCTCCCTCATTACCTGCTCTATCAAGAAAAGTAAACTGGCCCTTTTGTTCCTCCTGTAAAACCACCTTGATGTGACATGCACCAAGTCCCCACGGGACGTGAACTAGTAATCCAATTTTTGTAACCATCTCAGTTATTATTAGTCGTAGAAAAATATGTACTTTGTATTATGGCATATACGAACGAAATGACATATTCTTATGTCCGTTAATATACAATTGTTGATAGGCCTATTGTTAAGGAAGATATTTAATAATCTTCCTATCAACCCGAACTCCATGTTATGACCTAGAAGTCATGCGCCTGATAACACAATCCTGAATGGATGAATTCCAAATACGGAGTTCGATTGAAATATGTCCAAAAGTTTTCCATTTTTTTTTCGGAAAACAAACCCACAAACAGATAGGCAGACAGACACCACAGGGATCATCCTTCAGATGATCAGTGTTACCTATGAAACAAATAACTATAAGGACATCTTGCTCATATTATGAATGTACAGACACGCGAACCTTACGATTTTATGTGCGTAGAATATTATTATTATTATTATTATTATTATTATTATTATTATTATTATTATTATTATTATTATTATTATTATTATTATTATTGACAATATAATCGAGTTTTGTCATGTTTCTTTGGTGCTCATTTACATTAAGGGTGATTAATACCCAAACAAAATGGTTATGCATCTTCTGATTTTCTCCCGTTAAGGATCCTTAAAACACTATTCAGCACTTTTCTCACAATACTGCAAGTTTCCAAAACCACTACCTTCATCATTTCAACGTAGATGTTCTACTTGAGGTTTAGGTGATGAAATGAATAACGTGTCTGGTGTTGAAGCTGCCCTAAATCTCTCGCGACTATTTTAGCAACACCAGATTATCTCTGATTAGCAGCTTTTCCTAATAAATTTAGTCCCAAAAATGTGGATTCTCGAGTAAAACAGTTGTAAACACGCCAGTTCCAATTTCAACAAAACTAGCCGAAACCCGTCAAAACGTGACGATCAATGGGGTAAATATTTTAGTGAAGGATTTCCATATAAAAACATTGATTGTACAATTACTTTTTGGCAATATTGCAAGTTTTAAGATCTGGCTCAGGTAAATTGAAAGCTTCACGTTCTGGTGTTTCCCGTTGAACTTCATTGATCGTAATACAAAATGTCAAGCGAATTGGAAATTGGTGCCACTTAAATGTTGTTTTAAGTTGCTTAATGTCGCATAGAAGAGGGCCACGAGTGGGAAGGGTGCAGCCGTGGCCGTAATTAAGGCACAGCCCCACACTGCCTGGTGTGAAAATTGGAAAACAGGGAAAACCATTTTCAGTGTTGCTGAGAGATGGGTTCGAACCCACACGGTCAACTCATCCCGTAATAAAAGAAAATAGAAGTGTTTTATCTGACGGAGTTAAATAATCTCAAGGGATTATAGCTCTCTGCCTATTTTGAATTTACAGTGCAGTGATCGATTGTTGGGAAGCAAAATGTTGGCTATTCCTGTTCACGCTACTAATATTGCACGAAGCTCTAAACTGAAGTACTTTTGTATTAAGCATCGGTGTATTGTATTTGTTTTTCCAGTACACACGGGACCATCGATGAAGAATGCATTCTTGATATTTGTGTTATTTTGTTGGGGTCAGTCAAGGATTTCATTAATATAATTTAATGTTGTTCCTGGTTTGCTATGATCACAATGTCGGCCAAATCAGAATTGAATATTGGCACATTAGCAGTTTGCTCGTACTGAAGGTACAATCCTTCGGTTTTCCATGACACTAAATAATGACACGGAGAATCGACTCACTAACTACCTTCCGTTTCATTCCGTTTCTCTTTCACATTTTACAGGTAACATGCCTCCTACCCCAGAAGATGTTGCAAGAGCAGTGGTGTTGGTAGATGTTGGACGCAGCACTCGTCATTCGGCTGATGGCATAGGTACCTACCACGGACGATCTGGACCAGGCCATCGGAGATTTACATGATAGGTTTCTGGTCATCCAAGTCTTGAGAAAACGCCAAACTACCGCTGTCCAAGCAAGAAATCGACTCGAAGTAATAAGAAATGTCACTCTGACTGCGAGGAGTGTCACACGAAGACTCCGAGAAGCCAATATGACTTCAGGAAGACCTGCAACTCGTCCACAGCTTACCCCCCACCACCCACCCCCGCCTCCCAGCACGGAGTCACTCGAATACAGTTTGCGCGTCAATATCAGGATTGGACTGTGGAGCAGTACTTAATGGTACTGTTCACAGATGAGTCACGATTTTTCCTCCGATCAACTGATAGTAGAGAGAGAGAGTGTGAAAAAGGTGAGGGGAATGATATTCATCTTGCAACATCCCCGAGAGGTCACCATCTCGGGGTAGCTCCAGCATGGTATGGGTCGATTTCAGCTTTGAGGCTCCAACGGAAATTCTTTTTACCGATGGAGGTGGTCTGAGTGCATACCGTTACACTGTAGAGGTGGTAGCAGAGCATGTCATCCCCTATGATAATGTAGTTGGTAAAAATTCCAACCTGATGAGTGAAAATGCACGCCCTCATGTCGCTTGCTGCCTGATGGAATACCTACGCGACGTCCGGATACGAACCCTCGACGGGACAGCTCGCAGTTCAGATCTCATTCTCATAGAACACCTGTGGGATATGCTTGGCCGAAATTTTCGGTGTCGTAACTTTGACATCCTCAACGAAATGAGGGCAACACTACTGGAGGAGTGGACGCTCATTCCTCAGGAAACGATCCAGGACCTTAGAACGAGCATGTCGCGAAGGTAGGAGGCCATAATTATCGGCAGGGGTGGTAACGCACGATACTAAGTCAAGATACGCGTACAGTTTCATCAAGAAACCTTTAGTGGTACGTTCATATGTTTACTCAGTGTAATGCAATGTTAATTTAACGTAATGCCATTTTCATAAATTACAGCATCTAAGAACTTTTTAGACAAATTTAATAAAAAGAACTTTGGTAATCAGTTTGAACTATGCAGAGCACTGGTTAACTTAATTTTATAATAATATGTTGCAGGAATACAGAAAAAGCAAGGCTTAAAATGAATAAATACAAATTTTGCTCTTAAATTATATTGATATACATTTTTGTCCTCCAGTTTAGATTGCAAAGAAAAAAATTGCAAGAGAGAAATAACAAAGTTCATAGCATCACTCAAAGAAAGGAGAGTCTATATTTTTGGATTACCGTATCTCTTCCATACATACGGAGAAATTGAGCCAGGTGGCTGGAAACTTTTCACTAATCATATCCATATAAACATGATATTTTGGACTTATGCCGCGTCAAGAAAATAAGGTGAAGTTCTTTCCGTTTCGTAGAGAACTATGCTCTGCGTCATCAGAAGAAAATCTCGACTGTCCTCGAGAAAGGCTTGTAAAACACTGAGCTTTGAATTTAGAAGTTACCCAATAGAAGTGGAACAAAGTTCTCTGCGAAACGTAAAGAATTTCACCTTATTTTCTTGGCACGGCATGTCGATAAGTACGGGCCATGAAACATCAATGGCAACATATCCATGTACGTCTGTCTAATTTACTCGTCCTAAAGATTTTCTACTCATTCGTCTACAGAGATCCACAGAACCCCGGGATCGATTCCCGGCCGGGTCAGAGATTTTTACCCGGTTATGTGGGCTGGTTCGAAGTCTACTTAGCCTACGTGATTACAATTGAAGAGCTATCTGACGGAGAGACAGCAGCTCCGTTCTAGAAAGCCAAGAATAACGGCCAAAAGGATTCGTTGTCCTGACCACACTACACTTCGTAATCTGCAGGCCGTTGTGCTTAACAATGGTCGCTTGGTAGGCCAAGGCCCTTCATGGCTGTTGCGCCATGGGATTTTTTATTCTAGGCCTAGAGATAGTTCACTACAAATCAGATAGCCGTCTGTATCATCGAAAATTCCCCGAAATACCCACATATTCCTGACAGATTTCCTGAATTCAAAGTTGGTTATGACATAGTCTATTATGGATCCATCTCTGATACAGCCATTGATTATTTGAAAAATATGCCAGTAGGCTATTCGTATTACAAAATGCTGATGGTACTTCAACTGAAAAAATATTTAAAATATAATTTACTAACATGCAGTTTAACAACCGTATTCCTTTCCGGACACCATACTTATATGGAGGGATGTATTCACTACTATTTCAGTCGCATTTCATGTGTAATAAGTGTATTAGAGCTGTTTCTCAGACATCAGGTACCCTGCCGGTCTCCCATCAGTCGATCGTAATGATGTTGCACTTACACCTGCTTTTTTGACCTTCTACAATGATACTATATTCTCAGAGCAACTTGTGGTTCTTAAGGCGTTTGCTGGCGGCAGTGGCTTGCTACAAAATCAATCGTTTAGATGGTGGGTGAATCTTTCTACCTGTAACCTCCTCTCAGGCTCTTCTTAATTGAGAAAATGTTCGAAGTAGTTCGCCAGAAGTTCAGCGTTCCCACGATTGCAGGTGGCTTGCTACAGAATCAATGGTTTAGATGGTGGGTGGATCTTTCTACATGCAACTTTCTCTCAGGCTCTTCTTAATTGAGAAAATGTTCGAAGTAGTTCGTCAGAAGTTCCACGTTCCCACGATTGCAGGTGACTAACTTCTCTTGTTCTTGAGATGAAGGCATAATGGATTTTACTCGGAGTTTTACTGCTTAAAGACCCAGTAGAAGTTCCGGTGCAGTAAAATCTGAATTACTCGTCCAATTTCTGTAGTCTTGATCGATCGTAAGGACTCTTCACACGGTTGATGGTCTTGCTTGACTAACTTCGCATTGATATGAAATCTTAACAGTCTTCCTATCGCTTTGTCGAGTTCCGTTTCGTCGAAGATGTGGCATGCTCGTCAACCACACGGTCACATTCAAGTACATCGCTTTCTTCGAGTTTGTCCGAGTTTAATCATGATTTCGATATAGTGTACTTCAATGTTTCTCTTTTCATGATGTCAGACGTAAAGTGTTCTTTATTTTCACCAAGGAACTGCGGATCATTTGTCGGTGGGGCTACTTTAGAGGACGCGGGATTCATCTCCTTCGTGTTTCATACTGCTTTCAAAATTGTCTATTTTCAATGAACCAACAACGAGGTTCAGTGACTACCAGGTGGTCTAGTATTTCGGCTTTGTAAGAAAGACTAATGACAATTGTACGCATCTGGTGCAACTTACTCATTTCTATTAGACGTTTATGGTTAGTTGTGGTGCTCTTTTTTAAGATTCTATTATGCTCCGGTAGGTCCGGTTTATTTTTATTTGCTCAGTTGGACCATAAAGTCATCGACAAGTATCTTGACGTGGTGACCGAGATCTTACCGATCTCATCGTCGTGAATCTGCCAGAAGAATTGTGCTTACTCATGGTTCTTCTTATTGTTATCAGTGATAGGCGCATGCTCGCTTACGAGGGGTTATCCTTTCCTTCCGCATCTGAACAGTAGCACTGAGAGACTTTCGCCACGAGGTGTGGACCTGATGATGGAGTCCATCAAGACTCCTCGTATGATGAAGGCCGTTCCGAAGACGCTTAAACTATGTTTGTTCTTGGATGCCGGTTTGTCTTAAATTGTTCTATAACCTACTGACTCAAACAGCACATTATCAGTAAATCTGCTTTTCTAATTGCTGTCCTTAACATTTTGAGTATGTGCAAGTCATCAGTCGTATCTTGTGCTTACCGGACTTACCGGTGTTGAAACACCGGATCCCGTAAGATCTCAAAAGTGGTAGTAGTAGTAGTAGTAGTGGTGGTAGTAGTAGTAGTAGTAGTAGTTTTTTGTTATGGCAGGGGAAAATCTTTTAAAGACACCACTCTGTGTGGGAGTTGGTTTTCCACCAACTAAAAATCCCTGCCTTCTTCACTCAGACCATTCTGGAACTGCTTGTCGGCATGACATCAGAATGGAGTGATGTATGTTATTAAGTTCTTCCTTTCTCTTCTTTCTCCTTCATCCCCATAATGTAGTAGTAGTAGTAGTAGTAGTAGTAGTTGTTGTTGTTGCCTGGCCGAGGCGGTAAAGGCGTGCTCGGTTTGTCCGGAAGGACGTGGGTTCGGGTCCCTGTCAGGAAGTCGTAAAATTTAAGAAATGAGATTTCCACTTCCGGAGGTGCATATGGCCCTGAGGTTCACTCAGCCTACACCAAAAATGAGTACCAGGTTAATTCCTGGGGGAAAGGCGGCCGGGCGTAGAGCTAACCACTCTGCCCCATCACGTGCCGGGGTTAACAATGGTGGAAGCCCTTGCCTTCCACTCCTCCAAGGGCCTTCATGGCCTGTACGGAGGTGACTTTGCTTTGTTTTAGTAGTGGTAGTACCGGGCGAGTTGGCCGTGCGCTTAGAGGCGCGCGGCTGTGAGCTTCCATCCGGGAGATAGTAGGTTCGAATCCCACTGTCGGCAGCCTTGAAAATGGTTTTCCGTGGTTTCCCATTTTCACATCAGGCAAATGCTGGGGCTGTACCTTAATTAAGGCCACGGCCGCTTCCTTCCAACTCCTAGGCCTTACCTATCCCATCGTCGCCATAAGACCTATCTGTGTCGGTGCGACGTAAAGCCACTAGCAAAAAAGTAGTAGTAGTAGTAGTAGTAACGGCCGTAGCCGTGTTGATACACCGGATCCCGTAAGATCTCAAAAGTTAAACAACATAGGGCATGATCAAAATTTGGATGGGTTGCCACGCGCTGTTGGTGGGGGGCAAGGGAATGTAGGAGCGGAAAGGAACTGGCCACCCTGCAGTACGTAAAGTCCGGCTCAGGCACATCTCTGCGGAGGTTCGGACCTGCCTCCGGGCACAATAGCCTACACCCTTACCTTACCTTAGTAGTAGTTTGTTGGATTTTTATTCCGCTACCTAGATTGTTATGGACGTCCCGGTACCGTAATTTTGGCGAAGTAGTTCCTTATTGTGTCAGTAAATCTATAGACACGAATCTACAACCAGAATGGTCTGGAATAGACTCAGAAATTAAGAACTCTACTGTCTGAGCCATAGTTTTCATTTTAACATTGCTCATGAGTCTATCTCCTTCTTCCGATACCTTCGTTCTTCCTCTTCATTTGAACTAAAATTGTAAATAGGTTTCCTAATTGAACTCCCTCTAGAAGCAATAACCACTGGATAAACGCTAGAATGATCTGTACTAGCGGCCATATGTTGTTTTAAGTGGTAAAGAGACGTGGCTTCCAATCTAGAAGTGCTCTAGACTGTGCTTTATGAATCTCAGCAGCCATCTGATGTAACGCAAAGCTCCGGTGATGACTTGAATTAATGCACAGCTGTTTTCAAACTTCGTTAAGTTGGCAACTCCTTTTTTAAGCATCAGTGTCCCACCATGAATAATGTATCGGTCCGTCATAAGACACCGTTGAGTGATTGACGCTGGGAGAAGCGGAGGGTGGAAAGATGATTGATCACCTTCGTGCTTCCTTCATTCGGTTATAGAAATTTTGTATAACTACACGTTTGGCAAGTGGCAGGACATAAGAATGTTCTATCCCTTCCTGTAAAAGGTGCAAGGTGGTAGAGGTTTGCACATTCGGACAGCGAGCGTAACCATAAGCCAGTGCTGAAGGCCTCCTGTCGTAAAATGAGAAAAGTATCGCCTCATTAGGATTGATTTCCAAAGGAACGCAGCTCTTAACACAGACGACGTTGCCTCTCAGGGCCGCATATTTCTTTAGAGACCAGTGATTCCCACTATTTGAGTAATATAGGTATTTTCTTCAAAGCGTTTCTTTTGATTTCTTATACAGAAATCCTACGAAAGAATCTTAAATTTATTCTAGTCATTCCTAGATATTTCTAATTTGTATTATTATTATTATTATTATTATTATTATTATTATTATTATTATTATTATTATTATTATTATATGAACCGTTCTAACTGCTAATACTCTCTGGAAGTTCCATGGTGTAGAAAATTTGTCCCTTACCTTTAACGTTTCGGAAGTCAATGTAAACAACCTTAAATGTCACCAACCTCAACCGAGATCGAACCCACTGTCTAGGAAAGAGAAAATAACGTTACTGAGGGCGAGATTTTTACATGGGGTTCAGAGGCGACTGCTTCTTTGAAAGTACTAGGACATTAAGTTTCAAATGCCATCCGAAAATCACTGGGATTCGAGGCTTTGGTCTTTAGGATGTACAACTCACTGCAGGTGCTGAAATGAGACAACAATGTATGTACCATTGGCTTCCAGTACATAGGAAGCTTTAAGGGCCTAAACCATCGAGGTCTGCCAAGTTCATTAGCTATTAGAACGGACATTAAATGCATGTTATTCCGCCTTCTTACCAAAATGGTTAGCGTATTGCCTTCGGTAGATAAGGCTCCGGGATCGGTTCTCGACCGGGTCGGAGATTTTAACTTTGTCTGTCTGGTTAATTCCTCTAGCTGGGGGATGGATGTTTCATGTTCGTCGTAATGCAAATCTTCATTTACATAGGACACATCACACTACAAACCACTACAGAAATACGCAGTAGTGCATAAATCACTCCGTACAAGGCTGGTGTCAGGAAAGGCCGTACAACTGGGCTTAATCCATACAATATGTCAACGTCACGTAATTGGAATAAGGCCAGGAAGAAGAAAACGATAAAGAGTAGTGGTATAGCGGAAAGGCTATTGGTCTCGATACATCGTAGACACCATGGTGACGTTTATGGACATGCAATAGGTGTGATTTGGTATCATACAAAGTATAATCTACACCATAATGTCGTCAACTGGAAAGGTATAATAGATAATAGCCTTGTGCGAATACTTAATAATAATAATAATAATAATAATAATAATAATAATAATAATAATAATAATAATAATAATAATAATAATAATAATAATAATAATAATATCCACATCCCTTATAGAAATTGCTTGTCCAAACACCTCCAATCTGCAAACAACAATAGCCACAAAGATATCAAAACACACAGAACTGGCAATAGAAATACAGCGCCTGTGAAAACTAGAATCAGTCACCACAGTTCCAACAGTAACATCATGTACCGGTGTAATTCCAAAAAGGTTGCACAGCTCTCTGGCCGCATTACACCTGCATCATCACACCTACGTTGAACTACAGAAAGCCAGCCTCTGGAGCACCTGCCACATTGTGAGAAAGTTTCTAGGAACGACTTTTCCTCCGACTTACGCCAAACAGCATGAAGTTCTAGGTCGCAGTTCCAGTAATACTGAAGAACAGATTCCCAAAATGGGGAGATAAGAAGTTGTTTAGCGACATCATCTGTGCATGTTTACTGTATACATGTATATGTTGTAATTATTATTTATTATTATTACAACTTCCCCCATGCGGAGGCTGCCACAAGGACAAAGTATGTCGACTACACAGTATTTTGTCTTCTAAGTTACTGTTGACTTTGCTAGTGTGCCAGGTAGAAGGTTCACCAAAAGGCTCAGGAATAGATTTGCAATACGGTTCTTCAGATGTTATATAGATGATTGCGGAGTATGGTCACTGAACCTCGTATTGCGGCGATAGCGATGTCGTGAAGTCGTGTCCGGCTGAGACCGAGAGAATCCCATAGCTGTACAAGAAATTTAGGGATTGTGCCTCGAGCTCCGATCATGAGTCCATGGACGGAAATATTGTCTAGGTGATACTTATCTTTACAGTAATTTACAGTTGGCTGGTAAATTGACTTCTTTTCGGCGTCCTCCTCTTCGGCCTGACCAACGTGCGACTCGAAGCGTATTGTGGGATCTAAGATAAGTCCTTGCTTGCTATCTGGCTGAAAGGCTATCATGTCAATACGTCTGTTACTCCCTTATTTCTGTTGTAAATATTTTTAGATATATGTACCTATTTGTTTCATAATCAACAGGGTGACTCCTTGCTTAGGCCGAGTCAGCCCATTATGTTACCGGCATAAACCAAGCTTCCTAAATTTATGTAATAATAATAATAATAATAACAATAATAATAATAATAATAATAATAATAATAATAATAATAATAATAACGACCTGACTCCTACTAACAATTTTTACAGTTTTAGAAAGACCAAGGTGCCGTAAATTTTGTTCCGCAGGTGTTATTTTACCTGAAAATAAATCTGTTGTAAGTAGGCTGGCATATTTCAGCACCTTGGAATACCAGTGGACTGAGGTGCGATCGAACAGCCTTGGAATCAGGAAGTTAGCGCTCTGCTATGCGAGTTAACTTACAAGGGAACTATTAACCTGAGCATGACGAAACATCACCTGAAGTTTTTCCCATGGTGAGGTAGACATATTCGAGAGCCAATATAAAATATTAGTTGCTCATACAAACTGATAGGGTCTTAGAACATACCCGAAAACGTCGGAATAGGGCCTGTAATGCGTACAATATGAGTGAATATTTGCATGGCCGTTCTGGTGCGGCGGGTTTGCTGCCGATAACGTCATCCGATCGAAGTAACCGCCCTAGATGTTCAAGAAGAAGAAGTCAAGCATTCAGATGACCAACACAGTGCTAAAAATACGCCACATACTCACACTAACGTAACAGGGCCTACCTCCAGCGACAGCCAGTTAGGTGCATCACTGGGTAAGTCATCAATATTGAGCTATGAACAGACAACAAGATGTCCAACCAATAAACGAAAGGAAGCGAAATGCAATGAAATCTAAATAAGGGATGTAATAGTTTGACTAAACAAGGGAGACATGAAGTGATGTTCGTCATCCACACTCCGTAGATGTTTTCAGTAAGTTACGTCCAAGTGACAGCCCTTTTATTACGGAAAACATAAAACCAAATTAATTCGCATTTAAGGAGATGTATCATAAATTATTTGCGCGTTTTTCGAAGACAAGTTGTGACACATGATTTACGAAAGCGAATCCTGAATGTTTCAAAATGGTTACTATAGTGTAATTTCAAAATGTCGAAGTCCAGTACATCTCATTACAAGAAATTATATCATATTATATGCATAAAAATTACCAAATTGATCTTCCGTTCGTACGTATTTCTCGAAACAACCAAAACGTGACTAGCTGATTATTCACAATATAAAATTTATAATACCTACCACAGGGGTTTCCGAAAGTAAATTGGCATTATCATTTGTAGGGGAAATGTACACGAGAACGGTGACCCAATTGATCAATCCGCTCACTCACAGGAACACTATAATTCCGACAATATCCCTGGGCAGACTGTTGTTTCCTGAATTGTTACTTGTGCTTAAAAAATCAATCAGGACATTAGCCCAAACATTTTTAGGAACATGTTTAAAGCAGAGAATATCATTTCCAAAACGGGGAAATCTTGGAAGCTGGGCAAACAAGAATTAAAATCGTGGTGTTAGGTATCGATGGGATAATCGATTCACTTTACTAAATCGATTCATTTGATTCCGTTCACGTTACTGAATCAATACAATGATCCGATTCGAGACACATTAGTCACCGTTCCTATTACATCTGTGTAGTGTGAACTGATAGGATAGCAGCAACAGCATTTCAATGCTCGCTGCTCCCATCTGGTGTTCATTCTATGAACTGCTTTCCTATGAATCATCCAGCTTTCAGATACAGATTTCTCCTGCAGCCACCTCTTCGCATCAGGTTTTGATGTTACAACGCCTTCTTCCCCAGTGACTACTCCATGAAGTAAGTATGTAGAATTAGATGAAACATATCTGTTCACACAATGATCTGCATTTCGTGCTGTCGCCCAGGTAGCAAATTCTGTATCATTTGTTTGCTTAGTCTTTTCTTAAATTACTTCAAGGAGAATTTGGAAATTTCACTGCGTTCATGGTTTTCTGATTCAACGTCTTTTTAGCCAAGTTATTGTGCCAGACGGCTCGCTTATTTGCTGTCCACGTATACCAGTTGTCTCGATGATTCAATGATTGAAATATTGTGCAATGATGCGATATACGAACTGAGAGAATATTAAGCATTTCTTCCCAATACAGAACAAAACATATACTTGTCAATGGTCATGAGCATTACTCGTAGTCATAGGATAGGCTAGAGGGCTGGGTTGAATTAATTGACGAATGTCAACTAAGTTATAACACTAATATTCTTTAAAGTAATAAATAGAATAACCTAATAGCGTACCTACTTACTAGCTACTTTGAAATTATGTTATGACTACCTTTTTAACACTGCAAATAAAGCCAACTATTTTTTTTATTTTATTTTTTGTAACTTGCTTTACGTCGCTCCGACACAGATAGGTCTTATGGCGACGATGGGACCGGAAGGGGCTAGGAGTGGGAAGGAAGCGGCCGTGGCCTTAATTAAGGTACAGCCCCAGCATTTGCCTGGTGTGAAAATGGGAAACCATGGAAGACCATCTTCAGGGCTGCTGACAGTGGGGTTCGAACCTACTATCTCCCGAATACTGGATACTGGCCGAACTTAAGCGACTGCAGCTATCGAGCTCTATAAACTATTATTTAAACCCCCTGTAAGAAGAGGACAGTAATGCAAGTGGGTATTATTTTCAAATGGGCTGAGAGCGGGAGTCTGTTATAGCGCACGATTCTTTCAGTGTGCCATGGCTATGTATGTCTCGTTGCAGCGGAAGTTCGGCTCCCCGCCAATGTCCGGTGTGCCGATTTGAACTGTGTGTGTGCTGTGTCTCACTGATCCCTGACTGCGCCCCCCAGAACTGTCTGCTGCGAGTCTCCTGAATTGTGTGCCGTGAGCTCGCCGTTCCTGCAACTTGATTCACTCGGACAATTGAATCAATCGATACACTGCTTCGAATAATACACTCGGTAACCAACGCTAGTGTGAGGAAGAATACTGACCATTTGCTGAAAATCAATGTGCCCTGATTTTGGATTCTTGGACAGCACATTTGACATGTGATCCTAAGGAAACGAGCACAAAACTTTCAAAATTTATCCCAACATGATTCAACTTTTTGATAGATTATTTTCTCGTCAATGGAAAGCAATATTCCGCTGTCTGGTGAACATATTGACGTCCTGTAACCACGTGAATTTTAAAGTGCCTCACAAGGACAGTATTCTGAAATTACAATCCCTTTCTTCATTTAAACCAATATAGTCATTTGTGTTACATGTGCACTGAATAATGGCACAGAGCGTCTTCTCTCTAACATTATACGTATCACACTGTTCTATGCTACTTGACGACGGCCTTCCGTTGTAAACTGATGGTGCTGGTTACATTGTCGACTGCAAACTCGTCAAGCCAGTACGACTACGCAACTATTCACTCATTGAGTGCCCTTTATAGGTCCTAGTACATTTTTCCTGTATCTTTGAAACCCATTGCAGTGCGTATTTAATGTGTGGCCTTCGAATACGTTTACCTCACCAGCGGTGAATTTTTAAGGTAATGTGTCGACGAGCCCAGGTCAATAGTTTACTTGTTATACTAATTGTGCGTATGTGGTCTGACGATGCCAGTCACCAGTAGTAGTGTTCGGGGAAATTGAAGATGTATTATAATTGCGATGACAAGTTGTTCCAGAAGACGCTCGATATTAGGTTACTGTTCGCTGATGCAGCACTAACGCAGTATGTGAAGGAGAATTTATTCACTGATATTATTACAAGTTGACTATTCTACTGTTTTGTTTTTTCAAGGCTGGACGTCCAAAATATTTTACCCGTGCTTCAAGTTCTTCCCCATAAAATTATTTAGAGCCCACTTCAAAAACCGTCGGATGAATTTTCACATTGCACTCTCTTACGTAAACTGTTAGGGATTAAGACGCCCTCATGCCCTCTATCGGTGCACCATTCTGTGATGGAGACAAGCAGGGAGTTTTCTATCTGTAAAACCAGAGATTATGTAGTAACAATAATGAAAGGACTTTTTATTTGTTTATAGCTTGTAAACTGTCGTTACTCGCGTGGAACAAAATATAATACTAGTGCCGAAAACTCCGGGAACGAAGAACCATCAACACTACCATTAAAGAAGACTCTACTGAACGGATAACTCCAAGATATATTTTCTTCTTTTCTTTCTTCACGCCGCGAGTATCCACATCACGACAAACGGCAGATGAGTAGATCATATTATATTTATTCTGAAATAGTTAATTAGGAAAGTTGTTGCAAAAGAATGTTGAATGAAGAGGGCTGTGGTAAATGGAAGCATGCTTACTATGATATAGTCAAGCTTACGCCATCGCAAATAGGAGGTTATAAGTGCATATCTTAGAATCCGAGAGCAGCTTTCTTGTATATTTTTACAAACATAATCTGGTGGTATACAAAGGTCATCCACAAATCAGTAAGGTAAAAGTGCTGCCATCTGTCGGCAAACAAAACAATTACATAAGTTGCATAAACATCTGTCAGTGCACACTCACAAACTTCTCCATTACTACCATACTAGCCCACCCCAGGTCAACTTTACCCTGAGTTTCACGATGACCGAAAATGAACAGGTTCTTAAAAAACTTAAAATGACACGGAAGACCCACCGGTCGAATGTTACACGTTTCTACACGTAACTGAATGAAGTTAATGACTCGAGGGCACAGGATGAAATAGCTCATGCCCTTGACCGCTTACAAGACACTGTGCAAAAACTATTGTATTACTCCTAGACGAACAAGTACACGATTTGTTGAATTATGGTGAGTACGAGACGGACGCACAGGATTATGAGCAATATATTGACCGTTCGAAGCGTGCAATACGGAAGGCCACTAATCTCATTAAAGCGAAGCATG
Source organism: Anabrus simplex (assembly GCF_040414725.1). Classification (NCBI taxonomy): domain Eukaryota; kingdom Metazoa; phylum Arthropoda; class Insecta; order Orthoptera; family Tettigoniidae; genus Anabrus; species Anabrus simplex. The sequence continues at coordinate 1,174,970,810 of NC_090265.1, read as the reverse complement.
AGGACAGCACTCAAGCCACCGTTGATTCAATTACACAACCTTCAATCACTCAAGACGTTAAACTACCTACTATCAGACTTGAACCTTTCACAGGCGATATCGAGACATGGCCGAGGTTCTGGGAACAATTCCAGTCTTCTGTGGATAACAATGCATGTCTTTCAACCATAAATAAACACGTGTTTCTCCGAGGTTACCTAGAGGGTGAACCTAAACTCCTGGTTGAAGGAATAGCGGTCACAGCAGATAACTACGACCGAACGTAGCGGATCCTTCATTCAAGATACGGCGACACGGACCGATTGATACAAAGCCAACTACAGTAAATTTCTTGGAAAATTTAGAACCCGCCACCTCGGATAGTCCAGCGATGTTAAACACAACATACATTGAGTGTCGTTGACGATTAGAAGCACTAAGGACACTAGGGGACAGATATTAGCACCTAAACTGCTGAGAGCATTCCCAGAACGCCTTTGCAGCCACTGGATAATTCATGCAAAAAGAAATGGCTTTACAGGAAGGCAACCTTCCCCGTTTAATGGAATTTCCAAACGAAGAAATACAAGAAACTCTACCCGCTCAAAATGTACGTAGTGATGATACTCAACCACTGAACTACATGCCAACGGCAGCCGATCTTCAAGTGAATACGAAGACCAAGAAGAGCAAGAAAGGAGTCATTTCAACACTACAGCCATTCTGCGTGTATTGTGAGAAGAATTCCGGAAATTGGGGTCAAGATAACCAGTCAGGAACCGAAAAACTGAGAGCTATGAATCGTTGTTTTCTATGCTTAAGGCGAGGCCACAACAAAGGTCAATGTTTCAAACGAGGGAAGGCATTTTCCACTAAACGTAAAGAGCAACACCATGTCTCTATCTTCAATAGAAACGACAGCTTGCAGATTCAAGTTGGCAAAACTTCAGTTACGACTCCATAGTTCACGTACTTACAAACAGCCCGCATATGGATCAAAGGTCCAACAGGGAGAAACACACTAACGCGCTGTATATTGGATTGGGAAAGCCAGTCGAGCTGCATTCACAGTTTTCTAATACATTCGCTGGAACTTAATGTCACCGGTAAAACGAACCTAGAAGTCACTGGTTTTGAAGCGCTCTCTAGCACTGCAGAAGAAAGAAGATAAATCCGCTTTGATACTCAACAAAGGCTTTGATCACCGTCACAGCTTTCGAAAGTAATAATACATATTCAGCTCAGCCGCAAGATATAGGAATTCTGGCTTCAGTCAGGAAGGTAAAAGTAGCTGATCCACAAGACGAATCTAACTAAGATATACCTACAGAAGTTCTTATAGGTGCGGATTACTATTGGAAGATCGTGACTTTAAAACAGCCAACTAGAGTGTCACTTTCACTAGTCCTGCTTTCCACAATTTTCGGACACATACTTAGTGGGAACAGATCAAGTACTGCAGTCAAACAAACCACAGTACATCACATTTCAGTGCAGGAAGACGCGGTATGGACAACGCCGTTAGACAGTTCTGGGAGCTAGATTCTATCGGGATACAAGGAAAGGCCACCAGAGCACCCCTGACGAAAGATAAGCGTGTCCTTCAGGAGTTTCATGACAGTTACTGTATTAAAGATGGAAAGAGAGTATCGTCACTTCCCAGGGAGAAGGACGTTCAGTTTTCAATCTCCCCACAGCAATAAAACGGTTTCAAGCTCTATCGATGAGACTAAAGGGAGATGGAGATTTTCACGAAATGTATCACAAGCATATGCTGGACTACTTTGCTAAAGACCATATAGAGAGCGTGCCTGCAAACGATTCATCTGAAAATGTGTTCTATTTGCCACATCATGCCGTGAAGAAGAAAACTGGTGATGTTACTAAGTTCAGGATTGTTTGATGCGTAATCGCATGAAAAGGGGTCACTATCCTTAAATGATGTCCTAGAAACTGGAACAAACTTACTGCCTGAAATTCTTGCTACCCTATTACGTTTTCGGTAGTATCCTAATGCAATCGTTTCAGACGGAAGCCAAGCATTTCTCCAAGTTTATCTAAACAGTAAATACCGCAACTTAACTAGATTTCTGTAGTAACGCATACATTCACATGGCCTTGGGGACTAACAGGTGACGGGAGAGACCATTGCATACCGCTTTCCACGCCTTCCCTTCGGCCTCGCAATCAGCCCATTCCTATGACCTGCCACTTTAAGGGAACTACAGCAGCTTCACTTCATAAGGAAACGTATCCATTAGCGACAGCTCTTACTCACAAATCAACCTTCATGGATGATATCACAATCAGCCTAGAAGATAACAACGAAGTGATAACAACCTACTACGAGTTGAATAGCCTTCTGAAACTGATAAAACTCCCCCTCTCAAAATGGGCTACGAACTCAATACCACTTAAGTAGATATGGAAAGCAGAGGGCAAGGAAACAAAAAACAAAACTACTGTACTTGGAGTTGGTTGGGATACAGATATAGATTCCCTGACATTCGATTTCAAGCACGTCCTAGAACATCTTGCAGAAGAGCCTGGGACCAAACGTAGCGTTTTAAAGGGAACAGCAAAATTCTATGATCCCTTAGGTCTACTTGCACCGGTACTCATCACGGCGAAGATCATCTTTCAAGACACTTGGCTTCGGGGACTCGCATGGGAAGAAATTCTCCCATCAGATCTGGTGCAAAGATGGCAACGCTGGTTCCCAGAACTTCACTTATCACCAATATACGTTTCCCGATGGATTGGCATTTCCAAAACTAAAACGAACACTGAAATACATGTATTTTGTGACGCAAGTAAGAAGGCATATGGTGCTGCACTGTATTTGAGGTCAGGGTCTGATATGTTTCGTATGCCTTGTTTGCAGCAAGGCACAAGTAGCTCCTTTGAGGAAAGTAACTATTCCCAGATTAGAATTGCTTGCTGCTCTAATTGGTACACTTCTCCTCTACTGCTTCTGTACGGATACCGATCTCAGCATCATGGCCATTGGAAAACCCGTCAGATGTAACATCTCTACCAGACGCGAAGAAACCAACTAATGAAATTCTACTAATCACTTCGCATGAATCACTGCCAGACAAATCACAATTCAGTTCATACTGGAAAAGGATACATGTTACTTGTTGGGTTGTACGTTTTATCAGAGTGATGACGGAAGGAGTACGATACCCCAAGTATCTAACAGAAATAGAAATAAATAATGCTCGGCTTTACTGGATACGTCAGACTCGAGAAGAATGATTCGGTATGGAATTCAGAGCCGTGAAGTGAAGCATTCCGCTTCCGAGTAAGTCCAAGATTGCAAGATTCAATCCATACATCCAAGACTACATCATTCGACTTGTTGGTCTACTTCAGTATGCAGACCTGACGCGTACAGAAAGGATTCCAATACTTTTGGATGGATCACACACTTTCACCAGAATTCTGATAAGGCAGATACCAATCAGGCTTCACCACTTAGGTGTACGGATAGTGATGTCATAGCTTTTATCAGAAAATTGGATTCTTCGAGTCGGGCAAATCATAAAGAAAGTTCTGTACACTTTTCTGCGCTGTAAACTGGGGCACAACAAATTTGGCTGAGCTACTGAAGCATCCTTGCCACCTCTGACCGTGTAAAGCCCTTACAACCATTCGAAGTGACTGGCATTGACTTTGCAGGCCCCTTATATATCAAGGTGGGGGGATGAGTCGAAGAAATACTCTATTGCTCTCTTCACGTGAACATCAACGAGGGCCTTACACCTGTAATTATGTTCAGACATGACCACTTAAACATTTATCCTCACATTGCAAAGATTTTCAGGAAGACAAGTGTTGCCGCTTGTAATCTTAAGACCTTCCACGATACAAACACAGAATTGTCTTCACCTTGGCAATACCTCGCCACATCTTCCGTCCACCAGTACCTAGCACATCGTTCTATCAAATGGTGGTTCATTCCTCCACGGGCGGCTTGTTGGGGAGGATGATGGGAGAGGAAGTTTGGCACTACAAAACGATCCCTGAGGAAGGTGTTAGGCAAGGCGTTGATAACCGAGAAAAGGCTTAATACCATCCTAGTAAATATTGAAGCCGCCGTCAACTCACGACCCAACTCTCAGAATGAAGACGTAGCAGAAGCTCTAACTCCGCCAATTTCTTGACCGGACAAAGATTAACCGCCATAAGAACTGGACCAGAACCAGCATTAATGACGAAACTGACAAAGGAGTTAGAGTACGACGAAAGATCTCAGACGACTTCTGAGTATTGAGTACACAAACAAATACAGATACCTTTATGAAACGTGGTTAACCAATAAATACCATCCTTCATAAAGTGAGGTTGGCTGAATGGTCAGCGTACTGGCCTTCGGTTCAGAGGGTCCCGGGTTCGATTCCCGACTTCTGGAGCTGATGAGCTTTCTCGAAGTTCGACGTCTTCGAGGTAACAGACCACAGCTGAGAGTTGGAGACGTAGCACTCCTTCAAGAAGTCAACCAACCCCGACAGATGTGGAAGAAGGCCCACATAGCGGAGATCCGAGCTTGAAGAGACGGAGCGATCAGAACCGTAATTTTTAAGGACTCAAAGGGGACTGTGATAACTCGCCCAGTTCAGTTGTTCATTCCGCTGGAGATAGACCAAGGTGGGGAGGATGTTACGGATTAAGACGCCCTCTATCGGTGTACAATTCCGTGACGGAGACTAGCAGAGAGTTGTATATCTGTAAAACCAGAGAGTATCTACTAACAATAATTAAAAAATTGTATATACCTTGTAAATGGACGTTACTCGCGTGGAACAAAATATAATATCAACAATGGTATAATTTACGAATTGAGTACACAAACAAATACAGATACCTTTATGAAACCTGGTTAACCAATAAATACCATCCTTCATAAAGTGAGGTTGGCTGAATGGTCAGCGTACTGGCCTTCGGTTCAGAGGGTCCCGGGTTCGATTCCCGGCCGGGTCGGGGATTTTAACCTTCATTGATTAATTCAGTGGCTCGGGGTCTGGGTGTTTGTGCTGTCCCCAACATCCCTGCAACTCACACACCACACATAACACTATCCTCTACCACAATAACACACCTACACATGGCAGATGCCGCCCACCCTCATCGGAGGGTCTGCCTTACAAGGGCTGCACTCGGCTAGAAGTAGCCATACGAAATTATTATATAAAGTGAGGTTGCGCCGACAGATGTATCTGAACCTATTACATACCTGGACCTAGCAGATAATCATGCTACAGTAATAATTTCTTCAATAAGGCAATTTAAACTCATTTGTAATTTTTCTTGGTTCTTCATGGTGTTAGATATTTAGCTGTTTATTTCGTTTCTTTCTTAACCACAATACTGCTTTGTGTGATGTGGTACCGTATTACCGTGTTTGCTGAGTTGAGTGGCGTTATCACTTTAACCTTTAACGTTTCTTTCTTCTCCGCGCACTAAATCGAATCTCTGAAGGGAAGGATTTACGGCATTCATAAATCTGAGAGCATAGTCTTCCTTTTACTGGTATACATTGATACTGTATTCCTTGAGACCAAAATTAAGTACTGGCAGCTTTAAAACCCTACATGATCAGAATTCTGCCACAATAAGCTATTTTCTGAACTGATACCGGAAAGAGATAACCAGACAGGATTGGCATCACTGAGGGGTTGATCGTCCAGCATTTGACTGTCGTTATCACTGCGTTATTGAAGAGGTTCGGAATTTCTTGGTCAACAACTCTGTGTGTTAAGAAATACAGGAGAGTGTACAGAGTGTGTAAATCGGCTAAACCAAATTCATTCAGGCCATAGATTTCTTCGAAGCTTGCACTATCTGTAAGTACTGTACTAACTGGGGTATGGTACTTAGCTCTGTCATCTCCCTCTTCAATTCTATGCAATGACGTGGTACTAAAGCTCCAAAACTATCATTCCAATCGTGTTGTCTTACAGTGCCGAAACATGGACAAGAAATGTGAAACAAGGCTTCAGAGTTCTGAAAACGAAGTTCTAAGGAACACGTCTGGCCCTATCAATGAAAGTGACACGTGGAGAATAAGACAGTTCGAGAATTAAAGGAAACCTAATGTAGTCTGAGTTAGTCCCAGACTGAGATGCCTCTCGAATAATCTTGTAGTTTTATGTGATCTATGATGTCGTGTTCATGACCAGGGGACTTTACTCTTACCTGGAGTCCGAAACACAGTGGCATGCGTTCACCATTTTTCGTACCACAGTCACCTTGAGGACGAAGTATTGATTATGTCACTCAACTGTCAAAATCTCGCCTTGTTTCTGAATTTCTTGGCTTCATGACGAGATTTCAAATTCACTCTTTGCTGAGTAAAAAAAGCGTACATTCAAATAATGGGATGGACAGTTTATCTGTGTGATTTGTAATTAGATTGTCAGTGACTGTAAAAACCTCTAAATTAGACATTTTCATCGAGCTGAAGTAAAAAACCACGTAAGAAAACTTTTAGGACTGTCGTCATGGGATTTTCCCTACTTCCTCATGTTAATTATTCTCGAGCCCTCTAGCTTAAGCGGTAAATATGTGCTCGGTTCACCCGAAAGGACGTGGGGTTGATTCCCACTTCTGGAGCGGAACATGGCCCTGAGTTTCACTGAGCCTACAAAAAGATTAATTACCAGGTTAATTCCTGGAGGCAAATGTGGCTGGGCATAGAGCTAACCACTCTATCTCACTTCGTGTGGAACTTAAAGACAGCGAAAGCCTTTAGCTTCCAGTCCTCTACGGGCCTGCGTGGTCTCAACAAAGATGACTTTGCTTCTTTTGCCTACAACCAGTCTTAAAATCATGGCATAGTCGACAATCGAACGCAGTCTATCGGGTGGGAAGCTAATGTAGTATGTCCTCGAATACGGTAAAGATTTGCTTGAATATCTTATCATGCAGGAACTATGAAACTAACCTCCTATTATATCCTAATTTAAGTTAAACGTCAAGCATTGGTTGTCTCAGAGTAAGGTTGAGTCTGTTTTGAAATAACTTCTGATGAACTGCTGGATCACGGTTATAACTGAATTACCCGGTAAGACACCAAATATACATACGAGGGTTGGAACTTAAGTATTAGCATATATTTAATTTCAGCTGTTACAGAAGAGATACATGATGCCAAGTTTTACTATTCTTCAATGTAGTCACCAACAATCCGTTCCCAGCTATATGGAAGTCGTAGGATACCTTTAGCACCTCCTGTTATGTTGACAGTTGGAATGGAGCGGTCTTCTGCCTGACGAATCACTGGAACAGTGCTGAAGCGAATGCCACGAAGTGGTTCCTTCATCTTAGGAGACAAGCTAGAGTCACAAGGGCTCAAATCCGAGGAGTATGGATGGATGATAAATTTCCAGCCCCGTCGAACGAACAAATCACCTATAGCTTGCGCTTCATGCAGCCGACCGTCGTCGTGCAAAATTAGGGATGGTTTTGCAGAAAATGTCGCCGCTTATTTCTCAAAGCTGGTCGCAGGTTGTATTCCAAAAATTGACAGTAATACTATGTATTGACAGTCTGCTGTGGAGGAACGTAATGCATTAGGATAACACTAGCCGTACACGGGAATAACCTTAATTTTCATATTGCTGAGGTTTTGACGAACTTTAGATAGAACAATTTGTCCCATATCTCATCCAGCGTAATGATACGGTGTAAGAAAGCCTCTCCTTCGCACTCATAGCGCTACAAATTACGAGCAGCGTCGTATCGCAAACATTTCTGCATTTCCGTCAAATCACGCAGAACCCATCGCCATGCAATTTTTTTCATGCCCAGGCGTTCTTTCAGAATGTGAAGCACAGTCGTATGTGCTAATCCGGTGTCTTGGGCCAGCTCACGAATCGTATGGCGTCGATTAGTGTCCAGTAACGCGGCAAGAACATGCACTTCTTCACTGACAATAGGACGACCTGGCCGACGCATGTCTGCCACATTTTGGTGTCCGTTGTTGAAGGCTTTTACCCACCGTGCCTTTGTTCTGTAAGGAAATACAGATTCCCCGCAATCTTCTTGAAAACCTTGATGACACTGGCGTGCTGTACGACTTATGAACATTAAATCTTTATTTATCTCCGATGTTCCTGTTTAGAAATCATCGTGACAACACTACTGTAGACCGCCAACTAACACGAGGTTCTGTTCCTCTCGCCAGTTCGCACCCGCGTGATCCTTCCTGATATTGATTGTGTAAGCAAGTTGCCTTGACTAGCCGTATAGCTAAGACTTTCACCTACCGGGCGAGTTGGCCGTGCGCGTAGAGGCGCGCGGCTGTGAGCTTGCATCCGGGAGATAGTAGGTTCGAATCCCACTATCGGCAGCCCTGAAGATGGTTTTCCGTGGTTTTCCATTTTCACACCAGGCAAATGCTGGGGCTGTACCTTAATTAAGGCCACGGCCGCTTCCTTCCAACTCCTAGGCCTTTCCTATCCCATCGTCGCCATAAGACCTATCTGTGTCGGTGCGACGTAAAGCTCCTAGCAAAAAAAAAAAAAAAAAAAAAAAAAAAGACTTTCACCAATGGGAAGTATGTGCAACAATTGTAAGATTTGGGAAAGAATTGATCTTTATCGAGGAAATTGTCGTCTATTTTTTCAGTTTACAAGAGAAACTACCGCAAATCACCAAAGGAGTGGTAGAAAACTGAATATGAGCCCATCTGATACCCCAATAACATATTAAGCAACGTAATTTACGTTCAAATGACAGCGTGATATGTATCTCCAAAACAAATGTGCCCTGCTGGAATACTGATTCCTAAACACCGTATACTCCCTACTTCATTTGGAATACAAATATATCCTGCATGAAAGTACATGCCAATTCTATCTCATCACTTGGAACTGTCACTTCAAATCTATGAATTAGCAGATGATCTCACATTCTGTCCAGCCAATTAGTCACGACTAGAATGGGGCAGATGTAACCAAAACTATGACTTGTACTGGAATTAACTCGTGATTAATGCAGAGATCATTAGCTTTGACCGATCCGAACCGAGTTACCTCTTTATGATAGCAACGGGATGATCAAGAACTGTGGTGTATTTGAAACTGAACTAGACCTATTGATGGTGCTACGAATCTGCAAGGATCCATCACAAATAAAAAATTCAAACAAAAGTTATTCGGAAAAGGCCGTGATATTCTAGTACGATAACCAATGTGGCCAGTAAATTTTTATTTTATCAAATACAGGTTCCTCCTTCATCCCCAGATTACCGAGCTCGATAGCTGCAGTCGCTTACGTGCGGTCAGTATCCAGTAATCGGGAGATAGTGGGTTCGAGCCCCACTGTCGGCAGCCCTGAAGATGGTTTTCCGTGGTTTCCCATTTTCACACCAGGCAAATGCCGGGGCTGTACCTTAATTAAGGCCACGGCCGCTTCCTTCCACTTCCTAGGCCTCTCCTATCCCATCGTCGCCATAAGACATATTTGTGTCGGTGCGACGTAAAGCAAATAGCAAGCAAAAAAGCATCCCCAGATTCATCGATACTCATTCACATTATGACCTCAAATTTCGATCGTCCATCTCATCGGCATCGATAACCCTTTCTTCCTTTCCAGTACATTAGCATCTACATCTTTCCCTTGATACTCACTTGTACACTTGCTCAATGTGCTGTCACCACCTTTCTTCCGAGTCTTTACTTAGAAGTCCCCCATCTGATTCCCAATATTCATGAACCTATTATTTTTCTCTCGAAAAAGATAGCTAGATTTTTCTAGGTATAGTACAATAGAACCTCATTAATGCCAACCTCAGTAGTCCGGACTTCGCTTAATCTGGACGGTCCTTTAATAATAAATCGTGAATGCAATTACATCACAAAGCTGAGTTAGGAGCGCGGTGTTATAAATTAGCAGAAGAGGAGATCGTTGAAAATGTGATCGCTGCAGAAAGCTCTGAAACGGATGAATATGACAAGGATGGATCTGGTGATATTATTACCCATCACCCAAAACTTATTGAAATTAAAGACCATGCAAACATTGTCATTAAACACGTTGAAGGTAACAACGATGAAAACATATCTGCATATTACGAACATTTGAGGCATCTGTCTGAGTTAATTATTATAGAAATTAGTGTCAAAGGGAAACAAAAGATCAGCAGCTTCTTCTAACCTGTAAACGCATTAAGTGGGGCCAGTGGAGGTGTGTCTTGATTGCCATCTTCTAATAAATTCTGTACTGCACTAGTTATTCTGTATTTCTTGGGCCTAATAATATCTTGTACATTAAATAACGTATGTATTTCTAAAAATGTAAAGTTCACTCATTCTTTTTTACACAGCAGAGTGTTTAAATATGTGCCTGGGCACATTTCATAAGTTATTTTGTTTAATATGGGCTATAATTAATTCGGACAGCCTAGAGCCCCAATTAGTTCGGCACCGGACGTGGTGGCCATGCTGTTAGGGGCTCGCATCTGTGAAATTGTATCCGGGAGCTAGTGTTCGAACCCCACTGTCGGCAGCCTTGAAGATGATTTTCCGTGGTTTTCCATTTTCAAACCAGGTATATTCTGGGGCTGCATTGTACCTTAATTAAGGCCACAGACCCTTCCTTATCACACCTAGGCCTATCCTATCCCATAGTCGCCATAAGACCTATCTGTGTTGGTGCGACGTAAAACAAATTGTAAATAAAGATGATTAGACAGGATTGATGAGATTCTACTAAATATGGATTTTCTAGAACCGTTCAATCTTCAAGATATTTTAAGTTCGCCTTTAGCTATTCACAATATAGTTTACTTGCTTTTTATGTCTGCCTCACGTCTCGCCCCCCGCACTTCATTTACTTGCACATTCTATCTGCTTCAGACTTTAGTGATCTCTATAATCTCTTCTTTATTAGCATATTTGTACTTCAGCCCTTAATTAATCTCATCTAATGTAACTTACTTTATTCAGTAGGTTAGAAAATCTGAAGGAATAATTTGCTGTCTTATACCTGGTTTCAGTAAAATTCTTATATTTTAACCAGATTTTAACCTTTATGTGGTATTGTACCATAAAAATTGATTGTTGTCCACAGTTTATCTAACCCTCCGTTAGACGCGCTGTGTTCTGTAACATGGATAGGGATGCAGTCTACCGCTGTAGTCCACAATGCTTTTAAGAATGTTTAAATTGGCCAGTTAGCTTTACATTTAAAACAACTGTGTCACACCATTCTGTAGATTATTATTAACATTCTTACACAAATTTGCAGAGATATTTCATATATGTACCCAATTTAAGTGCATAAAATATAAGACCCACATTTTCAACTTACGTGTGATTCTAAGTTACCCCAAACTTTTAACCCCTCGAATTTTATTAATAATTATTAACAACTTGAATAAGCTCACATCCTTTGAAAACTGGTTTGTTATGGTCATTTTATCAATAAATAATCACAATTACATAACCATAAATAGTATAATAACAATAAAAATCCACTTTACATCCAAACGCTCACCTAGCATATTGGTCCTGGCAGGGGTATGAATATGTTAGGCACTTGAGTTAGAACATTTCGGGCTACAGTATGTCTTTCCGTCGTAAAATTGTCTTTCATAACAAAATACCTGTTAGGTAATACCCTCTGGGTATTATTGATTGGGTGTCGGTCTCCGGGTCACAAGATAGTGGATTCAAACCTGGAAGATATGGTCAGAATTTTTAAGGTGGAAAAAAGTCAATTCGACACTCCATGTCATACGATGTTGGCATGGAAAAGATAACTGGTGACACATTTGGTGTTTACTCGATAAAATTCATTAAAAGTCAGCCATAGACGCCCAAGAGAATTTCGTAAACTTTTATCAACAAAGTAAAATCGTACGTTAATTTGGATTTGTCATCTATGACGTAAACAATCAGAATCACTTTTACCATATCTGAATACGGACACAAGCTTTCATTGGTTTCCTGCGTAGGATAAATCAACATTTCGGAATCATGTATGATTCTAAGGTATTATATTTGTACAATGAGCTTTCTGCAATTGTGGACATTGATTATGTAAAAATATTAAACATTTCCAATGTCTATTTTCATTCTTGTAAAAATGTTATGCTAACTGAAATGATCAAGTTACGGATAGAGTATCAATAGTCATGAATCTTACCTCACAAAATCGCAACAATGCATGATATTTTATCCTACAATTTTCTTAGCGAATGCTTAAAGAATGTAAATAAAGGAAAACTACAGATCCGTTTTATTATACAACTTGATAATTTATAAAATGTATAAAATTTAGTTCAGTCTTGAAAATAGGGGGAGAAATGCTGCTCGTGAAAGTTTTATACGGGGTTGTACGACATTCTTCATAAATGAAAAAATCCACAGCCTGTTTCAGTCATTCGACCGGGTCAGGGATGGAATGAATGAAGCACCCATCTAGCGGGGAGGATACGAATTTTGCCGGGTGCCGAAGCCTGTCGCACTCCTCTGGGGCAATGATTAATGAATGACAGATGAAATGAAATGATATTGGAGAGTGTTGCTGGAATGAAGTGTGACAGGGAAAACTGGAGTATCCAAAGAAAAACCTGTCCCGCCTCCGCTTTTTCCAGCACAAACCTCACATGGAGTGACCGAGATTTGAACTACGGAACCCAGCGGTGAGATGCCGCCTGAGCCACGGAGGCTCTTCTTCATAAATATAAGGAGTAGTTTGCATTGAAAAATGCCCTGTATTGACATTAACTTCCGATTCAGAATAAATGATACTTAATATATGTGCTTCATCTCATGGTTTGCCAATATCTGAGCTAGCACGTTCACTTCTTTTCCAGCTCTTAGATACTCTGCAGTGACTATGACTGAAAATTATTCTACTCATATTCCAGGTTTAATCATATTATAAAACTTAGAAAACCACAGAGACTCTTTAAATTCCCTGCCTACGTACTTGTTTCCCTTCTTTCGTGCCTACTATGATCAGCTTTATGAGGTTGTATTTGTCATTTCTGAAGATGTGACCAAATAGGCTGCTTTCTTTAGTTTTACGAACGTTAGTACGGTACTTCACACGAGTTCCCTACACACGACGGAATAGGTTCGATTCCTTCCAATCTTCCCATCCCCCGCGAGGCCCCTGTTCAGAACAGCAGGTGAGGCCGCCTGGGCGAGATACTGCTCATCCTCCCCAGTTGTATACCCCGACCCAATGTCTCACGCCCCAGGACACTGCCTTTGAGCGGTAGAGATGGGATCCCTTGCTGAGTCTGAGAGAAAAACCGACCCTGGAGGTTAAACAGATAAAGAAGAAGAAGTATTCGATTCATTGAAGAACCCTTTAGTGTGCAGCCTTCGGCACTCTGGAAGCATAACACTATTCGATACTCGAATGGGCTTCAAACCGGAGGTAACGGTTGCACAAAACTTATCTTGATTTCAGAAACACATTTCCCGCAGTGGCGATTCAGATTTTGAATCCTACATTCGGATCCCTTTGTTGTGTTTCGGTACTGGAAATATAACGCTCATTCTTGGTACTTACGTCCATCACGGCAGCGTTTGATAATTTTCGGATTGGTAAATAATAATAGTCGTATGGCCTCAGCTACCGTGTGCAAGCATTACAATTTCACGCCATCTGGCTGTCTGCTCGTCAATTTCGACGACCCGTTTTACTCTAAGCTTACTAGATGGCAGAGTAAGCCGAATCCCTCTTCGGTGTCTATGGCAGAGTTTTAATCAATTTTGTCTGGTGAGCAGCAAATGTGTCACCAGAGATCTTTTACATGCCGATGCCGACATCGCACGTCATGTTGTGTAGACATTTTCCGCTCTTTAAAAATCCGACTACTTTTGGCGGGTTTGAATCCGCTATCTTAAATCCGGAGGTCGACACTCTACCTCTGATCCACAGAAGACAGTTTCTGCTTCTTGATATGAACACGTAAATAATAATAATAATAATAATAATAATAATAATAATAATAATAATAATAATAATAATAAAAATAATATGATTTCCATATTCCTTAAACTGTTATCAATTTTAAAAGTACACCAGATAGACACATTTTTTACTTGTAATGGAGTGACTGTAAATACTACTCTAGATCTACCAGTCTCTATTATTTACGTTCTTTTGTTAGACTGGTGTGAAGGTCAATGGGCACTATGGGCATGTCATGACATTAAAAAATTGTTTTTGACATGTGATGTACGAGAGGGTAGCGTTCAACATACACTGCCTGATAAAAAATGAAGCATCCGAAAGGGGAGGAGGAAAAAAAATAAAACTTCACGTGTTGAGAGGGTATGTGACGTTATTTTAGTGATTGCAAAATCGATTCAAATTTACAAAGAACTTGGCAGTGCGAGCCCACTTATCAGTATGACATCGAACCTGATTCGGTTGCACTGATTCGGTTGGAAAGGATGTCATAAATCCATTGCATCCACTCCTGAGGCAAGCCGGCCCACAAATGATGTCCTAGGCACTGACACTAGGACGGAGTTTGCGTCCTAGTTGATACCACACATGTCTCATCGGGGACAGATCTGTGGATCTTGCTGGCCACGCGAATACTTCAACAGTTCATAAAGACAGGTGCCGTGTGTAAACAAACATTGTCCTGTGGAAAAATTGAACCACGATACCGTCGCATAAGAGATAACACATGAGGACGTATGATGTCCGTGTCATGCCGTAGTGCCGTCAGAATTCCCTCAGTCACTACCAATTGTGTCCTGAAGTCATACCAGATGGCTCCTCACACCATGACGCCAGGAGTAGCGCCGTTATGCTTCTTCAATGCATTGGAAGAATGGGACTTCTCCCCAGGTCGCCCCCATATGTACTCGCAGACGACGGTCATCCGCGAAACAGCAATCCATGTCTTCCGGTCACGGCACCGCTCCAAACGCAGCCGTTAGAGCAGTAGCCTACGCGTGGGACTGTAATTCTCTAGTCCGGCTGCTGCCAGCCTCCGACCATTGGTGTGAAATGACAAAGAATGTTGCAGGGAGTCCATTACTTGTTCACAGATGGTAGGCGCAGATGTAAAGGAGTTACGATGTGTTTGGTGCACAATACGACGATCCTCCCTTGTGGTGGTCAGACGTGCTGGACGGAACCTTGACGACGAGTATGCCTGCCCTCACGTTCCCATGCAGTCCAAAATCCGGCCACTGTCACATCCGAATGCCACACAAATCTGCATATTGCACGATTGGACCAGCCAGCCACATGCAGATCCACAATGAGCCCCCTTTCAAACTCCTTCAGGTGCTGTTAACATCGGGTGCGCAGCATCACCATTTCCTTCACAGAGATCACTCAACATCAGATGCTGTCCATGCCCCTTATGTACCCTACCATGCCTGGTAACAACAGTAATGCACTCTAGTGGCCGTTATATCCGTCATAGGGATTTGCAACTCTAATCATTCACATACCCGCTAATGGTGGGTATGTGTACAAGGTTACGTTGACAATCGACCATTTTTTCTCTGTATTTCAATTTATTTTTGTCTGCCAGTGTATGTAATGCGTCTACTATGCAAATTCTCAAAGTAAATTATTACATTCAATACAGGTTGTACGTGCTAATTTTCATTGACTGATGTAATATAACATTTTCTGTGGGTCTTACCTCGTTATTTTATTTATTCCCCTCTGTTTCATAAGCCCGCACGCTGCTTTGACATGCATTGTGCTGACGTAAAGAGGAATTTTTTATTCATGACTGATAATTGTACACATCACGCCATCATAGTGAATAATATAACGGTGCAGGACGAACAACATAAAAGCGGCATAACAGGTTAAAACATATTAGCATGATGGCCTTATCGAATTATCAAGCTGAAATGGCAGAAATGGAAGCAGCTTATCATTTTAAAACGTCTCCAATTGCTGTGTATGTTTAACGATTAAAAAAATGGATTAAGTCTTAAACAGACACGCCATTTACGATAAACTCTATCTGACCGACTGTCAAATGTATTTATTCTTTCAATTACATCGGAAAATCAGCTCTACGGTCACAGTAAGTGCTAAATTTATCTCTTCATTGACAAGTTACAGGCGCCATACTGCGACAATCATACTGTATAGCTTCGTGGCTAAATGGTTAGCATGCTGGCCTCTGGTCACAGGAGTCCCGGGTTCGACTCCCGGCAGGGTCGGGAATTTTAACCATCATTGGTTAGTTTCGCTGGTACGGGGGTTAGGTGTATTTGTCATCTTCATCATCATTTCATCCTCATTACGACGCGCAGGTCGCCTACGGGTGTCACATTAAAAAAGACCTGCACCTGACGAGCTGAACATGTCCTCGGACACTCCCGGCACTAAAAGTCATACGCCATACTGTGTAGTAATACTGCATATTTTTTATTTATTACTGTTATATACAACTATTTCAAGCCTTCATAACTGCCGTCCTCCTGCAAAATTTGAGCCGTTACTCAATTCTTCAATACAATGAAGTGAGCGCTCACAATAAATAAAGCAAACAAGCTTAAAGATTATCACGCAACTGTAGACATACTTGAGTAGCAATAAGATCTCCACTTTATTATTATAATTATGGTTGTTGTTGTTGTACCAGGGGTACACCTTCTCCGTCCTGTTAAACTGCGTGCCTTCTATAAGAGCATCTGTATTATGGAACCTAAACTACTGTTATACAAGGTATTTGTATTTCCTATTACTAGATGTCTCTATCATCGGTTTTTTTGCTTCCCCTAGCGGGTCGAACTCTTACTTAGCGTAAAGTAGCCTCACTTTTCATTGCACTAAATATGATACAACATAAACTTAAAAATATTCAAAATTCTACATGAATTGTATGGGATTAAATATCTATAACTCAGTCCATTGAAAGCAAGAAAATAAGTGTAAAAAATAAGAGTATCTTCCGAGGTAGACTCACGATACCGTCGCATAAGAGATAACACATGAGGACGTATGATGTCCGTATCATGCCGTAGTGCCGTCAGAATTCCCTCAGTCACTACCAATTGTGTCCTGAAGTCATACCAGATGGCTCCTCACACCATGACGCCAGGAGTAGCGCCGTTATGCTTCTTCAATGCATTGGAAGAATGGGACTTCTCCCCAGGTCGCCCCCATATGTACTCGCAGACGACGGTCATCCGCGAAACAGCAATCCATGTCTTCCGGTCACGGCACCGCTCCAAACGCAGCCGTTAGAGCAGTAGCCTACGCGTGGGACTGTAATTCTCTAGTCCGGCTGCTGCCAGCCTCCGACCATTGGTGTGAAATGACAAAGAATGTTGCAGGGAGTCCATTACTTGTTCACAGATTGTAGGCGCAGATGTAAAGTAGTTACGATGTGTTTGGTGCTCAATACGACGATCCTCCCTTCTGGTGGTCAGACGTGCTGGACGGAACCTTGACGACGAGTATGCCTGCCCTCACGTTCCCATGCAGTCCAATATCGGGCCACTGTCACATCCGAATGCCACACAAATCTGCATATTGCACGATTGGACCAGCCAGCCACATGCAGATCCACAATGAGCCCCCTTTCAAACTCCTTCAGGTGCTGTTAACATCGGGTGCGCAGCATCACCATTTCCTTCACAGAGATCACTCAACATCAGATGCTGTCCATGCCCCTTATGTACCCTACCATGCCTGGTAACAACAGTAATGCACTCCACTGGCCGTTATATCCGTCATAGAGATTTGCAACTCTAATCATTCACATACCCGCTAATGGTGGGTATGTGTACAAGGTTACGTTGACAATCGACCATTTTTTCTCTGTATTCAATTTATTTTTGTCCGCCAGTGTATGTAATGCGTCTACTATGCAAATACTCAAAGTAAATTATTACATTCAATACAGGATGTACGTGTTAATTTTCATTGACTGATGTAATATAACATTTTCTGTGGGTTTTACCTCGTTATTTTATTTATTCCCCTCTGTTTCATAAGCCTGCACGCTGCTTTGACATGCATTGTGCTGACGTAAAGAGGAATTTTTTATTCATGACTGATAATTGTACACATCACGCCATCATAGTGAATAATATAACGGCGCAGGACGAACAACATAAAAGCGGCATAACAGGTTAAAACATATTAGCATGATGGCCTTATCGAATTATCAAGCTGAAATGGCAGAAATGGAAGCAGCTTATCATTTTAAAACGTCTCCAATTGCTGTGTATGTTTAACGATTAAAAAAATGGATTAAGTCTTAAACAGACACGCCATTTACGATAAACTCTATCTGACCGACTGTCAAATGTATTTATTCTTTCAATTACATCGGAGAATCAGCTCTACCCGAGTCCCGAGTTCGACTCCCGGCAGGGTCGGGAATTTTAACCATCATTGGTTAGTTTCGCTGGTACGGGGGCTAGGTGTATTTGTCATCTTCATCATCATTTCATCCTCATTACGACGCGCAGGTCGCCTACGGGTGTCACATTAAAAAAGACCTGCACCTGACGAGCTGAAGATGTCCTCGGACACTCCCGGCACTAAAAGTCATACGCCATACTGTGTAGTAATACTGCATATTTTTTATTTATTACTGTTATATGCAACTATTTCAAGCCTTCATAACTGCCGTCCTCCTGCAAAATTTGAGCCGTTACTCAATTCTTCAATACAATGAAGTGAGCGCTCACAATAAATAAAGCAAACAAGCTTAAAGATTATCACGCAACTGTATACATACTTGAGTAGCAATAAGATCTCCACTTTATTATTATAATTATGGTTGTTGTTGTTGTACCAGGGGTACACCTTCTCCGTCCTGTTAAACTGCGTGCCTTCTATAAGAGCATCTGTATTATGGAACCTAAACTACTGTTATACAAGATATTTGTATTTCCTATTGCTAGATGTCTCTATCATCGGTTTTGTTGCTCCCCCTAGCGGGTCGAACTCTTACTTAGCGTAAAGTCGCCTCACTTTTCATTGCACTAAATATGATACAACATAAACTTATAAATATTCAAAATTCTACATGAATTGTATGGGATTAAATATCTATAACTCAGTCCATTGAAAGCAAGAAAATAAGTGTAAAAAATAAGAGTATCTTCCGAGGTAGACTCACTATGTCTTGCACTAAATGTGATACAACAAAACCTTAAAAATTATTCAAAATACTGCAGGATTGTTATGGGATTAAATGTCTATAAATCAGTCCATTGAAAGCAAGAAAATAATTGTATCAATGTTCAGGGTTATTCTTTAACGTATGTACAAAACTCACACTGAAACGTTGTTTCATGCTTTAGAATACCAGCGCAGGTTTCACGAGCCCATTTTCTGCAAACTGTGCATTGCACCATATCGTCTCGCACAGCCTCCTCACAAATGATGCGGAACCAGTCATCTGCAGCAATTTCAACCCCAACATCTTGAAGAGAGGGTGCCGATGAGCAAGTGGTAAATTCATTGCATTTCCTTCTCTTTCTGCTTTTTCCTCTTTAAGTTCCAGGCTCATTGGTTGATTTCAGAAATTTCAACATTTTCTTTGCAATATGAAGAGACTTCTCGTCCATGACCTCTTGTAACGCACTTTTATAATGACTTGAAGTCAACGGTTAAGATTTCTGAGCACCTTTCTTTAGCCTTTTTCCTTGTTTGGTCAACGGACGAGGCAAAGTAGTTATTTCACGAACGGTCACAGCAAGACTTCTGGACTACTTTGCGGTGGTTGCGGCACTGCTGTAGTTCTATCTGGTGATTCGCATAGGTCTACTTCATCTTCTTGGCACCCATTCTCAGCAGTAGCATTGGGAAGACGTAGGTCTGATAGTATCTCTTCGAGCTGATTTGTGTTGTTGTCTTTCTGCGAATGAGTAGGAATGGTTGGAACAAAGCCGGCATCAAAAAATATATTTCGATCTGCGGGCTATATTCCGGTTGCATTACACTGCTTAAGGTCGCTGCTCACCTGTACGCTTCGGAAAGCAGAGAACAAACCTCGAACTGATTACAGGTGGCTCATTAGCTCGCAGATATTTACACAGTGCCTGGTCGTAGTAGGTTTGCAGTGGCTTGAATATTGCCACATCGAGGGGCTGCAAACGGTGTGTTGTGTGCCCCAGAAGTTCCAGGAGTAAAACACCATGTGATCTTGCAAATTTAATAGCTTCCATATTCTTGGAGTGTGTCCAGTGGCCATCCAATACAAGGAGAACTTTTTCCTCTAATGATGGTTTAACATACGCAATAAAATGTTTAAGCCACTTGATGAAGAGCTCAGTGTGAATATAACCAGTCTCGGAAATGTTCACAGGAGCTCCTGGAGGAGCACCAGTTTTCAAGGAACTATGCATTCTAAGCATCATAAATATTGTAATAGGGGGCACAAAATTCCCACTAGCACTTGTACAGCAGACAATTGTAGTGTTAGTTCTTCTTTCGGCACTAGAAATTCTACCCACTTGATGTTTCCCCTTCTGTGATAGTATCTTAGGCGACTTCTTTTGTATGGTTGAGAAACCTGATTCATCAACATTGAAAATCCTCAGTGCGTTTAGTTTGTATTCGTCTATAATTTTTACCAGGATATCAAAAATCTTGTTCACACTTTCCTTGTTAAAACCTCTACCTCTGACAATAGACACATTTTCAGGCTGCTGTAAACTTAGTGTGGTATGTCTGTTAGGTCATCAGCCGAGAGGGTGGTTGGATCCTCAAATAGCACCACCAAAGGTTATGCGGTTATAAGGCAACCCCAAAAACCAATGGCAGCACCTAAATGAGGCGTACTAGGCAAGATGAGGAGTGAGGTAGTTTGCCATTGCTTTCCTCACTGGGTCAGAAACTACTATTGCAGCACGACTGACCCTATGAGCAGCACCTTTCATAACACTCAGATGCACTAGTCATGCTCTGAATGTCATTACTCAGCACCACCCATACCCCAGCAACTGCCATATTGTCACAGCCATGGATGTTGACTGGGACTTCAGTGGAAGCTACACTTTACTCTGGCCTGTGCCAAGAGATGGATGACGTTTCGTAAAAGCGTAGAACCATTTATTTCCAGCCATTCTTTCTCCTTGTTATATGGAGAGTCAAGATGGGAATTAGCCTCAAGTATCTGAAAAGCTAACTTCCTGAGGTCAGTTACCGTAAGACCGAACATGCTCTCTTCGAACTCTAAATTTATACTAACGAGCCCTTCTTCAGTTGCGAGTGGTAACGCTCTTTGTCGTCCATTCACTGCCGCGTTGCTTCCACGGCTAACTCCCCAAATAACTTCCCCTCGGGCGTGCCTTGGAAAGGTTTTCTTTGGTATGTCATATTTTTTGCAACATTAATTCAATTTTATTTTCCCTTCTTTAAACTCAAACAATTCCACGTGCCATTTTTTCCGGAGACATTTCCCGTACTGCCTTCCTGCCATAATAACCGAATTCTAAAAAGAAAGAAACAACAACATTAGATATATTCTCATTCTGGAACGTCCACTTTCACGGTCTCTCTTGAAATGATTTTACCTTGTAAATGTACCGTATGAAAATAGGCCCATCTAGTCTAAGCACCTTTATTTACTAAGATTCCTAAATCGCACCAGTAAAGATTCCTAAATCGCACCGGTGCAACTCAATGGTGGTGCGATTTCAGCAAGCACGCCATTTTGTAAATTTTTCATGCCCTAATGCAAACATGTGGACGGGTCACAAATACAACAATATCAAATAGTACCTAAATATATCCTAATTATATGTAACAGAAGTAAACTACGAATGTTTTTCACCTTAGTATCAGGATCCTTACGAAAAGTACACAAATCTTATATTTAAGTGGTCACTTTTCTTGGAACTCAAATACAACACAGACTAGCAAACACACATGGAAACCAAACTACTATGGCATCATGGGAGTGTTCCTTATTTCAAATTGCTATCACTAGGTAGTGCATAAATTCGACCGGTATATTTAAAAACGTGGTGGTGCGATTTAAGAGCCGGTGCGATATTGGCAACCTTCCCCTACTTACTAACTTAATTACTTACCGGTATTTACTTACTATTAATGGATTAGGTTAATAGCCTGTTCCGGCCTCAGGTTTCATTCCATCTCTTTATAGGACGACTAATATCTCTTCTTCCCGTAGGATGGTATTCCAGGGCAAGTTTTGGGATTCTGTCGTTTTCCTTCCTCAGAACGTGGTTTTTCCAATGTATCCTGTTTTGGAATATTCTTTCATTCACTGAGAATATATTTAATTTTTGTCTCTCTTCATTTCGTATTTTATCCTTTAAGGAGTATCCTTTCACTGATCTTAGGAATCTCATTTCAGATGATTGTATTTTATTCCTATAGCTTGTTTTATCCACCCATGACTCAATTCCATATAACAAAGTTGGTACAGCCATAGTCTTATAGAATCTAAGTTGAGTATCTTAGATTACTTTTCCTTTCAGTGCTCGGCGAATTATCCCACACATATGTTGAAAACGATGAAGCTTCTACTTCACCTCGTTATCATCATTAAAAGACATTTCACAACCAAGATGCTTAAAATTTGAGACTTGTTCTACTGGTTGATTGCCAATTACTACCTTCGCTCTGATAGGATACTTCCCTTGCAAATGCTGTAACTTTGGTTTTCGTTCTGCATAGCCGAAGATTTTAACTTTTACAAATGGTGTTTAAAATGATGTATTGATTTCTGGAGTTTATCTTCATCATCCTGCAGGATAAATTGATAATCTGCAAAGAGCATAGTATATATTTTTCTGTATTCAATTTTATTCTAGTGTACACAGTTCGTTTCCAGTTTCAGATTACTTCTTTTATATATATATTGAATAGTGTTGAAGAGAGGCTGCATCCCTGACGTCCACCATGATTAATCAATATTTCTTCCGTTAGTTTGTATCCTAGGGCTAATACAATTCTCGTCCTTTTGACAGTCTTTGGATAACTTGAATAAGATGTTTAGGGTATCTATGTTTTATCATTATATTCCATAACTGCTCTCTATCTACTCTATCAAAAGCCTTTTCATAGTCGACAGAAGCGACATAAGTATTCAAGTTAAATTCTCTTCTCTTCTCCAGTACAGTATCGGTTTGAGGGTAAACATATTATCTGTCCAGGATCTGCCTTTTCTAAATCCGCACTGTTCTTCCACTAAGAGATTTTGTGCAATAATTTTAAGTCTATTGTTTATTATTTTATTTTTTATTTTTATTTTTATAGCCAACATTTAAAAAAATTATTCCTCGATAATTACTGCAAAAACTTCGATTTCCTTTAATGAAAAGTGATATTATTTTAGCTTTCCTCCATTCTTCAGGTATATTTATTCTTTTACAACAAAGATTAATTAAATATAACAATATAAATTTAAAAATTATCCCACTATATTTGAACAACTCCATATTTATATCGTCTATATCTATTAGGTCAAATCCTTCAACGTCGTTATCTATATATTGATCTTCCAGATTTTCTCCATATATGTATATTGGCAGTTTCTCTTTGATCACTGTTGAGATGCTTCATTAACTTACACGCCATCTCTTGCCTACCATGGACATCATGTTCTATAGAGTTTATTGACCTACTCCCATGATTCTTGCTTGAGTTTTCTCGTTAGTGACTTGACCTTGTCCCTGCTGTTTTTACATTCCTTCTCATTTTTTTGGATGCGATATTGTATCATTCTCAAGTATAATATTTGTTTTTGCTTGACAGCTACTGACATTTCTTTATTCCATATATTATGCCCATATTTCTCCTATATTTCTTCTTCCAATAGCTTCATCTGCTGTCCTCTGAATTGATGAGGTTATGATTTCCCATTCTTTGTTAATATCAGCACTTGTCGGAATCTGAACTAAATACTGTGGCGGCCGATTTTGGTATAAGAGTTTTCTTCCATTATCCTATAGTAAATGTACCTTATAAATTTCTTGGTTTCTCTGTATATTTCTGTTCAGCCGTTTCCTCCATTTATCAAGAATTCTGATTTTTGCAATGACCAAATAATTATCTGTGTATAAATCGCTGCCTCTATGTACAATGCCATATGTTACATCTGGGACTAACTTTTTATTGACCATAACTGATCGCTATCCTCTTTTATTCCATGTAAATTCATGTACGTCTTCCTTCTCAAAGAAGGTGTTAGTAATTTTAATTGATTATAGGCTGCAAGTTCTATCAATAATTTACCATTATCATTTAAATTTTGTTCACCTTTATTCCCACTATTTCTGCAATTGGTTTGTTCTCTACTCGAGCATTGATATCACCAACCAGAATAACAAAGTCACTTTTACATACGTTATTTAATACTGATGGAAGAACTTCCGAAAAATGTTCATATTCTTCCTTCTTTTTTCTTCCGTAGCATGCACGGCTACCAAGGTTAATTTCCCTCTCTCTACCTTCAACCTCAGAACTAAAATCCTTTCATTTATAATGGTCTAGCTTTCTATTTTGATTTTCCACTTCCTGTCTATTAATATTGCGACCCATGCTGCAGCACTTTTATCCTATGTAAGTCCGCTAAAAAATCATAGTGTATTTATCAATTCCTTTTGTCCCATGTAATTTATTTTTCGTCTCAGTAATTACAGCAACATTGATTTCTTTCCCAGCCAGCTCTCTATCCAATTCTTCTAGCCTCTCACGTTCCAAGTTACCAACATTAATGTATCTCTAATTACAAATAGTTTGTCCTTTGATTTTGCCTTTGTCATCATCATGAATCCGCCTGGTTATTCATCTGAGATTTATGAGTAAAGTAAGTTATTAAGTGGAAGATTTACCAGCCATTCGCACGACCCCCAATCTGGAGGACCAGGGACTGTTCTGTCGGGGTTACCATAATTAGCCGAAGGACCCAGTTTTAAGACGCCAGGTACTCGCCCTCATCCATCCCCATGAGGGGTAGGATTTTCTGGTTATATATTGTGACAGTTAACGACATCATCAAGAGCGTGTCATGATACGCTGAAGATTAAATTTGCCGTTTTCCGCGCGATTCTATCAAAAATAGTGTCCAAACTAGCACTTTTCACCCGCTCCTGGACACGAGTGGCTCTCT
This sequence comes from Anabrus simplex, assembly GCF_040414725.1. Lineage (NCBI taxonomy): Eukaryota > Metazoa > Arthropoda > Insecta > Orthoptera > Tettigoniidae > Anabrus > Anabrus simplex. Next base: position 1,174,945,768 of record NC_090265.1, on the reverse strand, counting down.
GTTGGCTCGCGCCACTGAAGTCTGATTGCGCGTAATTAGAGGGAGAAGCGAGTACACGCGTCTGTACTTGAAAACTCTCTCTATTCTGTGAGAGAGAGTTCGGACTAGGTACTATCACGTGACCACGAATCTAGGTCACCAAGCGGGACTCGAGAAGTCGTCTCAACGTATGAAATAGTAAAATACCGTGAATTCCCCTGCACATTTACTAGTACCAACTCACAGTCTTCAGCTGTTTTAATAATAATAATAATAATAATAATAATAATAATAATAATAATAATAATAATAATAATAATAACTGAAGTTGCGAAGTATATGATGGATATTTACGAGTTAACAGTCCTCTGAATCAGGGAATTTTATGCCAAATTATAAGGCCTAGAAGTAAACAAGAGTGCGACCTAATGAGAAAGAGATGTCGGGTTCTGACAACTCGAACAAGCGATAGGATTCCCACTGGCTTAGAGCCGCCCACTGGAAAATATCAGATGACGCTTTCAAGATTACAGACAAACCCATGATGCGATCGTAGTGAAATTCGATCAGTAAGAAGACGAGCAGATAAGCTTTAATTTGATACCTCAGTCAATACATCGGAAGCTGACCATGGAGAAGAATTCTAAGGATTTTCCCATTACCCGAAACGACACGATTCACGACACAATTTTGCAGTTCACGTCTCGCACAAGACGAAATACACTGAACATAGGGAAAACAGACAATAACAATCATCGCTCAGCACAGACAAATACACAATACAATTCCGTCTGCATACTAGTTCAGTTCTGTAGTCCATTCGCCTCCAGAATCTAGTAGATAATTTTGGTTCAAATAATTCAAATCTGGATTCAAAGTTCTAATTTAATTCATGACTTTGATGTTTATCAAATTTATTTTGCTGACACAAGAAGTTGCTTACTATTTCACACAGCTACTTCCGCACCACTTCATAAAATCATCAACCATGTTAATATTTCCCCTACGGGAAAATCTCTGCGGATTAAGTTCATTTCTCCAATATTACAGTCATTATCTATGCCTACAGAAATGCTCAGCGCTCTAATGCCACGTTTTCAGACGGCAATCTTAAACACGACCGATTCTGTCAATTCAAAGAATCAGAGTGATCTCTGGTTATCACATAGCGTCATCTATTGCCTGCTTGCTTCTTGGTATATACAGGGTTATTCACCTAAGGTGTTACACGGAAATAACTTCTAAACCATTAAAGATATCGGCATTCTCTTTTCATATTCGTAAATGGTACCCAGGAGCTTGTAATATGCTACGTATTCTCATGGGGTGATCAATAACCGAGATATTGATACTAACTCCATATTTTTAAATAGAATGGCACAATTAAATGCAGCTGGTCTAAGTTCAACTGCGTACAAGTTCAAATATGTATTTTCAAAATCGGACAGTTAGTTTTTGATATATCAATAAGAACAAAATGCGCTGTTTTGCATGCCGCATCAGACAGCGTGAAGTCGGGCAAGGACATATTGACGCGCAAACAGGTTCTTGGGTGTGATTCCAGCCCCAGTATACCAGGAATATAAGCATATCGTACACATGTGGTGGGTTTGCAAAGTGTGTATGACAGGCGAACTCATGACAGGACAGAGAGGTGTGATGTTTTTAAGGACACTGGGAAGTGTTTGCTGATGGAAATGTCATTAAAATATGTTGTCATTTAAATTCCATTTAGTCCTCTGCATTTCAAGATATCTCAATGAAATTTCATAATTGGGGACCCTCACCAAACAAAATTATGTAAATAGGATACCATTTATTTTAAAGTCTTTTAGGAGAGATTTTTTTCACTTCCTTATGAAAGCACTTAAAATCATTTGTCTACAAATTAGGTACACTTTTCTCAGAAACTAGTGGTCAGATTCCAGCAAAATTTTTATACATGGTTTCTAAGACCCTGTTTGATATAGTGGGTGAAATAAAAATTTACAATCTTCCTCCTTGCACTTTAAAAATAAAATTGTTGGCATGCATGAAATGTTTACAAAAATTTTGAGTAAATTTCTATTTTTTCTGGGACACTGTTCTGCATATAATCACCATATCTCTCACCAGCTGTGTTGTACTCAATCCTGTTAATAACTACCAAAAACATCAGATCTGTATGAGTAATAGGGCTTGAGAAAATTGTACCTAAATAATGAAAATATCAACTTTTGGAAAAACATAAAAAACTAAAACCATGTTAATTTAGCATATACCAAAGGTGTTAAAACTCCCCAGGACCATACTAATCATCTTTCCTGGCTTCCTCATCTTCTTTCCTCTTTCTTCTGCCCTCCTTTTCAACCTAGCTTCCTTGGTCATCTGCTGAACAGTTTTTTCAGCATCCATGACTCGCTGAAAGTCTATCTTCTGGAGGGCACTCTCCATGTTCTTCCCTGGTTTGATGTCAAGCTTCTCCATTACTTGCAGTCATTTAACACTTCCTTCGTTAAATCATTTGGCAGCATCAAATACTGCAACAAGATTTAAAGTTTTTATTCCTATGAAAACAGTTTTACGTACCCTTTCCCATGCGCATAGGTTGAAGCTTCCATTGGGGTTCTGGGTTCGACCATGTAAACATTTAGCCAGCAGCTTTTGATCACAGAGTTCTCTGTACACAGGCTTTATTTCTGACAAACCTGCTTGAGGTAATGAGTGCTTATTTAAAAAGGTGTTGCCTGTTACCTGTGCCTTTTGGTACCCACACCAGGAGTCAGCACCTTTTGGGCAAAGTTCATGGAGGCACTAACAGGTATATTCGTAGAGTATTCCATTGTTTCACTACAATTGGCTCTGTTTCCTTTAGTGGCAATACGGGAATAATACTTTCCCTTCCAAAATGTCTTAATTCTGCCCATACTCGTAAACTAGATACACAATATAAGGGCAAAACTAATAAAAACACGTTGTTTTCGCTGACTTTCTAACCAAAACACATCTCATGTAAACATACAAGTGAAAGGCGGGAAATACACTGTTCATTTGTTTTTATGGCCTTCAAAACTAATCCTGAGTGGCGAGAGATACCAACCTATTAGTTGACATTTACCACAGACTCGTAAATAAAGACAATTGTTCCAACTGCAGCAGTTAATTTGCAGATCATTGCAAGGAGGGCGTGGCTGTACAGACGCCATATTTAAAAGACCGATTTGGGGACTTTAAATTGTGATAATGTAAAAAATAATTATATCAGCATGCAGAGCACACCCCAGTGAATTATACCACACCAAAAAAGAAAATTCGAATTTTTTGACCGCAAAACACTTCCCAGTGTCCTTAAAAGGAATAAAATTATTACTCCAAAGGAACATAACGAAAGCTATAATTGTCTTGAGTGTACAGTACATACTAATATATGAATTGAAAAATAAACATAATACAGGACACAGGAAGAGCTCCTTATAGAAAAGAAAATTAATAATGTCCGAATAATCTCCCTTTCCCGTTATGTGTTCGCCAGTCATACAATAACGTTATACACCCAGGGTATGTTACGCTACATCACATTATGTGTACGATAGTTTACAGCACATGCCTGGAATCCGTTCTGTGGCTGGAATCCATGCCAGGAAACAGCTCGCGTGCTACGTCCTTGGCCGACCGTACGCTGTCTGATGCGGCACGGAAAAGTCCAAATGCGTTCTTATTGATATCTCAAAAAGTAACCGTCCGATTTTGAAAATACCTAGATATTTGAACTTGTAAGCAGTTTAAATTTTAGGCCAGATGTATGAATTCCTACCATTCCATTTAAGAATATGGAGTTAGTATCAATATCTTGGTTATTAATCACTCCATGAGAATAAGTAGCACGTTATTTTACAAGATCCCGGGTACCATTTACGAATACGAAAGGAGAATTCCGGTATCTTTAATGATTTAGAAGTTATTTCAGTGTAACATCTTAGGTGAATAAATCTGTTTATCAGGGTTTCCCCTAACATTTCATCATACTTCCTTCCCATCTCTGATTATTGCATTTTTAAAATTCACAAACAGCCAGTATATCTTAAATGAATTTATACTTAATTATAAGTGCCTTATTTACGTGTTATAATCCTTTCTCCTGGACTTCAAACTTCTTTTGCAGTGTTGTTGTTTTGGTACTACTGCTATCATTCCGAGTAGTCATTTGCACGCTGATCGCTTATTCGTTTATTCAAATTTTCAGCCAGTAGATATCTGATCGCTCTGTCTCACATCGTTTCCAAGCTTCTCTTTCTACTGAAAGGAAAGTCCCAGTGACCTATGTGTTGCAACATCCACCAATTGTTTACACGTGTATCATTCGACTTGCCTGATTTCTGAACACATTCTGTTCCCATACAAAATATTCGTCTCCATATCTTATTGTCATGACATCTTATTTACTTTTCCAATGACATTGAAACCAATTGGGCTCAACATACAAGTATACAAAGGTAATTACCGGGGATACCTCAAGGTATTAAAATGAATCCAGAAAAAACTACAATACTTTCGGTAAACGATAGAGTCATTTACGTCATGTTATTAATTGGTAACAAAGCGAAGCCATTCCACTGTTCATAACCTCGATATTAAGAGGAATATAGTTGTTAGCCATATGCCCGGCCGTCTTTGCTGCAAGGAATTAACCTGGTTCTATCCGGCTCCATGGCTAAATGGTTAGCGTGCTGGCCTTTGGTCACAGGGGTCCCAGGTTCGATTCCAGGCAGGATCGGGAATTTTAACCATCATTGGTTAATTTCCCTGGCACGGGGACTGGGTGTATGTGTTGTCTTCATCATCATTTCATCCTCATCACGACGCACAGGTCGCCTACGGGTGTCAAGTATAAATATCTGCATCTGGCGAGCCGAACCCGTCCTGGGATATCCCGGCACTAAAAGTCATACGAAATTTCATTTCAACCTGGTTCTCATTTTTGGTATGCAGGCTGAGAGAAACTTAGGGCCATGTGCTGTCCCAGAAGTCGAAATCTAATTTGTTAAATTTTTAACTTCTCGACAGGGAATCGAGCTCATATCCTCAGATGTGAACCGAGAACGCCTTTATCACTTCGATCAGGCAGCCCCTATGGTATTGGTAACTAACACAGGAATTATCTGAAGACATTATGTATTTACGAGTAATTCATAATTAAGATCATCTATATACAACCAATTTTTAAAATGTGTTAGAAAGAAACCATACATTGAGTTTATAATACAAAGTTAGAATCACAGTACTGTTGTAGGAAACAAGTAAATGCCTACTATATTACAATAAATCTTAGTGAATATTTCTTCTGCTTATGCAATGTTACTTATGTAAGTCATTTACAGTGTTTCAGTCAGATGAACACAATTTATTTACCTACTTGAAACGTTTCACCTCACAATGCCACTTATTCTTTCACAATTCTATTCTTAAAATAAGTTAACCAATCAAATCAAGATTTTCTCAAAGTATACACTAAAAGTCCATTAAAATTAGTAGAAATGAAAGCATGAAATACTAGTGTGATGAATATTTGTTGAAATTTCATACATAAGTCCTATAGTCTTGATTAGATTCCTATACAAATATATTTGAACCAAATAATATAGCATTGCTTAACAGGAAAGCACAGGAAAAGTATCGTAACTTGGCTTGTACGGTTTGTTCTTTTGACGGTACATTGGGCCTTTGCGTATGACATTAATTACAGACACTTATAAGAGTGACTGACATTGAGTTATGTAAAAGTCCGCCGTCTAGATTTATTCTGTATCCCTCTATGTTTTAAAAGAGACAGTGGCGAGTTAATCATACTACATCAAAGTAAATTAATTTATCAACTTCAATACAAATATAGGGTAAATTTTCTTTGAGATATACTTGAATGTTTAAATGTTTGAATATTTTAAGAGGTCTCCGGAGAAGAATTCAATTTTAATCGAAACCGACTTTCAACCTATTAGGTTTATATTGTATATATATTGTATCTCATGTTCTCTTCATTCTTTGCTTTTTTTTCCGTTCGTGATCGACATGCATTAATATCTGGATCGTTAACGGTAGCTAGAATGCTAAACTTTGATGAACTTGCTCTCTGAGTGCCTGTCGCTCTAAGTGCATTCGACCGACCGCCAGCTCTCGTGTGAGCTAGCCTCAGCACGGCGATAAATATCTCAGTCACAGTCCCCGCAGCTGTGGAACTGAGTGTTAAACGACGTAAGGTAGGTATAGATTATCAATTGATAAACAATGTACAGATCTGTGAAGTACTAATTCACAGAGTTCCTTGATATGTATTTAATTAGGGTGATTCCAAATCCCTTTTAGACAGTAGACCTCTTAAGGTTTGTGGAGGGGACCTAGTACTTTATGTTTTGAATAGGAACTCATGTCAGGAAACGTACTGCCATCATGTTACGAGGAAACTGGAACCAATCAGGTTCTTCAATATCCCACTCCGCCCACATTACCGGAGTTGCTCTATGTAGATGACCACTTAAAGCGATACGTACTTTTTAGCTGCAAAACATGTTCTGGTTCACTCGATCAAAAATATTCGGTGTGTGCTGTAGTCTGAATGCTTGGAAGTAGAAGCTCGGCTATGAATGTGGTTCCACAGAAGAAAATCGAGAGGTTTAAGACCCGGCGGTCATGGCGGCGTGCAATAGGTCCACCGAGACCTATCCTTTTATCCTGGAATGTTTGATCGAGATGCTGTCGGATGACAAGCAGTAAGTCAGGTGGATAAACAGATGGTGATTCTAAAATGGCGTGGACATTACCTAAACTTGAGTTTCATCAGCTACCGGGTGAATGAAGATTTTAAAAGACTTGGTTAGAAGTAGTTCTCCCTGTAATAGAAAAATGGTACGTTTCTTGATATTGGATCCTCATCAAAATGTAATCTACTACCTATTCTCTATAGCATCTGAAACTGTGAAATAGGGATTTGGAATTAAATTGTAATAATCTTGTGTCCAACAGCAAGTTATGAAATGTTATCAAATATAGACTACTAATTGTGCCAGCAAACTTTCGTGTTCGAACACCTCGTTAGATCTGGAATGGGAACGCAATTTTTCTGCTAAAACTCAATCATTAGCAACGCTGTATGTTAAGGATTGCCAAATTACATAAAAACTCATGAACGGTTTTCATTGCAGCAACACTCATCGCTAGAAAAAGTGAAAATAATGTAAACAAATCATAACACCTTAAAATGGTATTATTATTACATTTATTATGCCAAGAAACATTTAATTATTTGACATAGTACAGACCTCTTCGGGAATTAAATATCAATTGATTTCATAATGATGTAGCATTCCTAACATACAAATTTTGGTGATGTATGGTATTTCAACATTGTCCTGGTTTCCAAAAATTATTACAATGGTTTGTTATAATAATGGCGTAGGGCGCCCGGAGAGGCGTGCTGCAGGTCTTACGAACTGACGCCTATAGGCTACATGAGCGTCTTTGACAACGGAGCCTACATGTGATGAACTTGAACCACGAAAACGGCACACATAACCAGTCCCTGAGTCAGAAGAATTAAGAATTAACCCAGGCGTGAATCAAACCTGGGGTCGTCGTGACCAAAGGCCAACGCGCTAGCCATTTAGCCACGGAGCCGGATGTATGTTTTGTCAATGTCGATCCAAGTTATTACAATTCAGCCATTTTAAAACAGGAACAATTCATCGACACGTGACTAACTGTAGGAATGTTGTCAGCTCATTAATTAATATACATTTCTGGTCTTTTGTTAGTGCGTTATCTATATCACCTTGAATTAATTTCCGCAACAACAAAAAGTTGTTGTTAGCAATTTGCTCTATGTGCTTTCTTTGCTTTTGTGAGTGGTGAAGTTAGGGCTCTCCGCCCTCTTACACATAACCATAACATAGTGACCGAGTGAGTTGGCCGTGCGGGTAGGGTGCACGGCCGTGAGCTTGCATTCGGGAGATAGTGGGTTCGAACCCCACTTTTCGCAACGCTGAAGATACTTTCCCGTGGTTTACCATTTTCACACCAGGCCATTTTCTTCCCAATCCTAGCCCTTTCCTAAAGATCGTCGCCATAAGGCCTATCTGTGCCGGTGTGACGTAAAGTCAGTTGCAGAAAACAAAACAAGAAGAGCACTATGGCATAAGCTGAAGGGTACTACAACTGCTAACTCTCTTTTTCTTTTTCTTTTTTTTCGCTATTGGCTTTACGTCGCACCGACACAGATAGGTCTTATGGCGACGATGGGACAGGAAAGGGCTAGGACTGGGAAGGAAGCGGCCGTGGCCTTAATTAAGGCACAGCCGCAGCATTTGCCTGGTGTGAAAATGGGTAACCACGGAAAACCATTTTCAGGGCTGCCGACAGTGGGGTTCGAACACTCGATCTCCCGAATACTGGATACTGGCCGCACTTAAGCGACTGCAGCTATCGAGCTTGGTAGCAAACTCTCTAGAGCAGGGCCTCGCAAACGCCCAAAATCTCACGCGTGCTGAGACGCAGAGGTCCTGTGCACAGTGCATCGGTCCCACTCGACTCGGCTCGAACCGGCTCGTCGTCTCTGGGTGACTCGGCTAAGTTCGCCTCAACTCTGCTCGAATTTGGAGTGCTACGGAGCAAGTGAGGAAGAGGGAGACAGGCGGAGCGAGCGAGACAGGCATGTTAAAAGAGAGAGAGAGAGCGCTATTGTTCCAAATTGAGGAGTGGGGGTCTGCACTCTGCTCAACCAACCGAAGTCGTCTTTCGCACCGTGCACAGCGCAATGTACTGGTGCATGCACCCTGAGAGGCCCTGCTTTAGAGAAATAGAATAGACTAATACTACTACTGCAGCTACAGTGATTACGTAAAGATGATTAGTATCATCAATATTTTAATATAATGGCAGCTCTACAGTACATCACACATGTTTTCGTTCACACTCACAATCAAACAAGTCTTGACAAGACTGTTTAAATGAGGCTACTGAAATGCTAGCCTCATTTATGCAGTCTTTTCGAGATTTACTCTTAAATTCGCCAACAGCTTGTAGGATCGAACAGGTCAACTAGATTAACCAAGCCCCCTTTCAATACGCCAACGGCCGTAGCCGTGTTGAAATACCGGATCCCGTGAAATCTCCGAAGTTAAGCAACATTGGGCGTAGTCGGGAGTTGGATGGGTTGCCACGCGCTGTTCGTAGGGAGTAAGGGAATGGAGGAGCGGAAAGGAACTGGCCACCCTACCGCACGTAAACTCCGGCTCAGGAACACCTCTGCGGAGGTTCGGACGTGCCTTCGGGCAGAATAACCCTTACCTACCTTTCAATACCCTTACTTGGCATGGCGTTTTCTTTCACTACTTTTAATGGCACGTGGTGTCGAAAACTTGGACCATGAAAATAGGTGCAGCAAGAATGTTATTAAATCACAATTTCCAGGACTACAGTGCTGTCATTTGGGAAGCACCTGAGAATACTCTACACCAGGTAGCACCTGCAATATTGGAGTAAGTGGACACTTTAAACATTTTAATAATTTCGTTATAGAACAGTAGTAAGTTAAGAGGAATTGTATCAAGAGAAGGTGTGAGTTCCCTGTTAGACTCAACAGTTTTCTGGCCGCAGTTCGAATTATTAGCAATGCTGGTGGGATTTTTGTAATTCGCGTCCATGTGGTCCGTATTCAGTGAAAAACCGGAGGTATCGTGGCTATGATTATCAACTGTCTTTATAAACTTCGTGTTTTCTATTGCTCGGAATATCGGCTGTAAGGTGACAACACCAAGCCATGTGTCCGCATGTGAACGGTAGTCATGCCGAGATCCATCTGCTCTCTGAAAGAGAATCAGATGAACCAAGCCTCCTTTAACTGACTCGACTTGGCGGTTTTTTGTTACTACCCGTGAATATGGGAAATAAACATTACACAATGAATGATTCATACTTCAATTGATGGATATTGTTATCTACCCTGAAAGCTCATTCTCCAGGTGTCAGCGTTGATCCCATTAAATAATTGAGAGTGCCCTTCCCTCTGCGTCAGGAAAGAGCTATTAAACCATTAGCAATAGGCTTGTCATTTGTAAACAGTAGCAACTTAGAATCCTTTTTTCTTGCGTCGCACCGTTTAATGGCGACGATGGGATAGGAAAGGCATAGTAGTGGGCAGGAAGTGGCCGTGGCCTTAATTATGGTACAGTCCCAGCATTTGCCTGGTTTGAAAATCGGAAACCACTGGAAACGATCTTCAGGGCTGCCGACAGTGGGGTTAGAACCCACTATCTTCCGGATACAAGCTCACAGCTGCGCGTCCCTAAACGCACGGGTCAACCAAGAATCAATAGGGCCTATTTGAAATCACGTAAAGGGATATAAGACCACACATGTTGAAGACACACTCTTATTATCATAGGTCAATAGAATTTTAGTGAAAGCAACTGTTAATGTATGCATACTCATTCGCAAGGAAACGTCTCCAAAGGGGAAGAGAAAAAGATAAATATAAATTGATTATGATCATTCTATCTCTTAGATCCAAAAGTAAACCAGATCATTAGCCCCTGACTTTGGTAAAATGATAATGTTATAGTTATTCATCTACTCTAGTGTAATAATATTAACATTACGATACTCAAAATGTTGTAATGGCTTACTTTCCAGCACTTCACTTTACGTACACACGATACCGCAACTAGGTCTATATCAATAACTTTCAGAAAACAGATGCAGCGTTAATGATTAAAAAGAAGCCATATTATTAGATATTTGGCACAGCTTACACTCAAATCTAATTAAATATCATAATTTTTATTTAAACCAATTTCCCTTAAAAACAGATAAATACAGAGCGAGTTAGCCATGCGGTTAGAGTCGCGCAGCTGCGAGCCCCCAAAAGCCTTGGCCTGCCAAGCGACCGCTGCTCATCTCGAAGGGTCAGAGATTACGCGGTGTCATGTGGTCGGGACGGCGAATCCTCTCAGCCGTTATGTTTGGCTTTCTCGCCTGGGGCCGCTACTTTACCATCAGATAACTCCTCAATAATTGTAAACACGTCGGTTGAGTGGACCTCAAACCAGCCCTTAGATCCAGGGAAACTTACATGACCCGGCTGGGAATCGACCCCGGGGCTTCCGAGCAAGGGACAGGCACGATACTCCCACACGACGCGGCTGGCAACATAAGTTTGTAGAGCGTGAATTCTATTCGTATTGTTAAAAGCTCATTTTCATGTAACTTCATACAGAACTCTCGGTAAATTTCTACAGTGTATGCGCAAATTACTCTACGTCATTTTCCCTTAACTGTTTCGAACCACCCAGCTATTTAAGAGCAGTCAGTTACAACATTAACATTGATTTTACGGCTGACTGACTATTGGCATGAAATGTAGGATATGTTAATTGACCATTCACCCCAATTCCCTCGAAATATATTTGGCCCAATCCAAACAGTTCTCCTTTAGTGTATATACATGGCCAGGAGAGTTCAGTGTGATGTAATACCGGAATTTAGACGTGTATACACCACGTATGGATGTCATACTGCGATCTAGTTACAAACCGTTGGATTCAGTCATACGAGCACATTATGCAGTATTTAGTATGCGAGATATTAATAATGTGCCTCGGGCCAGAGGTACAGTAGTTTGTAATTCATGTGACGAACCTATTCCCAGGTATCCACGGGAAAATTGATGTTGTACACCAATAAACAGAAGTGTGTCTGAGTTATGATGGAAGACTGTATTTCATTGAGAACAACACCGTTGAACTGCAGGTGTAATATATCGAGATGCTAGATTTTGATTTACCGAATGAGTTTTATGCTTTTACGAACCAGTCTCAGTGGGAAAGATGATTAGTCGTTCTTTTTTCCTATATAAGGACAGTAAGGGTGTTTAAAATCATATATCGCATACTGAGAATTATAAGGCCACATCTCAAAAAGAATTGCGTTTTATTCAAGTAACAATATCATCTACTCAGGCTCTATTTAGTGTAGCATTGCCATACATATATTTTAATTTTTTTCCACCTGAGGACAGATAATTCCTTATAACATTTTGGTCTCTTAATCATAGTGGTGAGAACAATACAGCCACATTTTGACATATGGCTGTATTATACTCGCATTCCGTATCAACTCTCTGTTGTGCAGGTACGTACCTTAAGTTGTGGCCTTATTACACTCACATTTCTGAGTGGAGGGCTCTTGTTGCTACAATGTAAATCCAGTTTCCTTATTGTCATTAATAATGTACTTATTATTTACACTGAATTGGAGGGAATTCCTTAGTGACTAGTAGAGAAACTTCTGTGCGTTGTGTTCATCAGTTTTGCCTTATTCTGTGATTTTGGATGTATCAGAATGGACATGAACTTTACAGGATCATTCCGAATAAGGAAAATGATGATGATGATGATGGTGCACAATCCTGCCGCAAATTGTGATTCAGAGGTAAGCAGCCACCTGTAAATATGTTGAAAATTATATCTGGGATTTATTATAGCTGTGACTGGAAGTATATGGGTTTAAGTTGATTGTTTATTTTACTATATTTAGTGTACTACTGAAAACTTGAAACCAAAACTGGAAGCAGTAACTTTGTACCCTGTTGTTGTTTTTCGCACTCGTACATTTCTTAAATATTCATTAAATTATGGGAGAACGGAGAGCGTGCCTAAGGCTGATTAATTTGTTATAGATTGTTGAACACCTTGTCCTTGTTCTCCAGGACGTTAAGGTATTCCAACTCCCTGTCGTCTATTGAGATCTTTAGCAGTTAGAATGGATACAAACTAAATACCATTACCAATGTTTTATTTATTTATTTATTTATTTATTTATTTATTTATTTATTTATTTATTTATTTATTTAATGTAAAATTATTTATTTATTTTAGCTGTAACGCCTTATGAAATTACACACATTGAGATGAAGGCATCCTGGAGAAAAGCAAGTAACTACTACTACTGAAATGAAATGGCGTATGGCTTTTAGTGCCGGGAGTGTCCGAGGATATATTTGGCTCGCCAGGTGCAGGTTTATTGACTTGACTCCCGTAGGTGACCTGCGCGTCATAATGAGGATGAAAAGATGATGAAGACGACACGTACATCCAGCCCCCGTACCAGCGAAATTAACCAATGAAGGTTAAAATTCTCGACCTTGCCGGGAATCGAACCCGGGACCGCTGAGCACGCTAAACATTTAGCCATGAGCCGGGCTCCTACTACTACTACTACTACTACTACTACTACTACTGTTGCTACTACTACATAAATATATCGGCGTTCACAGTCAAGAGACTCATCAGTATCGTACTAACTGCAATCCACGGTCGAAGGGAACGTTAGTCGTAAGCCTTCAGAGCAGACGAAATTTAGTTCTTCATTATGTGGAGTTTATATTCGTCATTGCGCACGTTTAAGTGACATTCTTCCTGATACGCCGTGATGAAACACCTGGGACCGAGTACGAACTAATCCTGAATTATTGCTAGTGTAATAACTAAGTGCCCCAGAGTATAAAGTGTTAAATAAAAAAAGGTGTATCACAATGTGCATCCGAGATGAATTATAAATCATTAAATATTTAACAAAAAGTCTAAAGAACGGCAAATGATTTTGCACTGGCTTTCAAGTCTTCGTCATTTGAAAACAGGAGTTTTTCAAGATGTTTCTGAAAACCGTAAAAGTAGTTAGTGTGACGTAAAAAGAAAACCCCATGGCGCAAGTGTCCCGAAGGGCCATGGCCTACCAAGCGACCGCTGCTCAACCCGAAGGCCTGCAGATTACAGTACGAGCTGTCATATGATGAGCACGACGTATCATCTCAGTCGTGGTTTTTGGCCTTCTAGACTGTCGCCGCCATTTCACCGTCAGATAGCACTACAATTGTAATCACGTCGGCTGAATGGACCTCAAACCAGCCCTCATATCCAGGTAAAACTCCCTGACCTGGCCGGGAATCGAATCCGGACCTCCAGGTAAGGCACGCTGCCATTAGGCTACACCGTGGAGCCAGTAGTGAGACGTAAAATCCAACGTTATTATAGTGATAAAGACACTCACCTCGTTTAAAACATGGATTCCATTCGTATTGCATGGCAGCTGGCCGATGTGGTGTGTTCTGAAGAAATTGTGACTGTTTTGGCCCAGAATTATATTTAGGGCCATTTTTAGCTTTAAAGTTTGGAGCGGTTGGCTGACGTCTGGCCACTGCCACTACGGCTGCAACAAAGCTCAGCGAACAATAAGCTGTCCTTGTGAGTCTACGTAAACAATGAAATCCGGAAGAAAGAGACGGCAATGGTACATGGTGTACAATTTGATTTATTATTATATTAATTTGATAGGGTGGATCATGGGAGACTACTGGCAAAAATGAGTGCAATTGGACTAGACAAAAGAGTGACTGAATGGGTTGCTATATTTCTAGAAAATAGATCTCAGAGAGTTAGAGTAGGTGAAGCTTTGTCTGACCCTGTAATAGTTGAGAGGGGAATTCCTCAAGGCAGTGATATCGGACCTTTATGTTTTTTTATATATATAAATGATATGAGTAAAGGAGTGGAATCGGAGGTAAGGCTTTTTGCAGATGATGTTATTCTCTATAGAGTGATAAATAAGTTACAAGATTGTGAGCAACTGCAACGTGACCTCGAAAATGTTGTGAGATGGACAGCAGGCAATGGTATGTTGATAAACGGGGTTAAAAGTCAGGTTGTGAGTTTCACAAATAGGAAAAGTCCTCTCAGTTTTAATTACTGCGTTGATGGGGTGAAATTTCCTTTTGGGGATCATTGTAAGTATCTAGGTGTTAACATAAGGAAAGATCTTCATTGGGGTAATCACATAAATGGGATTGTAAATAAAGGGTACAGATCTCTGCACATGGTTATGAGGGTGTTTAGGGGTTGTAGTAAGGATGTAAAGGAGATGGCATATAAGTCTCTGGTAAGACCCCAACTAGAGTATGGTTCCAGTGCATGGGACCCTCACCAGGATTACCTGATTCAAGAACTGGAAAAATCCAAAGAAAAGCAGCTCGATTTGTTCTGAGTGATTTCCAAGAAAAGAGTAGCGTTACAAAAATGTTGAAATGTTTGGGTTGGGAAGAATTGAGGGAAAGAAGAAGAGCTGCTCGACTAAGTGGTATGTTCCGAGCTGTCAGCGGAGAAATGGCGTGGAATGACATTAGTAGACGAATAAGTTTGAAAGGCGTTTATAAAAGTAGGAAAGATCACAATATGAAGATAAAGTTGGAATTCAAGAGGACAAACTGGGGCAAATATTCATTTATAGGAAGGGGAGTTAGGGATTGGAATAACTTACCAAGGGAGATGTTCAATAAATTTCCAATTTCTTTGAAATCATTTCGGAAAAGGCTAGGAAAGCAACAGATAGGGAATCTGCCACCTGGGGGACTGCCCTAAATGCAGATCAGTATTGATTGATTGGTTGAATCTACATATTACATTGAACATTGTACTGTATTAGTGATATTCATGTCCGTAACAAATACCACTAGCAGGAGTAAGGAGAAGAAACGAATTAGGAACTCCACGTGAAATAAATATCTTGCTTTTTCTACATTAGCATGTTTTCTAATATTCGTTCCTTTATTAACTACAGGTTTAGGTACATATACCTGAAACATAATACACCTATACGAAACCGCTATAGGCCTAATCTTTTCTTCCCGAGTTCGTCGTTTACGTGGTCTTGCCAGGAAGCTCTAATCGACTGAGCCTTCTTAAAGCCTTCATTACTTGGACTAATCTACATTTTATGATCTTACATTCACCTTCGTTAGCTATTCTGCTACCCAAGTAAAAATATTCCTGTGATTTCCTTGAGACTTCCTTTCAAAACTGATATTTTCTACATCAACTTACTTCATTCGACTTAAGTCAAAATGTATCTGTCTTTTACCCCTCTCCCAAACTATGTCCGTGCCAATACCATTCAATAATGCCCTGATCTTCTGCAGAATTAAAGAATCGCCAAACGTCATAATTTCTATTTTCTCTCCTTGAAAGGTGACATAATTTAAAAATTGCTCTTTGATTTCCTCTACCAACTGCTTGATATAAGGTGTTCCCAAACATGTGGAACATAATCACCGTGTGGAACAAGGTTGCCATAAAAAATTGCAAAGCCCGGAGTGTTCGAACGAGTCCGACAATCAATGAGGTGGCGTGTCCAGGCATGCATTCAGTTGCATGGTGGACATTTTGAGCACTTATTGACTTTTTACAGGGTCTCTTATACAAACTCAGACAAACGCACGGTGTTTGTACTCTGTACTATGGCAGCTGCCTCAGCCAAACTTACGTCGCACGCGACCGCCCTCCTTTAAGCGTGTATACAACTTATATGAAATCTTACTTCATAAAAGATGCTCGAAGTTCCGTCCTTCCTGCGTTATACAGGCATTGTATCTGGTAACCACATTCTGGCTGACGCGAGCGAGCAATGTAATGTTTAATGTTTCTGATTTCATTCGTAATGTTTTCTTTCTGTTCCTCCAATGTGTGAGGATTTGTTCGAAAAAATTTTCTCTCAGTTTACTTTACAAGAAAATATAACACATTCTGTTAAATCTGGAGAACGAAGGGGAAATAGACCAGGACTGATCACTCTGCCTACAAACACTTCCGAGATTGTAAGAAGAGAATCTTCTGCTGTATGATCAGGGACTCAATCTTGTTGAAACCACCCACGCAATTTTTCTTCTTCCGTTAAGTGATGTTAGAACGGCGTCAAAATTCCACCTTGGTATCTCTCTGCATTTACAGTCATCTGGAATAATATAGGCCCAATTATTCCCCTTACGCTAACAGTCCACCAAACTCGTCCTCTCATAATGAGGCACTTCATGAACACCATTAGGATTTTCTGCACACTAATAGCGAGTGTTATTACTTTTTACACGACCATTAAGAAGAAACCAGAACTTTTTCATACGAAAATACGATGTTGCAATGATGACTGTCCCACCATGTTAACAGCTGAGATTTAGACTGGTGACTCTTGCTTGCCAGGTTGAACACGTCCAGGCTACTTCATCATCATCATCATCTGTTTACCCTCCAGGTTCGGTTTTTCCCTCGGACTCAGCGAGGGATCACACCTCTACCGCCTCGAGGGCAGTGTCCTGGAGCTTCAGACTCTTAGTCGGGGGATACAACTGGGCCTCACCTGCTATGCTGAACAGGGGCCTTGCGGGGGATGGGGAAGATTGGAAGGCATAGACAAGGAAGAGGGAAGGAAGCGGCCGTGGCTTTAAGTTAGGTACCATCCCGGCATTTGCCTGGAGGAGAAGTGGGAACCACGGGAAACCACTTCCAGGATGCCTGAGGTGAGAATCGAACCCACCTCTACTCAGTTGACCTCCCGAGGCTGAGTGGACCCCGTTCCAGCCCTCGTACCACTTTTCAAATTTCGTGGCAGAGCCGGGAATCGAACCCGGACCTCCGGGGGTGGCAGCTAATCACGCTAACCACTACACCACAGAGGCGGACCCAGACTACTTGCAAGGTAAAAAACTATGCACGCGCCTCCCATACTGCAGCTGGCGTAGCGCAGAGCACGAACACCGTGCGTTCGGTCTGGGTTTATATGAGATACCCTGCGTGTATCATCCCTCCTGGTACACCAACTCGAGATGTGATGTTCACGGGTAAGTCTCTTAAACAAAGTTGAAAAGTCTGTAACTCGTAAACGATCGATCGTAGGCCATAGATTTAAAAGAACGTTGTGTTCTGCATGTTTTTGAACATATTGTAGAACCATCAAACCGGCCCCACGATGTAGGGGTAGCGCGCCTGCCTCTTACCCGGAGGCCCCGGGTTCGATTCCCGGTCAGGTCAGAGTTTTTACCTGTACCTGAGGGCTGGTTCGAGGTCCACTCTGCCTGCGTGATTAAAATTGAGGAGCTATCTGCCGGTGAGATAGCGGCTCTGGTGAAAGCCAAGAATAACGGCCGAGAGGATTCGTCATGCTGACCACACGACACCTCGTAATCTGTAGGCTTTTAGGGGTGAGCAGCGGCCGCTTGGTAAGGCAAGGCCCTTCGGGGCTGTTGCGCTATGGAGTTTGGTTTAGTTCTGTAGAAACATTAGAAATAAGGGTGTGCAATACTTCTTCTTTACTTCTTTCTGGACAGTTCAGTCTCCTACACACGCCACCATTCTTATGATTGCAGCTTGATTCATGCAGAATTTGTAAATAATAATACTTTTTATGGTTTTTTTTACGATCTGTTTTACTTCGCACCGGCACAGATAAGTCTTATGGCGACGATGGGACAAGAAAGAGCTATGAGTGGAAGGAAACGACCGTGGCCTTAATTAAGTTACAGCCCCAGCATTTGCCTGGTGTGAAAATGGGAAACCACGGAAAACAATCTTCAGGGCTGCCGACAGTGGGATTCGAACCGACTATCTCCCGGATGCAAGCTCACAGCCGCGCGCCTCTACGCGCACGGCCAATTCGCTCGGTGATGCAAGTTTCAATGGAGAATGACTTTGAATTTTTAAAAATAAAATTCTTCAATGTGGAAGGTTAAGGAATGAAATAAAAAAAATAAGGTCCTCCCTGTGCTGAGGGCTAAGGGGTGAAATAAAAGAAAATAAAGCTCGTTACTGTCCTGAGCATTTGGACCAACGATGCCCTCTTAAGCAAGTTCTTAATTTAAAGAAATGTACAAAGTGGCCACTCCAAACCTGAACGCATGATTTGGCGCGACTAAACCAACTTGCTCACTTACGTTTACACGTCCGTGCATCATTCCTTATTGCGGCTGCAGCATGAAATAAACGCCTTGGATGTCGTCACCGTCGTGTACCTCACTTCTGTAAATTAATTCCTTCGCATGGCCCCAGAGGTATAAATGGAATCCAGTCGGGGCTTCAAGTTGGGCCCTGCACAGGACCATTTCGACCAGTGCAGTGATCCGGGAATGTGTTGTCTAAAAACTCGTGCACAAATCGACAAATCTGAAGGGATGAACCATCATGTAAGAACCCTGTATCTCTACTTACGTTCAAAGGGATATTATCCATAGTTTTTGGTAATATATCCGAGAGCAACTGCAAGTAGCGTTCTCCTGTCAAATGGAGTGGGAATTCAAAAGTATCAATAATTATGTCCCCTACAATTCGTATCCATACGTTTAAGGAGAAACGCCCTTAAAAGTGCCATACGTTATTTCAATTACACCCTGAGTATTTCCTACAAAAATATAACTTTCAACTTAATATTTCCCTTTAAGCCATTCCTACTTCAATATTTTCCTTCCTAAGAGTTTCAATGGATAATCCACAGATACATTTTCTAGGATAATACTTTAAAACCACTCGCCCATGCTCGACAAAAATAGTACAGGAGGAGGAAAGGAAAGAATGGTCGATGTTTTCCCTAATTAGATTTTAAGTCAAGTTGTGCTTTCCTATACATCTGAATATGTTTAACAGTGGTCATGAATATTCAGAATAACAATCATATTAAAAATTCTGTTGAAATTAGAAAGTAATTAAAACAAATTTCTACTAAAAGGAAGATATATATTTATTCACCATTTAATTAAATTCTCAAACTCGTTGTCCTCCCTGGTTTAAGGCAGCTTATTATGAAACGCACATCTGGTGTATATGATTAATTTAAAGTTTACTTGCGTAACACAGTTATAATTCAATTCACACGAAATACAGTTAGTTTCTCCAGCGGCATACTGGTAGCTGGGCTGAGCAGCTCAGACGGTAAAACGTTGGGTTTCTGAGTCTTAGTTGGTATTAGTGGAAGATGTACAAAAATAATACTCGCATATCAGTAGCTTTACCGCCAAGTCATAGAACACCTGTTGGATGAAATTCAAGCACCTCGGTGTATCCGTAAAACCTTTAAAGTAGCTAGCATTATTCTTTATAACATTGATATGTATTATAAGCATTATTGTTTACACTATCAAACGCCCCGTTCATGTTAATGAAGTCCGTGAGGAAACAACTTACCACGTGCTGTACACGTTGTATATATCATCCGTTTCTTGAACAGAAGAGAGGATTCAGTGAACTATCGCCAAGTGAGTGAGTGTCCCTGAGTACGGTCTACTAATAATGAATGACATTAGGGCGCATAATCCGGCTAGAGTTCCTCTCCAAAGTGAATGTTCGTCTGACGTAGCTGACACGATTAATCGAGCACAGCAAGTGTATACACTGACAAAAGAAGAGTTCTTACTCAATCTAAAGAAGTGAAGGCTCTGATGAAAAAATAGGGTGACTCACTTTTCGATCAAATTCATGTATTAACATTTTTATACAGTATTAAAATCTCCGGGTGTATTGGTGCAACAATCAGTTGTTGGTTCATTACAGTGCAGTAGGGGCTGACCCACTGCTTGATTTTGTGAGAAAAGACAATGGATCCTCGTTTCTGCTGCAAACAAAGTTCATTCCAAGTTCCCCTCATGAACTAAGAGATATCTTTATGTTAGTGGACAAATAAACTTACTTTCTACAGTAACCTTATTTATTCACAAGACAAATATTATGAGTGCGAATGAAGAACAGTTTCATTCGTGACTTCAACTATATAAAATCATTACTGTGCCAAATACGTACTGTTTCCTTTCTCTCGTTGTAGTTCATATTATTAGTAGAATATACAGCGTATTCGGTGAAACCTTAAGAAACCTTTGCCCATGTCTGTATAAAAATGGCTAGTTCCAACTTATGTTTACGTTTTAACCATATACTGTACATATACGTTGTTTCCAATGTAAGGTGCGCGTTGAGGCGTTTTGGTGATAGTGGTAGGCCACATTTCCTACTGCCATTCACAATCGAGTTCCGGAATTTCTGTTATGACGGCCGGCTAACTTGTCATCTGCCATTCACAATAGAGATGGGAAGTTTTCATTATAAAGACAGGCCCCTTTTCTAACGCCAGTCACAATCGAGTTGAGAGATTTGATTACAACCGAGCTCTATCTAACGTGAAAGAAATCGAGATACGACAAAAGGTCATACAACCAAATTCGAAGATTTCTCCAAATTGAGCGGCGATTGTGTAATCTGTTTTGTGATATGACGCACCGTTTAGCCATCAGTTACAACATTGCCTCTATATTTCGATATTTTCTGAGTCCAAAACCTTATATATTTCGACATTTATCATCAAAAGAAAGAGTGTCCAGGTTTCTGGATTAGCACTCGCATCGGGAAAATTAAAGGAGGAAGTAATACTGTTAGAAAGTTGTCATTAATAGAAAATAGGAATATATCTGAGTACAAATGGCACAAATATGCAAATACCGAGTGGATATATTGACACATGAAATGTTACTCATTAAATTGTGATTATATTAGTTACGTACGATGTATTTAAGAAGGTGGTAACACAAGAGATATTTAGGCGTAGGGAATCTTACGTAAACAGATAAGATGATGATTTTGGTGTTATTACTTAAGCCTAAAGAGGAAAAGAAATTAAAGCAGTAAACGGAAGCAGAAGAGAAATACATTAAAAATTATAGCAAATACCACAAACAACTTACGGTGTGAAATAAAGAGCGACATCCGCGGTACTTTCCAAATATTAACAGCCCCTTAGAGGTCCCCCAGTCTATTCAGGTATTTTTAAACCATGTGCATATCTAAACCTTCCCCCGAATGAGTATGTTCTAAATATGAAATTTGGTCGAGATCTATCCAGCTGTTCCGCCGTGATTGTGGAACATACGGACAGACGGAGAAACAGACACGAAAGCTAAAAACCATTGACACGGTCTTGAGTTTACCAAAAACGGATAAATATTTTAAAAAATGGCAAAATAAGCGAAATTACAGACAGCAGACCCTTTACAGCTTAATTTATATAGCTTACGTATTTCTGTCGTGGTTGGTAGTGTGGTGTGCTGTGTGTAGTTGAAGAGAAGTGTATTAAGTTGAACATAAACACCGAACAGAGCGAGCTGGCTGTGAGGTTAGGGTCGCTCAGCTGTGAGCTTACATACGGGAGACAGTGAGTTCAAACCCCACTGTCGGCTGCCCTAAAGATGGCTTTACGTGGTTTCCCATTTTTCACACCAGGCAAATGCTGGGGCCATGGGCACTTCATTCCCACTCCCGGCCCTTTCCTAACCTATCGTCGCCATAACATCTATCTATGTCGTTCGATGTGAAGGAAATTGTAAAATGTCCAGGAAAATACAGTTAAAATCCCCGACTGAGCAGGTAGTCAAGCACAGGGCCCTCTGAACCGAAAGCCGGTACGCTGATCATTCGTCTAAGACGCCGGACAGAAATAGATTACAGTTCAATTTTAAACAAAGAAATTTGGTTTCGCTCGCGCTGCTCCGTTTTATTAAAGCACGGGACACACAGTGCCCGCTCTTGCATGTGCCTTTTATCGTTATTCACCAGGTGAGAACCGCCATCACCATATTCGACTAGTCAGGACATATCTTAGTTGAAAGGCATGTGGGTCATCTTGCATTTTGAGAGCGCATTGCCACGGCTTCAATCCAATCTTCAGAGAGAGCTGACTTGAAAGTCCCGGGCGAAGTTTCCAGTGAGACGTTGGGAGCTAGAGACCAACTTTGACCGTGGTCTACATGCTCGTAAAAAATTCTTCTATACTCATTGAAATGAGACATATTATTGATAGCATTTCTAGATTTATTATAGATCTAGCGTTATACCACGTTTATATCTTTATTTACGACAATAAACCTTGACTTGGAATACCAGATGTGATAGTCATTACCAGACAATTCTTATATCCTGTTATATAGTGTTAAACGAAACTACTAGAACATTCGGCGTTTCATGAAATTTTTCATGCAGAGCGTCTCTTTTCACACGGAATAAACCCATATTGTGAGCTGTTATTTATTTTACGCCCACAAATATAACCGGCCTCGACCAAGAGAAATACATTAAATTGCAAATCTTAAAAGGCAACAATCCAGTAAGTTAAGACAATCTCGCCTTCATACACAGGTAATTATATTCGAGTACAACCGCCTGGTGGCCATGGTCGGTAGGGCGTCAATTCTACTGTATGTGGTCTGATAACATGACTAGAGTTCCGTTGGTGGAAACAAAATTCACCATTAGAATATTGGATGTCAGGTTAGGAGAGGTGGTGGTATACAATCCATCTAATCACTGAACTGCGTGCTAACAGCCTGGATATAATACCAAATCTCTCCGTAGTACTCAAATGGAGTGAGGGCACACGATACTGTTGATGGTAATTCGTCGGTCGGATTGCAACTTGAGCAGACCCGTGGTGCTATTCGACAGTAGTAGGCCACGTGCCGAGATCGAATTTCACCCTCTCTCTAACTCATTATCCACATCATCTCATGCCCAGACGCGCAGGTCACCTACGGGAGTCAGTCAGAAAGACATACACAGGGTCTCTCCAGAGGCCACACATCATCATGTCAGATGAGATATCCAAGAAATATGGTGACTCCCTCATTCCCCCCACCCGCGCCAACTACCTCATGGCATAGACACGTGATGAGAGGTGCTTACTACTGCCTGTGCTCCAGGGATGGAGAGAGACAGAACTACGTTATTGGGAAACGACGTCAAAGGTGTGTTAAATGACGCAGTGAGATTTCAGGCGGACAACATCGGTCCCGAATTACCAGACAATTCTTATATCCTGGAAACATCCTCTTGCAGACGACGAAATATATACTAACGTTTGTGAAAATTGCAACGCAGTCAAAGAATGGTCCGAATGAATAGAAAGTCGGCGGATGTGTGGAACAGAGTGTCAGCAATAACATTAAGTGAGGCCGTACACCGGACGCGTCAACATCTGCAACGCAACATGAAAAACGACTCGCTTGTTTGTCGCACTCGTGATGCAGACTTGTACCCGCACACCGGAGAAGCATGTGTCTGTATCAATACGCTACGCATTATCAGCTGTTAACATGGCCTCCTCGACTGAAGATGATGTTTTGCTGTACATGTGGTTGAAATTGCGTAACAAGAGGAAAAGAAAATGGATTCATGATTTTAACATGTCGTGTGCTCAACATGGTGCTTATACCTTAGCGCATGATTTACTAAAAGATCCGGTAAAATTCCAGTCATACTACCGAATGTACCCCGAAAGCTACACAGAACTTCTTCAGAAAATTTCTCCATTATTAAGAAAACAAGACACAAACTACAGGAAGGCTATAAGTCCTGATGAAAAGCTACTTATAACACTAAGGTAAGTTCAAAGTTTAGAATAATAATTCGTTGTTAAAAAAATTAAATTATTTATTAGATGATGAACACAGCTGTGAAATTGTTCACATTGATAAAGTATATAAATAATATGTGTGCAATGTTTTGGTTTTTCACTTATAACTCTATACTATACGGTGCTGTCTTTGTAACTACGCCTTATCAGTATGAGTGATCACGTTCTTCCTCGTTTTCTTCTGGTAAATTCACTGCATACGAGAATGGTGAGATAGTATATGAGGAGCCCGTCTGACCACCGTATTGCAATACGGAAGTTGATGGATGGGAATGAGTATCACTACACTGAACATTCCTGGCTGATCCGTAGAGCATGTCATTTAATTTTTGCTGCACAAACAACTTGAATGAGCTTTTAGCTGCAGGTGATAATTTAACCACATCTGGTAGCAGGCTTTTGAAAAAACAACTCATCTGGGTTATTACACTCCGCTTCAGCCGTACGTTTTGTTTTCATCTGACTATATGAAGAGAAAACTTCGTCAATATTAATTTTAATGGCGCTCCTTTTTGTATCTCTTCTACGTGTTCGAGGTAGCGGCTGCATAATTTCTTGAGCACTATTCTCCTCATCGTTTTCTTCTGTCATGGCCACTGATGATGGTTGTTCGCCTGTAGCAGACTGCTCCTCTTCATACGGATTTTCTACGTTTCGCACTTGTCTTCTTGATTTCGTAAATGGTGTCAAGAACGCCAAGTAGTCTGCAAGGCTTTTTGGTTACTGCTGCTGAATCACTGGTAGGAGCTTGCCTTAAGTATCTGGACCAACAGTTCCTACAGTTTCTCCATTTGTCTTTACAGGTGGCCACTGCAATGAGAAAATACACTTACTATTATTATTAATATTATTATTATTATTATTATTATTAATAATTTTTATTTATTTATTTTATTTCATATAAAGGATGTCCTTGAGGCCAGAGCCCTATAGTAGGACTATACATACAATAGCTATACCAATGAATGCTTATTAACACATAAAAAATAAATTCACAACAAACATTTTATAAGAAAATCAGTGCAGTTCAATGATATTAAATTTATAGAATATGTGTATATGAATGCAATTGTCAAAAGTTTAATTTTTTATTTTTTTATTTATTTTTTATTTTTTTATTTGGCTAAAATATATTTTACAAGCTTTTTAAAATTTAATTTAGCAGTAATAGTATTCATGATTCTTTTATTTCCAGGTACTTAGCTACTGGCAACAGCTTCAGATGCTTGAGCTTTCAGTTTAAAAGAGGAGAAACAACAATCGGCAAAATTGTGGATGAAGTGTGTTCGGCAGTATGGACAACACTTCAACCTGAGTTTATGCCTGCACCTCAAAGGAGTTATGGGAGAATATTTCCGAAAGATATTTGGAACTCTGGAATATGCCTAACTGCATTGGTGTCATAGACGGGAAACACGTTCGTATCCAGTGTCCGAGAAACAGTGGTTCATCCTTCTATAACTACAAGGGCTATTTTTCTATTGTTCTATTAGCTTTGGTTGATGCAGATGGGCTTTTCATTGTTATAGAAGCTGGTGACTATGGCAGAAATAGTGATGGTGGCGTGTTGCGAAACTCAGCCTTAGGAAGAAACCTTCAGCAGGGCACACTGAATATACCTGATCCCAAGAGGCTACCGAAAGATGATGATCACTGTTCACCATTTCCTTATTTTTTCGTTGGTGATGAAGCTTTCCCATTACAGAAGCATATCATGAGACCCTATCCGCGAAGAGAACTTACAAATGAAAGGCGGATTTTTAACTATAGGCTTAGCAGAGCTAGAAAGAGTGTAGAATGTGGTTTTGGAATGCTTGCTTCTAAATTTAGAGTTCTCGGTACAGCTATAGCCTGCAAACCTGATAAAATAGACAACATAATACGAGCAATTTGTGTCCTGCATAACTTCATTAGACTAAAAGACGGCGTTTTTAGTGAACCGAATGTAACAGATAAGGATGAATATATTGACAATAGGATGCGTGTGTTGCAGAGATTGCAACCCTGCAACAGAAGAGCAACAGTTGAGGCTGTTGAATTAAGAAATCACTTGTGTTCTTACTTTATAAAACCAAACGTAGCCCTTTCTTGGCAGAATAAGTACGCTATAGAATAAATATAAATATACCTGCACTATACATTATCAGTAATTCTGGTTGCGCAAGAAATGTTTATTCTTACATAATTAAACATGTCATTACTGTACATGGACCTAATTAATAAATATGTTACTGAATGTATGTTACTTACCATTTACATTTAATTCTTTGGACACTGCATGCCACGCTTTATCCACCTCGTTCTTATTCGAATGCCCTGGTAGCGAATAATCATATATTATTCGATATTTCTCCACGGATTGCACTAATTTAATGTTGATTTGTTCTTCATTCATGCTGACACTTGTGTTCACGTGCACTGCTCAGGAAAAGCAGGAACATAACTATACGAGAAAGTGTTTGCTTAAGACATGAGGCATAGAAATGGAACATGCAGTGTCTTATCGCTCGTGTCTGCAGCAGGACGCAGACCGGTGTGCGGCGATTTTTGTTTTTCCATTGCTTATCACTGTGCTCCTTTCTGATGCGTCATGTCTCTGTGTCGCTGACGTGATTTGACGTGTGACCGACAACTGTAGTCAGTGAAGAGCTGTCAAACAAGGTGGAAACATGAAAATAAGTGCCAGTATGTGTCTTCAACGTGAAAGAGCGCAATATCAGCATGCGAGTGAGTTCGAACGGTTTTCGGGAAGCGGGTCCGACATACCGTGACATTTCGACGCGTACAGAGCATGTTCCTAGGACAGTGATGCATGTGTGGAAGGAGTGAACGTACGCAGCGATGAGCGGGTAGTGGATCACAAATAAGACCTCAGCACGGTACGGCCGCCATCTTGTCCGCATAGTCATAACGGACCGTACAGCTTCGTCAACACTGTCAGCTCGACGCTGGAGCACTACAACAGGTGTGAACGTGTCTGCAGCGACGTTTCGACGTTTTCTGTTGCGGATTGGACTGGTTGCACATATGCCACTGCGTCGGTTTCCATTTTCCAGAACTTACAAACGCTGTCACTGGCGTAATGAAAGACAAGTATTTTCCGACAAGTCCCGCTACAACCTGTCCTACAATGATAGCCGCATATGTGTTCAACGCTGCCGTGGTGAGCGCAATTTGGCAGCCTGCATTGTTAAGTGGCATAGCGGATAAACACCGTCATGGTTTGGGGCGCCACCGCGTACAACAATCGACTTCTCCTTGTACAAATTGAGCGTAATCTGAACAACAACCGGTACATGAGGAAGATTTTAGAACCCGAAGTACTCCCCCTCTTTCAGGCAACTTCACATGTCACTTTTCAACAGGACAATGCCCAGCCACATGTGGCGAGAAATCCGTAAGCCTTCTCTAGAAGAACGATACAAAGACAAGAGAAGATACCGAACATGAGCGCAATAACTTGCCGTAGAAAATTAAAAGAATTATGTGGGGAGAAACCCCTTTAGTCTCCGAACTCAAAGAACATTTAGAAGATTATCAGAAACTGACTTGGTACTAACAGTACAGCAAGCAGTACACACAAATGGCAGATTGCCAAGTGTTCCGCCATGTAGATACTGAACAAATACTAACAGAAACAGAGATCCTTTGAATATTAAAAAAAATGATCTTTTAACATTATCGTAGGGTAGAGATTATGCATCAGATAATACACTGACTTGAAAAGTAAATACACAGCAAATTGCAAGTTAACAAATGTAGAATATAGGGCAGGCAGATCCCGGTCTTGAAAACTAAGAATGGGCGAGGGGTTTCGTCGTGCTGACCACATGACACCTCGCAATCTATAGGCCTTCAAGCTGAGCTGAGCAGTGGTCGCTTGGTTGACCATGGCCCTTCGGGGTTATTGCGCCATGGAGTTTGTTTGTTTTTTAGGTCAGAGAGATAAAGTTATTTTGGCTTTGAAAAATCCCCAATTACTAAATGCTAATCCCGCACCAATTCAAGTAAGATATTATAAAGAAAGAGGAAGAGGGAAACCTGCTCTATAGTATAAGACGAAACAGTTTTTGGGGACTAAAATTCCAATAATATGTGATAGGCTCACTCTATAAACATAGGTATATTAATATTAAAAGAAATCACTGACAGCAAAGGGTAAGAGATCCGAGGATTACACATTTAAAATCCACACTAGATTAAAATTACGAAAGGAAGAACCCACTAACGAAGCTAATGCGAAGAATTTGGGAGTCTACACGGTACCTAATGGCAAGTTTATATTACGGACCAGTCCAGACAAAACACAGTAACACGTTTCATAGTCTGGCACTTGAGTTACAGAAATTAAGTTACACAAGAGAAACTTGAAAATATAGAATTACATGCTTAACTTACGCTGAAAGGGGAGATAAAACACATTTTACTTATAACGTACATTTACACGGAATAAAATAACTTCTAAACCAGGGTAAAATTTCTCCATATGCAGGACCTTATCCGCTTCTTTGCCTGCCCGCAACGCATACATTCGACCGTCAGCGCCCGTGCACGCACATCTTTTTCTTCGTACATTTTTGTACTTCACAAAGCGTTACGTTTATTGCTACGTTGTACTTTGAGTACCTAACATATGGAACGTTAGTGTTGAATAATGGCTCGATGACATAAAGTGTTGGCTGGAACACGCTGGTTCCAAGTGGCTCAAGACCAAAGACGATGGGAGCATATGGAAGAGGCCTATATCCAGCACTAGATTGAAATCGGCTAGAAAAGACGAAGAAGAAGAAGAAGAAGAAGAAGGTGTGCTATGGTGATATATTTGACCGTGTTCAAAGTAATTCCTATCCCGCTCGATTGAACAGTACATCATCAGTATTCTGAACAAATCGTCTATTTAGACGGTTAGCGTAACTTTACGTCGGTTGTGACCTGCTCATTTCTTTCTACCGTACAATTGTCCAACAAAAGTGCGCAAGCGCACGGACGAACTGTAGAATTTGTATGCTCGGAATACTAAATCCACACCTAATTCAGCTATTGTTCAGTCCGACTTTTAACACTACCAATAAGAAACATTTCCTTCTTATTATTTTTTAAGCATATTGCCAAAATAAATTACCTTGTATGTGTACAGGTATTTACTTTCACATCTACTCCCACAAAAGAGTGTAACAATACTTAAAGGTTAGGGAGTCTAGGTATCCTTTCTCTAATTACACTCTTTACCTCCTCAGGATGTTGATAATAGTTCAGTCAGTCGAATTCAGTTTGAAGAGATAAGGGAGAAATGCATTTATTATTAATTATTATACGTCGAACCGACACAGACAGTCTTTATAACAAGGTACAGCCCCAGCATTTGCCCGGTGTAACAATGGGCAACCACTGAAAACCATTTTTAGGGATGCCGACAGTGGGATTCGTACCTTCTATATCCCGAATGCAAGTCCAATTTCAACACAAGAAAAGCCGCGGGAACTGCTAGTACAAAATGACAAAAATCACCATGGAAGTATAGGATGTAGGGTATGTTTCATTTTCCTATGGAAAATGGCATTTCCTTCAGATATTCCCCTTCACACTTCGCAAGAGTGTCACGAGATGTTACATTGAAGAGGATCATGTGATATGTTGTAGCACAAGGAGTTCTGTGATTGACGAGAAACTCTGAAACCAGTAAGGATCGATGTACAGGCGCGTTGCCATGGCAAAAGGTATCATTGTCCACTTCACCACAATTCAGGCCGGTTACGACACACAGGCCCCCGCAAAATAGCCTGATACGACTCATTGTTTACTGTTTTAGCGTCAAGAAGGAGATGTGAATGGGCATTTTCCTGCGAATGGGAAAAATAAAAGACTAAAGCGTGAATTGATTTCTGCTGCGATTCTCCCTATGTTCTTCAATTGTAGGTTTACTGTAAAATGTCCTTATCATTCTAAAAGTCTCCGAATGGGTTTCTCTTTTGCTCTAAATGCTGACATAATGTAACGTTTGCACTCTGCTCTTGAAAATCCATGTATCTAGCTTCGCAGCATAAAGACCACTTAACATTTCACGGAGACACCATTCTGATAATGGAGAGAATGGATGGCAGGATGCATTTCAGATACAGTAATTTAAACGACATTGTCATAGTTTACCGGTTGCGTGAAGTCACCAAACGTTTGAATCAGACTCATTACAAGTGCTGTGGGTTCTATGGGTTAAGTACTTGCTATCAATACGTTGTCATTGCCACACAGCTTAAAATCCAGAAATGCAGTCGCTTAATTGCGGCCAGTATCCAGTATTCGGGAGATAGTTGGTTCGAACCCCACTGTCGGCAGCCCTGAAGATGGTTTTCCGCGGTTTCCCATTTTCAACCAGGCAAATGCTGAGGCTGTACCTTAAGGCCACGGATGATTCCCTTCCACTCCTACCCCTCTCCTGTCCAATCGTTGCCAAAGACCTACCTGAGTCGGTGTAACGTAAAGCAACTATTAAAAAATCCAGAAATAATGATATATTATGTGTATTAACGTTTCTATCAACAATGTTTGAAATTATTCCAACTCTTTAGGCTTTTTCAATCGCAGAATTACTACCGTTTCATCCCAGTGTGCAGTGTGCTCGCCAATTAGAATGTCAGCATATCTCCAAGAATTTGGCGGCTAGTGCAAACCTACTTCGAAGCACATGCAGTACAATGCATTAGGAAGTATATGTACAACCACGTGCTTTTTTTCCTTCCTACAACTTGTTTTACATCACACTGACACAGATAGGTCTTATGGCCACGATGGGACAGGAAAGGGCTAGGAGAGGGAAGGAAGCGGCCGTGGCCTTAATTAAGGTAGAGCCTCAGCATTTGCCTGGTGTGAAAATGGGAAACCACCGAAAACCACCTTCAGGGCTGCCAACAGTGAGGTTCGAACCCACTATCTCCCGAATACTGGACACTGGCCGCACTTAAGAGACTGCAGCTATCAAGTTCCGTCCACCACGTGCTATGTATGCCTGCTTTTGGCTTTTGTATCAACTAGTAAGTATATAAAGTTCTTGTTTCGATTTTTATGTCATTCTTGAGCTATAATTCTACCGACTGAATTATATTCATATTTTCAAAATGAACTGTTCGACACTGATAATCATTACTTCTAGCCACACACTAGTTCTCACTAGATGACAATTATTTCACTTTCAGTCTCTGAGGTATTATCTCAAAATTATATACATATACCTGCTGTTAAAATGTGATAGCTGAGTGACATAGTCACTAGCATCTCACTTAGACGGAGGCAGTTCAAATCTCGGAAAATAAATATTATGCATTTGGTGTACATGAAACCGAAAGACACATCCCTATGATATGTATATCACGTAAAACTAGAAAACCCATGGCTATGATCACGATATTAAAACTTACGTAAAATCACAATAAGTCTGGTGCTTTGCTCCTTGTTACTTTAACTGATGAAATACGACTAAATTGCAGAAACTCAAGTAACTGGGACTCATAATCTACAGTATGTTTCTTAAAGTCACAAAAATAGTATACTAACCCAAGAACAAACGGCATGGCATAGATTTCCAACGAATAGAATAAATTCGACAAGTGACAAAATAAGGGGAATATATCAGGATAGATTTACAAAAGATGTAACAAAGTAACACATTATCGCTCTCTTTGTAAACATTATAATTCAGCAGAACTAATTCTACCCATGATGAAGTGCAGAGTGGAACTGATGAGTAGGCGGAAAAATGTTACTGTATATCCAGGTAGTTGGCGTTAGAAATGTCTATGAACTGTATATTACAATACATCACTAAAAGTCAGACTCCTGCATTATTGTTATAAATTGGGAGTAGCAAAAGAACTGGAAATATCATTGGGAGTAAAGCTATCTCAATGGTGCAGTCTGTCCTTTTGTTCCGAAGCAGTAGGTTCGAGTCCGAATACGGCTGAGGATGTTTAAATGGAAAACTCCTTGTCGTCGTCCTCCACCACATTAAAGAAATTCTGTAGACAAAACTCTGACATCTGTGAAGTTAAAACTGACACGCAGGCATCCTAATTGATTCAAATAAAAATCATGCACATGCACAGTAGCCGGGACTAAACGATTATTATTATTATTATTATTATTATTATTATTATTATTATTATTATTATTATTATTATTATTATTATTAGCGTAATATTTGACGGCAATGAGTAAATGACACCATAATGATACCGTGGGAAAAATCATACTCAAGATACTCACAGAAATATAGTTCGCTACACTGTATGAATCGCGTAGCTCTGCGTTACGTAGTTGTTATTTCCAACCCCTCTGTGGGTACCGCTGAAAATATTTTCCCATGGTTTCCCATTTTCACATCAAACAAATGCCACGCCTGTACCTTAGTTAATTAAGGTCATGGTTGCTATCTTCCCAGTCATAACATTTTCCGATCCCACTGTCACTGAAAAATTAAATATGGGATTCACTTCACTCCTTTAATACCTTAAAAGCTTCAAGGTGGACTTGAAAATGAATCGTCCCTAAAGTACAAATAGTATTGGAATACTTCCAACTGTTTGAGGGAAAATATATTTCCTTTTTCAGAGCACATTTTAATAAAGTAAAATACTTTTTGGATACACTTGCAAGACTTTATTGTAGGTACTAGTGTAGTGTTAGTAACGTACACAAAAATGCAATTTCACTTAGCACTTGTACGTAGTTTTTATTTCAACATAAAGGATTGTTCACAAAGTAATACCTTTCGTGTAAACTGTGCCTTAATTTTTGGTAGAAATTTTATTTTTTACATGTGGCCAGTAGCTGACAGGATCCTTGTTAATGATCTGGCAGTGGTGGTGGTGGTGATTATTGTTTTAAAAGTAAGTAGCCTGTAACTGGGCAATCATCCTCTATTAACACTAATCAGAAGGAAAATGAATGAGGTCCAACACTTCGAAAATTGAAGGTATTAGCAAAAGAAAGACAAGGGCCACGAATAGCTTGAAAATAAAAGACTCATTATCCTTCACTATCAATACCGCCAAGGTCGGAAAAGAACCAGAGTTGATCAAGGGAGGTCGGATATGATACATGAAAATGAGAAGCCTGGCACAAGTAAGTGGAAGCAATGCCAGGACACAGTTAAGTGTCCCAAAGTCACCAACGAACGCTCGGAAGTTAGGAGCCCCTTGGGCCCCCTTTTAGTCGCTTCTTCTGACAGGTACCGTGTGTGTTATTCTACCACCCTAACACACGGAGTTGAACTAACATGAATTACGTTCTGAATGAAGTACCTCTTTTAATTCCTAGGTGAAACATGAAGCCTTGACGAAATTTCTCGAGATTTTTCTATCCATTGCCAATGATTCAATTTCTATCCGTGTTTGGTTGCCTCCAACTAACTTCCTCTCTTCCAGGTGATCCTTGGTCTGCCTTCCCTGTGACTACTTTGCGGATTCCAGTTCAGTGCCTGCATTGTGATACTTTCTTGTATTCTTCTCCAGGTGTGGCCCGTGGTTTCCCATTTTCACACCAGGAAAATGCTGGGGCTGCACAAGGCAACGCCGCTACCATCCCAGTCCTATCACTTTCTCATCCTAGCGTCGCCGAAAACCTTCGATCTACAGTATTTCTGCGAAGTTAAACTACTATCAACAACAAGACTGACTTGAGGCCTACCAAAGGTCTTTGTCTGAGATGGTCTTTGGCCACCATATTATCACTATGAACTTGAACATAACAATCATTTATAAAAGCCTTGTGGTAATATCTTAAGTCAATTTCCAGGTCTCGCTTCTGTACAATAATATAGATTTAACATTTGAGCTGAATATTTTTAGCATCGTTTATGTGCGAATGTGAGGGAACCTCCATACCGGTCGTAACTGTGCAAAAACTCCTTTTATTTTATTTATACGACTCACCGCATCCTTAACAGCACATCCATCTTGACTGACCAAGCTTCCTAAGAAACAACATTTCTCTACTCTTTCTATATTTATTGCATCTAGTGTAGGGCCAGGTTAGAATTGTTACGTTGGTTTATGCGGATTTACTTGGTAGTGTCCGACTCGTTGGCTGAACGGTCAGCGTACTGGCCTTCGGTTCAGAGGGTCCCGGGTTCGATTCCCGGCCGGGTCGGGGATTTTAACCTTAATTGGTTAATTCCAATGGCACGGGGGCTGGGTGTATGTGTTGTCTTCATCATCATTTCATCCTCATCACGACGCGCAGGTCGCCTAAGGGAGTCAAATAGAAAGACCTGCACCTGGCGAACCGAACCCTTCCTGGGATATACCGGCACTAAAAGCCATACGACATTTCATTTCATTACTTGGTAGTTTTTTACTTTGTATCTTTCATCTACTTCTTTAGCAGTCATTCAATATTTGATTTCAATATCACGAAAACGTTTTCCAAGATGACAGAGATCATCCGCGAAATCCAGTTCATCCAATCGGTTATATAATATCCGGCGAATGCCCCAATTTCTATTCGTTGCTTCTCTCGAGATACAGTCCATTGACATGATAAATAAAATTGGTTGCAGGAACCATCCTTGTCTTTCTCCGGATTTCATAACAAAAGTGTGAGACAGATTTCCTCTATGCTCTACTTGACAAGTATATCAATCGAATATTACCTGCGTAAGGCAAGGGGCGGAGGTTCGTAACTTTTCCATAGTTCTCCAAATATTCCTCCGTTTAACATGGTCAAGGGCCTCTTCAAAATCAACAAAAAGCTTACCCAAATTATTATTTCTGATACTCGGAAAACTTCAATAATTACACAGGTCTACAAAAATTTTATTTTGAGACCTCTTTTGGACTCAATAACTGATTCAAAGAGTATTAGTTACAGGAATGGATTCCAATTTCCTGTAGCACATCTAGTTCTTTTGAGCTATATATAAGATAAATCTTTAAAATATGCTTCTACTTGAAAATATCCATTACACGTCAACCGTA
Source organism: Anabrus simplex (assembly GCF_040414725.1). Lineage (NCBI taxonomy): Eukaryota > Metazoa > Arthropoda > Insecta > Orthoptera > Tettigoniidae > Anabrus > Anabrus simplex. The sequence continues at coordinate 1,174,910,537 of NC_090265.1, read as the reverse complement.
TGCCCAACGTAATATAAAAACAGCAATGAAATACACATTGTATTGTTTCCTTATATGAGACAGGGTTAAGTACGTGAAAATATAGAACACATTAACTTAAGACGTATTGTAACACATACATTTCAAAGAGAAACGGATTTAAAAACCAATTTGTGTTCACGTGTGTGATCAGTCAATTGAACCGTTGTCTCATGGATGAAAAGTTTTTATATCACTTTTTCTCCTGTTCACTCCAGCAGGATCATCACGTTTTAGCACACATGTATTTCACCGCCCTTGGTACCGCCTTCCAATGTATTTAATGTATCTGTGAAACTTCTCAATCTGTTGTTCACTCTCTGCTTGGAGGTTTTCTGGAAAGTGGTCTAAATGTGAGTGAATAAAATGTAATTTGAGACGCATGTTACATCTTAAGGCTTGTTGTTTGCATGTTGCACATAGTTTGGGTCTTAACTATTTGCAAAGAACTTACGGACAACTTATTTGAAGCCAATCCAGGTTTCCCTTTCTGCAGGAGTCGTACGTGCTTCAAAACGTTAATCTTTAAATAGTTCCTTAATTTGCGAAAATTCCTTCCTTGATCTTTTCATCTGATGGTGCAGAAAACTTGTTGGTAAAGTACTTTAAACAGCTGCCAGCCCAATCACAATCTTCATATGACTCGACTAGCACAGGACTTGGTTCAGAATACGGTATCTCAAGGTTCATAGGAGGTTCAGGTACAGGAGCATCAGCGCCATTGCTACAGGCCTCCCATCAGACTCCAGGTCAGGATAAATCATGCCATTGTTGTTTTTGTATTGAATCCTTTTGCTTTGCAAATACAAATATAACAATCGTACAGGGGTTTCCTTGGAACCCCAAAATTATTTCCCTCTGACCAGTTTCTTAGCTCTGCAACACAAGCAGTGGACACTTTATGAGGGCCCCAGGTTTTATCCTGATCCCCCAGCTTCAATCCAAACTAAGCGAAATAAACACTATGAATGAATGGGGTTATGTTCTGTGTGTTGTGATCATAATACGCCCAAAAATAAAAGAAAATACCTAGGTATATTTGGATCGTTTAACCACTTCCTTCTTTGTATAGTTATAACACAACAAATATACTAAAACAAACCAAACAGTCCACTGAAACACTCTTCTAGACATGCATTAGAATATCTTGCTCAGCACAGGTTGAAATAACTTCTACCCAGTATCCACCATTACAAGAGTGGAACGTGCTGCCATCTGGTGATATATTGCGGTCTGCCATAACAAAATTACGCAAAATGAACCAATTTAGACGGGTTGTTTACTTTCGAATAAATATGTATTTATTACAAGTTGCTTTGCGTCGCACCGATTCAGATAGGTCTTATGGCGACGATGGGACAGGAAAGGGCTAGGAGTGGTGTGAAAATTGGAAACCACTGAAACCCATCTTCAGGGCTGCCGACAATGCGGTTCGAACCCGCTATCTCCCGAATACTGGATACTGGCCACACTTAAGGGACTGCAGCTATAGAGCTCGGTAAAATAAGTATTTGTGTTTCTATTTCATTATCTTGTTAGTCAGAATTACTGAAATGCTAAAACCTTGTATGTGATAGGACAAAAGCAATAGCATTTTTGGATTCAGATGAACAAATTACACATAAAACAGGAAACAAAAACCAAAAATGGAAAACCATAGTGACCTGTAATTCTTAATGTGTTAGTCTGATCTACAGTGGAACGACCTTCTCTGAAACCTGCTTGTTCCTGGCGGAGTTTCCTTTCAACGGAATTGGTTATTCTGTTCAGTATGGCTCTTGACAACATTTTCTGCCATATGAAAGCAGTTATTACAATCATCCACTCCTCTGCAAGGTGTTCTTCGTTCCATATTTGTGTTTTAAGGGACACCACGATTTCTGCTGTTAGATATGGATCAGCCTTTAGGTCTTGTTGGATAAAGTTATGTACAGTTCTTTCAACCTGCCAGTTTCATACAGTACATGGTTTTCACATTGCAAAATCCAATTCATGTCCTGTATTTCATTGCAAAAGTCATCTCTATAAAATCCGGCATATGTTTCGTCTGGTTTCTGTGAATTATTGGTCCACATAATCCTAGTCGAATGGAAGGGCTACCGCAGATCTTTTCTATAGAAAATATCTCCTTTAGCCTTTAAAGGCACTTATTCACTACAAGGAAGTGGTTTATTTCTTATTTAACCCCCTAGAAGAAGGGCTACCTCCTCCGCCAGATTTGCCGTACCAAAGGACTCCTTCACCGCTGTTGCTGCTGATGAGGTTAATCGTCACTTTTCAGGGTTCCTGTAGCGTTCACAGCTACCGCAATTGCCCTAGTTTAGGTTACTAGCTGAGCATTGTGTAGTCGAACTGGAACAAAGGATTTTCGATACAAACCTACAAAATGGGTCTTAAAACATGGATTTTTCACTTCCAGGTGCCTTTGACTCTTGTATTTACTATCGCCCTGCATCAGACCAGTTCACTTTGTATTCCTATATTAGCCAGGTCACATGTGTTTCCATGTAAGGTCAATGAAGATTTGTACACTAAAACGTGACAAATTAACATGATCAGTCGATAGTACAGGAAAAACGTATTGATTTTCAAGTGTTATCCATGAATGAGTAGAATTTGTTAGCAAAACACTTCTTCAATTCCAACTTTTTCATCTAATATTTCAAATTAATCACTAATAAAGTTCAGAAAAGGGAGCTAGCTCATGCCATACTTTTAATGAACGCTTCTGTTAAACCGTCAAGGACTTCACTTATCTCGTTCAGAAACTTCTTAAATTTTTAGATGGATATCAGTAACTAACGACGTGTTCATTATTAATTTAATCTGAAACTTTCCTTTTAAAACTTTTGTTCTTCTATGTCGTAAAGCATTTAACTTCTGCTGTACGGAATACTAATTACAGAAAGAGAAAATTAATCACTTGTATTCCTCCATACAATTCTGCAGTATCCTGATAACATACTGGCACCAGATTAAACCTGGAATTTTCTCACCTCTTTCAGTCAGTTACGTATTATTCCACGAAATAAAATCTTGTACCATGAAATTTAATTGCATAAATTCACTATCAAGTTTTCGTACGTTAGCTACTGTAGGGACGAGTTTAGAAAAAAGGTATTACTAATTAAATGGTCACATGCACCTTAGGCCATAGAAAATTACACCACCTTATAAAAGTGTTCTTCCACCAATCCTTCAGTGTGCCTAACTCCTGAAACTGTTCGAGTTATTCAATCCACATAAAAATGCATTATCTTCTTTCTAAAAGGTTTTGATTGATATGTTTTCAAAATTCTCATTGTGAAATATGCACTAAACTATCATCTTCAATATAACTCGCAGGATTTGTAACATTCTAAGTGCTTTTTGTTCAGTCAGTAGTCAGATAAACAATCTGTACCTCAATGTTTAAGATGGAAAGTACATACATTTTTAGAAAATCGAACTAATGGCATATTATTTCAACAGAAAATATTTCCATAACGGACTTTATATTAAAGATGGGGATAAAGCTTTTTATTATATTCAGCACTTATAAGGACAGTCATACAAAATTTGTCGCAGTTATTTTGAAAACTATAGAAATGATGTTTAAAATGTTCTTAAAAATACTTATTTGAGATGAAAAGGTGATAAATGTAGGCGTGGAAGGCTGTATTTGGTTTAAATACCACTAATTGTGATTATATTCAAGAGGACAAATTGGGGAAAATATTTGTTTATAGGAAGGGGAGTTAGGGATTGGAATAACTTACCAAGGGATATGTTCAATAAATTTCCACTTATCATTAGTGCATGCGGGACACATATTAAGTAGAAATTAGTGGGCTGAAGAGCCACTTGATATATATATCTGGAAAAAATCACAGTTACAAAGGTCATAGCTCATTTTGTTTTTAATAACAAAAAATTGGGAAATCGATTATTTTTATCGTAAAAGGTGAATGTCTGCCTTAAGAAGAGTTTGGTTTCGAGTTTCGAGAGCGTGCAGCACCACCACTATCTTCATATTTAGGTATACTCCGATAACTGGCCACTTATTAGAATGGAATTTGTGCAATTTGCTTCTTATGAGGCTCATGGCTTATCTGGTTGACCGCCTGGTTTGTCATTTGTTGGTTTCGAATTAAGAATGTAGATATAAAAACTGATGCCTCTATAAAATACGATCATCTGCATCAAGTGACTTACGTTACTCTGATTACTTTTTGGTTTCCTCTCCTCAAAGATGACTTTTCTGGAAAGATTTACGTTAAACTACAAAGCAAACGTCAACCTACAAAAAGACTAATTCTCGTCATTTTCCAGACCTCTAATAGCACCTCCCAACCCTGTGAAATATAGTAAGGTGTCTATTCGGAGGCCCTGGATTCGATTTCCGGTTGGTCCAAGAATTTTAATCCTAGGCTAAGTGCTGGAACGGAGTTCACTTAGTCTCGCGATATCAACTTAGGAGCTCTGGGATATGAGAGGAAGCGGTCATAGTCAAGAAATTCAAGTAATATGTCTGACGAAGACATCGCGCTGATCACGTGACGCTACAATAACTGGCAGACCAAGTCTTTTAATTGTCTGTGTATTCTATATTTTGGATTTCATTTTTGAAATACCTTCTACTTTATCCAGTGTACTGAAAATGTTGACAGAGAATATAATCGAATTCCTTTATCCAGGTCTTGAAGTTTATGAATTGCTAAGTTTAGCCTTCATGGGAAAATATAATTAAAAATTATTGTTTGTATGCATGTTTTGTTCTGATGGGATATCTTTGGAAATTCAGGCTCCATGGCTAAATAGTTAGCGTGCAGGGCTTAAGTTCAGAGGGTCCTAGGTTCGATTCCCCACGGGGTCGGGAATTTTAAACTTCATTGGTTAATATCAATGGTTTGGGGAGTGTGAGTGGCATCTTCATCATTAGAAATTCATCATAGGTAGGGTTTCATCTTCATAGACGCGCAGGTCGCCTTTACGGCGTCAACTCGAAAGACCTCTACCATATTATTTTTCAAAAGCTGTCAACTGGGATAAAATTTCGAAAGACGTAAGTTTACAGATCTACGAGTATTATTTTTGTCATATAACATATACATTACTTTTAAAGTGCATAGCAAAGGTAAGCAATGGAAAATACGTTACCTTCACGGCAGTTTTATCAAAATTTAGTAACTACTAGCTGTAGTACCCGGATTTGCCCGGATAGTTTCTGAATATTTACCTTTAAGATTTGCATGATGTGTGATGTGAATTTTTATAGAATTCCTTTTTGACTTGCAGATTGATATGTTATGATCGATTATGTAGTTTTAAAATTATTTAGATGTGTTTGATTTCAAGTTTTAGATTATTTAGTTTTCGAGTAAAACTTCGTCCTTATGGAAGCTCGAATCGACTGGGAAGTAATTGATCCTGTCAAAAATTAATAAGTGATAACTATATGTATTTAGCCGTCGCACTATAGATACGATGTACAGGATTTCAACTGTTAATGAGACTGTCCCCCTCCCGCCCTCCACCACTAAGAGATATAAAATCTGGATTGTCACCATTCATCTCAGTGACCCAGAAAACTGTAGATTCGACACTGGTTTCGATTATTTTTATATCTCACTCCCCCTCACCCACACCCCAAAGGGGGCTGAACATGAATTTAAAAATTTCGGAGTGTCACTAATTATTTCAGCTACCACGAAAACTATGGATTCTATAATATTCTAGATTATTTTTATACCACCCCCCTCACCCCCTGCCCATAAGGGTGCTAGAGGTGTCTTACCCTCACGCGGTTTGTCTTCTGATACTAATTGATAAGTGTACCAAGTTTGGTGAAATTGCTCCAGTGGTTTAGGAGGAGATGTGTCATTTACACACCCACACCCACACTCCCACGCACACACATATATAAAATTTTATATATAGTAAGAAGAAGATAATATTTTTATATGTAGTTTTTTATTAATTTTATATCTCACCCCCTTCGCTCCCCACTTGGACTTGCAAAAAATCCGGAGTAATACTATTCATCTCAGAGACCCTGAAATCTATGGATTCGAAACTTTTTAATTATTTATATATTTCACCCTTTGCTCCCCACCTAAAAGGGGGCTGGACTTCAAAAAATTCTAGAGTATTACTTTTCAACTCAGCGACCCCGAAAACTATGAATCCGACACTATTCTCGATTATTATTGTAACTACACCCCCCGACCCTCTCCCTTAAGGGGGCTAGGGATGGCTTACCCCCCACAGTGATCGTCTCCCGATAGTAAGTAATACGTGTACCAAGTTTGGTTGAAATTGCTCCAGTGGTTTAGGAGATGTGTCATTTACACACACTTCCATTTCTATATATAGTAAGATTTTTATACTCGTACTTCACCCCCTTTCCATCCCCGCCCAAAGGAGTCCTATGAGTGCCTTACACAACAGTATATTTTTCCAGATATTAAGTCTTATTTGTACCAATTTTGGTTGGCAGCTATGCCCAAACGTACATACATAATCTCACTGCTCTAGAATCCTGGATCTGACGTTGCCATGGTTACGGCAGTTCATTTCTTTATCCGATTCCTAGAGCAGGGGTAGTGTGGTGCCAATATCTCCGTAACGGTTGGTTTAAGGGCCTTAAAACATGGTTTTCGGGCCCGTAGGGCTTACCGAGGTTTGTTCTTTGCGTCCAGAGGATTAAATTGAGCTTTGTCTCGTCCTTATACGACAAATTCGATATTTTGCCTATAATAGTATAAGAGAAAACGGTTTTCCTATAAAACCCCCGTCTTTTCGAAGATTTTAAAATGATATGCATATAGAAACCTTCCCCGGGATGAGTATACTCTAAATATGAAGTTTGGTTGAGATCTATCCAGCCGTTTCGACGTGATGGTGGAACAAGCAGACAAACAGACACGAACAACTTTATTTTTAAGATAGTGGGACAAAGTTCTGACACCTCGGAATCTTCAGAAATATAGAAGTAGTTATTGACATAAATAAAATGGATATTATTATTATTATTATTATTATTATTATTATTATTATTATTATTATTATTATTATTATTATTATTGAAAAGCACACCCGCATACATTCAAGTAAATCTGTTCATGTCGATAAAAGAAAGGATGTATCTCATCTGCCAAGCCACTTTTACTTGACCTTCGTATAGATCACTATGTACAACTGCTGAGATATCGGATTGCTACCTTTTCTTTACAATAAAAATATGGTGAACCTCTCACTACCACACTTTTGTAGTTTTGTAAAGATTATTAATAATGTTTCTTGAAAGAATATACCTTTCTTTTAGCGATGTGATCGTCTGATCTTCACCATGATGACGTACACAGCTATATCTCTCGCATGAGTTCAAACTACATACATTCTGACTTCACTTGCCTTCCAGAGATTTGTTGAGTAAACGGGAACATACGAGAGACTGAAACTGGTACCAGATATAAGTTATAAGAACTATGCAGTGATGATCATCATACTTGAACTGTAGCGGAAAATACTATGTTTCAGGGAAGAGAATGAAATCATTTTCTTTTCATTCTGGCGTATGAAAAATCATTATCTCCATCGATAAACACGAGATAGAACGTCTTACACTGAGTCTGAGGAATTTCATCTTATCACATGTTGATCGCGGTTGCTTCGCAGTAGGTGCTTCCAAGGTAGAGGTAGGATTCGGGTTGTTCTTTCTCGATAAAATACACTGACTGACAGAGCAAATGCAACACCAAGAAGGAGTGGTTCGAAAGGGATGAAAGTTGGGGAAAAAACAGAGACGGCACGGACGAATAATTGATGTTTATTTCAAACCGATATGCAGGTTACACAATGCGCACGGCATCGACTCAGTAGGATGTAGGACCACCGCGAGCGGCGATGCACGCAGAAACACGTCGAGGTACAGAGTCAATAAGAGTGCGGATGGTGTCCTGAGGGATGGTTCTCCATTCTCTGTCAACCATTTGCCACAGTTGGTCGTCCGTACGAGGCTGGGGCATAGTTTGCAAACGGCGTCCAATGAGATCCCACACGTGTTCGATTGGTGAGAGATCCGGAGAGTACGCTGGCCACGGAAGCATCTGTACACCTCGTAGAGCCTGTTGGGAGATGCGAGCAGTGTGTGGGCGGGCATTATCCTGCTGAAACAGAGCATTGGGCAGCCCCTGAAGGTACGGGAGTGCCACCGGCCGCAGCACATGCTGCACGTAGCTGTGGGCATTTAACGTGCCTTGAATACGCACTAGAGGTGACGTGGAATCATACGCAATAGCGCTCCAAACCATGATGCCGCGTTGTCTAGCGGTAGGGCGCTCCACAGTTACTGCCGGATTTGACCTTTCTCCACGCCGACGCCACACTCGTCTGCGGTGACTATCACTGACAGAACAGAAACGTGACTCATCGGAGAACACGACGTTCCGCCATTCCCTCATCCAAGTCGCTCTAGCCCGGCACCATGCCAGGCGTGCACGTCTATGCTGTGGAGTCAATGGTAGTCTTCTGAGCGGACGCCACATACATTTTACATTCAAGTAAATTTGTAGTTAGTGGGACGCTAAGTTCATACCATTTGTATTATTTAATTTCAATATATTTGTGTTCTGTGCATTTGAGTGTCTGAGTACTAGAGATCGTCTACATTTATCCACATTATAATAACAGATTTAGTGAGTTTTACAATCTGGTGATTACCGTATTTGTCGAAATCATTTCCTTCACCATATTGCCACAAGAGAAACAAATTTAGGCCACAAAATGCTATTTTAATTGGAGCATGGAGCTCTGAACTTACTTTAACCGGCAATACGCTCACACATACAGATAATTAATGTCAAAAAACATTGATTATGTCACGCACTGTAAATGTGTTTATTATGATGGCTTCAACATTACTATTTACGATAGTTTAAGCACTAATACGTTTTTGTCAGTGCAGGAGGAGTTTATATTTAGGCTGTTTTCGACTCCTGTAAAATATGGACTAAGCAACAAAATTCATGAGTTCTCTTAACTCTTAACTTTATTAAATTTATTTGAAAGGTCTATAATTGAGTACGACTCAATTATGTGAATCCCAATGTCCACAAAAACATCGCTTATTGAGAGTCTTCAAATATCACGTAATGTTTCAGCATCGCTTGACAAAAGGATTTGGAGCAATGGATATTATTTTATTCTCGGTAGTAGTAGTCCAGTTTTAACCCCTAGGGATGATGTTCAAAAATAGATCATATTTCACATTTAGGTTATGGAAAGAAACCATCGTGTGAAATTTATACTTCGTGCGTCAAATAGCATTGGAAGGTTCAATCCCCTTTTATACCTTGGGGGAATGAAATTTTTCCAAACCTTCTCTTATTCAACATCTGTGGACATAAAAGTGACTAATGTGAAAAGGGAAATATTTTCATTCTCACGTCAAACGATTTAGGAAGAATGAACTTCTCCTTAAATCTAACCCCCATTTAACTCCTTGAGGAGTGAAATGCTTTAAAATATTTCACATTTTACGTCTAGAGCATAGAAGGACAACCATCAGGTGGAAGCCGAGCAGGTGAGATAGCGGATAGAAAAACGGCCGGGAGGATTCGTGGTGCTGATCACACGACACCTCGTAATCTTCAGGGCTTCGGGCTGAGCAGCGATCGCTTGCTAGGCCAAGGCCCTTAAAGGGCTGTAGTACCATGGGGTTTGGTTTGGTTTGGTTTGGTGGATACTTTATTATGTGTCAGAAAATATCATTTTCTGTTTTATCGTCTCGAAGTACGTTACATCTGAATATCCCATCACTAGTATAATTATACTCAAGTTTCAAACTTGTTTACAAAAGACTTTGACGTTTCCTTTTCGTTGGTTATAAATCTTGTTATATTCAAGGTAGAATCCTGTACCTTCATTCGTTCGCAAACAAAACGAGATGACTCTTCCATACTGTCTTCATTTATACGTCGATGCATCTTTGTCTTCCTTAGTCGTTTGACATTCAAAATAAATGAGGGCTAAATGAGGATCGTACTTCGCAATGTAATTGTAGAATGAAGTAGAGAAGCAGAACCTTTGAACCTTGGTGATCATGGTAATGCTATTTGACATAGCTAGAAACAAGTCAACTCATCTCCCTTGTGCAAGGAATACTTGCTCGCAAACCGAAGTTAATGATGAACACATCTTGACACTTCATAACTACATTCAGGAAATCATACCGAACGAGTGGGGTACTTGATATGGGGTCGTATATTGAAAGCTTGCATTACGGAGATAGTGGTCTCGAATACCAACTCTTAAGAGGTCCAAGATTATGTTTTGTATTCTTCCGTTCAAAACAGGTAGTTCATTAATGATGCCTGCTACCTCGCTAGTCCTAATTTTATACTTTACCATCGTCGGTGAACACCCTTCAAATATTAGAGCTACATCAGAGAGGTAATCAACCCGGTGGTGCCAGAAATAAATTAGTAGGTGGTGATTGTCTAATGTTTGTTACAAATATTTAGAATATTAGATTTATATTTAAAATATCTCTTCTAAAATATTCTTATCTTTGTATTTGTAATGTCTAAGTTTTAATAGGCGCGGTTAAGGCTATAAAACTATCTGTTACACTGGGCCAAGTTTAACTACTATACAAAATAATATGATCCTAACTTATACCTACACGCACACATCTACATAAATACATATCACTAAGCAGTCATTTACATATAAATTAAATAACCAACAGAAATAAGCTTAAATTTAAACCACTATAATAATAGTAATGATAATAATACTCCTCTGCGAACCATGTGACTTGGCCTGCGGCGCGATCAGCCATAGACGTCTTAGGTCATTTGCAATCCAGGGTGCCGGCAATATCTTTACCCGAACTTGCCTAACAGGAGCGTGTTTGTCGTACAATGGAAGGATTAGATCATCATCGAGTTTCTCAACTTTGTCTTCTAATGGAGGCTCCCCATAAAATGTATGCTATGGAATACCTAATTCATCAAATTAAAGGCTCTCTTCATCAATACATTTAAGGCCTCTGAAAGATACTATTTTAGGCATCGTACGGAATAAGGAGTGTATTAAATCATGATCAGATATTCCAGGGATGAGCAATTGTCCACATTAAATTTTCTTGTCAGGATTGTTGGTAATCATCATATCAACTATAGCGTGCTTTTATGGACAGCAAGTTTACAGTGCTGGATTATATCGTACAGATTTCGTGCTTCAGATGTATTCGCCAACAGTTTATAGTTAAAATCTCCCATAATAAACATGTCCATAGAGTGCAATATAAGAGTGTAGAATCTCTTTCAGTGTATGTAGATATTTTCTTTTTGGTGGTCGATTAACCACTGCAACTAGTACCTTCTTCCCCTGGATGACAATTTCGGCTGTCTTTTCCAATTCAATAGTGGGTGTAAATACAATTTTACTCTTGATGTCCTCTCGAATGTAAGTAAGTAGTATATATATTGTGCCCTTTTCAAGGCAACAACTGCGGTGAACTTCTTCCTTCTTCTGTACGCCGGCTGCTCCTGTAATCAATGACATTTAAATGATACTCACCGCTGCATGTAGACTCTTCTTCCTCAGTCGCGGACCGTCCGTATATCTCCGAAGATAGGCCACACGTCGATCAGGGAGTGAGGAAATGAAAAGATGGGGTAAACTAACTATAAATGACTGTACCCAAAGACTGAATTAAAATTTAAATAACAAACTGATTTATTGAATAAAGTGCAAAGTGACAAAAAAAAGTAAACTAAACTGGTGAAAATGTAAACAAAGTGTAATGAAATAGAAATTTAAAAAAATGAAGATCTGCCTTACAATAACACAAATGTCTGCCTAATAAAATTGACTGAAAGTCGATCAAAATAATTATGTTGACACTGTCTTCAAGACGATGACGTGAATAAATTCAAATACTCTGGTCAGAAAACACCATCTCATTTGAAATGTTGAATTGAAATACCTGGAAATGTCACTCAAAATAAATTAATGTAGTTGAATAATTAATTAATTAATTTCGTCATCAAATCAACACTGACTCAGAGGTGTTTATCAAATCTTTAAAACATGTGGCTTAGTTGGGAAACACCCAGCTTTAAAATAATCATGGACTGCACTAACCATGTGTAACAAATAAGGAATAATTCAAAGAAAACAGCCATGGACATCGTACTTCATTTACCACGTAACCACCATCACATTCAAACTACTCGTGGTTGAAAAGGAAATTATTGACACATGAACCTGAGTGTTACAATCACTCATTTAATTATTTCAATTTCACATGCATGACTGTGATAGCCTGGACCTCTTTAAAATGTCAATAATCATTAGGCCAAGTGCCTCATGTTTACATTTCAAATGAAAGCGATCCTTGTACATTAAAATTTTACTTAATTTGCCGCTGACTGCATTTCATTATGAACTCATTATTTCTGGTACCACCACTAGATGGAGGCAGACCCCATCTTATTAACCTCATTCATTGCGGCAATTATTATACAACTGGTTCATTAAAGATCGCTTCATTTCCTAATTTAAAATGTAGTGGATTTTAAAGGTTTGGTAATTACTGAATGCCTGGTATGAGCATACCACTACTATGGTTTTGACTGTGACCTAATCGATGATCCCTTATCCTAACACATGAAATCTTATTTACATAATTAAATCTGTTAATGGAGAAACACTGCTCCAACAAAAGAAAAATACAGAAATCAAAACTAGCCTAACTACACCTATCTATTTACATCAAATCAAATGTAAATAATTCACATACGATCACATCCTACAAATAAACGGTAATAAAAGGTACACGAAGAAAGAATAACGACTAAACAAAACTAGATCCCAACATCGCTGTCTACTGAAAATAGTAAGAATGAAATGCGCAAAATATCGGAGTCTACAGAAAAATTTTACCCCGCTACGAGTAGCAAAATATTGTGAATTTGACGGCAATCTCTAATCTCCGACGACAAATGTCTGGCCACGACACTATTTAACCTTTTGGACAATAATTACTGCTATTCCATGTCATCCATGACACTACATGACTATCAAAATACACATTGACTCGTCGCTCTGCTCACATGTACTACGGCTAGCATGTTTGCCGAGCATCTACTTTCCCTGGAATTATTTGAAACAAAATACAGGCTTCTGCCTACAATCATAACCCATGTCGTAACGTATTTAACACTCTTGGTTAAATTATTCATCTCTCAGTTCTATTTACTCATCATTATTCTCGACGTAGTACCTCATAATACAGCCTCGCTCGTATCCGGCGGGCGAAATATCTGTCGTGCACATTTCTATTTCTTACGATAGTTCATGACATGGTCCAAATATCACATTTCCATTATCAACGTAGATCATCAGGGATATTGTTCATTTAGCTCTATCTGTAGATCATTCTCTGCTTCACATATCACAAAATATCAGAGCTGACTCATCAATGGCTTCCTGTCACTAACTGTTTACTAAAATGACGAGATTGCCCCTCAAAACACAGCTATTGAAGAATGTGCAACCGCACTTACACAGAAATAAATACTCGCGTCCACCAAAATATCGTAGCAAAATACACGGGATAAGAACTACCGGAAACAGTCATCTGAAGGATGATTCCACCACATAAAACAAGCTGAGTGCGCAAAATAGCAAAATAAGCATTAACATCAACAAGGCGACGTCTACAAAATCACAACTCCAACAGAAATATCACTCAAAACCAACGATATAATAACATGATGATTATTATTGTTATTATTATAAATCGGCATTACACTCATTGAGATCAAATAATATAGCATCCTAAACTGTCAAAGTGACATACTACAGAATAATCCATAACAATACGCAAACACATCTACATAAAGGAAGTGCGCAAATAACCCTAGCTGAAAGTGCAACATTATTATTATTATTATTATTATTATTATTATTATTATTATTACTATTATAATTATTATATTATTATTATTATTATAACGATTATTAAAATGTGAATTATTTACAGTCCTACCTAACAGTCTAAGCTACATTTGATCATCGATTAGGCACGGTCCTACATATTTATTTATATTATTTTATTGATGCTCATACCTGGGTGGTGGAGGCAAGTTGGATCACCCTCCGGGCTCCGTCATGGTGAATTAGAATTCCATCTTGAAGCTGATGTGGTATTCCAAATTTTCACACACGCAAACTTGATACATTTTATCATGGCGTTACACACGCTTACATTAACATAACACACGCATTTCCTCGCACTCCAGTGAAGATTAGACGATAGCACTGCATAGACTCCTGACGTGAAGTCGGAAGTTTCCTCTCCGCTACCTGCCTGAAAGAACACCTGCTGATCCCCACACCGCTCTCTCAGTTTTTGTTTACCTAGTGGCTTGCCGGTTATTCACCTCTTCGGAACATAACAGTTTGCTCAAGGTCTTTAACACTGCGGCCTTCATTAAAGAAAAGTCATTCTCCACCCTGTCTGCTTTAACTAGTTTCTCCCGAAAAACATCTCGCTTGCCAAAACAGTTTATTGTAAGTGGTAAAAGCAAGCTAAAGTACAGTTTCCAATGATGTGGAGAAATTTATGCTGACCGTCCTCCCAAAATGAAGAATAAAATAGCTTTCCAACAAATGTCAAACTACACGTGGATTAGAAAGGTTTTATGCAGCTACGCTGAAACATGGACTTGTCCCTCTCGATTCGTAATGCGAGTTCATTTAAGCCAAGTGTTGAAAGTGTAGCCATTGCCTGTTATCCCTGCATAAATTCAAAGTAAAGTAAGGTTTGTTAAAGTGTTCATTTCTGAAATGTTACTCTCCCAAGTAAAATACATGGCTCACTCGGATGCCAACAAGTGTCTCTGATCGCTTTCTTACCAGCCAAAAGTAAAGTTCAAAGCTGACTAACTGAATTAGCTGACACACTCTAAACACACTGAAGATTCAACTAACCCACGAACACAGGATACACAGTGAAACACACAGTCACACCGTCACACTGTCACACTGTCACACACTGTCACACTGAAGATTCACCACCCTGCTCGCTGGTTATGTAATGAGTTCTCCCCCCACCTTGAAAATAGTTCTGTGGAAGGGATGTGGCGTAGTGATCTAGCACTCGGGAGCGCTTTATCATACATCCGTAGGTTAAAGTTTCAAAATTTATGTACAAAATCTTCCTAATTTCGGTCTGACTTACTTGTTATATTGCGCCGTGGGATACGATCACAGGATAATCCACACGACGGCGCGCGTCACCGGCGTTATTTTCTTCCTGCGAATGGCTCCTTCCCGCCATGACAGTTCCTTTCCTGGGCGATACTACTCTTCCGTGTGAAATTAAAATTTTATTAATTAGCCAATAATTGACCACACCTTCGCACTGATAAATTTCAAATATTATTAGGAAGTCAGGACACTGTTTTTCACCACCACTCCGGGCTTCAGATAGCGAAATACTGACTGTAGATTCCCGCTATGACAGGACATTCAAATTTGGAATTTTGTGACTGGCTGAGACTTTGGCGCTCTCCGCAGCGTGGATGCTTCCATTTCCTCCCTAGGGTTGGTGGGTATTATCGTTGTCTCTTTGTCCTTCTAAGTAGGTCAGGCCTCAACGCGTGATTTTCTCGTGAGAACCAAGTAGAAAGTTGTCACTCCTAGGCGGTACCATAAAATTTATTGGATGCAGCACTCAGGGCGGTTTACAAGTTGCTCGTGCTCTAAGAAGAGTTTCGAGGATTTTCCTTGCCGACTGACTGGCCCCAGAAAGTTCCTTTGTGACTGCTAGCTCTCACGGCCTACTGTAGTATTCGATATGCGAAATATTCAACTTTTAATTTGTAAATTAATTACGTAAATTCGCTTATGGGTGCAATATATATTTCAATTAATTATTTCTGATCAGACGTACACATTAACCAACACTGATATTAATTATATTACAATTGAACTTCTACCAGGATTGGGTTAAATTTAATAATCGAAATACAACTTTTTATTCAGTTTTCTGACCTAGAACAGCTATCGGTTACGTGCTGAAATTAAATATTAAATATTGTTACGCATACAGATGTACACTGAGTGGCCAGAAGCCACGGAAGGGGTGTCCCATTAGAAAATGTGCCATGTGTGACCGTTGAGCGTTGCGGCTAGCTGCAGCGTAGCTGAGGAGTCTGTCACTGACACCAGTGTCATGAAGATGGCAACACGTCGCGAGTTAACAGATTTTGAACGTGCGATGAACATCGGCGCATGCCGCTTAAGTCATTTGTTTTTTGCTGGTGGCTTTCCGTCGCACGGCACAGATAGGTCTTATGGCCGCATAGGTCATAGCATTGCAAAGATTACATGCAAATTCGGCTTTCCGAGGTCAACAGTGTCGAGCATGGATCTTCAATATCGCAGAGGGTGTGTTAGCACCCGCGTAAGCTGCTGCACAGGTGGACCACAGGTGCTTAACGAACGGACATCACGTCGCATCCCCAGAAGCATGCTGGGCGCTCAACGGTCTACTGTGAATCAGATCATAGCCCAGTTGAATGCTGGGAGTCCTGAACTCATTTCTATCGGGACTGTAAGGAGGCAGCTGCATCTCATAAGCTTTAGCAGCCGACGACCAACTCGTGTCCCTTTGTTGTCACCTCGACACAGAGTTCAACGAAGTGCATGGGCCCGTGAATATCGGCAATGCACCATGGAGCAGTGGTGGCGTGTGGTATGGTCCGATGAATCCCGCTTCTCGTTGTATCGAACTGATGGGTGCGTGAGAGTGTGGCGTATGCCCCATGAAGGTATGCATCCTGCGTGTCAACAAGGTTGTGTCCAGGTTGGAGGTTGCTCAGTTTTTTTTTTTTCTTTACATCGCACCGACACACATAGGTCTTACGGCAACGATGGGAGGGGAAAGGGCTAGGAGTGGGAAGGAAGCGGCCGTGGCCTTAATTAAGGTACAGCCCCAGTATTTGCCTGGTGTGAAAATGGGAAACCAGGGAAAACCATCTTCAGGGCTGCCGATAGTGGAGTCCGAACCTACTATCTCCCGAATACTGGATACTGGCCGCACTTAAACGACTGCAGCTATCGAGCTCGGTAGTTTTGGTCTTGACGGCGTTCTCATGGTCGCAATTAGATCCCATTGTCCAGCTGCAGGGAGCGCTGACAGCTGCACGTTATGTGGACATTCATTCAGATCATCTGAATGCCTTTGTGGCCGGCCCAGGGGCTCTGAACTTTGGAGCGTGGGTTGGCGACCACGGCGCCCTTAGCTCAGTCCTGACATTGCTTCCACTTACTTGTGCCAGGGTCCACACTTTCATCTATCCTATCAGACCTCCCTTGGTCAACTCTTGTTCATTTCCGACCCCGACGCTATTGGATTTGCGAGGGCTAGGGAGTCTTTCAATTTCACGCCCTTCGTGGCCCTTGTCTTCCTTTGGCCGATATCTTCATTTTTCTAAGGGTAGGATCCCTTCCGTTTTTTCCTCTGATTAGTGTTATATAGAGGATGGTTGCCTAGTTGTACTTCCTCTTAACCCTTTCGCACTCAGCGCGCCGATCTATCGGCGCGAGAGGTTATGGCGAAAACGCTCACGGCGCCGATACATCGGCTCTGTCTTATTTACGGATTTTGGTCATTTGCGTAGCTGTTAAATCGTAACAGTTGATCGTGACGGTACCTCAAAGCGTTGAATTTGCGTTTAACTCAACAGATATATCCACCAGCCCTACAAAATATTTTTATTTTCGACAAATGAAATCTGTTGACCGTGAATGTTTATGTTGTGGTTATTTGAAGTTGTTATTGAGTGGATCTGTTTTGATTGGCTTATGAATACAACAAGTTGATCTTGCTATGAGTTTTGTTTATAGTTTATTTCGTTTCTTTGGTATATCGTGTGTTCGATGTACTTCGTAAACTACAATTTTACTCCTTTTCATAACTCCGTTGTTGCACGTGCTTGCGTCATCTTTTTATCGTAATGGATAGGCCATATTCAAGGCCGAATGAGGCCGATATCCTTGAATTTTCAGATGATTTAGACAGTAATAATGACCTTCTTTTGCCGAAAGTGATTCCCGTTATGTGGGAAGTGACACGGTCGTAACTGCTCACCGTGCATCGGACCGCGAGGCCCTGACATCGATGACCGTTACATGTACACTGAATAACTTTGTGCAATGCTTCATGAGTGAATTGCAGCACACACATCATATTGATATCAAATTATTCAGAATTAAATGTTCTTTCATTCACGTCTAAGAGTAAAGAAGGAAGACGCAATAATGTCTAATTTTTCTGTCATTGAAAACAATGATTTATTTTTTAAAATTTATTTTCGAAATTTAATAATTGTTTTGGGCTTAACCAATAACAATACGTCCAAGGTATATTCATTTCTGAAATGCTCACAGTTTTCTGTATTAGTGTGATTAATTTTATTTTAATGTGTGTTAAACTCTTTACGTGTTGAATTTTTGTAATTTGCTTTGGAAAATCACAAAAATTAGTCTGAGTGTCTTCGAGCAAACACCTGCGTATAGGCTGAGTGCCAAAGGGTTAAAACAATAATCACCACTACCACCACCTTTGTGGTCCTAGAGTACCCTGACGGAGATGCCATGTTTCAACAGGACAATGTGCCATGTCACCGCTCTGTGGTGGCACGCAGGTGGTTCGAGGTGCACTCCAATGAAGTTACGATCATGGGTTGTGACTCCAGATCCCCCGATCCTAATCCAATCGAGCATTTATGAGATGCTGTTGATGCTGTTTACGCTTCATGAACCTCACACAAACTACATAAGACCAATTGTAGGTAGCAGTGCAAGATAGGGGGATCCAGATCCCTCCAAAACGATTCGAACACTGTAGAGTCGATGCCTCTCCGCACTGCTCCCGATTTGAGGGCTCGCGGAGGAACTACTGGTTATTAACATCACATTCAGTGTCTTCCCATGACTTTTGGCCATTCAGTGTATGTCATGGGTGCTATTGGGTTAAAATGAAAAATAATATAAAAATTGGCGTGGCCACGCTTGCTGTCTGCCCGTATGGCTTCTTATAAGAGGGAGTCTCCATGTAGATCTACCCAAATTTTATCTCGTAAATCTGCCTGTTTAATGCCAAAATTACGGCTTAGCCTAGGTGCTTTAAGGAAGATGTATATCTTGTAACCGAAATTTATCGTCTTAGAGGGAAATGTATAAAAGGCTAACTGCAAACGAATTAAGCATCTGAATATTTTTACTAAAGACATTCTTTCATTAAAACGATTTATCTAAAAATGGACGGTATGGAGTTCTGTTTTATGACAAATGCTATGGTGGCTGGAGAATGTTGAACGAGTCTTCATAAAGTGATACATTCCTAAACAGCCACCTTCACTTGGCGGTCACCTCAATTAAAGGCCATTTTTCTCTTTAACGGGTAATTTTACCATAAATCCTGTATGAATATTCCCTTCCTTAAGTGGTCACCTGACTTTGTGGTAAGTGGCCAGGCACATTTCACAAACTGGCCTGAATGAAATGGCCCATTATAACCATTCCGAATACTTCGTTCATCACCGACACATACACACGTTAATAATCTCAACATTTGTTTACATTAGACCGTCAAAATAGTAATGTGTTTTCTCTTTTCTGGGGTACAGTAACTACTGTTCTCCTCTTCCATCCTCTCTTCTGCGGAAAACCAAGTTATAAAATAGCCGTGAAAATGAATGGGGTGGCGTGAAGCAGCGGCAATGTGCAAACTCGTTTAAAATTGATTTCGGTTGGAGTAATAGTTGAATAGCTTGTACTGTTGTTACACTCGTTGACAGTTCAGTTGTAGTTCTGTAGTCAGTGGAAGTGTAAGCAACAATTTGTGATAAGTCAAGGTTTATTTGAGAATGAACATTTACGAGTTACAATTTGTTTTACATCGCATCGACAAAGATAGGTCTTATAGCGATTATAGGATAGCAGAGGACTAGTGGCCTTAGTTACTGTAAGCTACATCGCCAGTAGTTTCCTGGTGTCAACATGGGAAAACACGGAAAGCCATCTTCTGGGTTGCCGACACTGGGGTTCGAAATCACTATCTCCCGAATACAAATACAGCTGCGCGACCCTAAAACGCACGGCCCACTTGCCCGGTTTGAACATAATAGGGGAGGAGAAGATTGATTCTCAAAAGCAAGAAAACTTGCCGAAATTTTCAAGTGCCCCAGTATGCAATCGAATAACACATCATGCAGCCACAATTTTAGATCGGAGGTGCTCATGAAGGGCCTTTCGTCCTACAGACATACAGCATATAAGTGGGCGAGTGATCAGTGTGTTCGCTTCAGCGATAGCAACGTTGTAATTGCGTCACCACCCGTGATGTCATCATTCATTTCAATAATAACTCAGTTGTGTTATCTTTTCATTTCCAGTGGATATAACCAATTCATTTTCTATTAACTTACGTTGTGAGTCATTTCTGTTCTGTTTACGTATACGCCCTTGTCACAGGATGTACGTCCACCTCCGTAGAGTAACGGTTAGCAATTATTAGCTGTCGTTCTTGGAGGCCCGTGTTCGATTTCCGGTAATGCCAGAGATTTAAGAATAGCAGGAGGGCTGGTATGTGATTAAAATTATCCATGCAGCTCATCTCCATTGATGGTGTATTTGGAAAGAGCTGCACAGCCTCGGAATGAGGACACGAGTTTACTTAGAATGGCCAGAAATAATAAAGAGTTTGGTGCTTCAAAATATGTTTGTACCGAAATGAAATGTCGTATAGCTTTTAGTGCCGGGATATCCCAGGACGGGTTCGGCTCGCCAGGTGCAGGTCTTTATGTTTGACGCCCGAACCGACCTGCGCGTCGTGATGAAGATGAAATGATGATGAAGACAACACATACACCCAGCCCCGTGGCATTGGAATTAACCAATTAAGGTTAAAATCCCCGACCCGGCCGGGAATCGAACCCAGGACCCTCTGAACCGAAGGCCAGTACGCTGACCGTTCAGCCAACGGGTCATGTTTGTACTGTAAGCATGAGTTGAGATTTTCACTATTATAATTCGTAATATAATAAGGAGTAAAGCGGTTGAAGTGTGGCTTTTTGTTACTTTACTGTGATTTGAACGATCTGATAAACTCACCAACAATCCAATCATAACATTAGTGAGGTTATATATTTGAAGACAAGTTGTATATTTACTTGTCGTCGCATTGACTGTGTCGTTTTACCTACATTTTAAGTATGTGCATTTTTACTAGTGATGAAACTCAGTCGTTATTTAGAGGCTGCCGATTATCAATGTTGATAAGTTGGTACTATTTATAGAAACGCAATGAACGGGGAAGTCACATAGTTTTATGACACTGTGCAAAATTAAACTTACTGAAGTATGTAAATATATTACGTTTCACTGAATAAATATCAGGAATTTTACATTTCTTAGTGGAAATTCTGTCATTCCCATGCAGGAATTTGCACATCATAGTTTGTACGCTTCAACCCCGTATATTCTTACATTGTAATACCAAACTTGTAACATGTCAACTTTATTTGAATGTATAAACCAAACCAAACTCCATGGCGCTACAGCCCTTGAAGGGCCTTGGCCTAGCAAGCGACCGCTGCTCAGCCTGAAGGCCTGCAGATTGTGAGATGTCGTGTGGTCAGCGCGACGAATCCTCTCGGCCGTTATTCTTGGCTTTCTAGACCGGGGCCGCTATATCACCGTCAGATAGCTCCTCAATTATAATCCCGTAGGCTGAGTGGACCTCGAACCAGCCCTCAGGTCCAGGTAAAAATCCCTGACCTGGCCGGGAATCGAACCTGGGGCCTCCGAGTAAGAGGCAGGCACGCTTCCCCTACACCACGGGGCCGGCTCTTATTTGAACAGCACGGAAAACATGTTTAGAATAAAGTTCGCTCATCACAAAAGCAGTGGTCTGTGACTGTTCCATTCATAACTCGCGTATTCGCTGGCGCCATTACAGGTCGGATATTGTATGCGCACTGACAAGCAAACGTGTCTCTTGGAGTGTTCAGTTGCAGGTTACAGCGTAAACTGTGTACATTGGCGTCATGGATAGAATTAATCCCATGAATGTGGTAAAAATATTAGAGTCAAATTTACAACGTGTTGAATTTATAAACGCAATCGTAGTCGAGGATACTGACTTCGCGAATATGCTACATATTATAATAATGGAGAATTACAAAAGTGATGACAGGAATTCATGATGTTACGCTGGATACATAGACTGATTTTGAAAGAGAGGAACATCTTGCATCTTAAGGTGGATGTTCAACTAGTACAAGACATTCCATATCTCCAGAACAAGAAGAATCGTCTAGTCAAAGTGAGTACGAACTATGGAAAAGTCGAAGGCAAGTATTGATAATTACAGCATGCTGGGGAACATTTATACAGACTACTGCAATCCTTGCTTCAACTCCTACAGCAAACTAATGAGGCGCTATACAAGGTTAGTCACCTAAACTTTTCACCCCAAATATGTCTAAAACTGAAGGTGCAATTGATGTGCTGTTTTCACAGAAATTAAGTGTAACCAAGGGCTCTTAACTGTAGCCCATACACCGATTTTAATAATTATTAGAATATGTACTATTTTAGGAAGTCAGAAAAGTCGTCGTAATAGAAGACAGAAGAAGCAACTTGCAGGAGTCGGGATTAGTGACCATGTGGTCCCTTTCCGAGTATGTCACGCGGATGTGAAATAAGTAACACATGTGGACTTGATCCACTTTTACCTCTGGGTGTGCTTCCTGATGCCGACTTTATGTGGAGGGATATATTCACTATTGCGTGTTTTTTTTTTTTTTTTTTTTTGCTTTACGTCGCACCGACACAGATAGGTCTTATGGCGACGATGGGACAGTGATGGTCTAGGAATGGGAAGGAAGCGGCCGTGGCCTTAATTAAGGTACAGCCCCAGCATTTGTCTGGTGTGAAAATGGGAAACCACGGAACACCACCTTCAGGGTTGCCGACAGTGGCGTTCGAACCTACTATCTCTCGGGTGCGAGCTCACAGCTGCGCGCCCCTAACCGCACGGCCAACTCGCCCGGTCTTGCGTGTTTCTGTCGTGGTTGTAGAGTGGGGTGGTGTTGTGTGTTTGAAGAGGAGTCCGATGGGATAAAGGCTCAGTCCCCGAGTCAGAGGAATTAATCAATACCAATGAAAATCCCCGAGCCGGTAGGGAATCGAAAGCCTCGATACAAACCATTCAGACAAGGAGCTTAATTTTCTTCCACTTTTAGAAGGTGGTCCAAAACTACGCGAACCGGGTCAATGAACTTTAGAAGGCTGGTCATACTGAAGAAATGAAAAAAATGGAGTATGGCTTTTAGTGCCGGGAGTGTCCGAGGACATGTTCGGCTCGCCAGGTGCAGGTCTTTTGATTTGACCACCGTAGGCGACCTGCGCGTCGTGATGAGGATGAAATGATGATGAAGACAACACATACACCCAGTCCCCGTGCCAGCGAAATTAACCAATGATGGTTAAAATTCCCGACCCTGCCGGGAATCGAACCCGGGGCCCCAGTGACCGAAGACCGGCACGCTAACCATTTAGCCATGGAGTCGGACATACTGATGAATAACTTGAAAGAAATAATTCGTTGGTCGTGCGGTTGGGGGCGCGCAGATGTGAGCTTGCATCCGGGAGATAGTAGGTTCGAGCCCCACTGTTTGCAGCCCTGAAGACGGTTTTCCGTCGTTTCCCATGCTCACACCAGGCAAGTAAATTAAGAAAGCTGCCGTTTCCTTTCCACTCCTAGGCCCCCCATATCCCATCTTCGCCATAAGACCTATCTGTGTCGGTGGGACGTAAAGCAAAATTGAAATAAAATAGAAAATTTCGACAACCTTTGTCGTCCTTTTATCAGCTGTGAATTTAGCTAATCACTCCTCTTCGTGGGCAAATTTAAATAGGCTTTGTTGCTAAATCTGCACGAGAGACGTCATGCCGAGAAATCGGCAAAAACACAAACAGAGCATGGGTTTCAGCCGATGACATCGCAGCGCACTTTCCATAATGCGATTCTGTCACCTGGGATGTCGGTGTTCAAATCCCACCCCTGGCAGAGATTTTTCTTCGGTTAGTGCTCTCAATCTAGTCTTAAAACACCTACAGGTTTAGCAACACCGCCTCGCAAAGCCCATTTGAATTCACCCGGCAGCGCTCTGATTGGCTACATTCAGCAGCTTATAAAATGGCAACGACGCGAGATATCGATTTTTTTTCTTCAAATTTCCCATCAATATGATCAACTCTGTAACTCTCATATATCCAGTTCACTTTGTTTCCGACCATCCTGTATATATAGTAATAATAATGTATTTGTTTAGAATGTGCTATTTCAGAATGCACTGTATGCATCCTAATTGTGGGCGGTACCGGGCGAGTTGGCCGTGCGCGTAGAGGCGCGCGGCTGTGAGCTTGCATCCGGGAGATAGTAGGTTCGAATCCCACTATCGGCAGCCCTGAAGATGGTTTTCCGTGGTTTCCCATTTTCACACCAGGCAAATGCTGGGGTTCTACCTTAATTAAGGCTACGGCCGCTTTCTTCCAACTCCTAGGCCTTTCCTATCCCATCGTCGCCCTAAGACCTATCTGTGTCGGTAGGACGTAAAGCCCCTAGCAAAAAAAAAAAAATTGTGGGCGGCGTTTTCAGTTCGTTTCCGGAGAGGAAAAGATAAAGGAGGGTAATCAAGTACATCATTATGCGATCCCTCATTCCTCACTAATTCCCTACAATATCCTGTACCTCTCATTCTGGAGCTCGTTCTGTTGGTTCACCATTAAGCTGCGGCCTCACACAAAATCCAGATTCAACAACGAAAGCACTCGCCTGGTGTGAACACGACATACTGTATATTGCAGGGACTACGTGGGAAAATGAAGCATCGAGTTATTATGGGAGTATCCATACCACACGCCCTTTCACTAGAGTGAAACGCTTATTTAGGCAACTTTAATTTAGTCATGGGCAAGATAACTGTTCATTTCAGTGTCTCATTCTAACTCGTTTTCCGGTTACATCATGTGTTCTCTCCATTTTTGTCGGAAATAAACTGTCCAATTTATAGCTAGCAGCGGGCAATCGACCCCAAGATTATCGAGATATCATCTCCCGAGCGTTAATATGGTTAACAAGCACAAGACCGAGCTCGATAGCTGCAGTCGCTTAAGTGCGACCAGTATCCAATATTCGGGAGATAGTGGGTTCGAACCCCACTGTCGGCAGCCCTGAAGATGGTTTTCCGTTTTTTCCCATTTTCACACCAGGAAAATGCTAGGGCTATACATTTATTAAGGCCACGGCCGCTTCCTTCCCACGCCTAGTCCTTTCCTGTCCCATCGTCGCCATAAGACCTATCTGTGCTGGTGCGACGTAAAGCCAATAGCAAAAAAAGCACAAGAAGGCCACACAAGCTCGTCCTACACTACTCAAGTCTATGGAAATATTTCCGTAATCCTTATCAATCGATCGATCAATCAATCAATCGATCAATCAATCAATCAATCAACATTGATCCACATTTAGTGCTGTCTCCCACGTGGCAGATTCCCTATTATTTGTTTACCAATTAGTTCCTTAAATCATATCAAAGCATTCGGAAATGTATCAAACAACTGCCTTGGTAAATTATTCCAATCTCTAATTACTCTTCCGTCCGGCTCCATGGCTAAATGGTTAGCGTGGTGGCCTTTCGTCTGGAGGGTCCCGGGTTCGATCCCCGGCTGGGTCGGGGATTTTAACGTTAAATGGTTAATTCCAACGGCTCGGGGACTGGGTGTATGTGACGTATTCAGCATTAGAAATCATCCCAGGTAGGGCCTCATCTTCACAGACATGCAGGTCGCCTAATAGGCCGTCTACAATAAAAAAGACCCGCACCAGGCTTCTCCGGGGGCCATACGCCATTATTATTATTACTGATCTTACTATAAACGAATAGCTGTCTGGTGGCCATGATCGACAAGGCGTCAGGTCTATTTGGTCTGACACCGTCATTATCGGGTTCGAGTCCCGTTGGTCGAAACATTTTCACTATTAGAATGTTGGCCGTCAGCGTAGAAGTCGTAGTATAGGCTACAATATCTAATGACTAAACTGCGTGCCAAAAGCCTGATTTCATTTCCAAACCCCACCATAGTGCACATACGACGTAACGGCATATAATGTTCTTGATAGTGATTCGTCCGTCGGATGGGGACTTAAAGCTTTGAGCAAACCGCATGGACCTATTCGACAGGTGGCGTCACCGGCCATCTCCCTTTCTGCTATCGTACGTGTATCACACCATTCATTTCATCTCATTAACTCCTCTGATGAAGAAAGGGCATCCGGTCGTAAAAACTTGCTACGAAGATTTATCTCACTTCATGCCCGACTCCTTAGAGAAACAGGCCAAGGGTTGGACATACATACTTACATACATAAACGAATCATCATCATCATGAATGTCCCACTCCAGTCGCCCGAGTGTGGTTAACTAGCCTCCTCCACTCCTTTCTGTCCTTCCACTTTTCCTGCTCCATTACTTCCGCCACGTCCAGTCCAGCTTCTCTAATGTCCTTCCAAATCTGATCCATCCACCTTCTTCTCGGTCTTCCAACTGGTCTCTTTCAATTAACTTTTTCCAATTACCCGTTCCTTTCCCATTCTTTTTATATGTCCGAACCATCTCAGTCTTGTTTTTTGTATCTTCTGTACTAGCGGTTCTATACTGTATTTAGCTCTTCTCTGATTTTAATATTTTGAAATCTATCTCTTCTTGTCTTTTGAACGGATATTCTTAAAAATTGCATTTCTACTGCTTGGATCTTACTATCTTGTCTCTTATTAGTTACCCGTGTTTCTAATCCGTATGTTACAATTGGTATGAAATACTGTTTATATAATGTGTCCGACTAGTTGGCTGAATGGTCAGCGTACTGGTTTTCGGTTCCCAGCCGGGTCGGGCATTTTAATCGCTTCGGATTAATTCTTCTTTTATCTTTTTTTTTTGCTATTGCTTTACGTCGCACCGACACAGATAGGTCTTATGGCGATGATGGGACAGGAAAGGCTCAGGAATGGGAAGGAAGCGGTCGTGGCCTTAATTAAGGTACAGCCTCAGCATTTGCCCGGTGTGAAAATAGGAAACCACGGAAAACCATATTAAGGGCTGCCGATAGTGAGATTCGAACCCACTATCTCCCGGATGCGAGCTCACAGCTCCGTGCCCTTAACCGCACGCCCAACTCGCCCGGTGATTAATTCTTCTGGCTCGGGGACTGGATGTATGTGTCCGTCCCAACACTCTACTCATCATAATCAGACAACGTACCACACTACCAACCACCACAGAAACACACAATAGTGATTACATCCCTCCATGTAGGGTTGGCGTCAGGAAGGGCATCCGGCCGTAAAATATGGCCAAATCCACATGTGCTATGCATTTCACTCCCGCGACTCCACAGGTGTGGGAAAACCGGTAGCAAAAGAAGAAGAATGTTTATAAAATGTCAATTTCGTTCTCTTGGGAACTTTGTCATCCCATAAGAGCTCTCTGACTTGATGATAAAATGTTGTGCCTTTACTTAGTCTATTATTAATTTCAGAGTTGATTTCATTTCTTCCATTAATAATACTACCCAGATATGTAAAATGTTCTACATTCTCTAACCGTTCTCCGTCTATGTTCACTTGGCATTTCTTTTCCTCAGTGCATGACAAAATTTCTCTTTTTACTAATTACCATTCCAAACTCCTTCAGATTTTCATTCCAAATGTCCAGTCTTCTTTGTACTTCCTTTTCTCCCTTTCCCCAAATCACCACCTCATCTGCAAATACCAAAGCATTCACTACATCACTACTGATACTCGGTTTTACACGTTTTATGATATCATCCATCAATATAATAAACAATAATGGCGACAGTGCACTTCCTTAGTTGAGACTTTTTTGGTATAATATGTTTCATAGTCACCACTCCCCACTTGTACACTGCTCTTATTCTTATGATACAACACCTTAATCTTGTTAATTAATGATTTTGGTACATTCCTTTTCAGTAAGGGTAAGGTAAGGGTGTGTTCTGCCCGAAGGCAGGTCCGAACCTCCTCAGAAGTGTGCCTGATCCGGAGTTTACGTGCGGTAGGGTGGCCAGTTCCTTTCCGCTTCTCCATTACCTTACCCCCACCAACAGCGCGTGGCGACCCATCAACTTCTCGACCACGCCCAATGTTGCTTAACTTCGGAGATCTCACGGGATCCGGTGTTTCAACACGGCTACGGCCGTTGGCTCCTTTTCAGTAGGCATTCCCATACATGTTTTCTCCTAACTGTATCATAAGCTTTTTCCAAATCCAAAAATACGAAGATGATTTCCTTGTTCCTTTCGATAAGTTTTCCCATTATCGTTCGCACTGTAAATATCAAGTCTATTGTTGATCTATTCGGTCTTAAACCATATTGTTCTTCCTCTAACTGTGTTTCTATTATATCCCTCAGTCTTTTGTCAATGACTTTCTCTATAAACGAATATTTGTCCTAAATTATCCTCTTAAATTCCTACTTTATCTTCATATAATGATCTGACCTATTTCTAAAAACTCCACCTAAGCTTATTCGTCTATAAATGTCATTCCAAGCTATTCCCACAGCTCGAAATATTCTGCTCGATCGAGCTGTTCATCTCCTTACCCCCAAATCTTCCCAGCCCCTAGTTTGCAACATTTTCGTAACACTACTTGTTGTCGGAGTTTTCCCACCACAAATCGTGCTGCTTTCTTGAGGATTTTTTACAGTTCTTGAATCAGGCAACCTTCGTGAAGGTCCCACACACTACAACCGTACTCTAAACTGAGATACAGCGTCGAAAGGCCGATGTCCATCCGTCTGATCAGTCCCTTGTCTCTCATCACAGTGAGGAGCTTCATTTCTTCCTTTAACCCTCCGCAAAGTGAAGGGCTTCTTTTCTTTGTTCCTTGCCATTCCCCATTGAACCCTGCGATCAAATAACGCTAGAATCAGGTGATATGTGTGTAGGAGAGTGCTTGACAGGTAATGCAATCAATCAATCAATCAATCAATCAATCAATCAATCAATCAATCAATCAATCAATCAATCAATCAATCACCGAGCTCGATAGCTGCAGTCGCTTAAGTGCGGCCAGTATCCAGTATTCGGGAGATAGTAGGTTCGAACCCCACTGTCGGCAGCCCTGAAGATGGTTTTCCGTGGTTTCCCATTTTCACACCAGGCAAATGCTGGGGCTGTACCTTAATTAAGGCCACGGCCGCTTCCTTCCCACTCCTAGCCCGTCCATGTCCCATCGTCGCCATAAGACCTATCTGTGTCGGTGCGACGTAAAGCAACTAGCAAAAAAATCAATCAATCAATCAATCAATCAATCAATCAATGTCTTTCACACTTACTAGGTAAGCTACACAGAACTACCGGTCAAATTATCCCAAACTTTATGTGAGGTTGCAACAACAATTTCTTTACGTAGGGATTTTCCAAGACGAGTCGGGCTGTTCTTATATCGGCGGACTGCCTATCCACCTCAGTCTTCGCTCACAGACAAGGTCATGCTTTGAGTACGCAACAACTACCCCTCACCTACCTTGCCCTTCAAAACCTATTCTAGCTGCTACTAACGTACACTTCTTTGAAACTGCTGCCCGATGCGTTTCTGAAAACATAGATACATTGACTTTTTATAAATTCGCCAAGATGGCGGCTGGAGGAGACACGCGCAAGCTTAGTGCTGTTGCAGTTTGTGTTGTTTGTGTGGTAATAATCAGAGTTGTTGCGCTTTACGGTTCTCTGCACGGGTCTATTCGAGTTAAGGAATCGGTGTGTGCAAGTGAAAAAGTGAGTTCTCCTTTTGCATGGCTACTAGCAGAGAGAAACTATTACATTCCGGCGTTCTCTCTGACTGGATGCGCCATTTTCCAGACTTATAGGCGCCTCGCTACTAGCTCGGAGCCGAATAAGCCTAGGCCTGGTCGCTCAGCGATTAGGGGCTTGCTTTGCCTCCTACTACTGGCTGGAGATGTCCACTTAAACCCCGGTCCCACCACTTGTGAAATGCAAACAGACATAAACATCTATTGTCAGAATGTGCAAAGCCTAAACAATAAGTTGTCTGATTGTGAACTATCCCTGCCAGACTTAAGAGAAGTTGACGTGATCGGACTTACTGAAACATGGCTCTCTTGGGCTAGTGACAGTGAATTACCACTCATTGCTAATTACAGCATATTCCGTCGTGATCGCGCTACTCTAGGTGGTGGAGTGTTGCTAGCAGTGAACAGTGCTTTACCATGTAAACGAAGGACAGATCTCGAACGGAACTGTGAGTTAGTGTGGGTGGAGCTACTCTTTCCTCGACGCCCTGTACTTGTGGGATGTTACTACAGACCACCAAACAGCCAATTCAGTGACCTTGAGCAGTGCCTGGACTCAGTCATTGCAGCTCTCCCTCATGGTGAAGTAATTTTAATGGGCGACTTTAACTTGTCTATAAAGTGGTCTTCTCCAACTACCGGACTGTCAGCTAACAACTTTGACACATACTTTATAGACAGTTTTATTAATGGCCTCGGACTGAAACAGTTTAATATGTACCCAACCCGTGGACCCAACACCCTGGACTTCATACTCTCCTCATTAGAACTTAAAACAATAACCCCAAGCAGAAACCTTTTCCTGTGCGACCACCAGTCCCTCGATGCTACGGTCCTCCTTCCACACCCCTCCTCAAAGCCTCACAGCAGGACATCCTACCGCCCTACCTACATCTGGCGCCGTGCCGACTGGCCTGCAATGTGTCGTGCCCTGGAATGCCTTCCCTGGAGTCTGCTCGAAATAGCTGATATCGAATCGGCTCTTGACCTGCTGTACGACTGGCTGCAAGCTGCAATTAAAGACTTCGTACCTGCACAACGGGATACTACTAGCAAACATCAACACTGGATATCACAAGAGACCAGACTGATATTATTTAATAAGAAGAGAGCTTGGCGTCTGTGGAAAGACTTCCCTAACCCACACACTCACAATACCTTCGTTAAAATCCGCCGCCACGCGAGGTTTATGGTCAGAAGAGACTACAAAACACACGTAGACACTGTCACTGAAAACGTCCGCAGCAATCCCAAGCGTTACTGGAGTCTCATCAACACACGAAGAAGGACGGAGCGGATTCCTGTCAGCGTGAACCACAACGATACAACAGCAGATGGCGCCGATCGCAATGAACTGTTCAACAGGTATTTCTTCTCAAACTTCTCCCCTCCCTTACAGAACCAACCGCTCCCTCCCGTTGGTACAGCTTCAAACAGAACCCTATCAAGCATAACTACCACACCAAGTGAAGGTCATAACCTTCTTCAAACTCTTCGTACCAACAAAGCTACCGGTGCCGACACTATAGGTCCTCTTTTCCTAAAAAATACTGCCAGCACTCTTTGCGTCCCTCTCTCTAAATTATTTAACAGATGTTTTGCCGCGGGCTATTTTCCTATTACCTGGAAACAGGCAAATATTGTTCCACTTCTCAAATCAGGCAACAAATTTAATGTTTCATCTTACCGACCAATTTCTATTCTCCCCACACTATCCTTTATCTTTGAAAAAATTATACACCAGCGTCTCCTCGCATTCACTTTGCCGTATATCTCAACCAAGCAGCATGGTTTTCTACCAGGTGGCTCTTGTCTAACAAACCTGGCCACTCTGCATAGCTTTGCATCACACGCCATTGCAGCTAAATCACAGCTGGATATCTGCTACGTAGACATTTCGAAAGCTTTCGATTCTGTTGACCATACTCTGTTGCTCCATAAACTCTCCGAACGATTTAATATACATGGCAGTCTACTGACCCTTCTTGCTGGCTTCCTACATAACCGTTGGCAGAGAGTGGTAATATCAGGCACTTCATCCTCATGGTTACCAGTCACCTCCGGTGTCCCACAAGGCAGTACTCTTGGCCCCTTGCTGTTTTCTTTGTTTATGGACGATCTGCCGTCCGAACTCAACGAAACAGCGAATACCCTACTCTTTGCTGATGACTGCAAGATATTTAGGGAGATCAGGAATCCAGCAGATGCAGCTCTGCTACAGTCATCGCTTAATGCCCTCTCGAACTGGTGCCGTACTTGGAAACTTATCCCCAATCCACAAAAATGCAGCCACATGACCATAACACTGCGTAAATCTCCTCTACCGACATCATATTACCTACTCGACAAGCCCATCACCGTGGTTACGCAACAGCGTGACCTAGGTGTAATATTCGATACAAAATTACAATTTAAGACCCATATAGAAACATATACAACCAAGGCTATGAAATTACTAGGCATTCTCTATCGCTTCACAGAAATTTCTGACCCCGTTGCTCTTCGCCACTTCTTCCTCACGATCGTTCAACCTCTCTTAAACTACTGCTCTCCGATTTGGACAACAGCCGCCCCCTCCAATACCAAGCAGTTAGACAGAGCAGTGTCCTTCTTTGCTGCAATTGTAAGGAACAGAAACCCCAAGCTCAGAAATCTGTCTACGCAGCAGATATTAATGGCAATTAATGTGTCACCGCTGCACATCAGGCGACAGGTAGCTGACCTGAGTTTCCTCCACGAGATCTTAAATGGACATTACCGCTCGGAACATCTTGTTTCTCTCTTCTCTCTCCGCGTTCCTTCCCGCTCCACCAGAACCAAAGAGCTTCTCCACATTCCCCACACTCAGCACTCAATACTTCAACGATCATTCCTAATCCGCCTCCCAACACTCTTTAACAATATTAATAGGAGACAAGAGCTTGATATATCATCAAATAAAAGTATATTCGAGAGGTGTGTAAATAGTATCTTAAAGATAAGTTGATGTGAAGGAATTATACCGCCATATTGACCCACGACGACTTGGCTATGAACATGGACATTCTCATGGTTTTCGATTTGGACAGTTATTAGTAGGATGTGTACCTGATCTTGTTATATTTTGTTATGTTTGTTATATTTTATTATGAAAGTTTAAGTTTGTTAAATAGTCTGTTGACAGTGCAAGTGAAATTTGTTCAGTGTAGCTGTATCTTGAGCTTCGTGAATAAATAAATAAATAAATAAATAAATTTAAAGACATACCAAATGTTTAGGTCATAATTTGCTTAGAATGGCATAATTACCCTTCAGTTTCACAGACTTCGTTTATTTCAATTACTCTCTGTAGAGGTAAGATCTGGGAACCCTTCACGAAACGTTTGAAACACGGTCATATTAATGTTCTAGAGGAGAGCAAATAAACAAGTGAGATGTTACATCTATCTGAATTACAATAGCTGCTGAAGATTTGAAGCGAAACTGGAGCCAGAAAACAGCAGAGCTTCTCTTACTCTACTTAGTGAAGTGTGTGGAGATTATCTCTCTCTTTACTTCTCCGGGCTTTTCTGTTACAGAGAGTAAACTTGCGCCAGCCTTCCTCCAGATGAGAACGTCTTGATGTAATTAATTTCAAGGCATATCGTACATGTGATATCCGAGTGTAAATTGGTCTCTCTGAATTTTGAGATTGTGAAATGACCAGTTCAGGCAAACAAATACCACAATAAATAAATAAATATATACGTGTCCGAGGAAAGTGTTTTAAATATGCATGCCTCTTTTCTAATTTGCATGTGAGGATATGTAGAACCCCTGGTGTATTAGTTATCGTTTTTAGTTTCCACATAGGTGTCTTGGGTTTGAGGCACAAAGTGCCTCATTTTTAATTTAATTCCTTCTCCATTTTACTTTTTTTTTATTTCAGCTGATACGTGTGTGTTGCCATACGGACTACAAAATACACATATTAAACGTAAGCTGCATCATAAACTCGTTCACAACCGTCCTATCTTACCATTCGTGGATTGACAAATCTTCGCTTTTACAGTTGTTCGTATAACCATTGCTGTATATATAGATATCGACGGCGCGCGAGCAATACCTCGTATCCTACGGCACTCTCACGATCTGTTTTCCTTCTTATGACTGGTCACACATCCCAGATAATCCAGACACACCTGGATATGCAGTCCATCAGAACAACGTTCGTTCTGTTCATTTCCCTGTGCTAGTAGGTAAAGGAAAGTCAACCTTAAATCTATTATACTGTTGGAGTGGGTCAATTCTTCTTCTTTCTTTTCCTGCCGCTTTTCCCACACCTGTGGGGTCGCGGGTGCGAACTGAGTCGCACATGTGGATTTGGCCCTGTTTTACGGCCGGATGCCCTTCCTGACGCCAACCCTCTATGGAGGGATGTAAGCACTATTGCGTGTTTCTGTGGTGGTTGGTAGTGTAGTATGTTGTCTGAATATGATGAGGAGAGTGTTGGGACGGACATATACACCCAGTCCCCGAGCCAGAAGAATTAATCAGAAGTGATTAAAATCCCCGACCCGGCCGGGAATCGAACCCGGGACCCTCTGAACTGAAGGCCAGTACGCTGACCATTCAGCCAACGAGTCGGACGGAGTGGGTCAATACTTCATGAAAATATACATTCCTACAGTGCGGTACAATAAGGTTAAATTTTATTTACATTTGGTATAGGAAAATGAACGCAAAGAACATTGTTCTTATAGACTGCATATCCATATGTTTTGCTCGCGCACTGTAGATATGTACAGAGATGAAGTGTGAAGCTGTTTACGTTTTACAACAAAAAATCAGTAACATTAAAAATAACAACACTCAAGGTATGAATTGTTTTGAGAAAGTTTTACTTACAATGTAAATTGTACAAATTTTCCATTCATTCTAAGATAAATGAAAGCTAAATATGAACGTTTCTGGAAAAGATATGGAAAACTTGTTCAATTTAGTGTTTCCATATTTTATTCGACTAATATTAGGTTATGGAACGAAGACACTTGTTCAGTCTTTCAATTTATTACCATATGTACAACACTGATTATGGAAATAACACAGAAAGTGAAGATATGTCAAACCTCGAGAGGCAAGACGGGACTATAATATACGAGTTTAGGATACTGTTTATATTTAATCTCCACATTTCGTGGTATGCATGGGCAATATAAAACATTTATAAAAAGAGAGAAGGAAAGGAAAGGTAAAAATTGAGGGTCTGTTTTAACTCAAGCAGGACATGTCCCCGTGAAGATCAGGGACGCTACCTACGTGACCAGTGAAGCTACAGATGTTCCTCTTCCTCGTGTTCCTATTATTCCGTTTTTCCCACACCTTGTGGGGTCGCGGGTGCGAACTATGTCGCACATGTGAAATTTGCCCTGTTTTACGATCAGATGCCCTTCCTGGCGCCAACCCAATGCGGAGGGATATAATCACTATTGCGTGTTTAATTGGTGGTTGGTAGTGTAGTGCATTGTCTGAATATGAAGACAAAAGTGTTGAAAAAACACAAACAACTAGTCCCCGAGCCAGAAGTGTATTAATCACACACGCGATTAAAGTCCCCGACCTGGCCGCGAATCGAGCTCGGGACCCACTAAACCGAAGGCTTCAGCGCTGATCATTCAGCCAAGAATTCGGAGAGTGAATCTATAGATACTCACGGAAAATTTCCAACAGGTATGCAGGCTGTTACATTCCAAGGGCCATTTTCTCGTTAAATACAGTCATACAGAACACCTTGAAAGACTAGAAAGTTCATATTCACAGGACATGTTCATTAGTATGTTCTGCAGAAACGGTTAGAATTTCAGTCACCTACTGCAGGTTTAGCACGTGTCCTTTTGCCTAGTAGACACTAGGTCCTCCATGGTCACTGATAACTTGTTCCATGCGCGAAGGCATCGACGCGTATAAGGCGCGAATGGCGTCCTGGGACATAGACATCCATGCTGCATTCACCTCGTTCCACTGTTCATCTTTGGTGGTCGGCATTGGGTCACAGCGCCGCACCCGTCGTTTCACCATATCCCACACATTTTCGATCGGCGACAAGTCCGGTGATAGGACGGGTCATGACAACAGTCTGACGTCCTGTGACAACAAGAAGGCACGTCTTCGTGTAGCAGCATATGGTCACGCATTGTCCTGCTGGATTATGGCGTCTGGGGTGTCGTGCAAAAAGGGTATGGCTACGGGTGGCAGGATGTCATTCACGGAGGTCAAACTGGTCACAGTGCCCTGAACACGCACCAACTGTGATTTGTGGTTGTACCCAATAGCACCCCACACTACAAGGACTTGAGTTGGCGCTGCATGTCTTGTGCGAATGCAGTCAATGTGATGCATCTCCCCCTGTCTGCGGCGAACCAAAATGCGGCCACCATTTTCAAACAAACAGAACCTGAGTTCGTCCGAAAACACTATCTGCTGCCATTCCTGTGCCCAGTGACTTCATTCCATACACTACTGCAGACTAGCATGTTTA
The DNA here is from genome assembly GCF_040414725.1 of Anabrus simplex. Classification (NCBI taxonomy): domain Eukaryota; kingdom Metazoa; phylum Arthropoda; class Insecta; order Orthoptera; family Tettigoniidae; genus Anabrus; species Anabrus simplex. The sequence goes on along the minus strand of NC_090265.1, from coordinate 1,174,874,054 downwards.
TGCACATTTTTTAATGCTATTTGTTCGGGGTGTCGACTTATAGAGATCTTTTGCCTCTACTTGCACCATGTGATATGAACCAGCGTGTAATTGGAATGGATGAAGTGTAGAGTGTTTAATGTGAGGAAAGGAACATTAAGGACGACACAAACACCCAGTCACCACGCCAGGGATATTATTCCAAAAACCCCTGACCTAGCCGGGAATCGAACCCGGCGTCGCCTGGTGACGGGCGGACGCGTTGCCCCCTACACCGCGGGGCCGAACTGTTTACGTACATTAGCCAAAGGTAGGCGGAGAAGTGGACGACGCACCAGTAACCCAGACGATAATAAACGGCGACGGACTGTCAATCTTGATAGTGTACCATATGTTACACTGTTCCAATGTTGCGGCAGAGCCGAGGAGGAAGCAGATCTGTCCTGCAATGTCATTCGTATGATGTGTCGATCTTCTCGGGAGGTGGTGTGGGTGGTGCGACCTGACCCATCTCGTCGTGTTCTAAGACCTTCTGTGAACCATTCTGCGCACACCCGTTGCACTGCCGACACACTTCGTCCCACATGAGCAGCAATTTCCCGGATGGATGCATCACGTTCTTTCATGCCAATAATGCGCCTTCTTTCAAACTCCCTCATTTGACGGTACGGTTCTCGCATTCGTCTACGAGGCATCCTGCGCGTCTGCTCAAGTCACACTGATCTGATACATTACCTTCCGTTTATAGCGACAATGAGAGCCGCAGGCAGATTTTACCAGTCGGTAGTGGTGCGCCGAGATATCGATGTGGACCTCGAACCTGAGGGTTGACATGGTTCAATTGCTAAGATTTCTTCAGAACATACTGTTAAACATGTCCTGTGAATATAAACCTATCTCTAGTCTTTCAAGGTGTTCTATTTTTTATGAACATGAGTGTAGAAGCCAATAACACAAACTCGCAGACACGAAGCTGTTTATTTATGACGTACACCAACCTCTCGAAGTTTGAATGAAATTAGTGACTCCATAGCTGTAGCCTCCCTTGTGAGTCACTCTAAGTAGAGTATCCATGAATAATAATAATAATATTAATAATAATAATAATATAGCCGAGTTGAGCGGCTCAGAGAAATAAGGCATTGGCTTTCCGAGCCCAAATTGGCAAATTCGATCTTGTCTCAGTTCGGTGGTGCTTGAAGGTACTCAAATAAGCTACATTCAGCCCCGTGTCGGTAGATTTACTGGCACGTAAATGAACTCCCGCGGCAAAAATGTCCAACATCTTGGCGTCTCCGAAAACCGTTGCTTTACATCGCACTGACACAGATGGGTCTTAAGGCGACGATGGGACATGAAGGGGCTAGGAGTTGGAAGGAAGCGGCCGTGGCCTTAATTAAGGTACAGCCCCAGCATTTGCCTGGTGTGAAAATGGGAAACCACGGAAAACCATCTTCAGGGTTGCCAACAGTGGGGTTCCAACCCACTATCTCCCGAATACTGGACACTGGCCGCACTTAAGTGACTGCAGCTATCGAACTTGGTATTAGTGGAATGTAAAACCAATAGCACTATTATTAATAATAACAACAATAATAAACACACAGTAACTATTTACCCTTCAAACCTAAAATTAAATGGTATTTCATTTTGTAATTCAAGTGTTTACAAAAAAAACAGAGTTACAATTAGAAAAGATTTTCCAAGGAACGGAACTCAACACTTTATACATTCTCGTTGATGGAAGCCAAACAAAAGTACAGATATAAATGTTAGTGATCTACAGTGCTTTGTAAAATAATTTAAAAAATTGTATAGTCTTATGAATTATGACTTGAGTTTAAGGTTCACATTATTGATAACATATAGCGAAATTTTGTTTCTACCATAAGTAATATTCTGAATTTGTCTGTGGTGGTGCCGGTATTCGAATCCCGCACGCAGCACGGCTTGTATCCAGTTCTCACACGTAGAGCTGGCTAGGCGACCAGTTGACACATTACGTCACCGCTTGAGACCCTATATAAGTCAGTGGGCCGGGAGAGAAAGCTGCTACACTTCAGAAGCGCAGAAGATAATCTGTATATGCAACTTACTGAACAAATGGAATGAAGCTAGGTCGTGAGGTTTCTATCTCTGGACTCACTGACATCTCTCCAAACCTTACGTTCTCAAGTCTTCAGCTTCTGAAAGAGCACTTCGATTTAGCAAGTCAGTTGCTATGCAACATTTCTCCCTCAGCGAGTATGCATTTAGTTTGTGTACTGGCAACGTCTAAATATGGTATATATCTCAAGTGGTGTAGTAATCTGTTTATGTGACAAAACCGTCCTTTCTATGAAAAGACTTTTCCTTCAGCAGAAGCTGGACTTTGAATTTAATGTGCAAGTGGCACATAGATTTCGCAATACTGTGTCATTGCGATTCTCCTTTAGTAAAATTTTGTTCCGTGTGTGTGAAATAACTTTTAATACACAGCACTAAAATGTACAAATGACCGAGTAAGAAGTATCATTAGATCTCTGAAATATGCTGTAATATTGTTTGAAAAAGGACACTTTTCATTACCCATGCAAATATTTAACGCAATTTTAGTAAATAATAATTACATTTGCTTAACGTCCCTAACATTGCAGTAGATGTTAACTTGTTAAATTCCGAACTATCTTTTCTATATTTAATTTATAATTTAAAACAACCTTTATACAAGTCGAAAATAGAAATGATTTTATAAAGTGATACATCAATGCGTGCTATCACAAAATACAATTTCACTTACAATTTACATACGTATTACTTACAAAACAATTTCCAGCCGATATAGTACCTAAATATATTACAATATAGGATTCACTAATAAGATTACACTTTGATGTTTTTTAAAATACCATTAACATCCTGTCTTCAAAATAGGACATTGAAAGATGCCGAGGTGGCGGAATGCTGCCCGCACGAAATTCTCAAGCGAATCGAAAGTCAATAACATGGAGTTGTCACATATAAACTCTCCCATATACTGCCTACTTCAGCCAGATTGGAACTATGTATCTTGTAAAATGGAAGCCAATATCTTAAAATTCACACTGAGTCACATGTCTATCATGTTAACAGTCCGGAATGGTATTTACGATTCCTCCCACAGACTGAATGGCGTTGTGGTCTGTCTAATCGTATCTTGTAAAGGTTAACGTTCGTTATGCGAACTACTTGCGCCAAAGTGATTTGGAACTTACTGTGATTGGCAGGCAAGGATACACTGGAATATGTCTGTTCTTACATGTACCCAGTATTATTCGTACGAGATAACAACATACTCTCATCAAGAAAATCAGTTCAATTCTCTAGTGAAACTCTCATTGAAACATACAGCATAACACAGTGTTGTGGCGTGAGTTGAAGTTGAATTGCACTTATGAACATATATTTCTGACCGACCACCTAGGTGACAGCACTAACTGCACATCAGTGATGATTGATTGACTGCTTGATCCCTGCGTTCTATTCCAAAGGTCTGAGTTGATACTCTTCTGCGACATTTTCTTTGACTTACGAAGTAGTCAGCGTGCAGTCTCTCGCTGTTGCACTTACAAAAAGTGTATCTTGTATACTTTTGACATTCATAAACTAGTCTATATGAACTGAAATGTTCAATATACTGCTGTTATATTAACATTCAAATATCACGTACGCTTCACATTTAGCATGCAGTATTTTCCATCCAACTTATTGAAGGCGCACAAAATCAAATCTTCTCAAATAGTTGCAATAGCATGTGTAGCTTCCACAGAGTGGCATTTCTTTACTCTTGGCAGTCATTGTGTAACATATCGTACTGCACCTCTCTGTCTGGAGTTCAGACATATGAAGCGCCAGAGCACTGACATGAATATTATTGTCACGTGAAGTCGATAGCATCAATCCTGAATTACTCAAGGGTAAATTATAATTTTTTTTTGCTAGGGGCTTTACGTCGCACCGACACAGATAGGTCTTATGGCGACGATGGGATAGGAAAGACTTAGGAGTTGGAAGGAAGCGGCCGTGGCCTTAATTAAGGTACAGCCCCAGCATTTGCCTGGTGTGAAAATGGGAAACCACGGAAAACCATTTTCAGGGCTGCCGATAGTGGGATTCGAACCTACTATTTCCCGGATGCAAGCTCACAGCCGCACGCCTCTACGCGCACGGCCAACTCGCCCGGTGTAAATTATTTTAATAATTATTTTAATAATACGGATGTACAGAGTATTTTGACACGATCATTTAAAAATCACCACCCAAAATTTTAGAAAATATTTCCATACATTTTCTTGTGTAAATTAAGAAGGCCCTTAAAATACGGATAAGAAACGTGAAATTCTAGATGCAACGCTTATGTCTGAATATAAGAGGAGAGTGGTATTCAAAGTGTGGTTCTCGTACCATTAGGGGTACGCGAGCTCGTCTGAGGTAAAGGTAAGGGTGTATTCTGCCCGAAGGCAGGTCCGAACCTCCGCGGAGGTGTGCCTGAGCTGGAGTTTACATACGGTAGGGTGGCCAGTTCCTTTCCGCTCCTCCATTCCCTTACCCCCCACTAGCAGCGAGTGGCAACCCATCCAGATCTCGACCACGCCCAATGTTGCTTAACTTCGGAGATCTCACAGGATCCGGTGTTTCAATACGGCTACGGCCGTTGGCTAGCTCGTATGAAGAGGTACGCACATTTATCGTAGCTCCTAACTGTTGTCAGTGAGCGGTTGAGAAAAGAGTTGAACCAGCTCATTTTAAATGATAACTTGTTTCGATTTAGTGTCTTTGTTTACCACTATATAGAGAGTACTCTTTCAGAACTACTAATTGACCAGGTATGAGGAAATGAAAATCCACAGCCTGTTTCCAGTCATTTGACCGGGTCAGGACTGGAATGAATGAAGCTCCATCTAGCGGCATGTAAAGTTATTTATTTATGCTGAATTGCTTTTTTCTAAATATTTTCTTTTGAAATTCACTAATTCACTTCAATTTTTCTTCAGTAAGTGTATATTATAGTAAAATAGTAATTGTTGCATAAATAATAATATTCGTATATATCTTGTTGCTAGGCAATAAGCCAACGGCCGTAGCCGTGTTGAAACACCGGATCCCGTGAGATCTCTGAAGTTAAGCAACATTGGGCGTGGTCAAGATCTGGATGGGTTTCCATGCACTGTTGGTGGTGGATAAGGGAATGGAAGAGCGGAAAGGAACTGGCCACCCTACCGTAAGTAAATTCCGGCTCAGGCACACCTCTGCGGAGGTTCGGACCTGCCTTCGGGCAATAAAAACTCCCGAGAAAACCACGTTTACTTTCCGCCTTGTGAAGGCTTGTCACGCTACCTGTGAAGGTAACAGAAGGCTCCAATGGTCGAATGACAGGAATAGTTCTTCGGCTATTGATCACCGCTCATTTTTGGGCTTCTCCTCTAAAGTTTTCTCCGAAGGAGTTACGGGGTTTCCTTTGCCCAGCGACGATATATAGGGTACAATTTATTATTATTATTATTATTATTATTATTATTATTATTATTATTATTATTATTACGAAGGTCGGTCAAATATAAACAGGATTTTTGTTCCTGAACATCAACAGTTGATATCACTGGTCCCGCGCTTCTGCTATGCTTAGGCGCTACCGTTAGAAGTCAGGAGAGCGTGCTGTTAGCTATTTCCCACCGTTTCTTCAGTAAAGCTCACGATGTCGGAGCAACAGGTGCACCCCTCCACTGCGCAACGCATAATTATAAATTTTCCTGCTCGTGAAGGAGTTATAGCGGCAGAAATTTGCCAGAGGTTGACTGCACAGTTCGGTGATCAATCACTGTTGTAGACGCGTGTGTGTAAGGCGTGGCGGAGGAAAGGGGAGGCAACACCAGTGAAAGCCAAGACTCGACTGTCAGCTGGCAAAGTTCTTGCAACCGTTTTTTTCTATCGACGAGGCATTTTGCTGATTGATTTTTTGCATGAGCTACGCACAATCAATGCTGCTTACTACTGCGAGCTGTTGAATAAGGCGAGAGTTGCATAAAGCCGCAAAAGACGAGATCAACCGATTGGACAATGCGCGGCCCCACACTGCAGCTCTAACTGTCTCCAAGCTACAGGAAATGCACTGGACTACACTTGATCATCCTCCTTACAGCCCAGACTTATCGTCCTGTGATTTCTATTTGTTCGGACCGTTTAAAGAAGCTCTAGGAGGGCAACAATTTGAAGATGACGAGAGTGTGGAAGACTTCGTGCGCAACTGGCTGGTGACACGACCCTTTTCTTTTTAGGATGAGGACATCAAAAAGCTGCCCATACGCTGGGACAAACTTATTTCCAAAGAAGGAGACTATGTGAAAAAATTAATTGTGGTTGCCTTGTGTTTTTCAATAAATGAATTTAAATAAAATCCCGTTTATATTTGATCGCCCCTTGTTATTATTAGCGAACGGCCGTAGCCGTGTTGAAACACCGGATCCCTTGAGATCTCCGAAGTGAAGCAACATTGGGCGTGGTCTGGAGTTGGATGGGTTGCCACGAGCTGTTGGTTGGGGGTAAGGGAATGGAGGAGCGGAAAGGAACTGTCCACCCTACCGCACGTAAACTCCGGCTCAGGAACACCTCTGCGGAGGTTCGGACCTGCCTTCGGGCAGAATAACTCTTACCTTACCTTGTTATTATTATTACTATTATTATCATTATTGGGTAAATTGATGGTTTACTGGCTTAGCTGCTTGCCTGTCATCACGGTGACCGTAGTTTTATTCTCGGTTTTTCTGGGGTGGGTTTTCACTTGAAAATCTCGTGGTGCCAAGAAGAGCATACGATCTTAAAACTTTAAGGCCTCAGTGCGTGCAGAGACCCTGCGCAAGCAGAATAAGATGCAGGAAGATTATAGTTAATATTATTTGGCATCCAGCAACAATAATTTGCTATTTCTGGTATAATCACAATATACTCGTACTTCGGAGATATGAAGATAAAACTATTTGATTTTGTGAGTACGCCAACCAAAATGTTTTAATACCACTGTAATAGGAAACTTGATGCTTTAGCAGTGCATAGATCTAGAAGGGATTACGCTGAAGCTGATGCGGAATTAGTTGATAGTTTCTTGTGGAATGTTGCAGAAAGGAACATGACTATAGCTCGCGATCTCTTTTACCAAATGTTGATCCGGAAGGTAAACGCGAATAACATAAAGAATGACCAACAAATGGTAAATAACTTGATCTGGGAAGGACAGCTCAATCAGGAAATGGAACCAGCTAGAGGAAAAGAATAACCTAGACGTGTTGCTGTTAAAACCACATGAGCTCTATGCGGAAACTGAAGTGATAGGTGGTCTAAGTGATCACGAAGTTGTTTTAGTAATAGTTAAAAACGAATGTGATAGAAAGGAAGGTTATAAAATTAGAACTATGAAGCAGTACCATATGATTTATAAGACAGGCATGAGGGAGTTGTTAAAACAGTAATTACCGAGCTCGATAGCTGCAGGCGCTTAATTGCGGCCAGTATCCAGTATTCGGGAGATAGTGGGTTCGAACCCCACTGTCGGCAGCCCTGAAATGGTTTTCCGTGGTTTCCCATTTTCACACCAGGCAAATGCTGGGGCTGTACCTTAATTAAGGCCACGGCCGCTTCCTTCCCACTCCTAGCCCTTTCCTGTCCCATCGTCGCCGTAAGATCTATCTGTGTCGGTGCGACGTAAAACAACTAGCAAAAAACAGTAATCGGTGGAAAATCTCTTTAAAAAAATTCTAGGGGATCCGTTGTCTGTAATGTCATTTTATTTCTCCAAATTTTGATATATTTATCCGTTTCAGGCCAATTCAAGATCGTATCAGCAGGTTCTTTTAGCTTTCGTTTTTGTTTGTTTGTTTGCTTGTTTGCTTGTTTGCTTGCTTGCTTGCTTGCTTGCTTGCTTGCTTGTTCAACCATCACGGGTAAACGGCTGAATAGATCTAGACCGAACTTCATATTTAGAGTCAACTCATCCAGGAGCAGGTACTGAAATGCATATAATTTAAAAATCACTCAATAGACCAGAAGGTTTTGTAAATTTTCTCTTACACTATTAATGTATCTCGATCAAACTTTATATTTTACAGTATAGTCACCCAGGAGCGAGTTTTGATACGCATATCATTTAAAAATCACTGATATACTGGAGGGAGGGGGTTATATAAAGCCTAAAAGAGGTTTTTTCAAGTTTTCTTTTACACTATTGATCATACCTCAACCAAATTTCATATTTAAAAGTATACTCATCCAAGTGAACTGTTCGATATATATACTGTGAAAAATGAAAATCCACAGCCTGTTTCCAATCATTCGACTGGGTCAGGAATGGAATGAATGAAGCCCCCACCTAGCGGCGAGGATAGGAATTGTGCCGGCTGCCGAAGCCTGTCGCACTCCTCTAGTGCTATGATGAATGAATGACAGGTGAAATGAAATTATATTGTAAAGTGTTTCTGGAATGAAATACGACAGGGAAAACCGGAATACCCGGAGAAAAACCTGCTCCGCCTCCAATTTGTCCAGCACAAATCTCACATTGAACCACGGAACCCAGCGATGAGAGGCCTGTGCGGTGCCGCCTGAGCCACGGAGGCTTTCCGATGTACATACTGCATCCTTTAAAAATCACTCATACGAAGACCGGAAGAGATTATTTTTCATTTTCTTACACTATTGATTATATCACCAGCAAACTTCGTATTTAGAGTCTACTCATCAAGAACAGGTTTCAGTACGCATATCATTTAAAAATCACTAACAGACTGGGGGTTTACAGGAAGACCAGAAGAGTTACACTATTTGTTATATGTATAATATGTAGACTATATATGAAACGCCCCTTTATTTTAAATCATTTTTGTTATGTACATAACTTCGCTTGCTCTTGAAATGATGGATAAAATTACTATTTTCTACGGACATGCTCTTCAGCCAGTGACTGACACCCTCGCAGAAGTACAGTTATTTGAAGGATCCATAACAGGAGAGAATCAGAAGATTCATCATATATCTCTCGGCTTTAAAATTACCCCTACCTGCCGGGATGAGTGGCTCAGACGGTTGAGGCGCTGGCCTTCTAACACCAACTTGGAAGGTTCGATCCTGGCTCAGTGCGGTGGTATTTGAAGGTGCTCAAATACGTCAGCCTCGTGTCGGTAGATTTACTGCCACGTGAAAGAACTCCTGCGGGACTAAATTCTGGCATCTCGGCGTCTCCGAAAACCGTAAAAGAGTAGTTAGTGGGACGTAAAACAAATAACATTATTATTATTAATTACCCGTACCTAAGGTATTTGAACACTGAGGTAACAAGAGGTAGAACTTTTCCCTTTGTCTGTCTGTCTGTCTGTCTGTCTTTTTTATCTTTCTCTTTGTATTTTCCTAAAAGTGGAAAACTGCTGGACTTGTTTCAAGTAAACTACGTATTTGGACTCTACTCACTCAGGATTGTGTTATCAGGTGCATACAATGTCATGCTAATAACATGGAGGAAGATTATTCTCAAATATTTTCGTTAACATCAGGTCGATCAAAAGACTGTATACAACAAACTTTTAAAATGATATGACACGGCGTATGGCTTTTAGTGCCGGAAGTGTCCAAGTGTTCGGCTCGCCAGATGCAGGTCTTTTGATTTGACTCCCTTAGGCGACCTGCGCGTCGTGATGAGGATGAAATGTTGATGAAGACGACAGATATACCCAGCCCCCGTGCCAGCGAAATTAACCAGTGATGGTTAAAATTTCCGACCCTGCCAGGAATCGAACCCAGACCCCTGTGACCAAAGGCCAGCACGCTAACCATTTAGCCATGGAGCGTGACAACGTTTAAGAATATGTCATTTTCGTTCCTTTATGCCATGTTTGTATTTATCGTACGGCAGATAATAACGCAAATGATTACGGGAAAAAGTAAAGAGCCATTTTACTCTTTTCGATAAGACAGGTATGTAGGAAGGTATCCTAAATGTCAGAGCGCCACGCAAAGTGCTCAGAAATACAATATGCAACCTGGTAACAACCAGGAACTGCAGCGTGCAATAAATTCGAAAATCGTCCTCATTCTCTCCCGACTTTGTTCAGCTTCATCATATTTCACGTCACTGACACGCGCTTTCGTACGAAAATATCATCTTAACATGCAGTGTTAAACGTGTGAATACAACCATGTTACTTCGCATAAATTCCTGAAGGTAACATGTAATCCACTGCAACATGCCGTGCGAAGAACGGGTACAACAGTCTACGAGGTGCATTTAAATCAATTGTTGAGGAATTTGAAAACAAGGTACTGCATTTGAAGGGGGGCGAGGAATGGTAGGTCCCACTTTAATTATAACAGAAAGGCAAAGTTTATGAGGGAGGTACTGGTTAGATATCAATATAGAATCAGGATTTATTGTGTTAGAAAGGAGAAATTTCTAGGAAATTGAATTTAGCACAAGCCTGCTAAGGAAAACATAATTGGCAGTTTCATTAATTTTAGTGAAAAATAGAAAAGTATTCAAACGTGCATTGAGGCATAAATAGGGTCCGCTTCTGTGTTGTAGTGGTTAGTGTGATTAGCTGCCACCCTTGGAGGCCCGGGTTCGATTCCTGGCTCTGCAACGAAACTTGAAAAGTGGTACGAGGCCTCGAACGGGTCCACTCAGCCCCCTGAGGTCAACTAAGTAGACATGGGTTCGATTCCCACCTCAGCCATCCTGGAGGTGGTTTTCCGTGGTTTCCCACTTCTTCTCCTGGCAAATGCCGGGATGGTACCTAACTTAAGGTCACGGCCGCTTCCTTCCCTCATCCCTGTCTATCCCTTCCAATCTTCCCATTCCCCCGCACGACCCCTGTTCAGCATAGCAGGTGAGGCCGCCTGGGCGAGGTACTGGTCATCCTCCCCAGTTTTATCCCCCGACCCAGACTCTAAAGCTCCAGAACACTGCCCTCGAGGCGGTAGAGGTAGGATCCCTCGCTGAGTCCGAGGGAAAAACCGACCCTGGAGGGTAAACAGATAAAGAAGAAGAAGAGGCAGGAATATATTCCTGGAAAAACATTCCAGGAATCGTAAATGACCCAGGGATTCAGTCAGCCTCGTGAGACCAACTGGGGATCTGCCTGATGTGAGAGGCAACGGACTCGACCAAGAAAGCAAAGAAATTTTGCTGAAAATGTCGTTACGCTGGGCGCGTGGTGCTCCAGTGTCTAACGGCTATCAGATTGATCAGCGGTCGTATTGGAAAGCCAGCGGCCTTTTGGACAGTTGCACGACGGGTTTGTTTTGTACTGCAATGTGAGGATTTAAGGCTTACGAATGGAACAATTTCATATATTTCTTATTATGATTTGAAATCCCTAGACTGGCTGGAATCGAAGGCGAGACCTGCGAGTGAGAGACAGGCACGCAACCTTCATAAAACTGTGCTAGCCACGTTGCAGTACGATGCCCTTTTTTTCTACGTCTTAAAGCAGTTAAACTTATCCGACAATTTCCCAGCCTGACTGCTACACTAGGTACTTCATCTCGGTCTCAAACTTCTTACGTACGTGTTTCAAACAGCCAGCTATTAATACTGAGGCTGTTGTAACATTTGGTGCATACGAGCTCTCCGGAGGACAGCCTCTTCATCACTCGTGGAAGATTTATTTTATATACTTTTGTGCTAGAAAATTATGGGAGGATGCGCACCAGTTTCATTATTGCTGTCAGGTTCAATATTTCAATCCTTTCGGTGCTAGAGAGTATAATTCAGTTTATTACTCTCGAGTTAACTAATGAGATTACTGTGACCCGCTATGTGTGAGCCTTCGCGATTTTGTTTCCACAATTCTAAACCGATCTCTAAGTTCTCTGCTCTTTCAGTTCATGTTTGGTAGAAGCAATATTATACTGATACGATGCAATATTTCGAAACATTTACTTATAGAACGCTCATTTAACGTTTATTACATAACTAATGAAAAGTGCTGACTTGAATAAATATAATTCACTTGGACGTTCCAGAAATTCTGTGCTGGCTACTTTTCCAGAAAATATTTTAAAGAATATTTTCCACAAGGAATGTTCAGATGTCACCATGACAATCATAATGGTGTGTAATGAAATGAAATGGCGTATGGCTTTTAGTGCCGGGAGTGTCCGAGGACAAGTTCGGCTCGCCAGATGCAGGTCTTTTGATTTGACTCCCATAGGCGATCTGCGCGTCGTGATGAGGATGAAATGATGATGAAGACAACACATACACCCAGCCCCGTGCCAGCGAAATTAACCAATTAAGGTTAAAATTCCCGACCCTGCCGGGAATCGAACACGGGACCCCTGTGACCAAAGGCCAGCATGCTAACCATTTAGCCATGGAGCCGGACGGTGTGTAATAAGACCTTGTGATACACCTGAGGTATCCACCTGACTAAATCCTAACTCACATTCTTCTAATCCGCTTGCAGAGTTTTTAGTTTGACTTCTAAGAAAATAAGGCCGTAGCGTTAAATGTGTTGATGCTACCTGATACAACGAAATGTCGAAATTTAAGCAATCATTATTTATACATGTGGTAGTAAAATATCCCTAAATTATGTGCTTTTAATTTTACATATCTCTCACAGACACAAAAATAGTGGTTGAAATTTATGAAGTCCATGGTTTCCATTTCTTCAGTGAAGCGACACAGAATATAATAGTTCGGCAAATAAAAAATTAAATCTCGTGAATAATTATGATATGCAAGTAGGAGAGAAATCCTTTCTTCTCAAATATGTGTGCAGTTCATATTGCACAAGTGTATCAGAAAGTGAAAAAAAAAAAAAAAACATACGTGCACGAAATCACACGACTTTTAATATCTTTTAATATCGTTATTATAACCACGGAAACCCAGTTTTAATTAGAATCTAAATTACAAAGATATGATACGATATTTCATTACAAACATTCCATTTCAGTGACCAGGATTGCATCCGAGACCCTGTTTATGGGAAGCCAGAGACGAGATAACTTGGTTGTAATATTTGTTTCAGAAAATGTACGAAAGGTAAATATGATTTACAAATGGCTTGGGCATCAACGTGTTCGGAATTCGTTGCTACTTGCTTAACGCCGCATTAACACATCGAAGGTTTTCCGCGACGGAAAGATAGGAAAGGGCTGGATTGGGAAGGCAGCTGTCGTGGCCTTATTAAAGTACAGCCCCAACATTTGTCTGGTGTACCTAGCGAGTTGGCCGCGCGGTTAGGGGTGCGCAGCTGTGAGCTTGCATTCGGGAGATGGTGGGCTCGAACCACACTATCGGCAGTCCTGAAGATAGTTTTCTTTGGTTTCCCATTTTCACACCCGGCAAATGGTGGGGCTGTACCATAATTAAGGCCACGGTCGCTTCCTTCCCACTCCTAAGCTTTTTCTGTCCCATTGTCACCATAAGACCTATCTGTGTCGGTGCGACGTAAAGCAAATTGGAAAATAAATTGTGTGAAAATGAGAAACCATGGAAAATCATCTTCAGGGCTGCGGACGATAGAATTCGAACCCACTATCTCCTGAATGCAAACTCACAGCTACGTGCCCCTAACCGCGCGGTCGAGTCGCTCGGTAGTTTCATTTTTATTTGGAGGTGATATCTCATTCTAAACGTCTCTTATTAAATGCAATGGATTTGTCTACTCCTATGATTTTAATTTTCAGAGATTTGAATTATTTGGCGACGTAGTTGGCCAGACTGGCTGAATAATTTATTGATATGGAGTCATTCTATTTCCTGTTCCGACTTAGTTTGCAAATAAATATTGAACTTATGCTCTTGTTCACTTAGCCTATCTTTCTACGGGTGTTCTGAAGAAATCAAGCCAGGGCAGCTACCACAAAGCTGAAGAGGATATGGAAGTACCGTACAGGATAATTACAAGGTTTTTTTTATAGAATCGTAGAATAATTCATTGGAAGCTAAGTTTGTGATGTAGATAAATAGTACGAGCACTCCTCCTAATATATAACTTCAAAGTTATCCAGTCTGTCGAAGCTAATACTAGTTTAATAAAACTACAAAATTAATATTGAATTTTCACGAACGCAATGTTTTTTGCAAGTTGCTTTACGTTGCACCGACACAGATAGGTTTTATGGCGACGTTGGGACACGAAAGGGCTGAGAATGGGAAGAGTGCAGCCGTGGCCTTAATTAAGGTACAGCCCCAGCATTTGTCTGGTGTGAAAATGGGAAACCACGGAAAACCATCTTCGGGCTGCCGACAGTGGGGTTTAACCCACTATCTCCCGAATACTGGATACTGGCCGCACTTAAGCGACTGCAGCTATCGAGCTCGGTCGAACGCACTGTAATCGAAATCGACTTTCCACCTAGTAGGTCGTGTTACGCACATGCAGTAGGTGTTGAGTTTTGAACAAATATGGCCAACCGGACACCAGTGCGATCCGAACCCACAACCTCCCGATTTCGCGTCGGTTGCTCTACCTATTGAGCTATATTGGTTTATGTCATCTCTGCTCTGTTGGAAATGTCTGAAAAATAAAATATTCTGTTAATAATGGAATATACCTGTAAATAAAGATCAGATTTAATTAATAACAGACAAACATATTGCGTTTTCTTGAACGAGCATGATAATAATAATAATAATAATAATAATAATAATAATAATAATAATAATAATAATAATAATAATAATAATGGATTGACTTACAATTGAAACTCGGCTTTTGGCACACAATCTAGTGATGATGAATTTTATATCACCACCTCCCGTACCATTCTGATGGTGAAAGTGTTCTCCACCAAGGGACTTGAACCGGCAAATCACGGTATCAGACCATAAAGCCCTTGGCCACCAGGCAGGAATGGGGCAACGTACACACGATCACAGTATGAATTTCAAATTCTTCCGTACGACGGAATGTTATCTGACATTGGAGATTAAACACTCATTTGAACCCGATGGAATATCACGCAGGATGAACTCTGATGGTGTTGTATGTGTATACTACCTTAAGGTCTGCACGGTATCGCCATATCTGTTTTCTGTGTTTGTACTGGTCACGCCGTGACGAACCTGTAATTGGAAACTGTAGACAGGTGTCACAAATTGCTTTTGTTGCTATCTCTGATCACTGACCAACCATCATGCGTGTTGCGTGTGGTGCGGCTTCCTGCTTTGTGCTCTTGTGCTCTTTGTGTCCTTTCCTTTTGTTGATTCGACAGTTCGGTGATTGCGCTTATTGAATTAGTGTACAGAATGTTCCATTTCAACCGAAAGACACGCTCGTGAATTGCCTTTCTCATTCAGACTTGGACTACTCACATGAACGTTGTTGAGTTGTTTTTTCTAAATATGGAATCCCCCTGTGGCTGGGGGCGGTAGAATAACACCCACGGTATCCCCTGCCTGTCGTAAGAGGCGACTAATAGGTGCCCCAGGGACTCTGAACTTTGGAACGTGGGCTGGCGACTACGGGGCAGTTAACTGAGTCCTGGCATTGGTTCCACTTACTTGTGCCAGGCTCCTCACTTTCATCTGTCCTATACGACCTCCCTCGGTGAACTCTTGTTATTTTCCGACCCCGAGGCTCTTAGGTTTCCGAGGGCTAGGAAGTCTTTCATTTTCAGGCCCTTCATGGCCCTTGTCTTTCTTTGGCCGAACACTTTCATTTTTTGAAGTGTCGGATCCTTTCCACTTTCGCTCTCTCATAAGTGTTATATAAAGGATGGTTGCCTAGTTGTACTTCCTCTTAAAACAATAATCACCACCACCACTCTAAATATGTAACAGTCTATATCATACCGTATGACACATGCGAACTTGCAAGGGAACAGGTCTATACGTTCATTCATTATTTACTCCTTCCTACTAGTTAGCCAAGAACAAGTACATGTATTTGAACCCATGTACCTACACAAGAACATATTTTCGAACGACAGGGTAATGTTTTCATGTTAGTTATAAACTGCGGGTTACATGAACCCGAATAAACAGGACTGCCTGTTTAACCCGGTATCTTCTTCTTCTTTTACCGCTTTTCCATTACCTGAGGGGTCGCAGGTGCTAAATGCGTCGCACATGTGTATTTGGCCCTGTTTTACGACTGGATACCCTTCCTGATGCCACGCAATAGTGATATAATCACTATTGCGTGTTTATATGGCAGTTGGTAGTGTGGTGTCTTGTCTGACTATGAAGAGGAGAGTGCTGGGACAAACACAAGCACCCAGTCCCCGAGTCAGAAGAATTAATCCGAAGCGATTAAAATCCCCGACGCGGTCGAGAATCAAAGACGAGACTCACCGAATCAAAGGGAAGTGCGCTGACCACTCAGCCAACGAGTGGGAACAGATTAGATGTACAAAAAATCTAGCCCATACACTTAGAGTGTTTTCTGTTCGGAAAAGTTTTTCATTTACGTAACGTAATCAGCATCCGACTCCACCCAGCTTTGCTGCTTCTGTCTATGACTGATCGGATGTAAACTTCAAGAAATCAATATGAACGAATGAATGATGTTAACATTTGGTGTAAAACGAGTGGATCAGAAATAGCTTCCCTCAAAGAAGTGGTATGAGATGAGTAAATAAGGAGAGTGTGCTAGCACAATGCAGTATGACTCGACCTAACAAGTGTCGGTGTGACGTAAAGTGAATTGCAAAGAAAGTCGACCTAGTAGAAAGAGGGGTGAGTGATAGGCTAATCTTTTAGGGGCAGGCAAGAAACTTGTCAGTCGCGTTGCTAAAGGCATGCAAGAGGGGAAATTAGATAGCTAATGGATGGTACGAGACTTTTAGATATTAGAATACCAAACTAAATTGTCTTTCCTATATGGGCCACACTTTTGCTCGCAAGTGTACATAACACATATAATTTGTTAAAAATGAAGCCATGTTTTCCAGTGTTGACTTAGTTAAATGTAGCAAAGGCTTTTCAGTCTGTCAAACACATAGCAAATATAATGTAAATTAAAACACTAAGAGCATATCATAAAACACACACTAACATACAAAGAATGACATGTTTCGTTCTACAAGAACATCCTCAGATTCTATCAAATCACTTAAAATAAGCTTATATATGTACAGTATTGTTTACGTAGCGTAAACTTGTCAAAGATAGAGAGAAAAGTGATAACATGAAACAGTAATGACAAAAAATAAATTATATACAATTATAATATAGTGAAAAACTTACGTATTTATCTAGACTGCCGATGTTAAGTCTGTTGTCACCAAACACTATTTCAGGACTGTGGTGGAAAGTTTGTGGTGAGCCAGGCTGTGCGTGGAGAGGGGAGGGCAGGACAGGGAGGGGCCTAGTAGAACGATGTGGATCTCTCCTATTGGATGATAAAATCGGGTAGACTATAGAGTGGAGAGGGGGGGGGGCGGTGGGAGAGATGTAGGGCGCAGTGGCTGGAGCGCTGTGGAACTTTCCATCAACATTGGAGGGGGGGGAGAGATGTTATTGACCTATTTCATGTTAATTGTACCTGTATGTAATATGGATGAATGTAATTATTATAATTTTTTATTATTTATAATAGGTGAATGAAGTACGGAACGGTATTATTATTATTATTATTATTATTATTATTATTATTATTATTATTATTATTATTATGAAAAAAGCAATTCACCTTCCGTCAACATTGGAGAGGGGAGAGAAGTTATTGACCTTTTCCATGCGAATGTACCTTTATGTAATATGGATGAATGCAAATTAATAATTTTTAGTTGAATAAAGTAAGGGACGTTATTATTATTATTATTATTATTATTTACGATAGAAGCGATTTAATGAGTAGGTGTTGTCAGATATTATGCGAGTAGAGCAAATAGGGGGGAATTATTTAAATGTGTATGCTCATTCAGGTTATTGGCATTAGTATTTTTTGCGACGTAAATTTCTATTGCTTCTTTTATATTCAAAGATTTACTTTTATTTTCGAAGTGTAAAATTTTTAGATCAGTGTTGATGTCTGTGAAATGGTGTGAACAGTCGTAGATGTGCTCCCCGAAGGCTGAATGCCGATTATATCTGATCGCGTTTTTGTGTTCTTTGTATCTTGTATGGAAATTACGTTTTGTTTGACCTATGTATGTGGCGTTGCAGTTAGGTTCTTGGCACTTGAGTTCATACACTCCTGACTTTGAGAAAGGGTCCTTTTTGTTTAAGTTGCACCTGCTGAAGTGTCTCTGTAGTGTGTTATTCGTTCGAAAAGCTACTTTTAAACCTTGTTTCTTGAAAATGTTAGCTACTTTGTATGTGTTATTGTTAACATAGTTGAGAACCACGTAGTTTTCTTTGTCGTGTGTGGTGCTTTCCCGGCGACTTTTCTTATGTTTATTTAAAAGTTTATCCACTGTGCCTGGAGGATGGTTGTTTTCTTTCGCGATTTGTTTAATTATTTGCATTTCTTCATTGAAATCTGTTGTGCTCATTGGTATGGAAATAGCTCTATGTATCATTGTATTCAGTCCTGCTATTTTGTGTGTGTATGGGTGGTTCGAGTTGTTGTCAATAGTGTGTGACGTCTGAGTGGGCTTTCTGTATACCTTGTAAGATAGGTTGTCATTATTCCTGTTGATTGTGATGTCTAAATAGTTTATTTTCTTGTTATTTTCTGGTTCCATTGTGAAGCTGATGGATTTGTGTAAAGAATTTTGAGTGTTTAATAACTGGTCTGCATTAGTGACGTCATTATCATATATGCATATGACGTCATCCACAAATCTGCTCCAATGTAAGATTCCTTTTGAAAGCTGGCCCATTAAGAACATGTTTTCGAAGTTATTGAGAAAAATGTTTGCTATTATACCTGATAACGGTGAGCCCATGGCTAGCCCTTCTGATTGGCAATAGATTTTGTCGTTAAATGCAAAGCAATTTTGGTGTAGTGTTGTTCCAGGAAGGTTAATAATTTCTTTGGTTTCTTGTAGAGAGGTGTTTTCCTTAAGAAGGTTTTCGATAATTTTAATGGATTCATCTATTGGTATGTTGGTGTACATGTTAGTGATGTCAAAGGATATCATACGTGTGCTCTCTGTTATTTTAAGTTTATTTAATTCTTTAATTAGTTCTAGGCTGTTTTTAATTGATCTGTCTCCTTTAAGTGAAATTTTCTCTTTTAGAATGATGTTCAGTTGTTTGCTTACATTGTAACTTGGCGCATCTTTAAAATTTACTATTGGTCTAATGGGACAGAGCTCTTTGTGTATTTTGGGCAGGGCTTTTAGTGTGGGGAGTTTAGGATTTTTGATTATGAGGCTTTCTTTTTCTTGTTTTGTGAAAATTAAGTCTGTTTCCTTGATAGCTTGCTTTATTTGGTTTTGAAATTTATTTGTAGGGTCGCGTTGCAATTCTTGAATACCGTTGTTGTTGATGAATTCTATTGTTTTTTCTATGTATTCGTCTTTCTTCATTATGACTGTTGTGTTACCTTTATCCGCTTTTGTGATGATAAGGTTGTCGTTTTTAATTTTGTTCTTAATTGTTTTCATTGCCGAGTATTGAGTGGCGTAATTCGGTTGCTTAGTGGAATTTTCATGTGCGATTATTTTTAGGGCTTCGTTGGTGGCTACGTTTTTTATTATTTCTCTTTGTGGGGAGGGTATTTTGTCGCAGGCAATTTCTACGTCAGTGATGAGCTGTTTTATGTTGTTTTCGTTATGACGTTCCTGGCAGTTGAATTTGAGACCTTTCTCTAGCAGATCTATTTCATTCTTTGAAAAGGTAGTGTCTGATCTGTTAATTAATCTAGGGTGAAAATTCGCGAGTGTGTTGTGCTTAGCGTTTTCTGGACTTTTCTGTTTAATCATTAGGTTACGTATTTTATTGTCAATAACCTTCTGTTTCCGGATTGCTTCCTTTTTAATGTAATCGTGTAAAAAGTTGGAATAGGATGTCCATTGTGTGCGGTGCCAGAAGTTGCTTAGGTTTAAGTGGATGCGTAGAATTTGTTTATTGATTTGCTGTTTCTTTATGTACGCGAATTTGATTTCGTTTCTGATCCATAGTAACTGTGATTGAGATGTTGATATTTTAGCCGAAGTTGTTGTGGGTTTAGCTTTTATGGGTATGTACTTAGGAACGAGCTCTAATTCTAGACATTTCTTATTAAATGTGATTGACTTGTCAATGTTCATGATTTTAATTTTAAGTGATTTGAGCTTCTTGGCTTCGTAATTTGCCTGACTGGCCGAATAATTTGTTAAAAATGAAGCCATGTTTTCCAGTGTTGACTTAGTTAAATGTAGCAAAGGCTTTTCAGTCTGTCAAACACATAGCAAATATAATGTAAATTAAAACACTAAGAGCATATCATAAAACACACACTAACATACAAAGAATGACATGTTTCGTTCTACAAGAACATCCTCAGATTCTATCAAATCACTTAAAATAAGCTTATATATGTACAGTATTGTTTACGTAGCGTAAACTTGTCAAAGATAGAGAGAAAAGTGATAACATGAAACAGTAATGACAAAAAATAAATTATATACAATTATAATATAGTGAAAAACTTACGTATTTATCTAGACTGCCGATGTTAAGTCTGTTGTCACCAAACACTATTTCAGGACTGTGGTGGAAAGTTTGTGGTGAGCCAGGCTGTGCGTGGAGAGGGGAGGGCAGGACAGGGAGGGGCCTAGTAGAACGATGTGGATCTCTCCTATTGGATGATAAAATCGGGTAGACTATAGAGTGGAGAGGGGGGGGGGCGGTGGGAGAGATGTAGGGCGCAGTGGCTGGAGCGCTGTGGAACTTTCCATCAACATTGGAGGGGGGGGAGAGATGTTATTGACCTATTTCATGTTAATTGTACCTGTATGTAATATGGATGAATGTAATTATTATAATTTTTTATTATTTATAATAGGTGAATGAAGTACGGAACGGTATTATTATTATTATTATTATTATTATTATTATTATTATTATTATTATTATTATTATTATTATTATTATTATTATGAAAAAAGCAATTCACCTTCCGTCAACATTGGAGAGGGGAGAGAAGTTATTGACCTTTTCCATGCGAATGTACCTTTATGTAATATGGATGAATGCAAATTAATAATTTTTAGTTGAATAAAGTAAGGGACGTTATTATTATTATTATTATTATTATTATTATTATTATTTACGATAGAAGCGATTTAATGAGTAGGTGTTGTCAGATATTATGCGAGTAGAGCAAATAGGGGGGAATTATTTAAATGTGTATGCTCATTCATGTACATACCCATAA
Organism: Anabrus simplex; assembly: GCF_040414725.1. Taxonomy (NCBI): domain Eukaryota; kingdom Metazoa; phylum Arthropoda; class Insecta; order Orthoptera; family Tettigoniidae; genus Anabrus; species Anabrus simplex. The sequence continues at coordinate 1,174,852,812 of NC_090265.1, read as the reverse complement.
AAGCTAAACCCACAACAACTTCGGCTAAAATATCAACATCTCAATCACAGTTACTATGGATCAGAAACGAAATCAAATTCGCGTACATAAAGAAACAGCAAATCAATAAACAAATTCTACGCATCCACTTAAACCTAAGCAACTTCTGGCACCGCACACAATGGACATCCTATTCCAACTTTTTACACGATTACATTAAAAAGGAAGCAATCCGGAAACAGAAGGTTATTGACAATAAAATACGTAACCTAATGATTAAACAGAAAAGTCCAGAAAACGCTAAGCACAACACACTCGCGAATTTTCACCCTAGATTAATTAACAGATCAGACACTACCTTTTCAAAGAATGAAATAGATCTGCTAGAGAAAGGTCTCAAATTCAACTGCCAGGAACGTCATAACGAAAACAACATAAAACAGCTCATCACTGACGTAGAAATTGCCTGCGACAAAATACCCTCTCCACAAAGAGAAATAATAAAAAACGTAGCCACCAACGAAGCCCTAAAAATAATCGCACATGAAAATTCCACTAAGCAACCGAATTACGCCACTCAATACTCGGCAATGAAAACAATTAAGAACAAAATTAAAAACGACAACCTTATCATCACAAAAGCGGATAAAGGTAACACAACAGTCATAATGAAGAAAGACGAATACATAGAAAAAACAATAGAATTCATCAACAACAACGGTATTCAAGAATTGCAACGCGACCCTACAAATAAATTTCAAAACCAAATAAAGCAAGCTATCAAGGAAACAGACTTAATTTTCACAAAACAAGAAAAAGAAAGCCTCATAATCAAAAATCCTAAACTCCCCACACTAAAAGCCCTGCCCAAAATACACAAAGAGCTCTGTCCCATTAGACCAATAGTAAATTTTAAAGATGCGCCAAGTTACAATGTAAGCAAACAACTGAACATCATTCTAAAAGAGAAAATTTCACTTAAAGGAGACAGATCAATTAAAAACAGCCTAGAACTAATTAAAGAATTAAATAAACTTAAAATAACAGAGAGCACACGTATGATATCCTTTGACATCACTAACATGTACACCAACATACCAATAGATGAATCCATTAAAATTATCGAAAACCTTCTTAAGGAAAACACCTCTCTACAAGAAACCAAAGAAATTATTAACCTTCTTGGAACAACACTACACCAAAATTGCTTTGCATTTAACGACAAAATCTATTGCCAATCAGAAGGGCTAGCCATGGGCTCACCGTTATCAGGTATAATAGCAAACATTTTTCTCAATAACTTCGAAAACATGTTCTTAATGGGCCAGCTTTCAAAAGGAATCTTACATTGGAGCAGATTTGTGGATGACGTCATATGCATATATGATAATGACGTCACTAATGCAGACCAGTTATTAAACACTCTAAATTCTTTACACAAATCCATCAGCTTCACAATGGAACCAGAAAATAACAAGAAAATAAACTATTTAGACATCACAATCAACAGGAATAATGACAACCTATCTTACAAGGTATACAGAAAGCCCACTCAGACGTCACACACTATTGACAACAACTCGAACCACCCATACACACACAAAATAGCAGGACTGAATACAATGATACATAGAGCTATTTCCATACCAATGAGCACAACAGATTTCAATGAAGAAATGCAAATAATTAAACAAATCGCGAAAGAAAACAACCATCCTCCAGGCACAGTGGATAAACTTTTAAATAAACATAAGAAAAGTCGCCGGGAAAGCACCACACACGACAAAGAAAACTACGTGGTTCTCAACTATGTTAACAATAACACATACAAAGTAGCTAACATTTTCAAGAAACAAGGTTTAAAAGTAGCTTTTCGAACGAATAACACACTACAGAGACACTTCAGCAGGTGCAACTTAAACAAAAAGGACCCTTTCTCAAAGTCAGGAGTGTATGAACTCAAGTGCCAAGAACCTAACTGCAACGCCACATACATAGGTCAAACAAAACGTAATTTCCATACAAGATACAAAGAACACAAAAACGCGATCAGATATAATCGGCATTCAGCCTTCGGGGAGCACATCTACGACTGTTCACACCATTTCACAGACATCAACACTGATCTAAAAATTTTACACTTCGAAAATAAAAGTAAATCTTTGAATATAAAAGAAGCAATAGAAATTTACGTCGCAAAAAATACTAATGCCAATAACCTGAATGAGCATACACATTTAAATAATTCCCCCCTATTTGCTCTACTCGCATAATATCTGACAACACCTACTCATTAAATCGCTTCTATCGTAAATAATAATAATAATAATAATAATAATAATAATAATAATAATAACGTCCCTTACTTTATTCAACTAAAAATTATTAATTTGCATTCATCCATATTACATAAAGGTACATTCGCATGGAAAAGGTCAATAACTTCTCTCCCCTCTCCAATGTTGACGGAAGGTGAATTGCTTTTTTCATAATAATAATAATAATAATAATAATAATAATAATAATAATAATAATAATAATAATAATAATAATAATAATAATAATAATAATAATAATAATAATAATACCGTTCCGTACTTCATTCACCTATTATAAATAATAAAAAATTATAATAATTACATTCATCCATATTACATACAGGTACAATTAACATGAAATAGGTCAATAACATCTCTCCCCCCCCTCCAATGTTGATGGAAAGTTCCACAGCGCTCCAGCCACTGCGCCCTACATCTCTCCCACCGCCCCCCCCCCCCTCTCCACTCTATAGTCTACCCGATTTTATCATCCAATAGGAGAGATCCACATCGTTCTACTAGGCCCCTCCCTGTCCTGCCCTCCCCTCTCCACGCACAGCCTGGCTCACCACAAACTTTCCACCACAGTCCTGAAATAGTGTTTGGTGACAACAGACTTAACATCGGCAGTCTAGATAAATACGTAAGTTTTTCACTATATTATAATTGTATATAATTTATTTTTTGTCATTACTGTTTCATGTTATCACTTTTCTCTCTATCTTTGACAAGTTTACGCTACGTAAACAATACTGTACATATATAAGCTTATTTTAAGTGATTTGATAGAATCTGAGGATGTTCTTGTAGAACGAAACATGTCATTCTTTGTATGTTAGTGTGTGTTTTATGATATGCTCTTAGTGTTTTAATTTACATTATATTTGCTATGTGTTTGACAGACTGAAAAGCCTTTGCTACATTTAACTAAGTCAACACTGGAAAACATGGCTTCATTTTTAACAAATTATTCGGCCAGTCAGGCAAATTACGAAGCCAAGAAGCTCAAATCACTTAAAATTAAAATCATGAACATTGACAAGTCAATCACATTTAATAAGAAATGTCTAGAATTAGAGCTCGTTCCTAAGTACATACCCATAAAAGCTAAACCCACAACAACTTCGGCTAAAATATCAACATCTCAATCACAGTTACTATGGATCAGAAACGAAATCAAATTCGCGTACATAAAGAAACAGCAAATCAATAAACAAATTCTACGCATCCACTTAAACCTAAGCAACTTCTGGCACCGCACACAATGGACATCCTATTCCAACTTTTTACACGATTACATTAAAAAGGAAGCAATCCGGAAACAGAAGGTTATTGACAATAAAATACGTAACCTAATGATTAAACAGAAAAGTCCAGAAAACGCTAAGCACAACACACTCGCGAATTTTCACCCTAGATTAATTAACAGATCAGACACTACCTTTTCAAAGAATGAAATAGATCTGCTAGAGAAAGGTCTCAAATTCAACTGCCAGGAACGTCATAACGAAAACAACATAAAACAGCTCATCACTGACGTAGAAATTGCCTGCGACAAAATACCCTCTCCACAAAGAGAAATAATAAAAAACGTAGCCACCAACGAAGCCCTAAAAATAATCGCACATGAAAATTCCACTAAGCAACCGAATTACGCCACTCAATACTCGGCAATGAAAACAATTAAGAACAAAATTAAAAACGACAACCTTATCATCACAAAAGCGGATAAAGGTAACACAACAGTCATAATGAAGAAAGACGAATACATAGAAAAAACAATAGAATTCATCAACAACAACGGTATTCAAGAATTGCAACGCGACCCTACAAATAAATTTCAAAACCAAATAAAGCAAGCTATCAAGGAAACAGACTTAATTTTCACAAAACAAGAAAAAGAAAGCCTCATAATCAAAAATCCTAAACTCCCCACACTAAAAGCCCTGCCCAAAATACACAAAGAGCTCTGTCCCATTAGACCAATAGTAAATTTTAAAGATGCGCCAAGTTACAATGTAAGCAAACAACTGAACATCATTCTAAAAGAGAAAATTTCACTTAAAGGAGACAGATCAATTAAAAACAGCCTAGAACTAATTAAAGAATTAAATAAACTTAAAATAACAGAGAGCACACGTATGATATCCTTTGACATCACTAACATGTACACCAACATACCAATAGATGAATCCATTAAAATTATCGAAAACCTTCTTAAGGAAAACACCTCTCTACAAGAAACCAAAGAAATTATTAACCTTCTTGGAACAACACTACACCAAAATTGCTTTGCATTTAACGACAAAATCTATTGCCAATCAGAAGGGCTAGCCATGGGCTCACCGTTATCAGGTATAATAGCAAACATTTTTCTCAATAACTTCGAAAACATGTTCTTAATGGGCCAGCTTTCAAAAGGAATCTTACATTGGAGCAGATTTGTGGATGACGTCATATGCATATATGATAATGACGTCACTAATGCAGACCAGTTATTAAACACTCTAAATTCTTTACACAAATCCATCAGCTTCACAATGGAACCAGAAAATAACAAGAAAATAAACTATTTAGACATCACAATCAACAGGAATAATGACAACCTATCTTACAAGGTATACAGAAAGCCCACTCAGACGTCACACACTATTGACAACAACTCGAACCACCCATACACACACAAAATAGCAGGACTGAATACAATGATACATAGAGCTATTTCCATACCAATGAGCACAACAGATTTCAATGAAGAAATGCAAATAATTAAACAAATCGCGAAAGAAAACAACCATCCTCCAGGCACAGTGGATAAACTTTTAAATAAACATAAGAAAAGTCGCCGGGAAAGCACCACACACGACAAAGAAAACTACGTGGTTCTCAACTATGTTAACAATAACACATACAAAGTAGCTAACATTTTCAAGAAACAAGGTTTAAAAGTAGCTTTTCGAACGAATAACACACTACAGAGACACTTCAGCAGGTGCAACTTAAACAAAAAGGACCCTTTCTCAAAGTCAGGAGTGTATGAACTCAAGTGCCAAGAACCTAACTGCAACGCCACATACATAGGTCAAACAAAACGTAATTTCCATACAAGATACAAAGAACACAAAAACGCGATCAGATATAATCGGCATTCAGCCTTCGGGGAGCACATCTACGACTGTTCACACCATTTCACAGACATCAACACTGATCTAAAAATTTTACACTTCGAAAATAAAAGTAAATCTTTGAATATAAAAGAAGCAATAGAAATTTACGTCGCAAAAAATACTAATGCCAATAACCTGAATGAGCATACACATTTAAATAATTCCCCCCTATTTGCTCTACTCGCATAATATCTGACAACACCTACTCATTAAATCGCTTCTATCGTAAATAATAATAATAATAATAATAATAATAATAATAATAACATCCCTTACTTTATTCAACTAAAATTTTTAATTTGCATTCATCCATATTACATAAAGGTACATTCGCATGGAAAAGGTCAATAACTTCTCTCCCCTCTCCAATGTTGACGGAAGGTGAATTGCTTTTTTCATAATAATAATAATAATAATAATAATAATAATAATAATAATAATAATAATAATAATAATACCGTTCCGTACTTCATTCACCTATTATAAATAATAAAAAATTATAATAATTACATTCATCCATATTACATACAGGTACAATTAACATGAAATAGGTCAATAACATCTCTCCCCCCCCTCCAATGTTGATGGAAAGTTCCACAGCGCTCCAGCCACTGCGCCCTACATCTCTCCCACCGCCCCCCCCCTCTCCACTCTATAGTCTACCCGAATTTTATCATCCAATAGGAGAGATCCACATCGTTCTACTAGGCCCCTCCCTGTCCTGCCCTCCCCTCTCCACGCACAGCCTGGCTCACCACAAACTTTCCACCACAGTCCTGAAATAGTGTTTGGTGACAACAGACTTAACATCGGCAGTCTAGATAAATACGTAAGTTTTTCACTATATTATAATTGTATATAATTTATTTTTGTCATTACTGTTTCATGTTATCACTTTTCTCTCTATCTTTGACAAGTTTACGCTACGTAAACAATACTGTACATATATAAGCTTATTTTAAGTGATTTGATAGAATCTGAGGATGTTCTTGTAGAACGAAACATGTCATTCTTTGTATGCTAGTGTGTGTTTTATGATATGCTCTTAGTGTTTTAATTTACATTATATTTGCTATATGTTTGACAGACTGAAAAGCCTTTGCTACATTTAACACATATAATGTGTATAACTCTCTGCCTACACTTGAATCTGAGGTCTATAGCTCCCGATGGTAATGCTGTGAAGGAACACAATGCGTAAAACAGAGATTGAATTTAAACCAGGAACTCCTTATAAATGAGTCTTGTTCATTCATGTTAATCTCTCCCAAGTTGGTGGTTATCCGTAACTGGGAGAGAGGACTTTTTTTTACTTTTTGTAATTCAATCATGGAAACAATTCTCATCAATTCATATGGGCACTCAGTCATTCTTTCAGTCATTCAGTTCATTTAAAAGGTATGTTGTAACTCTAGGATAACGTTATAAAGACTGATGAGACAAGTAAGAACTAACACAACTCAGGGAGGGTAAGATACATGTATGTCTCTGTTAACGTCTAGAACGTCCCACTCGTTGGCTGAACGGTCAGCGTACTGGCCTTCGGTTCAGAGGGTCCCGGGTTCTATTCCCGGCCGGGTCGGGGATTTTAACCTCAATTGGTTAATTCCAATGGCACGGGGGCTGGGTGTGTGTGCTGTCTTCATCATCATTTCATCCTCATCACGACGCGCAGGTCACCTACGGGTGTAAGACCTGCACCTGGCGAGCCGAACCCGTCCTGGCATATCCGGGCACTAAAAGCCATACGACGTTACATTTCAACGTCTAGAACAAAATAAATACAAGTTAAGAAAACTGCAATTTATAAATTAGATTGAAATGAATTTTAAGTGTAAATGTTTAATGATGTAATATGCAGGTATAAAAAAACATTTTGGATGACAATAAATAATTACTCCCTCCCCCAGTTTCAGGTGATCCGATTCTTGGGGAGGGAGTATTCTACTATATTCTATTCATATTATAAGCAAGTACACGCAGTATTAGGGCGGAGTTGGCGAGTTGGCCGTGCGGTTAAGGGCGCGCAGCTGTGAGCATGAATCCGGGAGATTAGCCGTCGGTGGTATATTGACGGAGTGTTGAATGTTCCATATACTTTTCGTCTTATTCATATCACATCCCTTACCTAGCATATTTCCTTTGATAGCTCATTTGAGATCATTTCAAAACATTACTGCATGGTTTTAACTTGTGTTTAGAGCCATTTTATATGATAGATGTACAGTAGAACTGTTTAATCCTAGAACGATGCCAGAGATGTTCGAACGTATACGCCAGAATTTACTGCGACGTTGTCGAAGCAGCGGGACTATATTTTCAAAAGCTGCTGTACATATCTTGGTAGCGCGGGCATGCAGTACAGATAAATAAAGATATTACATCTCCACTCAAAGATTTTTTTCAATCCCACGTTCATAAGTATCCCACAATATGTTTGGTTTATACGCAGCAACTGAGACGTTTCCGGGCCGAGGTAGCCTCACTCAAATTATTGACACCCTTATTCTTCTCAAGCGTCCCAGAAAGCCTGTATTATTATCACGGGAACTACCTGTATAAATATTGTATTTAATTTAGTTCATAACATTCAGTAGATTGACATGTCACGAGTAATAGACACCAGAATCTTCTTCCTATTCTTCTTCTTTATCTGTTTACCCTCCAGGGTCGGTTTTTCCCTCGGACTAAGCGAGGGATCCCACCTCTATCACCTCAAGGGCAGTGTCCTGGAGTTTCAGACTCTGGGTGGGGGATACAACTGGGTAGGATGACCAGTGCCTCGCCCAGGTGGCCTCGCCTGCTATGCTGAACAGGGGCCTTGCGGGGGGAGAAAGATTGGAAATCGAACCCACCCCTACTCATTTTACCTCCCGAGGCTGAGTGGACCCCGTTACAGCCCTCGTACCACTTTTCAAATTTCGTGGCAGGGCCGGGAATCAAACTCGAGCCTCCGGGAGTGGCAGCTAATCACACTAACCACTTCACCACAGAGGCGAACGACACCAGAATCAATATCTAAAACTGACCCCTTTGTGAAGCCAGGCACAGGAAGAAATACAGTGCAAGGAAGTGGGGCTTAAGTTCTCTCCTCTGGTAAGAAAAGTAAATTATTCAGTATTTAATCGTTACCCTTATTTGGTTGCAATCCAGTTCCCTGATTTGCACATTTCTGTACCTCCGGAGCCTCCATGAAATGTATCAGAAGTTGAATTGTCTGCAATTAGATAAAAGCCACTGTGTATTGTACCGTACCCAGGGGTAAATACGCTCTAGGACAATGCCTCCATTCCTGTATGAACATCCGACTAACACAGGGTTGGGCAGAGTGTGGGTTGGTTGTCGATTGGGTCAGGATAAAAAGTCGAAGTTCTATACAAAATAGCAATTAATAACAGGAAATGGAGGTATAACACGAATGAGAAACAAACATAGGGGGTAAGATGGATTTATTAATAAATATCCCTGATCAAATCACATGAAAATAATTGAATCAAGCAAAATAATAATTTTAAAAAAATGAACTCAAAGTATTAAAATAAGTCGAAATTAGAAACGTTAATTGAATGATTATACAAATTTGACATTAAAGAAACAAGTTCAACAAAGAACATTTATGTAAATCAAGACTGAGTTTCTTCTTGTAGTCCAATGTTTATGTTGTATGGCAACAAGTGTACGCAAACACTGCCATGTGGTATTTCCGTATGGAGTTTCACACTATCGCATCCCACCGATACGGTTTCAAAGTTAAGTTAATCCCGAGAGTCGCCGAAATTACAATTAAATCAAAATTACATTATACAGAAAAGTTACGACGAAAAGAAAAATAATTAAGACGCAATGGACGCTAGGTAAGTTATGCAAAATACTAGGGGCAAATCCTACACTATATTTACAACAATTCAACTAATCAAACTAAACATATATACACATCGGATATCGAGTAAAGTCTTAAATGCTACACTGATTCTAATGTGAATCCCGGTTCACTGCAAAAGATCTAGACAGAACTAGATAAACCAACAATACTTCAGCACTCGGACTGTTCCCTTTAAAAACAACGAGACAAGGTATACAATCACAAATAATAATATAAAACATCATCCTGTAAAGGAAAAACATATAAATAACCCTTGATATCATGAAGAAAGCAATGGGCAACATTGCCTCCTTCTGCTGCGTTTGAGCGCTCAACAGCGCGGTCATCCGTCATGTACTTCCGGGTAGATTACGAGCTGTAAAGAAATATTGAACTCCACTATGCTAAAGATTGGATTTTGTCTCCCGAGGCCGCCACAAGGAAATACTGTCTCCTTCGCACATACAGATAAACACAGGCCAGGAATCAGCTTGCCATGAGATAACGCCTTTCATCAACTACACGGAAACTCACGTATATTCATTCCTTCTTAGCATGCTTGGGCCATTTAACAACATCAGACTCAATAGTCTGTAATTAACACTGTCCATTCTGATCACAATATACACTCAGAAGACACTAGGCAGGCACACACATCTGCACAATACTCTTTATCTTGTCAGGCATACAATCAGCCTGCACCAATACATTATAATTCAGCATGCAATTATTATCTCAATTCCTCATGAATCCCACTGGCCTTTCCACATAATAAGACGCAGTTCGAGCCCTTGGCAGACCATCAGGCGAACAGAATCCAACTTAACTTCAAAGATCTTATTTTAACAACGACGTTCTGCAGCTCCTTCTGGCAGCTTCTGTAAAACCATGCATCATGCAAAATAGCTATACCTGTCTCTCTGAATAACCGAAATAAAATGAACTAATACGTGTTTGACGTAATATAAAAATGAACCTGTCGATCTAGCCCTTCTAGCATATATATAAAGAAAACTCGGAATATCCTACGCTAAGTGATATACACAAATAAACAACAACTGATCCTATCAATCCCTCATTTTCCCAAACATCTAATCATAAAGCAAAATGAAAATAAAATAAACATGCATTATTCTCGTATCCGAATCTATCATAGTAACAAAGTTAAACAAACACATGCCGTCAGGCTTACTTTACATGAAAATTAAAATTCTATCTACACTGCCCTAGTACCTTAACATAACTTACATATCATACCATAAATCATACATGCGCCTTACTGTATTTACACGACTCTCGGGAAACCAGGATAGCAGCTTACATCCCCACTGATTTAGGGATCTACTCCATGTTAATCACAGCATTAACATGTGTGAATGCACTTCCTTCCTCTGCAGGTGTATCCATCATCTTGCTGGAAAATAATTCACTGGAACACAGAAGACTATAGTTGATAATCTCTTCGCTGCCAATTACTGCTGCGAGCCGAAATACCCTTTCCTTTTACCAGATCAGCTAAACACACTGATTCACATATATATTACACACTTCACTTAAAGGGTAAAAATACAGTTTAAAAAGCAGCCCACGGTTCGGTACGGAAGTTCCACGCGAATACGCGCCCGTCGCGAAATAGTGAAACAATAGCTCGTTTCCACTACACTTGTTACTCAGCGATCACTAAACACCGTCTTTATCAATTGAAAGTAAACTCTGCCAGAATTATACTATTTCATTTACTCAAGTACAGTAAAATATTGCGACTGCACAATTTAAAGTATCAATGAGAATCAGTTACCATTACTGGAATAACACTACGTTAATCACGATCACCAGTCACAGAGTTAATGCATCCGCACTGTTCAAATCTTTACCACAGAGATACAGAGTTGGTGCATCCGCACTGTTCAAATTTTTACCACGGAAATACAGAGTTGGTGCATCCGCACTGTTCAAATTTTACCACGGAATGACGCTCTCCAGAGCTAAGGGTTACTGAGGAGGCTTCGGTGACGCCAATAATGCTGGGGTTCCCGGGTGTCTGAACCAACCACCAATCAGAGAGTTCGTCATATATGATGACACAATACTTATTATGATATATTTACAAAACACAGCTCAAACACTAGCAAATCTCTTCCACCAATTTTTATAATACATTTCCAAATATATCTGACTTCAGAAACTGTGGAAAACCGATTACCTGCAGAAACTGACTTTATCCACAGAGCACGTTGGTCATCCTGGAATTAAGATTTGGCGCGGTGTGGCCTCCAGGTTTGCCAAATCCTTAAGTTCCCATTGGCTGAAATATCTTGCTTGGTCTGCATCTAATACACGTGTCAATCCTTACCAGCGCTTGGGTACGCTATCCTTTCTCACGGTCATACGGAAATATGAAGCAATATCCAGCGACTTACTGTCTTGCTCAACATCCGGTATCAACTATCTTGGGATACGATGCTTTAACATGTTAGACTGTAACTTTTATGAATAAATTTTACATATTTGGTCAAATAATATTCCAATTATTATTATGGGCCGGCAGGATACGGCTCAGTATTAAACACTGGAAAGTACTAAGATACTAAGACTTTTTGTGTGCTCTTATGGGAAGATACAAGGTCACCTGTATTCTCAGTTATATGAAAATATTTGGCCGGGTTGAATACACTAAGCTGGCGGGTTTGATGTTGGCTTAGGTTGTTGGTAAATACGTGAGTGCAACATGTAAAGATTCAGTCAACCGAGGATATTTATTTATTTATTTATTTATTTATTTATTTATTTATTTATTTATTTATTTATTTATTTATTTATTTATTTATTTATTTATTTATTTATTTATTTATTTATTTATTTATTTATTTGTCATGTGGCTAAATTAATACATTGTAGAATAATTAACAACACATACAACAGCAATGTGTAAAATCCCTTTCAAAAATGAAGTACAAAAAATAAATCTTTAGAACTACTAAGGGAGTTAATAGCACGAGACAAATATTCAGAAGGATGGTTATTTTTATCACGTATTTGTGAGGCTAATATACCAGTCGGTTCACCTCTAAATTTAGCTTGCCAATTTAGCTTAATTTTTATTTGATTTGTAAAAGTCGTCAAGTCAGCAGAAACTTTCTCGTAACTCCTCAACCTCTCTTGAGACTGGTAGAAATCTAGCTCACCAAGCAAGAAGAAGGATTTTACTTCCTGTCCCGAGTAATGGAGGAGTTCGTTATCTTTTGCTGGTAATACACAAGAACAATATGTGTATATGAGGCCAAACAGTAAAAAGTTGCTGACTTCAGGGGCTTATTAACCTGTTTTCTTTGTACCTTAAAGCCGTTGAATCCATCATAAGATACAGTTTATAAAACCGAAAGTGAGAAATATTTCGTGTACTAGAACTACGCCCGTTGTGCTGCAGTGATTTTATTATTTCAAATATCGCATAGGCACTGCGCTTTTCGGTTGTTAAAGCAGGAATGAACTCATCGCTCTTGCCAATGCAACCACTTTGGCTACATCTAATCCGTCTAAAGGATTATATAGCCGCGTAATGTACTTACCTTTGGATTGAAAATTTATGTTTAACAATGTTGAAAAGTTCATTTTGCCACTAAAATAAGGGAAACAATTTCTGAAGGTGCGGACGATTGGTTAACAGCTTAAGTAAGTACAGAAATATTATATAAGTTAATAAGGTGGCTACAAGCAATATTTCTTATTACTTGTTCATAATATCACCAACTCTCAATTATTGAGAAGTTTACTACGCACACAATATTGTATATATGTACGCATGTTTTAAGTTGATTTGATAGAAGCTGAAGAAGTTCTTTTGGATCGAATCATGTCATTCTTTGTTTCATAGTGTGTATTATTTTGCAGGTATATTACCGTGTTATATGTGTTGTAATTAGTGTTTTATACATACTGAGGAGCTTTAAAGTTTTATTGTGCATTTTATACAATTTACATTTCTCGCTGCTGACATTTACTTCGGAGATTTTGTCTGTTATTATTATTATTATTATTATTATTATTATTATTATTATTATTATTATTATTATTATTATTATTATTATTATTATTATTATTATTATTATTGCGGGGTATCTGTGGAATGTAGAGGTGAAAGAAGGTGCGGGCTTGAGTGGGTCTAACTACAATGTCAAGAATTGAATTAAAACTATAACAAAGGTTATATTTCTTTCATTAAAAAAAAACTGAACAAATTTGCACAAAGGAAAATAACAATCAGGTACAATGCCAATCTTGAAACCAGATTAGGAAAAATCCAAGATTCAGAACCTTAACACTTTGGGCTTTAAGCCCCTAGTTTGACAATTTTACAAATGTAAGAAGAATTATTTATTTAAGGGCAGAAATCCCCTAATTCAAGAGCAGTTGCTCCCTAAATCATAATATCTAGCCTCCCAAAGGCACACCGTACAATTACGAAACTTGAAAAAGGGCTAACAGGCTCTGAGGTCTCCAAGCCTACTCGAGGCTACATCAACTTACAATCACTGGCCTCTCAAGGCACAACTTGCAATTTGAAAATGATTTATACAGGGGTATTTTATACCAAACCTACGGGGCCTTCATGAAAAGGGAACAGGTTAAATAACACAAAATGAATGGACGCAAACTGCGCTCCAAGATAATGGAAACTTAGAAACCTGCAGGGCTCTAGGCCGATGAAACAGGGGCTATTCCCAAAGTACTGAGGTGGCTCGTATAGAAAATACTTTAACACATTACAGTTACAAAACGTAGTCACCTCAAACCAAGATGAAGGGGAGCTCGAGAGGGTACTTTACTCTCTATCCCCGGTTTACAGTTAAAGATTTTATGAAGTTTTTACATTAACCGCATGAAAGTTACATTTTAGAAACGTTTGTTAAATAACTAAAGAGTCGGACCTTTCCCTTGAATTAAACTGCGGAGGAAGCAAGAAAGAATAATGTTATGTGGCCATTACCTTATAGATGTTCTGGTTGCCAACGAAAGAGGCCGCCCGCCTCCTACTTAACACACACACTCCGAGAGACGACGATCAATTGGCCAAGAAACGTGAAAAGCCGCAGTTTATAAACCCTCAGGAAAGGTTCGAGATCATTCAAGATTAATCAGGACACACCCTCTTAATTTTATTGGTTAAATTCAAAAGCAACCCTCAAAATCGAACAAGTATCCTGTGATAGTTTGAAAATTAATTACATAAATTAGTGATTGGCTAGATTCAAAACGGGCGGAAAGAAAGAGGAAATATTGCCAACCAAAAGTAAATGAACATCAATCAGTTACAAAAACCTAGAAATGCAAAATTTCTTTAAATTATAAGTTCTTTCACTTTGCACCAATGTGCATGATCATAGTTTTCGGTAGTGTCATCTATGGGAGAATGTCCAAACTTCTTGATGAATGGCAAACAAAACAAGGAGAAATTCAGTCAGTTTAGGAAACTTCACAATAACAGAATTACTCAATATTTTAGTGGTGACATCTTCTGATTAAAGTTCCAAGTTGGTGTAGTTTCAGTTTCACTGTTTGACCAATAGAGGAATTCATTTAGGCGCTGATTTTGAATGCGCGGTGTTGATGTGTAGCTCCCGGTACAATTATTATTATTATTATTATTATTATTATTATTATTATTATTATTATTATTATTATTATTATTATTATTATTATTCAGAAATGTATTGCAATTGTAAAATATCCCGGTGGCAATGGTCACTGACAGAAGTGTGATAATAAAGTAAAATTAAAACATAATTGCCAACAACAACAAAAAATAACAAAAACAACAAAACAACTACAACAACAGTACAATAAGCAATTCCATGGAAAGAAAATATTACATGAAGTACTGCTAGTTGAACATTTCCAATCCAGCATCATCATATACAAATTTACACACTACTTAGTATTTCCAGTGCTTAACACTACAACTTACAGTACTACAGGTTCAGCTTACTACTAGCTTAACATTACAACACCGTCATCTACAAGTTCACACGAAACTTAAGTGTTTCAAAATTTTACACTACAACAACGAGAACAACAACAAGAGTACAAGAAGCAAATCCCTGGAAAGAAAATGAGCGTGAGCATTCATGTAGGAGGGAGGAAGTCTTTCTGCGAATGCGCTTGTGATAGTGTGAATTTACAGAAATTAACTTTCCTTAAACGTTGGATAATGAACCACCTTTGATGAAATGGTTATTTTTAACAGTATCTCCAAACTTCAGCACTGTTCTAGATAGAGTTAGTAGTGCTCTTCTTCTTCTTAATCTGTTTTCCCTCCAGGGTCGGTTTTTCCCTCGGACTAAGCGAGGGATCCCACCTCTACCGCCTCAAGGGCAGTGTTCTGGAGCTTCAGACTTTGGGTCGGGGGATATAACTGGGGAGGATGACCAGTACCTCGCCCAGGCGGCCTCAGCTGCTATGCTGAACAGGGTCCTTGCGGAGAGATGGCAAGATTGGATGGAACAGGCAAGGAAGAGGGAAGGAAACGGCCGTGGCCTTAAGTTAGGTACCATCCCAGCATTTGCCTGGAGGAGAAGAGGGAGACCACGGAAAAACACTTCCAGGATGGCTGAGGTGGGAATCGAATCCACCTCTACTCAGTTGACCTCCTGAGGCTGAGTGGACCCCGTTCCAGCCATCGTACCACTTTTCAAATTTCGTGGCAGAGCCGGGAATCGAACCCGGGCCTCCGGGGGTGGCAGCTAATCACACTAACCACTACACCACGGAGGCGGACTTCAGATAGTTTAAAGATTTATTACTCAAAATTAGTTTCGGCAGACTGTGTCTAAACTGAAAAGAGATGGTTTTAGATGCTACAAAGGAACTTTTAATTTTGGAAAATAGAATCATTACGTTTCTTTGTGATCAGAATTCACCTAAATTTGTAGGATCCTTGTCTTATGATGACATAGATGATATTACTCATGACCGTCGTTCAGACTCTAAGTTCATCTTGTGCTGTAGATTCACTTCTTCTTCCAGATTATAACATACGAATGCGATACTTGAGCCGTACTGTGACGTTTTACCTTACCGAGAGCGGAGAAAGGTTGTGTTGACATTAATATTCATGGAGAGCTAAAGCCGCTCCCTTGCACTCGCTTGACTCTGCTTTTCTGCTCCTACGCACATTTACCCTGAATATCCACCTGCACCTTTTGGATATTATTTTCTAGTTCTTTTCTGAAATATTTCAGTGCTTTGTTGTTACTTCCTGCCGAGTTAAGTCATTTCACCCATCGTCTGTCACACTAATTCCAGCTGAAAGTATTGATCATACAATGTTACGTTACTCTACTGTTAATCTTATAATCATAAGTCACGACAGCTACAGTTCACGTGGAATCTAAAACCATATAGTCGTAATATTTCATGTCAAAGATCCAGCCTTCTTCAGTCAGAATTCGAACCACAATCGCCTTACAGAAAAATGTAATTATTTTCCTAAGCTATTACAGGAATTACAATGGCTTGTCGCCAATTTCAACTCATTTGATTTATGTTATTAAATTATGTTAAGGTTTATGTTTGCCGTGTTTGGATGGTGGTACACCGTTTTCTAAGTTGAAGATTGTAACATGTGGTCATAATAATAATAATAATAATAATACTAATAATAATAATAATAATAAAAATAATAATAATAATACTGTAATCAGCAGCAGCAGTAGTATGGGATTTCATCGTAGGCCTCGAATTACCGTTATGTTTCAATGGTGAGGGGAGAAATACTGCCCCGCAGTACAGGTGTCACGTAGAACGAATATTCCATAATAGAGTTCATGCAATACTGAACCTTAGATGACAGAACCTTTCTGGTCAGAGTTCTAAGCTGAAATATTATCAAAAATGGGTTTTCCTAGGAGTAACGACGATATGTGAAACTGTCCTGGGAGTCAATAACTGAGAATGATCTTATGTCGTTAAGAAGCTTCTAACGAAGTCGTTTATTTACTACTAAGAAACAGTGGTAAGGTCCATTTAACTCCTACATTATTATTATTATTATTATTATTATTATTATTATTATTATTATTATTATTATTATTATTATTATTATTATTTACAATCATCGTTGTCGTCTGTTTGCGCCATAGGATATTTACAAATCTGGTTTCACTGGGACTCACTACGTCATTTCTTATTGATTATATTGGTTATCGTCTGACCTCACATGGCTCACTTTCTTCCGCTGGAGACATTTCAGGCAGATCATGTATAAGACACCCATTCAGTAGGAAGAAGACCTTGACGCAGGAATTGCTATAGCTGCTGGAACGCTTCGTGACAGGCCGGATGTCTTTGAACGTGTACAACATCGGTGGTGCTTCGACGCTGTAATGCATGCATTGTTGCTAATGATAGAAACTTCAGCAGCTTCTGTTTAA
Organism: Anabrus simplex; assembly: GCF_040414725.1. NCBI lineage: Eukaryota > Metazoa > Arthropoda > Insecta > Orthoptera > Tettigoniidae > Anabrus > Anabrus simplex. The sequence goes on along the minus strand of NC_090265.1, from coordinate 1,174,835,057 downwards.
ATAAATAAACAAATAAATAAATAAGGAAGGAAGGAAAGAAATAAAGGAAAAAGAAAAAAGAAAGGATGCAGTTGCTAATTCTTCACAACACTCCCACCAACTTTTAAATGATATTAATGTCCAGCGCCAACAGCTCAATTCACCCGGCATTCATTTACTGTACATCTCACCGAGCAGGTTGGTTACGTGGTTTGGATCGCGTAGCTGTGAGCTTACATTAGGGAGATAGTGGGTTCGATTCCAACTGTCGGCAGCTATGAAGATGTTTCCCTAAGGTTTCCCATTTTCATACCAGGCAACCGCTACTAGGCATTATATAGGAAACCATGGTGTTGTATTTTTGTGCCACAATTCCAATGCTTATCTATCAGAATGTATCCTCGTAATAGTTATAAAGGAAGTGCCCAGACTGGAAATTCGCCCATTGCGTCACGGATCATACGACAGAACATGTATGTTTTATGAGAAAGCTATAACGGGGGAAATGCCTAATATTAAGGACGGCCAGAAATTCAGAAAAGCTTATGTATACTCACGGCCGTTTCCAGTAGTGCTAAGATAGTTACGAATCAAGGTATGGCATTAAAAAATGGTGATGAGGTCCACAATCATAAGATTTGTAAAAGATGTGTGATATGCCAGGAAGTTCGTATCTCCTGTATACGTTAAGCAGTGAGTCATTGACACGAACAGCCTACTAAAAGAATAGACCAAACACTCAATGAAGACAAACTTGCGAGTGCAGAAATATTACACTATTCTGTCAAAGAAGTTTTACGACAAGTGGTATGTCGGACAAGACGGCCCTTCCTTCTACTATGAAAAACATGAGAACAAGTTCACAAAGTCCCCGCACCCCCACATTCTGTTTCATATATCAACATTAGAGTATACTTTGCAATAGGAAAGTTAACGTTCGGATCTCGAAATCTCAATCATACTCATCGCTATGAGTAAAACGGTTGTCCAAGGGATATCATATGGTACCAACTAAAACTTCCAGAAAGTAAATAAATATATAATTCGTGTCAGTTGATGACTGGCGCAGAAGTATTGTGGTAAAGATAAAAATCTAGTAATCTCGGCGGAAAACCAAGGCATCTTTCCAGGTAACTGGAGCAAAGCAATGATCTCGTTCCTCAAGCTTCTGTATCAATTCGTACAGATATACAAATGATCAACAGAAAGCGACGTCCTTAATAACTTAATTTAAGAACCATATTTCAGACACTTGCTATAACAGGCTCATATCCGAATAATCGTTAAATGTTGAAGGGTTTATATAGGATTGCAAATCTTGTGTCGTTACATATAACTGGCACGTATAATTATGTTTTATTTCAAACCATGACGAATTTCATATGTTTATTATGTTCAAAATAATGTAAAATGTTCACGTTTACGATATGATACTGAAGATGGCTACACTGCGCCATGTGGGCGAGTTGATATAAATATCTATTGATTCTTGAATTATATCGATTCGTTTATGGATGACATTTCGCCGCCATAAGACCTTCCTGTGTCGGTGCGACGTAAAGCAACTAGCAAAAAAAAAAAATGTTAATGTCATCAACTGTTTGAATCGTGGGCCCTGAATTGAGCACTATGTATTCGCTTTGATATCGTGAAAGCAAAATAGGGAAATTCAGCATAATATTCATAAAAGTAACTGTATGTATGAATGTATGTATTGTCCCCGTCACTTTAATTGCATGGGTTATAATTGTTAAAATTGGTCACAGGATTATTGTTTATTGTTTCACCTTGTGTGTGTGTGTGTGTGTGTGTGTGTGTGTGTGTGTGTGTGTGTGAAATTTTATTCAAATAACATCAACTTCAGGGAACTGGTTCTCGAGGCGAGCGCAGGGACTTGTTCCCTTTGTCGTGCCGTTCTACTCAACGAGGAGAGAAACATAATGTGAGCTATAGCTCATTCCAAGTTAAGAAAACAGTATTGCTCTTATGACAACATGGTTGCCATACCCAACGGCTTTGCTCAACATCATCACGGGAAAACGATGGCACACACATTTGTGAAATTCAGTATTTAACTTCAAGACAAAAAGCGGAAGTAACTACGCTACAAGATATTTTTATGGACTATTGGGGACGGTGGTTTACAGGGGCTATTTGTGGTTTGTACAGAATCGGAGGTAAACTACGGCACATAAAATCCTCAGCATTGAAATGCAGGGAAATTTGGGGAGGAAATAGAATAATTTTTATGTCTCGAGGGGTGAGAGATACATTTAATAATTGCATTTAATAAATTTTTCGAGGCAATAAAGGCTAGAAAACAGACGCAACAAATAAATACTCTGGATGACTGCAAAAGATCACAGTATTAATGTTAAAGAAATAATCACACACGTAGGCTTATCGTATAACTCTCACTCAACACAAGGCTTGTACCAGAGCAAACAGAAGAAGGAAAATGGAGGAAGGCAACGAAGCGATGGCTGCTCTCGCCATTGTACTTCCTCCCTAGAAATGTATTTATGAAAAAGTTACGTAGTTATTTTAATAACTAACGGGCAAATATGCCTCATCCTTTTTATCTGTATTTCATAATACATTACAAAGCGTAGTATAATATCCCATAATCACAAGGAATTATGGGTGTCTGAGAGGGGGTGTTTTCACTCCTTGTAGATCCATAAGAGCCGTACTGTTTTCTGAACGTGGAATGAGCTGTAGACTGGGAAAGCTAACAGTGTTGTGCTTGCGCGTGCTACATTGGAACATCCTCAAAGTAAAGTCTCGAACCAATGAACTGTTACGAGTGATTTATCTCAACCGAAAAGACGTTCTATCGCGACATACCTTTAACTTAGTATAGTGGATATAAACTGACAACGACAGTGCTCGTTCACTACCACTACCGCGACTTAAGTATTTTACATAGCTACGCAGAAACAGAAAACATGGTAGTGAATCGGTGGTAATTCTTTCTGTTAGTTCTCAGCTCGCGAAAGATTCTTCACACTTCCAAGGAGCAGAGTGAATTTAACTGCGCTGTTACATCGTCGTACGCGTCTATTCAAGAGGGCTATAACGATGGAAAGGTGTTCAACTAATCACATCAGCTTCAACATGAGTTTCTACAATGAAAGTGCAGCCCTAATCTACGGTGGGGAACTACTGGATACTTGAGGACGGAGACATCCTGATCAAATTTCATCGGTAGAGAAAATGAATACCAAATTTGTAAAAGAATCTCTTTCAAAACTTTATTATAATGTAACACGATCTTTCTTATTATAGAGTAATATTCTATTAGCTAGCATTTCGTAGTAGTATTTTTTCCATTTCAACTATCTCGGTTATGGTAGAGTTTGGCGTAGTTTTAGATCATATTATGCGAGAGTGCTGTCTTCGAATCTCAATTATTTTATAGTCACCGTTGCTAACTAAAAATCATTAAATAATAAATTGTGCACTAAAGGCAATTCAATTTTTATATGATGTCATGATCAATGATAATGGAATCAAATAAGACTTTTCTAGCAGGACTATTCTACATCATGAAATATCTTATAAACCATCCAAGTATTACTAATAATTTTGTCTTGGGTGAGTGGTAGGATTAAAAATAATTGTTTAAACAATCGACGAATAAAATTAGGTATGTAAAGAGAGGTTGAGTGTTTAAACTTGTGATAAGTGCTGATGAATTTAAAATGCGAAATGAGCTCAGTTGTTATATGAATTTTATGGCGGAATATACGGTTGGAGTTGATGTCTCTTAGAGTATAATTATGGCGCACATGCACAACGTAACGGTTATGGATACAGCCACGTTGTGAATTTACGTATGTTTATTTATCTATGGAATAATCTCACACTTAACTTTAATTATGGAGTTTCAACCACTGTGAAGCTCATGCCAGTCAATATTTAATTTTCGATGCGTTATTAAGGCTTTGTTTAGCTCATTCTTCATCAGGGTTGAATTTCATGCACACAACGTTGTTATTGAAATAGAATTAGAGCAGTTAATTGATTTATCTGTAATTCAGTCACCACTCCAGGAGTGAATTACTGAATTTAGAAGCGTACTGTTTAAGATACTCTGATGATTATTACCAAATTATACGTGATGAAAATCATGATTTAATAATAATAATTCTATGACAATGTAAATAAGTGTGTAATAGCGTGACTTATGCTTGTTTGTGTGTAATATTATTTGACTTGTGTGTTTATTTATTGTGCCATTTGTTCACGTTTGATTGGTTATTGGATGCTGATTTACACTGTGTTCTGCCACAGTAGGAATCACTTAAGCGTTGTTTAAGATTATTCTTCGAGGAGAGTGGAAAGAGTGTAAATAATATGATAATATAATCATTTAATAATTTGATGTTATTATTGAATAATAAATTCATGAACAATTAGTAGGATCGTAATATATTCTTAAAGTTAAGACAACTCAACAGCAAAGACAACGAGATCAGCAAGATCGACAAATTTTACATTTTGTGAACAGATTTAAGGAGAATTAGGCAACATTTAAAATTAAAGTAAACTCGTGTCCTCATACCGAGGTGGTGCAGCTCTTGGAGGTGAGCTGCATGTACCATTTCAACCACATACCAGTCCTCCTGCCATTCTTAAATTTCTGGCAGTACCTGGAATCGAACCCGGGCCCCCGAGGACGGCAGTTAATAACACTAACCGTTACGCTACTGAGGCGGACATTTAAAATTAATGGTTAAAGATTATTTATTTAAATCACGAGATTAACATTTTTCTACTAGATAATTTGGAAGAAGCTTCTGTATGATATGTTACTAAAATTATTTCTGAACTAAGGTTATTTTGTCAGAGAACTAGATTAATTCTTTGAAGAATTATTTTAATGAAAAATGTGTTAATTGCAAGGATTTGTGAATGGAATTATTTGGAAACTTGAATCTTTTAATGAGATTTATTATTTCGAGTTTGAAATAAATTTTGTAAATTTAAAACTTACACATGAGCCTAAACAATAACATGAACATTATTGAGACAAAAATAATACTTTGAGATTACTTTCATAAGTGTATTTATGCAAATAATTTATAGGAGGTGAAAATCTCTTACTTTGTTAATCATTTTGAGAGAGTTCGTTTTCAAAAATTCATTGTTGTTCTCTACTTATAGAAAGAAGATCGTAAATTTAGTGTGTGAAAAGAAGTGAGTGTGAAGCACTTCGTTAAAGAATTGATTTTTAGTCATAACTGCATTCACTAATTGTCATAATTCATTGGTAATAATTTATGTTCATACTATTTGCTTTGCCACCAAACTCATAATTTTTATATAAATACCACTTCACTGTTATCGTGATTATGATATATATGCCTGTTCATCACTCCGTCGTCTTAGGTCTTTAAATATGGGTTGCGCACGAACGGTCCACAGCAAAGGATGCTCGTGTCTGCTGACTGAATAAATACGGGTAAACGGGCAAATTATGCATGTATGTATGTACATTAATGCAGGTTTCTTCCACATATTCTCCTAAACGACTGGGCCGATTTCAAAAATACTTGGTAAACGTATTACCTACTATCTGGAAAAGAATAATGTGGTGGTGTGATAAGACACCCGTAGTACCCTTACGGTTAGAGGTGGAGAGGCGGTGACATGTAACAGTAATCTAAAATCATGTCGAATCCATAGTTTTTGGGTTCACTGAGATGAACTGTGAAACTCTGGATGTCAATGAAAATTCATCCCCAGTCGAAGTAGGGTGAGAAGGGGTGAAAAGGAATAGCCAAAATTACCGATATGATAGATGTGGGTGAAATATAAAAATAACAGAAAACGACCAATATTGATGTAGAATCCATACTTTTTGGGGTCGCTGAGGTGAGGAGTGACACTTCGGATGTCGTTTAAGTTCAAATTCAGGCCACGCCGGCATAGGGGTTGAGAAGGGGTGAAAAATAAAATGTCCAAAATGACCGAGATTTGTGTTGAATCCACAACTTTCGAGGTCGCTAGGCTGACTGGTGACAGTCCCAGTGTGAGTTGGAATCGTGAACATCGCATGTATAGCGTGACGTGTGAATACAAACAGTTATACCTTACTTTTATTATTTATTTCAAAAGATCTACTACTTCCCAGAGATCTGGGATGCCGGAAGGACGATTTTTAACACAAAATAAATAATGTCAAATTAAAAATTAATCTCACAACTGTACGTCTAAATCTAGAAAAGAGATCGCAAAATATCAATCTACAAAAGTCTACAAAAATTCACATTAAACAGGTAATATAAATCCTAAAAGTAAACATTCGGAAAATTACCCCACAATACAGGTAGTATGAAATAAAAAATTGAAGTTTTACTTCTGGGCTGTAGAGAGATAGGATACCTTGGAGAATGCCTGGCGCAGTTTTCGGTGAATCTTTGGGGGCTATATTACCGGGCGAGTTGGCCGTGCGCGTAGAGGCGCGCGGCTGTGAGCTTGCATCCGGGAGATAGTAGGTTCGAATCCCACTATCGGCAGCCCTGAAGATGGTTTTCCGTGGTTTCCCATTTTCACACCAGGCAAATGCTGGGGCTGTACCTTAATTAAGGCCACGGCCGCTTCCTTCCAACTCCTAGGCCTTTCCCATCCCATCGTCGCCATAAGACCTATCTGTGTCGGTGCGACGTAAAGCCCCTAGCAAAAAAAAAAATGGGGGCTATATTAAATTATAAGACAAAGAAAACATAGAAATCTCATATCCTAATCAAGCCCAAACGGAAAATAATGTCTTCCGTATTCATTTTACCTATGAGTTGAAGATCCGGCCAGAAGGTTTATTTGAGAGGGGAGGGAATGGTCACAAAACCGAATTTTGTTTCATCGTTCACAATGATTTTAGATCTTCTACATATTTGGATGTGGTCTGTTGAAAGCACTGTTGAACCGAGAATGGAAAGTCTCGCAAGAACTGGTTGTTCTATCAGAAGTCTTTCTTCATGTACGCGCAATTCGTACACTCTAATTTGGAGATGTGTACACCCAAATTTGACCACTCGCGTAACTCGAGTAGCCGGCATAAATAAGCGTCGAGCTTGATCATATAATGGGAACAGTAAACTGGAGATGAGCAATAACCATGAAGATGTATTTTCAGAAATTTTTAAAGAAATGTCAACCGGGAGAGTTGTCCGTGCAGTTAAGGGCGCAAAGCTGTGAGCTCGCGTCCGGGAGATAGTGGGTTCGAACCCCATTTTCGGCAGCCCTGAAGATGATTTTCCGTGGTTTCCCATTTTCACACCAGGAGAATGCTGGGGCTATACCTTAATTAAGACCACGGCCGATTCCTTCCCATTCCTAGGCCTTTCCTCATCCATCGTCGCCATAAGACCTATCTGTGTCGGTGCAACGTAAAGCAAATAGCAAAGAATGTATCCATCTTATAAGGAAATATATCATAGACCCAAAATAGAATACTACACAAAGCACACTGCAATCAAGCCGCGTCTGGAATTTAGAGCTGTTGTTAAACTTTTGACCGTAATCCAGGAGTAGCCTTTGTGATATATATACTGTAGAGCTTAACGTAATAGCCTCCCACCTAGGTATTCTGGGATTGATTACCCGCTCGGGATCCAGCCTCGAAAACAGACCTCAGAAGAGAAGAGGGTTAATGTCTCACTCTCTTCCATTTTTCTTTGTTTCCTTTCCCTCTCAATTTTAGGTGAATACTGGAATGTTGACTAACACTAACACTATGACTGCCTTATTTCCAGTTCTACAAACTAATTATTAATTCATCTGCAGAATCATCTGCAGAAATGCCGCAATCGCGTAGGTTCTCCCTCGCTATGTTACAGGCACACATACGCGCGCACACACACACACACACACACACACACACACACACACACACACACTAAGAGTGCGAATGTACAGTGTACCCTGTCCCTTAGCTAAGGAATAATGTTACCGTGTTTTTGCGGTAGTTATGCGTGAAAGAAGGTGCGGGGTGGTGAATAGGTCTCAAGCTACGAAAGTAAAATTAATTTAAAATTTAACAAGGTTATATTTTTCTTTCAAAATAAAGAAATAACAAGCATGGCAGGTACAGAGTAGCAAGTCAAAAGGTAGTTACAATATTTACAGGATTTGGGCTTCGAGCCCCGAATTCACATTTCTAGGGCAATTAGCCCAACCTTACTCCAAAATAAGTTTTACCAGAGGGGCCGAAAACCCCATTCATGTCCCAGAGCACTTGCTCCAAATTACACAGAAAAGCCTCCTCGAGGCATACAACACTCCATTTTCGAAAAGAGCCACACGCTCTCAACTTTAAGCCTCTCAAAGACCACACCAAACTCCACCTTCAAGTTGTCCTCTCGGGACATAGACACAGGGGTAAAATACCCAACCTACTGAGGTCTATTAAATGAAAAAGGGTAATTACATGACCTCTAAAATAACAATTTGAGAGGAGGCGATCTTGCGCTCCTAATACGCTTTGTTTAAAACCTACTTGGCACTAGGCCGTTAATACAAGGGCTAATCCCATACTAAAGAGGTGACTTAATAAGGAAATAATTTACATTAAGTCGAAGAAGAATAGGTTGAGAAAAGTATAAGTTCACCTCAAAAAATATGAGTGGGAGCTCGAGAGGGTTAAGCACTCTCTATCACAATATGTAGTTTAAAAGATAGAATAGATAGAAGTTTCTTTACATTTTAAGGAAGGTTACATAATGGAAAAACTTCGGACCCGCCCCGAGAGTTAAACTGCTGAGCAAGCAAGAAAAGAAGTAATTAGTCGGCCATTACCTGGTTGTTGACTGTCGCCGAAGAAAGAGGCGCTTCCCGCCCCCTGCTATGTACTTTACACACTGAAAGATGGAACAGAAGTTGCCCGGAGACCCAAAAATCAGCAGTTTATATCCTCTCGCGGAAGGTTCGAGGCGTTAGGGGAATGAGAACACCCTCCCACAAAAACTTTTATTGGGTAGGATACCGCAACATATTCCAGTTGGGGGAAGCTACATTCAATTGGTCAGAAATAAATTAAAGAAATTCGGGATAGGCTAAATACAAAACAAGGGGAAAGAGAGGGGTATACAGCCAACTTAAGCAATAACAGAAAGAAATTTAACAAGAAACAAACTTTTGAAATAAAAATTTCTCCAAAAAAAAAAAAAAACAGTTCTTTCACTCCGCACTAGGGTGCACTATTGTTGATCTTCAGTAGTGTCCTCTAGAAGAGAAAGTTCACACTTCTTACTACAAGCAAAACAAAAATACGTCGAAAATGACATAGTTCAAAAACTCCAAATTTTCCACGTAGTGACATCTTCTGAGAAACTTGAAAATTAATACCATCAATAAAGTTCAGACTTCCTCCAGCAGAGGAGTTTCAATTGGCGCACATTTTAAATTAGCGGCGTGGATGTGTACCGCCCGGTACAGACCTCCCCCCCCCCCCAAAAGTTCCTCCAGGGGTGACACATGAAATTTGTTTGCAAACAAGGTCCAAGTTTTGATGTAGATATGGAGATTAATTGCCGAAGAATTTATAAGATTTTCTTAATGTGGTTTGATTCAGTTTCAAAATTTTTGTTGTAACAGGAGAAGTAAAGTTTTTATGGTTGTAGAAGTTGAATTCAGAAGATAAACTTTTAATACTTGAAAGTGAAGAAAAATTTTGCAAGGTCCACCAAATATTGCTGTTGAATTCCCAAGTGCAGTAATTGCTGATAGTAATAGTTCATGTAGTTAATGTTGATTAAGTTGGATGGCCAGACCGGCCGTTGCAGCTTGCGTCCAGAGGAGGCCGCTCGGACCCCTCAAGTACCCTGAGATACCGCTCGCCCGCACTATGAGGGGAGCAGTGGTGTTGAAGCACGCCGCGCCCGCGGTGAACATATACAGGCTGCGGTCCAGTAGCAGGTCGTGCGCCGCACATCAGCCTTAGCCGGGAGGAGAGCTCCGGCTCGCCGTGCCCATGTGGTCCTCGCTGGGGAAGAGGGGGCCCTTCCTCTGACCCAGTCGCAGCACGGCGCCGCGCGGCTGCGGGGGCACTGAAACATTAAAGGTAGGCGGCAGAATTGTTGGACCATCATCATTTTTTGAGGGCACAGGCTTGGTGGAGAGGTTGAGGGGCCAGCGGCGTGCAGAAATCCATGGCCTTAATTAAGCCACTGTGTAGAGTGGAGCAGGAGGCGGGAGCGTGGTAATGGCCGTGGCAAGGACAGGATGGCAGTTTAACCGTGCGGGAGGGGTTTACAAAAACTTACATATGAAACAAAATATTATAGAAGGGGCAGAATGCCTTAAAAGTGAAAACTCAAAAAAAAAATATAACCTTCATATTCCTTTCACGATTATAGGAAGCAAGTTAACCCAGAAATTACACCGGTTTCACCTGTGACAGGTGAACCCTAAATATCCTATCGGTAGCTGGATTACTTAATAATAACGTAACCGGCGTCAGGAAATCGAGAATGACACATGGCCCATGAAATCTGGGGGCAAGCTTGCCAGCGGGAACAAAATTCTTGACCATCACTTGGTCGCCTACCTTCAAATTGGTGGGTCTCCGTCCACGATCATACCTTTCCCTAACCTTTTCATGAGACACTATTAGATTGGCTTTAGCCTTCTTCCAAAGATCTTTAATGTTGTCCGGATCTATTGTCTCAGGTAGAATGTCACTCAGAGACCAGAGGTTAGAGAGCGGGGTGTTGGGAACAAACTTGAACATCAAAGAGGCTGGAGTAAATTTATGTGATTCATGAACCGCCGAATTCAAAGCAAAAGCTAACCAATGCAGGGAAGTGTCCCACCTGGAATGATCTTCATGGTGATAGGCAATAAGCGCGGACCTGAGATTACGGTTAACCCGTTCAGCCAGAGATGGTTGAGGGTAATAAGCAGAAGTTGTCACATGAGAGATAGACAGGTCAAAGCAGAACTTACGAAATAGATTAGATGTAAAAGCCTTAGCATCATCAGATACAATATATTGGCACGGACCGAAAGAAGCAAAAATAGAATTTAGGCAAGTAATGGTGGACTGAGCGGTAGCCAGCTTAGTCGGAAATAACCAGGAAAATCTAGTAAAGCCATCTACGCATACAAAGATGAACTTGTTGGCATTTCCCTTTGACTGGGGGAAGGGTCCTACATAATCGATATACAGGCGTTCCATGGGACGCGACGCTTGATGCGAAGACAAAAGGCCTACCTTGGTGGACATGGTGGGTTTACTGAGCAAACAAGATTTACAAGCTTTTACTAGTTCACGGATTTCACCGTCCATACCCTTCCAGATGAACATTTCACGAATCTTATTACGAGTTTTAAAGATTCCAAGATGCCCTCCTAATGGGGTCTCATGATAGTATTTGAAGATCATAGGCACAAGAACAGCTGGAACGACAACCTTCATCATCTTATCATGCCTCGAAGGGCAACATAGAACGCCATTCCTCAGAACATAAGGGACAACATGTTCCCCAGAAGAAAGGGTTTCCATTATCGGAGCCAGCGTCGGATCTTCACGTTGGTATTTCTCGATATCCCTAAAGAGCATGGGAGCATCAGTTAAGATGGCATTGACACCAGATAGTATGGACTCGGGAGGTGATGAACTGTCGGCCGGTTTGTGGGTCTCGACGTCGTTGGAAAACATACGGCTGAGTCCATCAGCGACAACATTTTCGGTACCTCTGATTTGCCGGACATCGAATTGGAAGGCAGAAATACGGATGGCCCAACGGGCTATACGACCAGTACGACGCGGCCTACCTAAGACCCAGCTTAAGGCTTGATTATCTGTCTCCAGGTCGAATTTGACATGTTCCAGATAGAGACGGAACTTCTCTAAGGCAAATAAGACTGCCAACCCTTCGAGCTCATAGATAGAATACTTGGCTTCTTGAGCCGATAGAGTCCTAGATGCATAGGCGATGGGTCGCCTCCCTAGTTCAGTCTCTTGAAGAAGGACTGCAGCTACTGCTGACGACGACGCATCGGTTTGGACGATGAATTTCTTCGAGAAATCAGGCATAGCAAGTACAGGGGCATTACACAGAGCTAATTTAAGATCTTCAAAAGCGGCTTGTTGAGAAGGTCCCCACTCGAATTTGATGCCTTTCCTACGAAGAAGGTTCAAGGGCGCCGCTCTATTAGCAAAGTTAGGAATGAACTTCCTGAAGAAATTCACCATACCAATAAACCTGGCGATACCTTTAATGTCATTGGGAGGTTTAAAATCACGGATGGTCTGTGTTCTAGAATGATCGACCGCTACACCATCAGGTGACACAATATGCCCTAGGAACGACATAGAGGGCTTAGCAAAGGCAAACTTGGACAACTTGACAGTTAACCCAGCCTTACGAAGGCGATCGAGAACTTCTCGCAGATGATCTAGATGTTCTTCAAAAGTCTCTGAAAATACGACGACATCATCCAAGTAATGATATAAGTACTCAAATTTGATGTCGGAGAAGACCCTATCTAGTAGCCTAGTGAGTACAGCTGCTCCCGTGGGGAGCCCGAAAGGCACGCGGTTGTATTCGTATAAGTTCCAGTCCGTGGCAAACGCTGTAAGATGTTTAGACTCTTCGGCAAGGGGAATCTGATTATAGGCCTGATTCAAGTCCAAGATAGTAAAGAACTTGGCCTTACGGAACCATGAAAAACAAGAATGAAGGTCGGGAAGGGGCACGGATTGTAACACCACCTTCCGATTGAGAGCCCTATAATCAATGACAGGCCTGAAGCCTCCTTGGGGTTTCGGAACTAGAAAAATAGGTGACGAATACGCCGACTTAGAGGGCCTAATAATACCATCCTTCAACATCTGATCAATGATTTCTTTCAATGCCTTCATTTTAGGTGGAGATAGCCTATATGGTGGAAAACGGACAGGAATCGAATCCGTGACCTCAATTTTGTATTCAATAAGGTCAGTAACACCAAGAGTATCAGAGAACACCTCTGGAAATGACTGACATAATTTACGAATACTATCAGCCTGCTCCTCAGGTAGATGTCTAAGGTCTAACAACATCTCATCCTGGGTAGGCGAAATAGATGAACATGATACAGAATTACACTTTAGCAAGGGAATTTTACAATTGGACGCAAATTTGAACGTGCACGACTTACTCTGAAGATCGAGCACAAGACCAGTGCGAGAAATGAAGTCCGCTCCCAGTATGATGGGGCAAGACAAGTGCTTAGCCACAAACAGTTTGGTTTTCCATGTGAATTTAAAAATACGAATTTTGACCTGTACAGAACCTAAAATTTCTAATGGAGATGAATTAGCCGAAACATATTGAACGGTAGATGAGCCATAGTCATGTAATTTACAAACAGACTTCAATTTTGAATACCATTGGTCCGAAATAATTGAACAAACACTGCCTGAATCTAATAGAGCTGTTATAGGCTCGTTATTTAACTCAATCTTAAGAAAAGGAACAGGTGCGGGGGTATCCGCCGCAATCCTAAGACACTCTTTGGGGCATTCGAAAGATGGTTTTGCAAATTGAACGTTCCCTGAATTCACGACCTTTTTGCCAGGGGCTGAGCCTTGAGAAGCCGATTGAGTCGACTCAGCCGAAGCCGCTAGTCACATTTTATTATTGGCGTTGGTGGAATTTGCACCAGAAGTTGAGCAGGAGGGGGTGCTATTTGCGTTTGGGCAATTCTTGACGATATGTGAGAAAGCCCACATTTAAAACAGCCTTGTGATGAACCAGCTCCATTATTTGCCCTACTAGACTTGATCAGTGGACACTTATTGCGAAGATGGTCAGGCGACCCGCAAGCATAACATTTACGAGGTGTGACTGATCGGCGAGGTGGAGGCCGAGTATTACTAAAAGAAGGCGGGGGTTCTTTCGCGACACGCAAGGAATCAGCGTACCTCACTCCTTCCGCTGAGACGGCCAACGCTTCAAGTTCGGAGAAGGTTTGCGGGCACGCCGCGAAACACAAATATGACCTATAGGGAGGTGAAATTCCTTCTACAATAGCCTGTACAATTAGATCTTCAGGAAAATGAAGGGCAAACACCCTAGTATAGAATTTAATATCTTGGATAAAGTCAGCCAAGTTCTCATCCAAACGCTGTACACGATAATAGTACTTCTGAATAAGGGAGGACCTGGCCCTAGCCGGGATGAAGTTAGCTAGCAAGTGGGCGTGGAAATCCTCAATAGATGATTGCTCGGCAATGGCTCTTACTATTTTATCAGAGAGAATACCAATTGCATAGGGATAGATAATTTGCAAAATTTGACATGAAGAAAGAGAAAACACAAGGGCATGATCCTGAAATTCAACTAAAAATCTTAAAAAGGAAATTACTTCACTAGTGGTATTAACGGAAAACTTAGAAATACCTCTGAGCAACATTGCCAATGGATGAGGCAAACTGCTGAACCCTGGTGACATAGTAGGTAAAGGTTTCAATGGCAAGGAAGTTAATTCCGAACGTATATTATTCAACGATGCACGGCGTCCAGACTCGTTGTCCAATGGGGCAGAGATAGTTTGAGCAGCAACGGTTATCCTATTAACTTCTCCCTTAGGAGGCTCTTCCTCGGAACCTGCATTCATCGTGGTGGGTTGATCAATTTTGGGAGGAATTTCCCCAGTTAACAATTGAGTGACCTTGCTAGATAACTCAGAAATATTTTCAAGTAGCGTACTAGTTTCCTCCTTCTGAACGTCATTCAAATTCAGAGACAACAGATCGTTAACTCTATTTGAAAAATGAAACAGCCTGGCTTGCACACGCTTAATTTGATTAGGAGAAGGATCATTTTCATCAAAAAAACTAACTACAGAGGCTAGCCCAGTAATATTCTCGACGATCGTGGAAAGAGAGTCGTCAATTTCTTTCTCTCCCAAGGTGGGGATGGAAATTGGTAATTCAAGGGACTCTCTAAGCTTGTTTGTGTCTACCGCAACCGTGCCTCCAGATTGCACATTTCTAATAGTCAATTCATAGATCAACTCCTCCTTGCGCAAGTAGTTAAGATGGAGAACATCGCGAGGGCCGGGCATGATGACAGAACAATTTTGAAAAACTCAAAAAATTCCAGCAACTGAGAAAATGGTTAGAGTTCGGATCAAAAGAATGTTTAGCCGTCAAAAGGGGCTAAAATGAGACCCATTCAACCACGCTTTGCTACCACTTGTTACCGTGTTTTTGCGGTAGTTATGCGTGAAAGAAGGTGCGGGGTGGTGAATAGGTCTCAAGCTACGAAAGTAAAATTAATTTAAAATTTAACAAGGTTATATTTTTCTTTCAATATAAAGAAATAACAAGCATGGCAGTAACAGAGTAGCAAGTCAAAAGGTAGTTACAATATTTACAGGATTTGGGCTTCGAGCCCCGAATTCACATTTCTAGGGCAATCAGCCCAACCTTACTCCAAAATAAGTTTTACCAGAGGGGCCGAAAACCCCATTCATGTCCCAGAGCACTTGCTCCAAATTACACAGAAAAGCCTCCTCGAGGCATACAACACTCAATTTTCGAAAAGAGCCACACGCTCTCAACTTTAAGCCTCTCAAAGGCCACACCAAACTCCACCTTCAAGTTGTCCTCTCGGGACATAGACACAGGGGTAAAATACCCAACCTACTGAGGTCTATTAAATGAAAAAGGGTAATTACATGACCTCTAAAATAACAATTTGAGAGGAGGCGATCTTGCGCTCCTAATACGCTTTGTTTAAAACCTACTTGGCACTAGGCCGTTAATACAAGGGTTAATCCCATACTAAAGAGGTGACTTAATAAGGAAATAATTTACATTAAGTCGAAGAAGAATAGGTTGAGAAAAGTATAAGTTCACCTCAAAAAATATGAGTGGGAGCTCGAGAGGGTTAAGCACTCTCTATCCCAATATGTAGTTTAAAAGATAGAATAGATAGAAGTTTCTTTACATTTTAAGGAAGGTTACATAATGGAAAAACTTCGGACCCGCCCCGAGAGTTAAACTGCTGAGCAAGCAAGAAAAGAAGTAATTAGTCGGCCATTACCTGGTTGTTGACTGTCGCCGAAGAAAGAGGCGCTTCCCGCCCCCTGCTATGTACTTTACACACTGAAAGACGGAACAGAAGTTGCCCGGAGACCCAAAAATCAGCAGTTTATATCCTCTCGCGGAAGGTTCGAGGCGTTAGGGGAATGAGAACACCCTCCCACAAAAACTTTTATTGGGTAGGATACCGCAACATATTCCAGTTGGGGGAAGCTACATTCAATTGGTCAGAAATAAATTAAAGAAATTCGGGATAGGCTAAATACAAAACAAGGGGAAAGAGAGGGGTATACAGCCAACTTAAGCAATAACAGAAAGAAATTTAACAAGAAACAAACTTTTGAAATAAAAATTTCTCCAAAAAAAAAACCAGTTCTTTCACTCCGCACTAGGGTGCACTATTGTTGATCTTCAGTAGTGTCCTCTAGAAGAGAAAGTTCACACTTCTTACTACAAGCAAAACAAAAATACGTCGAAAATGACATAGTTCAAAAACTCCAAATTTTCCACGTAGTGACATCTTCTGAGAAACTTGAAAATTAATACCATCAATAAAGTTCAGACTTCCTCCAGCAGAGGAGTTTCAATTGGTGCACATTTTAAATTAGCGGCGTGGAGGTGTACCGCCCGGTACAAATAATAATTTGGTTTCACGTCCCACTGAATATTTGAAAAGCTTTCGAAGACACCAAAGTGCCTAAATTTGTCCTCTACTAGTTCTTTCACGTGCTGGTGAATCTATCGACATGAGTCTGCGGTATATGTACACCACCAAATCCCATCGGACTGAGCCGGCATCAAACTTACCAACTTAGGCTCAGAAAGCCAGGACTCAGACATCTAAACCGCTCAACCCTGCCCCAAATAGATTTACTTTAGCTGTATTTTAAGTCTTCAGCCCGAAGTCAGGTAAAATCCTGAAAATGCGCCACCAAAGTTTATGTAGTTATAAGGAAAGCTCGAAAACCGATGGAATGACACCATAATGACGCAAACGAGGCTTGATGAGTAGTGAAGTTGTTTACAATTGCTTTCCTCACTAGACCATAAAGTGCTATTGCAGGGTCTATGAGTAGGACATCTTATAATATCCAGACATGCTCGTCGTCCTCCGAAAGGCATTACTTACCACCACCGCCGCCGCCGCCCAGATTACAGCCACACATGAGACAGAGACTATGGCGGAAGCTACAATTTGCTCTGACCTGCGCTAATAGATAGATGTAAAAGTACGTGCTAGCCTATGTTATTCTGTATATTATATGTATGATAATAATTGTTTGATTTACTTCGCCCACGTACGAAATTACAGAATTATATTATCAGCGAATCAGTGTGAATAAAAACCAATTGCTGGGGGATATGTGCATGATAGTTACCACCTGAAAATGTGAAGCAGGAAATTTCAATGGTAATGCATACTGTGATGAAGAAATTAAACTGTATTTTCAAGAACCCAGTAAATATCTGGAACATAGCCAGTGAAGTTGAAATATGCCACGTATTCCTGGGTCTAGACGTGTGGAGAATTAACAATGCAAATATTATACTAAGGAAAGTAATGTAAACCCTTCAATATGGTTATCAAATGGTAGGATGAAAGAGAAGCTTTACATATTAACACTCTATCGTACTGAGCAATAGGTGGGGTACGACATCTTTATCATGATGCTTGGAAGATTTGAAGTCTGTAACATAAGCAATGATGACATATTTCGTCCATGAATCTCTAGAATCCCAAATAACACCAACAAGGAATTAACCAAAGACCACAAGAATGGGAGAAAGAAAATCAGAATTAATGTCAAATCAAAAGATTATTTCATTAAGGGAAAGTAAAAAAATAGACATGCATCAACGGACGATAATTTTGCTTTGCTCAATGTTTAGGTATATTCGTTTGGGGCAAAAGATCTCTACAGGTTGACGCCCCGAACAAATAGCATATTTTAAAGAGGCATATTCGTTTGATACCGTGGACAATTCAATTCAATATTAAGTGTGTTTGTTTAGTTCATCTTTCCTTAGACTGGTTTGATGAAGTGCTCCCTGGCAACCTATCATGTATTGGCCTCATTATTTCTACGCAGCTATTACCTGTTAAGTCCACATTAGTTTGTTTGTCACGTTTCCCTCCCATACTTACCCCTACACTTCACCGCGTGAGTTTGCCGTGCGCTTAGGTTCACGCAATTGCGCATACTGTAGTGGGTTCGAACCCCATAGTCGGCAGCCCTGAAGATGGTTTTCCGTGGTTTTCCATTTTTACACCAAAAATGCAGAGCTGTACCTTAATTAAGGCCACGGCAGCTTCCTTTCCACTCCTACCCCTTACCTATCTTATCGTCGCCATAAGACCTGTGTGTGTCGGCGCGATGTAAAGAAAATTGCAAAAATAAAAAAATACCCATACACTTCCGAAAATAAACCTTAAATACTGTGTAACGTTCATTTTCCTTTACATAACTGCATAGGAAAATAAGCATAATGAAACTTGTTGTGATCGACTGCATATCCATATGTGCAGTAAGGCGTGACGAGGCAGAGCATTGTGAGACACGAGGTTTTGTTTCTTCAACGACGACATAAGTTTACTTTAAAGTAACATTCTGATGCCTGTGTGGGGTCAGAAGAACCAGCCTGCATTCAAACATCGGCTGGTAATTGAAATTGGGCCAATGACCTCAGATGTTAGGCCCCTTTAAAACAACAAGCAACAACAAGATAATTGAAATTAATAAAAATATTAATCGGAATGTCCGTAATATGGGCGCCAGAGTGTACCTAAATGGATCCCTCGAATTTTAATAGAGCATCATCTCAGGGGCTGTCTGACCTAGGCGGGAAAGGTGTGCTTGCTTGCTTGCTTGCTTGCTTGCTTGCTTGCTTGCTTGCTTGCTTGCTTGCTTGCTTGCTTGCTTGCTTTTATTTTCATAATAGACAAATTTCGGCTTAGGCGACGACTGAAACGCGAACTGCGCGTCTGAAACAAAACGATCGACTGACCGCGTTAGGTTCCTTGCAATTAGTTTTGTAGTTTAGTTTTCTTCCGCGCGAATTATTTTCCTGGGCTAGGTGGTGGGAGATTATCGGAGCAATATATCCTATGTCCGCTGCCTACGTAATTTACTGATAGGAGTCTAGAGATCTTAATATCGGTGCGACTTCACCAGGCATGTGTGACTTCCAATTATGCTCTCGCTTGTTTGGCTCTCTGTTTGAGGGCAGAAGATCGATAGTTGGCTGTAGTTTGCTGCGGCTCGAATTATGCCTCGGAAGGATACCTTCCTATGACGCACTTTCACATTTTTAATTAAACAGATGACATTTAGGCACATTTATAGTTCCACAAATGATTATAAATTACTGGCAGTGAAGAGCAACTGAGTTTGAATGTAAGAAACTTTCACCTAGTAAAGTGAACTGAATAGCTTATTCCGCTGGGCAGGGCACAAAAAATTTTTTCCACTCTTATTGGTTGGCCATCTTTTCGACTTTCGTATTTTTGGACGTAACCACTCTTCTCAAAGGGTGTTGGGCATATCATATCCGTGTTTCACCATCGTCTTTCTCCGTATTCTATAGCAACCATCGCTTTGTTCCAGTGATTTCCTTTACCGTGAGAAAGCTTGCTGAGGGTGTGTTTCGTCGGCCCATTAGCGTTTATTGGAAGACACTTTACAACATAAATGTGAACACTGTACGTGACAGTAAGGGATCCAGCTGGCTTAGGATTACCAGTGGGGGTCCCTGCCAATTTTCAAGCAAAATGCTCTTACTGAACTCAATGATGGTTGAATTCTTATACGTAACGTAAATGAAATTAAGATAAAATTATTCACATTGCCATTATGGCATTACTGTTATGGGTGAAACATTGTTAAAAATATAATCATAGGCTGACACTGAAGTTGGGATCAGACGATGAAGTGTTACAGATAGCCTACCAACATCAAATGAAATATCAGAACCAAGGGTACTGGGTGGGTGGGATACGGAACGTTTTGCAAACGATAGGAATGAGATACTATTGCGAAAGGGGCTACATAGAGCAGCTAAGAATATGGAAAAGAAATAGTTCTAAGAATTAATGAAAATTATTGAAAAGCAACGAATTGCTTCACAGTGTAAAAGTAAGAGGTCACTAGAGGAATTTTGTTATGTAATTGGGAGAATGAGGATAAATATACATAACATAACAAATAAGGGAAAGAGGGGCATAATATGGTGGTTAATGGGGGTACATAAAAGTAAAGCATACAGACAAAATAGAAATTAAAATGAATGTTTACTATTTTCTGAATAAATGGGATGGGCACACATTACAAAAGATTGTTGAGAGAAGGGAAATAACAGATAAATTTACAAATGAGGAGGATATGAGAAAAATTTGGAACGAAAATCATCTGTATAGGATTGTAAAGTTATTGAACAGAGAGTGGATACATCCGGGAAGAATTAAAAAGTTATTCATCATTTTTAGGGGAATGCTGAGTAGTAAATTGGTGGGAGGAAAAGAAGTGATATGTACTAGTTAGTAACAGAATTATGCCTAAGGCAACTTACAAAATATAAATCCGTTGAAGTGTAGAGCAGTTAGGTACGTAGATTATAGTTATAGCATATAATTAATTAATTGTCTTTGTTCTATAAGTCTGAATGATTTTTGTGTTTCATTCGATAGCCAATATTAATATCCATTTCCGGAGTCGGACATGATATGGAGGGATTGAGGACGACTACTGTAGTGACCTCTTTGGGGGTCATGTTTCCGGAGTATCTGATGAACTTCGATAGCATGTCCGAGAATTTTCACTTCTTACAATAATGTTTCTAACACATTTTTTAAGCCATTCTTTCGTTGTTCAATTACTAAATAACATACAAATGTCAAATTTTGATTCGTGAAATTTCCGGACGCCTTATTCTTTATTTATGTTTTTAATGCATGTTTTTCAGTTATGCTATATTCAGTTTTGTAAACTCCATGTATCGAGAATTAAGTTTAAAATAATCAGTACCCTCTCCCGCATCTACGGTTTCTGAGATTATGGGAGATGTGTGTATAATCTCCTGCTATCCCTATGGTGGTGAGTTATTTTTTTACAATCCAGCTACGGGTAGTACATTTAGGGTAAGTTTATTTAGCCTTCTGTATTTGATTGACCATTAAAGAATACTGCAGTTTAGAACAATGATGTTGAATTTTATTTAGCGAATATCATAGGGATAGACAAAATTATCCATACTTCGATTTTACGACCATCCATTGATACCAAAATTTACAATTGAAGCTCTTCACAGCAACTGGGCATGCGTCATTTTGTCGATTAACCGCACGTTTCTTCTCTCTTGCCATATAGTCGGTAGAACTTCTCCTAGGTCCATCTGTCGCATCTGTAGTATGTGATAAATCCACGAAGAGCAGGAGCAGCAGCTAGAACAGAGTCGGCCGTGCGGTTAGGAGCGCGCAGCTGTGAGCTCGCATCCGGGAGATAGTGGGTTCGAACCCCACTGTCGGTAGCCCTGAAGATGGGTTATCGTGGTTTGCCATTTTCACACCAGGTAAATGCTGGGGCTGTAGTCTACCTTAATTAAGGCCACGGCCGCTTCCTTCCCATTCCTAGGCCTATCCTCTCCCATCGTCGCCATAAGACCTGTGTCGGTGCGACGTAAAGCAAATAGCAATAAATAAATAGAACAAAGGAAAACACTAAAGAAACATTTTACACAATATCTTTCAGCTGATCTACTTGGAAGCTATCAATGAAAGGTACTCTGATATCTGCCTTCATTCAGAGGTGGTCCACGCCCTTACCCGTGGAGATGATCTAGAGATTTAGAGCATTCTTTTGCCTCCAGAATGTTTTCGGACACCAATTTGTAAGTTAGGAGGGAGCTGGAAGACACCAGCAGTCTCGCAGCCAAAGAAAGTAGGAACCAAGAAGAATTCGTTCAGTCTCGACCTAACTGACTAATGCAATAAGCTGCAATGGTGGCTACAATTCAGAGAGTGGATGGGGATGCGGGTTGCGCTTTGTCTCCTTTCGGACGCGCACCGTACCCAACACGTATTTGCTGATGCCTCCGAAGCTTCAGTCGTCCCAGCGACTCGGTCGCAGACTGATCCTCAAAATAGATCAACAGTCCTTGACCTCTTCTGGAAATCGGCTGACACCCTAAGGACATCACCAAATACGATGAGGGTGTCTTGCTTCCTTGACCTAACGCAGGAAGCTTTCGTAGAGGTGATGGCCCCTCCCCGCCATCACCCGTGGCGACCATCCAGTAAGTCGATGCGCTTTGTCGCCCCCGGAATCCTTTCGGACGCGCACCTCATCCCACGTATTTGCTAATATCCCCGAAGTTTCAGTCGTTCCCGACACTCGGGACTGAATCCCCAAACAGAGAAAAACCCTGCTCTGAGGAGCAGTGACCTCGTGTTCGAGTACGGCTGTCACCCCGACGATATTAACAAGTAGAGTGGGGGTGTACCAGCTGCGATAGCAGCAAGCTTCCCCGTAGTGATGGCCCCTCTCCGCCATCACCCGTGGCAACCATCCAGAGAGTCAGCACGCTTGATCGCCCCCGGAATCCTTTTACGGACGCGTGCTGGGTGAACGGGGAATAGCGAAAACCTTTCTTACCCTTCTCATATTAACTGAATGCGGACTGCACAGTAAGCGAATTGTTCAACAATAGTACGTTTCTGTCGTGTCTTGGTGTTGACTGTGCACCGATTGTGTTGTGACTATAGAAGAGAATGAAGGCTTCTTCCAATGCCATTATATCCTACCATATCGTATATTATGTTACACTAAGGAATAAAGTCACAAGAAAAAAAATGAACTGAGCTTCTCTCGAATTTTATACTATTTCCTACCGGAGAATTGTTGAATTGGGCTGTGAAACTCCTGCTCTCGCATTCTATTCCAGACACACATATCTTGAAGGATATTAAATATTCTAGCAGTGTTACTACCTCAATCCTCTAGATGGTGCATCACGCTCAATAAACAGTGATTGTTATGAGTATCCCATGTATAATCGAGCTGCCATTTTCTCACAAATTGTATTAATTGTATTTTGTGGCAATAATAAGTGTTTACGTTTCCTTAGAAACAAGTCCGACCTATTAAGCTTCCAAAAACTGAACCGTAGTATTATTTCCAGTTATTCATAGCACTTCCTTCATGACATATAGGCCGACCTGAGATTCAAAAAACCATATTCCATAAAATCGAAATACTCCCTTAAAAACTACATGAAATGTTCCCCTCTAATCATATCAGAAGCAATCATAAATAACATGTTCAATGTAACGTAATTTTAATGTAATATGTACAGGCTTGAGTTCTCGCATATTATGTTTAATTTCAATAATCATTCAGTAGCCATCCCTTTCGGTAAGAACCTGTGAATCTTATTATAATAAAACATCATGAAATCCCAATGGGCTCTTAACTTTGGACCGTGGGTTGGCAACCATAGAGCATTTTTTTCCACTTACTTGTGCCAGGCTCCTCAGTTTCATCTATTCTATCCGACCTCTCTTGGTCAACTCTTGGTCTCCTTCTGATCCCGATGGTACTAAGTTTCCAAGGCCTATGGAGTCTTTCGTTTTCACATTGTCTTTCTTTGGCCGATACCTTCATTTTTCTAGGTGTCAGATCAGTTCCATGTTTTCTCTCTGATTAGTTGCCTGGTTGTATTTTCTTTTAAAACAATAGTCACCACCACAAGAACATGAAAGTAATTATCATCGTCACTTTTATGTTTCATTCTTTTGCTGGTAATACTTTTGCGTTTTGAAGTCTTATATTTAGCATTTTTTAGCGTTTATGCATTTTTGAATGAGCTTTTATTGTGTTCTGAAGAAAGACAAAAAATGTGAATTCATTCATCAAAAGACAGTTTATAACTTAATATTAACGTGAAACTAAAAATCACATTTGCATAGAGCTAACTGTAAAATAAGAATGAATAAAGTGTAATGCCTTTGCTGGCGAGATGTAGCCAGTCCCTGTTATGAATGGTGTGAAAATAGCGCTCATAGGGTCGGTTGGTGCATGCATTTCAGTGGGCTTGGCAGACTGATATGTAATAGCAGCGGCTGGTTCGGTGAGGAAAGCAACGGGAAACTACCTCACTCATCATTTCCCTAGTACGCCTCTTCAGTGACGCCTAGGCTATTTATGACAGTTGTTGGCGGAGCTGCAGAGGATCAAACCAGCCTTCGGGCTGAATAATCAACATACCTACAAAGTGTAGTAGAATTGTACATTCATTTTAAATTGATACAGACCAAAGCATAACACAGAAAAAAAAATTGACTTGGAAATGTACCCGTGCTTTGGTTCGGTATTCTATATTGTATGAGGATTTCTACGTAAATTACTGTAGACGCAGTGAGAAAATTAAATTGCATGTCTCTTAGCATTATTCGAAAAATCCACGGGGAAGACCCCATTCGTTGCTTCCGATGTACGGTGCGCGTTAGAAAGATTCGATGCTAATGGCAGGCCACGTTTCTTACTGCTATTCACAATCGAGTTCGGGAATTTCTGCTATAACGGCAGGCCCACTTGCCCAGTGCCATTCACAATGGACACAGGGAGTTTACATTATAAAGGTAGAAATACATCGCAGAATGGCAGCTTGATACATCTATTACCTTCTACTCAACGAACAACCACGAGTTAACAGGAATGACGACTGAAACGGCACTACATTACTTCCCTGATGGCAGAGAGCCAGAGACGTTGCCATGGTAACCGGTAGGTTCGTTGTCGGTCACTCATCGCAGAGCATGAAACCCGGAGAAAATAGTAATTTGCTCTGTCATTTGAAGAATAAGGAACAGTGTGTACATAACAAAAGTTGTTTAAAATGAAGGTACGTTTCACACATAGTCAACGGATTTTACAGAAAATCGATTGTATAAAAAATAGAAAAAAATGATCCTGTCTTTCTACAGACCCTACTCAGTAATATTTAAATCGTATGCATATCTAAACCTGCTCCTGGATGAGTTTATTCTAAATATGAAGTTTGGTCGAGATCAATCCAACCGTTTCACCGTGATGGTGGAATCAGTGTTGCCAGGTCTCACGAAATTTTTGCTAGCCGAAAAAACAAAAAAATCTCCCGAAATTTCTTCTAATCCAAAGTTAAGGAAAATGAATCATAATATATTTCTAACGAGAAACTCTTTCTTCGTCTTGCTGCATGACGTACTATCGGTAACATCACTCGTTTGGTACTTCCCCGCATTCAATTTTGGCTCTAATTACGTTATCTCTCCCCTCTTATTGAACTCAAAACTCACGCTTGACTGCATCATTCGAAGGGAAATCACGGACCCGCAAACACAATACAAAATCTGCATCCTGCTACGATTTCAAAATTGGCACACAAATTCTACGCCTGATGAATAACTACATCTACAGGAAGACTGGGTAGAAAGAAGAAGAAGAAGAAGAAGGAGGAGGAGAAGAAGAAGAAGAAGAAGAAGAAGAAAGTGGACAGGGAGCAAGGGTGAGTGAAATTGCATATGTTTCTCTTAATATCTTCAAATAACTATTGCATTCTTAAATTTAGCTATATTATAGCATTTCAGTGCTCGAGAAACTACCGAAATTTTCATTAAAACTCCCGAAATTTTTACGTACAATTTGCCGATTTATTTGTAGACCTGGAAACACTGGGAGAAACAGAATGACAAACAGAAGGACAGACGGACAAACAGACACGAAAGCTAGAAACCATTGATACGGTCTTGAGTTGACCTAAAACGGATAAATATTTTAAAAATTGGAAAAATAAAATCAATTACAGACAGCGGACCCCCCACAACATTTTTATATACATTAATACAGTTCTTCACAATTATTTTTTTTCATTGTATTTCCACCTATTAGTTTTAATATGTAACAATAGCGGAAACTTCCATGACAACTCAAAAAATCCGACAATTCGCATTACATTTTAAAGTAGGCAACAGAATCTAAAATGAACATAAAAAAAGCAAACTGGCAAGTGGTAAAACAGGACCCAAATGAACGGTAACATGTTTATCTTCATTCGACACTAACTTCCGGGCTCTAATCATAACATTTCAGTGTCGTTTCTTTTTCTGCATGTATTAGTAGTAGTAATGGAAGTTCATAGAGCATTCATCATCTCTTTGTAGTGGCATGAAAACTTTCTCTTGTAGATTATTATGTGTTTGTGTCAATATAATTACACTGCAGAAAAATAAACTAATGAAAATCCAGGCAGCGAAGGTAAACAAAGAGTATACCACAGAAGTATTTTACTTGTTTTACGTTCGTTCGAACCTCTAATAGTTTACAAACAGACTCTGGAGTGTTAAAATTTTGACTGAGAGAAGTTCAACATTCCGGAAGCCAATGAAACGGAGCTACGACATTTTAAGACCCTCAAATATTACTGACACCAGCCGTGATCGAACCCACTATCTTGGCAACAGGAGACCAAGTACTAATTGACTGCACCACTGATGTTGACGAGAATACCCAGGTCTGCCACTTCGCTATTATTTAACATGAAGGAAAATAAAACTAATTCAAGTTGTGGTATTCTTGCTTGATGCTACGAGGATAATACTGTACTTGTAAGATCAATCAACTTCTGTGAACAGTTACGCATGAGATACAATTCACTTTCATTAGCTAAGTGTGTTTATAAACGGCGAATGGCTCATTGAGCACATTGAAGAACCAATTTAAAGCTGAAGGGCGATATTGTATACCTTACTTCGCTTTTGCTATAATATAACTGCTTTTATAAAATATTTACTAAAACGTCGATTAAAGGGGAACTACTTCCATCTAAATTTGAACACAATGATTACAGATATTTTTGTCATAACTTGAAAGAGAAAAATCTCAGAGAATTTGTTAACTTGATCCCAGGAGTAACCCTCCCGTACAACTCCCCCCCCCCCCCCACCAAGATGTTTGTTATAATGTTTTCGCACACACCACGTATGTACACCACATCTTTCTAATAGCCTGATATTCCTTTCGCGGTGCAGTCTACAAGCCTCAATGAATGAGAAGAAGTGGGGAAGAGGGTGAGGTTTGTATCCCATTAACCATGTACTGCATAGTGTTGCCATCAGACAAATAACTTTCCACCTATGTAAACTGGTAGATTTTGGACAGAGGTAGTTTTAAGGCACACCTTCAACCTACTGTACTTTAACTTGATTTTTGTTGAACATAACAGATGACAAAAGAGCCTTAAAGTCAAAGACACTCCTTCCATCCCGTCATCATCCAACATCTACAAGCCTCCATGAATTGGAAGAAGTGGGCATGATGGTGAGATTTGTATCCGATTAAGGAAAGTATACCTTCAAGATCATTTCTGATTTTAACACCAGTTAATTGCCAAGGCTATACATTAATTACGGCCATAGCCATTAATCCTCACTCCTAGCCATTTTCTAACCTGCCTGCGCTACTATCACATGTAATATCTTACGAGAAAGGAGACTGTGTCCCAGTAATTCGCAATTATAGTCATAAAATTACTGGTAATCGTATATTCCATCCATCGACCATGTCTGCTGATCATTGGATATGTACCTACATTGAAGAAAATTCCCACCTAACGTCGGGCTGAGAACTTTACTTTAACTAGGTCAAAGCTTGCGTAGTTAAATTTCTCACTGTCTTCTTCTGGAAGTTATCATCCGATAAACGGCGTGGTTCCATGGCTGATTGGTTGGGATCGTTGCATTTGATCACCCAAAACGGTGAATTTTCTTGGCTCGGGAACTGGGTGTTTGTGCTCTTCTCCATCATACTAACTCACATATGGTATTCGTTACCCACCAGGAGAGCACGAAATAGTTATTTTCTGGAGAATCAATAATAGTTCTTCGGTGCCAGAAGGAAAATTTAATTCCATTGTCCTTATTTACGAACTATTTTGTATTACTTTAGAGACAAACGATGTACCGAACAATATTCTCACATTTCGTGGGTGGCAAATCTTAAACGGTAAGGTAGATTGAGTAACAATAATTTGCTGTAATAGTTACTTTTTCAAACAGTATTTTTTCTTGTAATTAACTCCTTGAAATAAAACTGTAATCATTACATATTAGTAATCATTACTTTGTAGTAATTGATATACGTGAGGAGCACAAACGGAACGGAATAAATTATGAAGATAACTTTTTCAGTTCTACTATAGCAGTATCAGTAACGTCATCAGTTCTGGATGAGGTAATTTCTTACCTTTCCCAGTACTTCCAAATGCATCATACTAATTATCCCAACACTGTTCTTAAAATTAATCGCAGGTATTCCTTCAAGTGCTCCCGTAGGGCGCCTTTTCAGTAAATGCAAAGATTTATTCCCTCAGACAGTTCGAAGCTTAGCGATGAGAATTTTCAAATCAATAATGGCAAATTATTTGAAACGCCGCAAGTCATTTAACTAAAATAAAAATGACGGGAAACGACCATTTCTAAAGTTCCGACCTATCGTGTTTAGTCTTTACAATGTTGCTTTACGTCGCACCGACACAGATAGATCTTATGGCGACGATGGGATAGGAAAGGGCTAGGAGTGGGAAGGAAGCGGCCGTGGCCTTAATTAAGGTACAGCCCCAGCATTTGTCTGGTGTGAAAATGAGAAACCACGGAAAACCATCTTCAGGGCTGACGACAGTGGGGTTCGAACACACTATATCCCGGATGCAAGCTCACAGCTGCGCGCCCCTAAGCGCACGGTCAACTCGCCCGGTCCCGTGTTTAGTCTAACCTAGTGATAATAGCCACTTAAATGCCTGTATGCTATATATATATATTCCTTGCAAAACTTTGGTACCGTTACAGCTCATTGTGGAAAAGAAGTGAGCGATTTCCTTAAGATTAGCGTTCTGTAAAGTAATTGTACTGATTAAATGTTGAAAAAGCAATTTACAATGAAGTATAATATTTTTCTGGTGCAATTCAGCCAAATTACATTTTCCTTGTACTCTTCCCATTACCGCTCATTATTATCCTTGTAGCCGACGCACAACCTGTTTAAAAACAACATGATATGTCTCCGTCACAGCAACAAGAATTTACTCAAATACGAATTTAGAACTCATTTAAATGCCCTGCTGGCTAACAAAGATTTCTTTTTTTCTTTTTTTAAAACTGTTAAGTTCTTGTCTGCCGAAACTACAGTAGTTTTTGAATAAATACATTTATAAACTATATGAAAAATAAAACATATGGCAAATGAAAAAATAAATAAATTAAATTTAAACTTAACTAAATTGAATCAAATTTTTAGGTATAATTCTGTTACCACAATTTCATGTAATTTATAAATTCAAAAATTAGTTTCGGAGGTAGAAGAAACTAACAGTTATAAATTAATTGATTCAAAACAGAAAATAGCTGGCTTCAGATATCAAACACACACATACACACATACGTGTACACACATACGTGTACACACACACACACACACACACAAGATCAAACTACACGAAATCATTATGCTCCCAAAGCACCATACGTAGTATTGTGAAACTGAGTTGTATCTCGCCAAATCTAGCCTTTCTTAAAAGATAAAATGTATTCATCATCTTTTTTACTGAATATTCTTGAGGTTTCTGAGTGGTGATTTGGCATTCGTAATAGATTCGGCCATTCAAAATGCATAAACAATGAACAATGACCTTCGGATTGCCTTCGTTTTGTTCTGTGTGGAGATCTGAAGCATTATGTTCAATTAAGGGAATTTCACATACGCATTCGCAGATTCACGAATATTAAAAATAAACTTCAATTCAGCGCGCAATATGAGGTACCTACTACATTAGCAAATAAATCAAGTAGGGATCGTCATGCCACAGTTTTGGCCAGACGCCGTGATGCCTGCCCCAGACAAAGGCAAGTACACGGGTGCGCGGAGAAGTGATCAGATTTTATCTTCTATACGTTGTGATGTCAGTTTAAAAATTATTCAAAATCATTATCATTTACACAAAATAATACTTTAGCGAGACTTCACCATTACTAAGTTAGTCACATAGGAAATCATTCTTCTCCTCTTCCCGAACCTCTCTGAATTTGTCGAGGTTGGCACTTGATAAGGGTTTAGCCCACTTTTAGGGCCGGATTCCTATTTTCAAGGGATTAATTCACTGTTATGTGTTTCTGTTGCGGTTGGTAGTGCGGCGTGTGAATAGAAGAAGTATAATAAAAAGAATACTAACACACAGTGCCAGTGGAATTAACCATACGCAATTAAAATTCCTGACTTGGCCGGAATTCGAACCCGGGGCCCTCTGAACGCGGAAATCCAGTACGCTGATCATTCAGATAAGGAGCAGGACTTACTTAGAAAATAAATAATAGTCGAAAATCACAAAGATAATATAGTTCAATCGAAATATTTCATTCATATAACCTATAAGTTGACTATTCGTTTTTGTTGGTATCTTTCTCTGTAGCCTATTAAACGGTTTTTTCTTGTTCGTAGACAATTTCGGGTTAATTTTTAAAATTTTACAATTTTCTTGGAAATTCCTTTGAGTGAGGATGGTAGAATATATAAACGGTACCACTGGCTTGTCGTAAGAGGCGTCTAAATGTGGTAATTCGCAGGAGCTCTCAACTCGAGAGCATGAGGCCCCTAATTGAGTCTGGAATTGTTTCCATGTACTCGAGCCGCGCTCCTCAGTTCATTTTTCTTACCCGACATCTAACGGTTAACTCTCATTATCTTCCAAACCCGACAGTATCAAGTCTGTGAAATTTAATGATATGTAGTTTTCACATTGTTTATGGTAACCTCCATTGCACAACGGATACATTTTCTTCGAAGAGTCTCGCCTCTTCCTCAGCAATAAGAGGAGATGGTTGCCTGGTTTAACTTCCCCTTAAAAGAACAATCCCCCTCACCGATTATCCTACAGCATGCCCATTAAAACACAATGGAACCACCTTTCTACACATCAAACTTGTCCCGTAAAACAGTCTATAACTTCCGCACTAAGTTTCCAGCAGAGTGATCAGGCGGTTCTGGAGTGGAATTACCATGCTTTTATTGTGCTGTGAATGTTCACGCAAATTAATCAACTCCTCTAACATAAGCTTCAGTGCTCCACAAAACGAATAAACGCTTTATGACCCATTTCTTTACTTTCTTAAATGTATGTCATGTCGTTTTCAACAAATCTCTTCTCCTCCTCCTCCTCCTTCTTCTTCTACTACTACTACTCCTCCACCTCCCTCTACCATTACTACTGCTACTTTTATGTGAGTAGTTTTATTGGCTGTAAACCCCAGCTCATCGTCGTCTATCCTTACAAAATTAAAGAAGACAGACGTCTTTTATTAGGGTCGTTTCCTTAAATATGGCTTATGCTAGTCTAGTGCAGCCCTTATAATGCACGCCCTCTGATGAGTTTGGGCTGCGTCTGCCGTGTACAGCCCTAAAAGCCAAGATATTTACCAGTCAGCCCTGGAGCTGTACAATAATTATCTAGCTAGTTGCTTTACGTCGCACCGACACAGATAGGTCTTATGGCGACGATGGGATGGGAAATAGCTAGGAGTGGGAAGGAAGCGGCCGTGGCCTTAATTAAGGTACAGCCCCAGCATTTGCCTGGTGTGAAAATGGGAAACCACGGAAAACCATTTTCAGGGCTGCCGACAGTGGGGTTCGAACCTACTATCTCCCGAATACTGGATATTGGCCGCACTTAAGCGACTGCAGCTATCGAGCTCGGTCACACAATAATTATCCTTTAAAGCACAGAGTCTTCAAAAATTGGATTATTTTAAAACATCCATTACACCAAAATTCCGCGCTAACTGAAGCGAATGCTGCAAGTTGTTCAAGTGGTACAAAAATAAGACGACAGCATCATAGTGCACATTCTGAACTATTATATAAGCTATTACCAGCCTGTAATAGGTAGTATAAGAGTGATGCCTTTGTGTCCAAAACGTTTGTGACGAGCAAAGGACAGAACAACGTTGCTCAAAGATATTACAGAATTTCTAAGTTTGTTGAAAAGACACTTTGAACAGGAATCACATTAGCCACAAGTTACTTGAATACCGTCCTCCAAAGTAGTAGACTTCATGTCTAGAATAATAATAATAATAATAATAATAATAATAATAATAATAATAATAATAATAATAATAATGTTATTAAATTTATATCACATTGGCCTATTTTTTACGGTTTTTCGGAGATGCAGAGGTGTGCCTTATTTTCGTCCCACTGGAGTTCTTTTGTGTACCAGTAAATCTACCGACAAGAAGCTGGCGTATTTGAGCTCCCAGGTTCGATCCTGGCTCAGTCCGGTGGTATTTGAAGGTGCTCAAATACGACAGCCCCGTGTCGGTAGATTTACTGGCACGTAAAAGAACTCCTGCGGGACTAAATTCCGGCACCTCGGCGTCTCCGAAGACCTTAAAAGTATTTAGTGGGACGTAAAGCAAATAACATTATTATTATTATTATTATTATTATTATTATTATTATTATTATTATTATTATTATTATTATTATTATTATTATTATTATTATTATTATTATTATTATTTGAGCTCGTTGAAATACTACTGGCCTAAGATGAGTTTGAACCTGCTAAAGGGTCGATGACCTTCGATGTTAGGCCCCTTAAAACAACAAGCAATTAGAACCCGCCAACTTGAGCTCAGAAGGCCAGCATTCAACCGTCTGACAAAGGAATTCGCGGAAGTTGTAATCGCTATTGGAAGAGGATTATGGATGATGTGAACCAGCATGATGTGTAGGTAACTTCTATGCTCTCATTATTTACTCTGCACTTTACGTCCATGTACATTCAACCGTAAAAAATTTGGCCGCTAGCGAAAATCGAAGAATCCGCTACATTAGGTATCGACCTATCAAGGTAAACCTGTCCAGTACTAACCATCAAATAGAAACATACAGAAGTGTACATAGTAGAAGACATCACTGAGATCCGATTTCTAGATCGGCTCATAACATAAACCAAAAATAGTGCAGGAAATTGTTCTTAGAGGGTAAATGAGCAGGTGTATTTCCGATAGATTTGATGGTGATGATGATGATGATGCTTGTTGTTTAAAGGGTCCTAACATCTAAGGTCATCCCAAATAAATCCATTAACAACATACAGTATATCTAATTGCTGAGTGAAGGTTATGCGAACTGTTGTGACAATGGGATTTAGGAGTTTCGTTGGTAGAGGTGCTGTATAAAGATAATAGGATATAATCTACAGTGTTTCGAATCCACCATTCTCTTCACGTACTGCCTCTCCCTTCGGGTAACGTGACATAACCTAGCAATCGTCGTTGCCGTGACAAAACCTCCTATGTGATCATATTTTGGGAAAAATACTGACCCGCAGCACATACAATATGTAGAGCGAGAATGCCTCCTTGACAATACTCACACAATATTGCACCTTAGATGACAGAACTTTACCGGGCAAAGTTCTAAGCTAAAATATTTCACATGGGAGTTTTTTTCCCGGCAACGACGCAATGCTTCATATTAGCCAGCTCAAATTACAATGCTATAGTAGCAAACACATACTATTGCCGAAAACAGATCTTTTACAGATGCTTTTTTTCATACAATTATCGCTTGAAAACACCAACGAACACCTATAACCATGTTGAAATAACAACAATGTTCTACCAAACCATCATAAAAACGAAACTCATGGCTCCATATCGAAGCACTGAAAGTGTGACGTCATGCCTATGAAAGTGTCAAGTGTAGCGGGCCGGAACTACCTAATCCGTTGGCCATGCACAGGCCAGTTATCCCATAGCCTATATATTCCAATAACGAAACCTTTGTACTTACGCGCACACGGCTCTTTCTTTGCATTAATATTGTTCCCATGTTCGTTTTCTGTCCATTGACGGATATTAAAGTCTTCAGAAAAACCACAGACACACTCTTTCTGAGGATGCAAAAATGTACCGTAGGTGGAGGGTGAGTGTCTGCTATTACAGAGAACTGTTCAACTCTATTGTAGGTGGCAGTAGGCAAGAGGATTTGCCATCATAATGAAAGCTACCCAGTTCGATTGTGACTGACAGTAGGCAAGAGGCCGTGCCATTACAATGACAATTCCCTAACCTGGTCTTCGCATGAGTAATGATGTACGGCGACTTGCCCGGCGTGTTTCTGGGGTAATGCTAAGAGCAATGCAGTTCAATAAAATCTGACCCGCAACGTGTACTACTTCGTCTAGAATTCTGTGTACAATGTAGAATTCCATAGCGAAGCACGAGTACATCATCTACTATATTATTTAAAGAATTGGACGGTTTTGCGATTTTAATATGCAGTGGTTTTGGACGATTCAGACTAATCGGAGAGCAACATGCATCAGCGAGAGTCCATGAATAAAAGATGTAGTTCATCCATATTATACACAACTGTTGCTATGTGTTACAAAAGCAAATTAATACATCCATTTACAAATCAACATATTACATTTCGGTTTGATACAATAAAAAGTGCTGAATAGCAGTGCTGATTTAATTTACATTGGGAATGTTGATCCATGTGGTGCTTGCCTCACTGCTCTAGGTCCAAATTTAATCTGTGCACGAGCTACATAGTAATGGAGTAGAACTATCTAATTGATATGGATGATATATTATCCTTCATTCAAATTATGTCACATACAAATACAGTACTTTTAATATTTATACACCTTGTATAATCTTCGTGCTTACATATGTTGAAAATTATTTGTTGTATCTTTAAAGTATTGTTGTACAATATACGCACGGATACGGATATGAATATTGAAATAAACCCAGGTGAGCGACAATAAAATTTCTAGTTCTTGTTGATAAATATTCAGAGCTTGACATATTTTCATAGAACGGTTCCTTGAACTCGATAGATGCTCCAACTTGAAATAAGGCGCTGTGAAGTTATTTTCAGAAATTGAGTGTGGAAAATCGTAAGGTAGAACGCATCCAATATAAAGGCTGAAATCATCGGTACGAGGTGGCTAACTCCATACCAAAAGCCTTTGACACGTTAAGCACGAGGGCAAATTCTGTGTTAATACTTACAACCACGTCAAATCATAGTATACAAAAAAATTCTACAACAACAACAGCAGCAGCAACAACAACAACAAACGGATTAGTGTGCGTTATGTTTACGACACGCAATGCCAATATAACTTAATATTGATTTCAATATTGGGACTCCTCGTTTTTCTCATCTTTTGAGAGATTTTCTAGATCAGCTTTCCCCAACCATTGGTACACGAACTTCCGGTGGTACATACAGCCGTTCAGAGGTACGAGGTAAATTATCAGTAATGGCAGAAAAAGTTTACAGATAAAAAAACGGAAATATAAAATAACTTGGTTCAAGATCCCTTAAATGAAGTATTATTCTTGGAAGTTAACCTATCTAATCTATCTATCAAGGACAAATAGCAGTTAATCTAACATTCAACGGATTCTTCTTGAAATAATGAATTTAAGAAACCTCTTATTACATTGGATGCATATCGGTGAGGAACATGAGCAGTTCTGTGATAAGGCACTCCAGTACCCCTTGCTATTTATTAGTAATGACTAGTGGAGAGAAGTGTTTCGCTTCGCACCTTCATAAAAAGGAAGTATCTCTGCAATTGTAATGCCATTCCGGATGGAAGACAGTATGTTGCGTCCTTTGAGCCTGATACTAAAATACTGGGTGTATCAAAGCACTCACAACCTTGCCTACTGCCAGACACAATCAGGTAGGGGAGTTTTGAACAAAATCTCACGTTCCATTCCCTTCTGCTAGTTAAACCGATAAGGGAATCATTCATTAAAATGGCAGGCCTTCCTTACTAAAGCCAATTACACGGGAGTTGGAGAAGGACCCCCATTCCTACTGGCAGTCAAAGTAGAAGTGGGGAGAATTGATTACAACAGGAGACGCCCTCCTGCTGACAGTCATTATCAATTGTAATTAATAATAATGAAATACACACCCTTTCTAGATCGCTATAAATCGACTTCAATGAATCAATATACGAAGGTATATGCACGTTTATAATATAGCAGACATTAATTTACAGATTAACCGCTGCTTAACGACGTGTCATATCAACACACGCTTTGCGCCGTCAGACACCGCTTTTATCGTCCTACACGGTTGGTCCTAAAACATTGTCTCATATCTCCCATATTTATGGGTTAGACTGCGTTCGAATATTTGAATAGGGTGAAATTTGGGTACATTTTTAACACTTTACATTATGTTTTACATACTAAGAATTGTTTTTTATGATTTTAAAATAAGTACAAATACAATGAGAGGTTAAAAGGAATAACAGTCCTAGGTACAAAAATATTAAAAGCTGGATGGGAACATAAGTGCAGGAACTTAATGCTGATAGAGATACTTTAGGAGCTAAAAGGAACACTGATCTAGAAAACACGTACCATACATTAAGAGCTAAAAATGATCAATACTCTACAGATAACAATAATAATATGTATATTATGAGTTCGAAAAACCTGACTATACGGAGTCAACCTGAAATATACATGAATAGCTTAAATTAATTATTGTTCTAGATATCAAACATATATTCAGAGCTGAGCTATTCAGAGAAAGTGAATGTTAAAGTAATTTAATATGTACTGAATATCCATAAAATACATGCATTAAAGAAGAAAATTTCGTCCAGCTCTTTACCAGGTGGTAGTGTCCCGAGAATGGATGTGACGTTACCACGCATTAGAGCTATGCTGATGCGCTGAATACGATAAGCAGTTGATCGCATATCGCCAGAGATCCGAGCAATCCATCGGCAAAACTCTTTGATAAAATTGAGGGCCTCATTATCCCGGGTACCACTCGATTCAATGGATACCGGCACGAAGAAGAATTTGTCCAACAAATCGCTGTATTTTCTTATTTTAGCATTTTCCCTATTCGTGGCTGCACCTTCAGCACTTGAAGACGAAAGTGAAATATTGGACTGGGTGAACGTGTCGGCACTGGTAAAATTCCACAAAAGAGATTTGCCTCCTTTGCATGGCACAAGTGTCACCCCGTCTGGCCTTTTACCGTCTGAAGAGCAGCAGCCAGTGAGCTCTCGTATGGAAGGAACTTCTGCTGAAATCGGAGCCCAAAAGACATCATTTATAGTGGAGTGACGTATGTGTCTGCCTTTACTTTTCAAACAGGAAAGGCCATGGAGGTCACGTCGATCAACGTAGACACCACAAGATGAGCATCGGTGAGGCTCTCCGATGGCTTCTCTCAAACATAAAGCCACAGCGATACGTAAATTGTAGTATTTACAATTATTTGTAGATCACACCAAATTGAACTAAGATTTCGCCATCTACTTAGTGATACGACTTACTGTTTAGCCACCAAATACCATGAAAGGAATGAAAGCATAGTCATTAAAATTTCCACCATATTTCGATATTTTTCGTGGGGAAAAAGTGAATAGGAGGCGAAGGAGCCATGCACCAGATTCAGGAGAACAGCGAGGAGGCGGGCTTTGTCTTGGAGACTGCTAGTTGGCTGCTGCAGAAGCGAGTGGAGATGACTGATAAGAGGAGCATCCCAGGCAGCTTGAATACTTCTTTTGCTAATATCAGGGGGAACTACGCCGACTAAGCTTGACCACCGAGATTTGTTCTCTTGTACGCCAGCATCAGGATCCAGTCATCCACCAAGTCGAAGGAGAACCTCGACATACTTATATATAAGCTAGAATCATGAAATTTCGTTCACATATGTTCACTGGTCGTGTCAATGAGCGTACCAAATTTGATGACTATCTTTCCTATAAGAGTACCAAACAATGAAATATAGTCTAAAAATCACAAGAGTTATGTACAATCGAGAAATACAGCCAAATATAATGTATAAGGCAGAGAGATACGACAAAATGTCATAGAACCAAAGTTGTAGATCACACCAAATTGAACTAAGATTGCGCCATCTACTTAGAGATACGACTTACCGCGTAGCCACCAAATATCACGAAAGGAATGTCAGCACAGTCATTAAAATTTCCACCATATTTGGATATTTTTCGGGGGTAAAAAGTGAAAAATGTAAACATTTTGGAATTTTTTCGTCGGTTACAGGCTAAAAGCTATAATTTCGCCAAATTTCAATTTTCTACCTCGTCAGTTAGATTGTGCCGCCATCTTAACTTGAGGGGAAGGGGATAAAAACTAGGAATTTCCTGAACGTTTCTAAACCTACGAAAACTATAGGTTGTCGCTTTTAATAAGTTATACGACTTTGTTCTTATGCTGAACCCAAAATTTGAAAACACCCAGCATGCCCCCGTCAGGAAAGTTCTCAGGTATCGGTACCACGTTTCAAAATTCTGAGATTTCTGGAAGTACCTCATTAATTCACGTCTACTTTCATTTCTATACCTTTATATACACTAGCAAATGTATCCTTCTTCGCTACGGTGTTCTGCATTGTATACGGATTTCTCCGTAAATTACTGTAAAGGCAGTGAGTAAGATTTTTTTGATACTCATGTGACAGCTGGAAACATGAAATTTGGCTAACATGTGTCCACTGGTTGTGTCAAAGTGCGTGCCGAATGTGACGATTATCTCCTTCCTATAAGTGTGGCAAACGATAACATATACATGCAAAAAAAAAATACAAAATTAACTTGAAATCGAGAATATTTAACGTGTGAGGGATAGAGATACAACGAAAAGTCATAAAACCAAAGATTTAGATCTCTACAATTTGAACGGGGATTGTGGTATCTGTTTTGTCATACGACTTTCCGTTTAGCCACAAATTATCCCGAAACGAAAGTCTGCACAGTCATTAAAATTGCATTCATATTTCGAAATTTCCCTGGGCCAAAAGTTATGCATTTCAACAGCTTGGAATTTTTCCTCAAATAAAAGTGTTTCTAAGTTTTGGGATTAGCACTCACATACATACGGAGTAATTAAGGAAAACAACAATACAGTTAAGGAAGTTTAAATGAATAGAAAATAAAATAAAAACTGAGGACAAATATGTAAATACCAAGGGGATATATTGGAAAATAAATTGCCCTTCAATAAATTGTGATGGTATGAGTTACGGCTATAAGAAAGCGGTAACAGAAGAGAAATTTAAAAGCAGGGATTCTTAGGTAAACAGATAAGAAGATGATTTATGGTGTTATTATTTAAGCCTAAAGTGGCAAGGTATTAAAGCGGAAATCAGAAGTGGAATAGAAATAAACAGAAGCAGAATGCATTAAAAATTATAGTAAATATCTGGAGACATTTTAGGGTGTGAAATAATGGGCTGCATTCCGCGGTACTATTCAAATATTAATAGCGCCATTTAATGGTATGCGAGGACAATTTTAACCTCCGCCGATATTCAGCCAATATCCCGCAGAATGGCCTATTGACGCCTCTCTTGCTTTCTGCACAAGGAACAACCACGAGTTTACAGGAATGTTGACGAAAATGGTAATACCTTACTTCTCTGCTGGCAAGCAGTCAGAGATGTTGCCATAGTAACCTGTAGGTTCGTTGTCGGTCCATCGGTCACTCAATGCAGAGCTTGAGACCCACAGACGATAGTAATTTTCTACGTCATTTGAAAAGTAAGCGAAATTATGTACATAACGAAAGTTGTTTATAATGACGGAACGTTTCACTTTTAGTCCACGGATTTTACAGAAAATCAATAGTATAAGAGAAAATGGAAGAAAACTGTTCTATTCTTCCTATAAACCCCCGTCAATTTATTTTGAAATCATATGCACATCAAAACCTTTCCCGGAATGAGTATACTCTAAGTGTGAAGTTTGGTCGAGATCTATCCTGCCATTTCGCCGTGATTGTGGAACAATCAGACAAACAGGCACGAAAAGTAAAACCCAGTGATATGGTCTTTAGTTGACCTAAAACTGATAAATATCTCAAAAATTAGCAAGAAAAAAACAGCGAAATTACAGACAGCAGGCCCCCAACAAATTTATTTACTGTACTTGCAAATGTACCCGTGCTTCGCTACGATATTCTACATTGTATACGAATATCGAAGTAAATATTGTACGTACAGTAAATAAGATTGTTTTATATAATATATTGCATATCTCTTAGCGTTATCAGATAATTAGCATGGGGAGGTCCCTTTACGCTGTTTCCAATGTAAAGTGTGGGTTGCGTAGTTGTGATGATAACGGCAGGCTCACTTGCCTACTGCTATTCACAATCGAGTTGGGAAGTTTACATTATAATTGCAGGCCCCATTACCTACTGTGGAGTCACAATTGGTTCCTACTTCCAGACAGATTACGGTTGAGGTGTTTTTATTATAATGGCAGACAACTTCCCTATCACCAGTCGAAATTGAGTTGTGCAGTTATCATTATAATGACAGGCACTTTTTCCTTCTGCCAGCCAGCGTACTGCCAGTCACACAGAGTTGGTGAGTTTCCATTAAAATAACAGGCCACTATGCCTAATGCTACTCATTTTAGATGGGTTCATTTGTTTATCATGGCGGGCATCCTGGCCTACAGCCGAACACATTCGGGTAGGGGAGTTTTGAACAAAACTGCATGCTCCCCTTCCTTCTGCAAGTCAAATCGTGAAATGAATTATTCATTACAATGGTAGGCCCTCCTTACTAATGCCAGTTACACAGGAGTTGGGGAAGGACCCCATTCCTACTGCCAGTCAAAGTCGGTGTGGGGAGTGTTGATCACAATAGCAGACACACCCTTTCTCGATCGCTGCAAATCGACGTCGATATATATATATATATAGATCGGCATACGAAAGTATATGCATGTTTACAATAT
The DNA here is from genome assembly GCF_040414725.1 of Anabrus simplex. Classification (NCBI taxonomy): domain Eukaryota; kingdom Metazoa; phylum Arthropoda; class Insecta; order Orthoptera; family Tettigoniidae; genus Anabrus; species Anabrus simplex. The sequence goes on along the minus strand of NC_090265.1, from coordinate 1,174,794,178 downwards.
TGCTGACCTTCATTTACAGATTAGCTGCTGCTAAACGGTACGTCATATCGACAAAAGATTGTGCCATAAGACGCAGTATTTAGCGACCTAAATGGCTGGTCCTATGATTTTTTTCGCATCTTATCTATTTATGGGACAGATTGAGTTAGAAACGTTGAATAGGGTGAAATTTGTGTAAGATTATCTTACATTGCATTACTTTTCGGATATTGACAAGATATGCTGTACACGGTTTCCATCATCGGATATGCCTAACAGATGAATTCCATGACCCGGACGATAACTGCAACTGTAAATTATGCGGAGCCTACTGTGACCGATATCATCTGATACTGTGCAACAAAAGACACAACTCTTTGACAAGTTTCTGTAAAAACTAAATCCACATTGTGCGAAATTTATCATATTATTGAAATGTTTCTTTCTGTAATTCGTCTTCGTTTTGATTCTCATAACTTCCATGTAAACTCAACTATCCATATTTAGAATACAAACGAGAAAAAAAGCTCAAATTCTTCTTATTATTATTATTTCTCCTTTTTAGCAACCTGGAGGGGTCACGAGTGTGCTATCTCCCTTTCATGTGGAGTAGATCCAGATTTACGGCCGGATGCTCTACCTGACACCAACTCTGTGTGGAGGAATGCATTCAGCTAACTCGTGTTTCTATGACGGTTGTTTAGTGTGTGTTATATGTTGTGTATGTATACTGTGAATGAATGTATTGTGTAAGAGAACAAGTGCAGTCACCTAGATCCTGAAGCAGGAAAAGACACATTATTCTACGACGATATATTTTAAACAGAGGACCGACAACAATAAACAACGCATGCAGGAACCAATAAAAAAGAATGACGCAAAGAAACACCATGGCACTACAGCCCTAATGGGCCTTGACCTACGAAGCGACTGCTGTTCAACATGAAGGCCTCTAGGTTACTAGGTGATACGTAGTCAGCATGACGAATCCTCTCGTTCGTTATTCTTGTTTTTGTAGACCGGGTCCACTATCTCACCGTCAGTTAGCCCGTCAATTTGTCCCCCGTATGCTGAGGACACCACGAACCAGCTCTGAGATCCCTGAAGTGGACGGGAATTGAACTCAGTGCCTCCAGGTAAGGGGCAAGTGTACTACCGCAGATCGTGGGGCCAAGTACTGCAACCTCACTGCACTGCAAATCAGCTCTATCCTGAGTAACTACGAAAATATATAAAACTGTTATAATCAGAGTTTACTACTGTTATTGTGAAAACCAGCCAAATAATGAGAAAGGGCTCCAGGACATTTTCGAATCATGTATATTTGGCGCGGAGATTATCTTACCCTACATGATATATGAATTACTTAGCGAGTTGGCCGTGCGGTTACGGTCGCGCAGCTGTGAGCTTGCATTCGGAAGATAATGGGTTCGAACCCCACTACCATCGTCGCCATGAGACCTATCCGTGCCGGTGCAACTTAAAGCAAAATTGTAAAGAAAGAAAGAAAGAGATTTGTGAATTCTGAACTATTATACAAGAGGTATAGATGAGTTTAATATAAAACTATTAGATGATTTGTAGTCATTCATCTCCGTACAGGCCATGAAGATCATTGGAGGAGTGGAATGTAAAGGCATCCCCTATATGCAACTTCGTTACTAATATAGAACTATCTCCTATTGGAAAGCGGGATCACCGTGAAACTTCGGCAGCGCATTGCTTGTGTGTTGAAGTGAATACCCACAAAGTGCTGCGTTTTAAACTGTTATGAGGCTTCGAAATTAGTGGAAATTTCCTTTAAATGCCTCATTCTCTATCTATGCCTATTGCCAGACTTCCCGTTTAATTATGTACTGTAGATTTGTGTTCACCGAAGATTAGGTCACGATGGTTACTGAAAAAGTACAAATAGAAGTACACGTTGCATTGAAAGCAACAAGTACAACTAAATATATTAATTGTACCAACATAAGGATTTTATAAGTATGGATGATATTGTACAGTGTAGCTCACAATGCACATAGCATCAATATAACTATAATTTTATTCTTCCGCTTCAAATTTATGCCTCATGTGTCATTTCCATCTCAGATTAGGTAGATAAAAGTCGACAGAAGGTTCATTTCAATATTTTTTGTCTGTCTGCCTGCCCACTGTTTCTTTTTTATGACATCACGAGAACAGTCATAATGGAATTCTAGAGACTTTGTAATTACGTTCAGGGTTAGCCATAGTGTGCACTGGGCTATATATTACTCGATTATCATACACAGGTGTGTCAATATTAAAGGGGCCAAAGTAGGAAATATCTCCATTAATAGCAGCTGTATCGGAAATCATCTTACAAAGGAAATTGCGAAAAACATAACTTTCAGTCTTTTAACCTTTGTGCTTTTCTTACCGTAGGAAGAATAATAATCAAGATATTCTCAATTAGGCCCTGTTATATTTTCAAAAACTTCCAAATATCTCTGAAAATATGTTCAATCTAAACACCGCACATAACAAAAGTTATTAAAACTACAATATTAAATAATTTATGTCGAATAATGAAACATAAAATTACTAAAACGATAAAATATATTTACAATGGAACAGTAGTCGTTACAGGTGAACCTATTTAAAAAGTCGTCTTCATTTGGAAAATATTAAAACTCATGTTACCTTAGTTCCGCTCACTACATTGCCTCAGTTGTAGGGGAATCGCTGTCAGGTTTCCCATCCTGACTAATACAGCCATTAAGATCTTGTGATCTCATTGGAACTTCCCACTTGAGACAAGAAAAGCTTTGATTAACTCTCGCAGCGGATCATTATCCTTCGTTGTGGTCTAGTCTACAAAGTGTACATAATATAATTAAAATATCTCCACTCTAAGAACTGGGTGGAACGGGAAGTTATCTATATCATCCAAGAGTGACGTGAAACGAACTTTCTTGTAAGAATGAATTATAGGGATTGTTCATTTTAATCTAGACTTGTGTCTAGAGTCTTACACTGTACGTATAGGACAACATACACTATATCACAACGACAACATACTAATATTAGTCAACAGACAACTATCCCCACCGTTCAGGAACATGTCCCAACCCTGAACTAGTTTCTTATTCCCCCCATAATGAAGGACGTTGGTTGCTGGCGGAATCACCCTTTCACGGCATCAGGAACCGCTTGATGGGAAGTGAAACATTTACTCCTTAGAACTTTCTTCGGCAGATAAAAGACGTGACCCTCTTGGCTGTAAGGCCGGTGACCCATAGGGCCTCATCGAAAACAGCGCCTACTGTCCATTGTTGCTTTCACAGTGTATTAGCGTGCGTTACCGTGGAGACAAGCACACTTAGGTGAGTTTCCCCAGCTTATGACCCTGGAGGAAAGTTCCTCCCTCCCTCACTCAGTGTTTACTTGCGAAGCACATCTTATTTCACTGATCATCAACAGAGTCTAAAATTATTATCTAGCGTCATTCCACAATATGTGAGATGACGAGCGTTCGTCAACTGTTTCATGTGGGATAGTGCCACATTTTATCACTTTTAACTCTCAATCTGTTATAATTTACGAAAATGTTATTTGTTTCAAAGCAGATTAACATTAATTTAGATAATTTCGAAGCCTTTACCGTTTTAGTATTTTAATCATTTAACTGTGTTATTTAATCACTACATGAAATGTTTATATTTGACTGTAGCTTTTAACATATTTTCATATTTATGGGAGTACTTTTAAATCAATCTTACGTTTTATATTATTATATTCATATTTTAATCGTTTTATGAAAAATTAGGCACTGTGAATCAGATCCATTAGTAACTTTAAATTCATTTGCCAGTTCATATTAGCCAGTGGCTAAATTTTAAATAATTATTTCAAACCCAGACCTTAGGCTCTTTAATACGACAATCATCACTTCTTCATCACCATGTGCCGGCAATGTTTTTAGAACACATTTGACATTCATTGTCCAACTAGCAGAAGTACAGGTTCTTCGTGTGGGTTATCAGAAACTCATACTATCGGTGTGACTGACTTCATTAGATATTTATATCACTGGTGTATTTACTTAAGTACACTGACAGACAGAGCAAATGCAACACCAAGAAGGAGTGGTTCGAAAGGGATGAAAGTTGGGGAAAAAACAGAGACGGCACGGACGAATAATTGATGTTTATTTCAAACCGATATGCAGGTTACACAATGCGCACGGCATCGACTCAGTAGGATGTAGGACCACCGCGAGCGGCGATGCACGCAGAAACACGTCGAGGTACAGAGTCAATAAGAGTGCGGATGGTGTCCTGAGGGATGGTTCTCAATTCTCTGTCAACCATTTGCCACAGTTGGTCGTCCGTACGAGGCTGGGCAGAGTTTGCAAACGGCGTCCAATGAGATCCCACACGTGTTCGATTGGTGAGAGATCCGGAGAGTACGCTGGCCACGGAAGCATCTGTACACCTCGTAGAGCCTGTTGGGAGATGCGAGCAGTGTGTGGGCGGGCATTATCCTGCTGAAACAGAGCATTGGGCAGCCCCTGAAGGTACGGGAGTGCCACCGGCCGCAGCACATGCTGCACGTAGCGGTGGGCATTTAACGTGCCTTGAATACGCACTAGAGGTGACGTGGAATCATACGCAATAGCGCCCCAAACCATGATGCCGCGTTGTCTAGCGGTAGGGCGCTCCACAGTTACTGCCGGATTTGACCTTTCTCCACGCCGACGCCACACTCGTCTGCGGTGACTATCACTGACAGAACAGAAGCGTGACTCATCGGAGAACACGACGTTCCGCCATTCCCTCATCCAAGTCGCTCTAGCACGGCACCATGCCAGGCGTGCACGTCTATGCTGTGGAGTCAATGGTAGTCTTCTGAGCGGACGCCGGGAGTGCAGGCCTCCTTCAACCAATCGACGGGAAATTGTTCTGGTCGATATTGGAACAGCCAGGGTGTCTTGCACATGCTGAAGAATGGCGGTTGACGTGGCGTGCGGGGCTGCCACCGCTTGGCGGCGGATGCGCCGATCCTCGCGTGCTGACGTCACTGTCACTCGGGCTGCGCCTGGACCCCTCGCACGTGCCACATGTCCCTGCGCCAACCATCTTCGCCACAGGCGCTGCACCGTGGACACATCCCTATGGGTATCGGCTGCGATTTGACGAAGCGACCAACCTGCCCTTCTCAGCCCGATCACCATACCCCTCGTAAAGTCGTCTGTCTGCTGGAAATGCCTCCGTTGACGGCGGCCTGGCATTCTTAGCTATACACGTGTCCTGTGGCACACGACAACACGTTCTACAATGACTGTCGGCTGAGAAATCACGGTACGAAGTGGGCCATTCGCCAACGCCGTGTCCCATTTATCGTTCGCTACGTGCGCAGCACAGCGGCGCATTTCACATCATGAGCATGCCTCAGTGACGTCAGTCTACCTTGCAATTGGCATAAAGTTCTGACCACTCCTTCTTGGTGTTGCATTTGCTCTGTCAGTCAGTGTACATAGAAATTATTTGTCATGTTTCGAATTATACTGTATCTTCTTCTCCTTTTCTTCATGGGGGCCTCTAAATATTGGTTCCTAATTAGCGTCGACTTCTAAGATCTTTTGCTATCATGTTTTTCCTTCATTCCCACCTAGATATACCTGTTTCCTTCACAAAGCTGCAGGTTAGTGTAAGTATACTTCCGCTAGATAGTACCTCAAATATAAATATTATTGAATGTATTTGTTTGATCCGACATTTCGTAACTATTACAAATAATCAATAAAATACGAGATGCATAAAAGAAACTACTATAATTATCGGGAATTATAATTCTTAGGGCTTGTCACTTATGTCGCACATCATGTAATGAATCTGAGTAAAAATGTTCAGAAATTGTTTGAAGTCATGGGCGCAGCATCTTGACAATTGCGTACAGTGTATAGGTTGTTTTCTTGGTTACAATGATCGTAAAAGTGGACCAAAATATCGGCACTAATAACATCAGTGATCCTACTACTCCACGATTTGATAGAAAATAGTTTAAACTATAGGTAACAGACTCCACAAAATGATGAAACCTAAGCCAGTACGTAAAAACGGAGGCCCGTCGACAACCGCTGGTCGCCGTACTACGGAGATCTCCGGAGCTATTATTTTTTTACTTCACTCCCTTTCCATCCCCGCCCAAAGGAGTGCTATGAGCGTCTTACACAACAGTTTATTTTTTCCAGATAGTAAGTCGTATGTGTATCAATTTTGGTTGGCAGCTATGCCCAAACGTACAGTACATGCATAATCTAGCTTCTGTAGAATCCTGGAGCGGACGTTGCTATGGTTACGGCCGTGCGTTTCTTTATCCGATTCCTAGAGCAGTTCTAGTGAGGTTCCAATATTTCCATAACGGTTGGTTTTAGGGCCTTAAAACATGGTTTTCGGGCCCGAAGGGTTTACCGAGTTTTGTTTTATGCGTCAAGGGGCTTAAAATGAGCTTTATCTCGTCCTTGTACGACAAATTCGATTTCGCCTATATTAGCCTATTATTTTAATATTCTTATATCTACCCCGACGCCCCCCCCCTCGAATTGTTTTGAAAATAAAATACAGCCCATATTACTCACTGGCAATGTAGCTTTCTATAGGTGAAGTAACTTTTAAAATCGGTTCAGTAGTTTTTGAGTCTATCCGTTACAAACAAATACACAAAATTTTCCTCTTTATAATATTAGTATAGAAGTATAGATTACATCCCTACACATAAGGTTGCCGTCGGGAAGGGCATCGAGCCGTAAAACATGGTTAAATCCACATGTGCGACACAGTTCGCACCCGTAACCCCACAGGTGTGGGTAAAGCGATAGAAGAAAAAGATACTCATTTTAAACATTCACCCGCTTTTTTATTCTTTTCACCTCCTTAAGTGGATTTTCAAAAAAGGGTGTGTAATTTTTAAAGGAGATTCCAAATACCAATTTTAAAGTCTGTAACATCTTCATTTTTTGAGATATATGTATCGTCATATAAATAATTCAACTCCTTCCTCACTTCTTTTCACCCCCTCCAACTCTTAAGTGGATTTACTGAAAACGAATATTTGTGTTCTTTTTATTTTTAAAGGGGATTCCAAATATCAGTTTTCATGTCTGTAAAATGTTAGGTTTTTGTGATTTATTGTAGATAATTTCGCTGCTGTAAAATCCTGGAGCTGACGTTGCCGTGGTAATGGCAGTTCATTACTTTATCCGATTCCTAGAGCAGAGGTAGTGTGGTGCCAATATCTCCGTAACGGTTGGTTTAAGGGCCTTAAAACATGGTTTTCGGGCCCATAGTGCTTACCGAGTTTTGTTCATTGCATCAAGAGGATTAAATTGAGCTTTATCTAGTCCTTATACGACAAATTCGATATTTTGCCTACATTAGCCTTTTATTTTTATATCTCTCCCCCATGCCCCCCACCTCGAATTGTTTTGAAAATAAAATACAGCCCATGTTACTCACAGGCAATATAGCTTTCTATAGGTGAAGTAATTTTTAAAATCACTTCAGTAGTTTTTGAGTTTATTCGTTACAAGCAAACATACAAATTTTTCCTCTTTATAATATGTTTATTGTCCGATAGCTGCTGCAGTATGTACCTATAATAGCATCTGTTCATAGGCTGAAAGTTCCAACATAATTTTGCACTAAGCTAAATTTTGGAATTTGATTTTTTATCTTATTATTGGTATGAGTGAACAAGATAAAAACAAAAACGTTCCTACTTTTGTACGTGTATCTTAATTCATTGTGCATCGTGCATGACTAACAGTGGGGGATGGTGGTGGTGGTGATTTTCGAAGTAAAACTGGACAACTACCAGGAGTTATATACGTAAAGAACTGAATCACATTTAAGGCCTTTTGTGAATGTTATACAGAACAGAATAATAAACAGGTTAATAATAATAATAATAATAATAATAATAATAATAATAATAATAATAATAATAATGATAATAATAACGTTATTTGTTTTACGTCCCACTAACTACTCTTTTACGGTTTTCGGAGGCGCCGAGGTGCCGGAATTTAGTCCCGCAGGAGTTCTTTTACGTGCCAGTAAATCTACTGACACGAGGCTGACGTATTTGAGCACCTTCAAATACCACCGGACTGAGCCGGGATCGAACCTGCCAAGTTGGGGTCAGAAGGCCAGCGCCTTAACAGTCTGAGCCACTCAGCCCGGCAATAAATAAGTTACAGGATTGAGAGTGACTGTAAAAAAAAAGACCTCTACAAATTTGTGAGATGGACTTTAGACAATGGTATGATGGTAAACTGGGTGTAAAGTCAGGTTTAAATTTCTCCAAGAGGAAATGTGCTGTTGTGATGACAGTAACTCATGCATACCAGTATAAGTACATGGGCTTTAATATAATGAAATATCCTCACTGGAGTAATCACATTGGTGAGGTTGTAGCTAAGATTTACAGATCTCCTCAATAGAGGGTATTCAGAGTTTGCAGTAAGGATCTAAACGATATGCAGTATAATTTACTGGTAAGACTCCAATTAGAGTATGGTTCTTGCGTATGGGACCCTGACCAGTTTTACTTGATTGGAGGGCTGGAAAATATTCAAAGGAATACAATACGATTTGCTCGGGGTGATTTCCGATAAAAATATAATGCTACGAAAATGGGCTGGGAAGACCTGAGAGTAAGAAAAATAAAGCTCGACTAAATGGAATATTGTCATTCAAGAGATCACCTACAATAACACTAGCAGACAAAAACGCTTGAATGTATTTTTTTAAGTAGGAAAGATCACAATTTGAAGATAAAGTTGGAATTCACGAGGAGAACTTTGGAAAATACTCGTTTATAGGAAGAGGAACTAGGGATTGTAAAAATGTATCAAGTAAGATGTTCGATAAACTTCCAAGTTCTTTTAAATCATTTAAGTAAAGACTACGTAAACTACTGAAACATCCGCCTAGGTGACAGCCCTTTATGCAGATCAGTGGTGACTGATTGACATGAAAGTGATTGAACGTTTCATAATATTATATCCTGACATAGAATTGAACTCAGTAGGAGACTTCCTCACATCTTCTTCCCCTAGTCCACCCCGTTTCCATGAGTTTACCTCCCAATAACCGTACTAAACACACTTCCTAACCTCTACGTACCCCTGTGGTTCAAATTGTCAAAGCTAAGCGTGAGAATGAGACAGAGAAATGCTGTACTGTAAACAACAAGACTCACCACAAAACGGTCTGGGCTTGCCTGTGGTATATACCATTGTAATGATTTTTTTTTTTTTTTTTGCTAGTTGCTTTACGTCACACCGACACAGATAGGTCTTATGGCGACGATGGGACAGGAAAGGGCTAGGAGTGGGAAGGAAGCGGCCGTGGCCTTAATTAAGGTACAGCCCCGGCATTTGCCTGGTGTGAAAATGGGAAACCACGGAAAACCATTTTCAGGGCTGCCGACAGTGGGGTTTGAACCTACTATCTCCCGAATACTGGATACTGGCCGCACTTAAACGACTGCAGCTATCGAGCTCGGTTTGTAATGATTTTGGGCTAGGATTGGGCTGGTTTAAACTGTAGCCAGTATGTTCGATATCATAACAGCATTTCACCTGATGTATCCTCGGTCAAGAGTGGGAATTTAATCGAATTTTCTGTTGAGTTATCTGAGGCCGAGTCCACATCCTAGCATTTCTTTGATTCCATCTGTAACTCGTAGAATCGAACGCGGTCCATTTATACGGGCAACCACTTTGCTAACATATAGACCACGGCAGTTAACAAGTTAAAAAGTTACTGTCGTATTTCAGTGATAGGTAAACTGAGAGTCCTCTCTTACAACACACTGGGTTATCCACTTACTTAAGAGTCCCTGCGAGTGTAATCTACAGGATGCTTCGTGTAGTTGTAGTGCGTGCTCCTTGTGGTGGATTGTACTTCACTCACAATCCTCAGAGAGCATCGAAATCGAATCAGCTCTACCTAACAGTGTGTTCGTAGTTGCTCGAGTCTCAGATTGATTTATGTATGAGAGTGATGGGAAGGGATTTGAACGAGACTAGGAGAAAGGTTGATCATTCTGTAGTGTCATCCACTCCCATATCCCTGAACCATGTCCAACAAGCGAAGTGGCTTTATTGAGATTTACACTTCACTGTTCATGCGAAAATTTCATTTGGACATTTAGCGTAGAAGACATAACTGAGACACGTTACCAAGAGGAAGATTATTAATAATAATATATATAAATGAAATCGTGTCTGTAGGCCTACATTGATCGTACAGTAATCCGTTTCAGGTGTAATAATGACCATCTGCATATTTTTTAGCTTTGGCGTCCGTCTGTCTGTTTGTCTGTTTGTCTGAGTTCTTATAACTTAAATGCTACTGGATATATTTCTACCAAACTTGACATTTAAAATCCACCTGTCCTTGGGAAGCTTTTAGGGCCAATATTATTTCTGAATATCTACATTTACTGAGAGTTTATCCGAAACCGAAACCATGATTTTGCACTCCCACACATTATGCACATACAAAATTAATGGAAATCTACCATACTTAATGTAAATCAATTTCTAAAAAAAATTTTCTCATGTGCATTATTTCAATAGGACGATTAATAAGGGAGATATCATTAACGGATGGTTTTTGAGCTCTAGTATCAATGGACTTAACTCAAAATCGGGTCCGTGTAAAGCGTATTTCTTATAAAATAAAAACTTCTGAAGATATTTCAAACAAACTTTATATTTAACATCCGCCTGTCCACAAGTAGGTTATAGGGTTCATATCATTTGTAGGGAACCGAAAATGTGACTTTACTCTCCCACAATATATACAAGACCAGCATGACTGGTAATCGACCAACACTGATGGAAATCAATTTCTAATATTTGTTTTTCATATGCAGTTTTCGGCGGGAGTATTAATGAGGAGGATGCCATGCACGGTCTGTGTTGCAGGCTAAGTCCAGCGGACATAGCCCAAAAGGTGTTGTACGTGGAGAAGATTCTTTATCTATCTGTATACATAAAATAGTAACGACCGTTTGTCTGTATAGTGACTATTTTGGCGAAATGTCCGTACAGTTACCCGTTTAAGGGATAATAATGACCATCTGCATATTCCTTAGCTTTAGTTTCCTGAAAGTCCTAATTTTTACCCCCTCTCCCGAAATCAAGATTGCGGCAAAATCTGCCAGACGAGCTAAAAGATTGAAATTTGGCAAAATTATACGTTTTAACCTGTAACCGACGAAAAACATGCAAGATTTTTAAATGTTTCTCTTTTTATCCCCGAAGAATATCGAAATATGGAGGCAATTTTAAACACACTGTAGACCATCATTTCGAGGTATTTAGTGGATAAACAACAAGTCCTATCACAAAACGGATGGCACAATCTTAATTCAATTTGGACAGATCTACATCTTTGGTCCTATGACATTTTGTCGTAGTTCTATCCTTTATACGTTAGATTTGTCTCTATTTCTCAACTCTAAGTAAATTTTGCACTTTTTGCACGCATAATTAATGCTTTGAATCACTTGTAGGAAACATAGGCTCATCAAATTCTACACGATCATTGGCCCACCCAGTAGCCATATGTGAGCCAAATGCTATCTATGTCTGTAGCTGACACATAATTATCCAAAAGGTATTGCATTGTGAGACAATCTTACCCAAATTTCACTCTATTCAACGCTTCTAACTAAATCTGGCCCATGAATGGATGAGCTATGAGAAAATAATATAGGACCTGCAATTTAGACCGCTAATTACGGCTTCTTATGGTATAATCCGTTTGTCGATATGACGTACCGTTTAGCAGCACTTAATCTGTAAATGAAGGTCCACAATATTGTAAACATGCATATACATTCTTTGTCGATCTATATATATTCACTGATGTGTGTGTGTGTGTGTGCTGCTGCAATTTGTCTGCTATTGTAATCAGTCTCTCCACATAGACTTATACTGACAGTAGGAATGGGGTCCTTCTCCAACTCCTGTGCAAGTAGCATTAGCAAGGAGGGCGTACCACTTTAATGAATAATTCCCTCCTCGATCTGACTTGCAGAAGACAAGGGCGCATGCAGTTTTGTTCAGAACTCTCCTGCCCGATTGTGTTTGGTTGTAGGCAAGGGTGCCTGCCATTATAAGCAAATGTACCCACCTAAAATGTTACTGGCATTGGGCATAGTGGCCTGCTATTTTAATGGGAACTCACCAAATCGAAGTGACTGGTAGTAAGCTGGCTGGCAGTGGGAAAAGGGGGCTGTTATTATAGCGATAACAGCACAACTCAATTTTGAGTGGCAGTAGGGAAGTTGCCTGCCATTATAATAAAAACTCCTCAATTGTAATATGTCTGGAAGTAGAAAGGGGCCTGCCATTCTAATGAAAACTTCCAAAATCAATTGTGACCGCATAGTAGGCAATGGGGCCTGCCATTATAATGTAAACTTACCAACTCGATTTTGAATGGCAGTGGGCAAGTAAGCATGCTGTTATCATCCCAACTCCACAACGCACACTTTATATTGGAAACAACGTATGAGGACCCGCCCATGCTGTTTCTCGGATAACGTTAAGAGATATGCAATTCAAAAAACTTATACACTGCATGTAACAGTAATTTACTTCGATATACGTATACAGTGTGGAATACCGTAGCGAAGCACAGGTACATTTGATAGTAGTAAGAATAATAAAATGTTCCTGGCTGAGTGGCCGAGACGATTTTGAGCGCCGGCCTTCTGATCCTGAGTTGGAATCAATCAATCAATCTATCTATCTATCTATCTATCTATCTATCTATCTATCTATCTATCTATCTATCTATCTGTCTGTCTGTCTGTCTGTCTGTCTGTCTGTCTGTCTGTCTGTCTGTCTGTCTGTCTGTCTGTCTGTCTGTCTGTCTGTCTGTCTGTCTGTCTGTCTGTCTGTCTGTCTGTCTATCTATCAAATCACTACTGATCTGCATTTAGGGCAGTCGCCCAGGTGGCAGATTCCGTACCTGTTGTTTTCCTAGCCTTTTCTTAAATGATTGCAAAGAAATTGGAAGTTGATTGAAAATCTCCGTTGGTAAGTTATTCCAATTCCTAACTCCCCTTCCTATAAACGAATATTTGCCCCAATTTTTCCTCTTGAATTCCAACTTAATCGTCATATTGTGATCTCTCCTACTTTAAAAGGCACCACTCAAGCTTATTCGTCTCCTGATTCGATTCCGCGTCAGTTCAGTGGTATTTAAGGGTGCTCAGATACGAAAGACCCCAACCGATGGATTTAGCAAAATTAAAATTAATTACCGTGAGACAAAATTCCGTCACCTGGGAGTGTCTGAAAACAGTCAATGACACAATACACTGGAATCACCACACACCAAGTGTCTGCAGAAAAGTATATCTACCTGTTCATCCGCTGAAAGTAAACAATCCATTCTTCCACATAGTGTCTGGCTCCATAGCTAAATGGTTATCGTTCTGGCCTTTGGTCACAGGAGTCCCGGGCTCGATTCCCGGCAGAGTCGGCAATTTGAACCATAATTGGTTAATTTCGCTGGCAAGGGGACTGGGTATATGTGTCGTCTTCATCATTATTTCATCCTCATTACGACAAGCAGGTCGCCTGCGGGAGTCATATCGAAAGACCTGCATCTGGCGAACCGAACTTGTCCTTGGACACTCCCGGCACAGAAAGCCATACACCATTTCATTTTTTTTCCACATAGTATCAAAATAACCTATTCAAACACTCATTGTACTGATAATTAATTACTGTGATATTGTACAAACCTACGCAACTGTAGAACAAACAATGATGTTTCAAAAGACAATGGATTTGTGTAAAAAATAGACTTTTTTATTTGCTCTGAACTTTGGTACACACATCTCCCCTTATTATGAGACGCTATCCTGGCTGAAAATTTATAAACTAAGTAGCGTACACACTGAGACACTAATATTTCGACTTCTGAATGAACATAAACCTGAATACCTATCCTCAAATTGTATCTTTCTCTTCTCTGTCCAAGGGCATAACACCAGATCGAATTCTAACCTTATGATACCCTTTAATCACTCATCAGCATATAGCCGCTCTTCCAGGAGTCTGAGGCAAAACCTTAGAATTCTATCGCTGTCAGTATACGAACCAGCACGTCAATAGATTCATTTAAATGATCTTGTCGATATGTACTATTGAAGATTTGAACAACTTGTATAGCTGATAGAGTGAATGACAGGAGTATTATGTAGAGGTATCATTAAGTTCAAAGGATCATTAACAAAATAACTATAATATTATTATATTCCATTACTTTAGTATTTTGTAGATATTGCATACAGTATTCTTTTCAAAATTTCAAATTATGTCACTGGTTGAAGCATTTAAGTGTAAGAAAGGGCCTTAAGCCCTAACTTCGGCACATACAAAGGCATAGAATAAATAAATAAATAAATAAATAAATAAATAAATAAATAAATAAATAAATACAGTTATCTGGAACGCAAACATCAGTATTATTATTATTATTATTATTATTATTATTATTATTATTATTATTATTATTATTATTATTATTATTATTATTATTATTATTATTATTATTATTATTATTATTATTATTATTTGGTTTTACGATCCGCTTACGAATCTTACGGTTTTTTGAAGACTTCTGTATGTCGGAAATTTGCCCAGCAGGAGTTCGTTTCTGGTGTTGTAACTATACCGGTACAAAGCTGGCGTATTTGAGCACTTCAGATGCCATCAGAGTGAGTTCAGATACAGCCTGTCAGCTTGGATTTGAATCCTTCAGCACGGCTGTTTAGCTATCGACTGTTCTCGTACATCGTCATTGGGCCTGCGAAAACCGCTGTATGATAATATTGGAAAGAGATACTGACCCGCAGCACACGTACCTTCAAGAGCGAGAATTCTTTGACATACCACTCGTACAATACAGAACCTCAGATCACAGAAACTTGCCGGCCAAAATTCTAAGGTGAAATATTTCACATAGCGGTTTTTACAAGCATATTGACGATATTCAGTACTAACCAAGGTTAATACGGGGTCAGAATTAGCTACGATCTAAGGGTAAGTACATTCACTCAAAGAAAGATTGCGCGCAAAGTACTGTAGAAGTTCTTCGCAGGTACTTTTCTCAGAAATAATTTAACCTACAGGTATAACGTTTGCTGTGGGTATCCACAGGATTTTTATCTACATTGGAGGTGAATTGAATACTTCTGGACAAGAAGGATGTAACATGCGGAAGGTGTATATTTCAGCGAAAAAAGTAATATTACAAGTAGATTTTAAATGAACCGGTGTTTTTATTGCATGGCATATCACATCTATAGAAATGTCTTGCATTGACAGAATATCAAACAATACTACATTTTGGAAAGATTTAAGGAAAATATTGCAACACGTGGACAGCTTGTTGGTTCCTATCTTCTGATAGTTCTATTAAGTTCTTTATTTTGTTAATAATAGCAACATAATAAACTATCACAACCTGGAAAAACACCGTTACCTCATGAAGAACCCAATGATTAAAAAAATACCAATAATGTGTCATATTCAGTTAGTAACAGGAGTACTCTCACAAGACACACTACTTGATTTTCAAGTTTTCCTAAGAATATATGTATTTCTCTGGAAGGGAGAAGTAACTTCAACTCAGTTAAAATATATAACAAGTACTTTCAAACCTTTGGAGTGTGGTAGGGATAGAAAGCTAGTATTGTGGTCAGACAGGTGTAAAAGATAAGAATATAATAACTGGAATACTATTCACTTTATCAGCATCTTGTAAGTCTTCAATATTTCACTCCTATTGAGAAAACGTTTCCTCTCTCGGGCCACGGTTTCTTACCCTGTTATGAAGATTACGCCCTCATTGAAAGAAACAAGAAACATATGTAGTGTATGGACCTGTTGAATGGGTTTAAATGATATAATCTTCTCGGCTGAGTAATAGTGTCCTTGTTTGCTACATGACCCGTGAAGATTTCTTGGATATTAATATTATTATTATTATTATTGAATCAGGTTCTTCGCAAACCACCACAATTTAAAATAACACACTACGTTTCGTTCATATCCTCGTCGGATTCGATAGCAGTTTTAGTGTCGCTTAAGCCTAGGTATTCTGAAAACGTGGCTACATTTTCAGGGCAAACAAACATATTAACGCTCCGCTGTAGTTGCCAAGATTGTGTACTGCCTGATTGTATGTGACAACAGCTTCTGATGAAATACAGCTGAATGATTGACGATGAAGCAGTAAAGCGCCTTCTGCATATCGGTATCTAAAACTATAAAATCTTAATTACCATTACGTTATACTTATCCTCTTGTAACTGATTGTAACCTGCCTCTGCTCTCCTGTGATACAGTGCAATTTTCCTTTCTATCTTCATTTTCTTCCTCCCTTGATTTCATATGTACAACGATGGATAATTAACATATGGTTTGCCACGTCATCAACAGTCTCTCGTCTGTCATTCAGCATATCAGGGACTTGTTAAATATTGGCATCAGTTACGACTGTAGATGGATGCCCGGATCTTTCCTCGTCCTTCCTGAGCGTGGGACCCCTTTTGAACTGTTCAATCCATTGATAAACACTTCGCTGTGCAAAACATTGTCCTCGTATTGTGCTGAAAGTCTTTCATGAATTTTCGCTCCTGTTATACCCTCAGACCACAAAAAGTGGATTACGGAACGCTGTTCCTCCTTGGTGCAAACAGAGAGTGGCGCGGCCATCTTTACGTTGCAACAGCGCAAGCTGTACTGGTCTGATAACGGTGAAACCTACCACAGACGTAGACAACGGTGCCGTCTAGCGGCTGGTGAACACACAACTCTTTAGAGCCAACCTAAAAACAATTAAAGCAAAATTGCACAGATGCTTATTGACTTGCCTACGTAGGCCTATATATCGTTCCTGTTCTGCCAAAACGGCGAATGTTACAATGTTCTTCCTATCCATTATTCCCCTTAAGACTGGTCACTCCTTACAGCCACATATTGATATTCGGTCCATCAGAACAATTTCCGTTCAGTTCATTTTCCTATGTGCGTGTGTAAAGGAAAATGAACCTTACTGTACCACACTGAAGGAATGTATGTTTACATGACATTTGCCCACTCCTAGAGTGTGATGTGTTTAAGGTTCATTTTCCTTTACACACGCGCATAGGAAAATGAACTGAACGGAAATTGTTCTGATGGACCGAATATCAATATGTAGCTGGAAGGAGTGACCAGTCTTAAGGGAAATAATGGATAGGAAGAGCATTGTAACATTCGCCGTTTTGACAGAACAGGGACGATATTGTCTAAAATGAGCCAAACAAAGCTTTTACACACAGCTCATAAGAGCTCTGATCCTCTTTCAGTGCCTTTGACTTGCTCCTAATGTAAAATTTCTGGGAGTTCATCAGTTGCTCTCATGATAAAAGAACACCTGGTGGGAACGTATCAGTTGTTCCGTGGTCATATGTTGGTATCTGTTGCGCCTGGTGGTCAATTTTTGTGTAGCAGCATTTCCTTCTTATTTTATATACTTGGGACTCTCCGTGGAGCAATTTGCTGTCAACGAGTATGGTTAAAAAGCTGTTTAAAATAATCGTATCCGTAACTTGGTATACGGCAAACTGGAACAGAATTACATTTTTACATTATGTTTATAAGCAAAACTGAGGATATGTAGTGCCCGAATCCTTTTTTCCTATGTTGAGAAATCAAATCTTCAAGTTTTGTCACCACTTACCTTATGATCATGATTAACATCGTTATACATAAAATTAAAATATTACGGAGCCTTCTACTGTACGTTTTAATGGTGCATTTTCATACCATTCTCCGCTCTGTTTCTTTATCTTTACGAAATTTTAAATCATTCACTGACGTCAAATCTGTTCCGTTCTCGTTGTTGAACATCTCAGCTTTGATCCGTACTGAATAAACATCACACGTGGAGTGTGACTCTTACAGGCTGGCATATTTGAACGTACCTAGGGAACAAACGGCAAGCGCGCTACATGTAGCCACAGTTGTAAACATTTCATTAGTTAGTGTTGCCACGTGAAAATGAAAACCTACAACCTGTTTTCCAGTCATTGATCGGGTCAGGGATGTAATGAATGAATCATACATAGGCTATTAGAACGATGGGGTCACCACTCCCAAAGTGATTTATTAATGACTGATAGATGATATGAAATGACAATGGAGAGTGTTGCTAGAATGAAAGATGACAGGGAAAACCGGAGTACTCGGAGAAAAACCCGTCCCGCCTCCGGTTTGTCCAGCACAAATCTCACATGGAGTCACCGGGATTTGAACCACGGTATCCAGCGGTGAGAGGCCGACGCGCTGCCGTCTGAGCCACGGAGGCTCCCAGTGTTGCCACTTATTGGAAATAAATAATACTCTCCAAGCGCACCTGATGTGTTTACAAGTAAATGATATGAGTTAAACTGATGTTCATTTAAAGAGTTTTAGCGCTCAATTGATTACATTTTAATTATTTCGAGCACGACCGATATACACCCTCATACAGAAACAGTAATTAATCCTCGCAGAATGTTCAAAATTGAGGATATGAAGTCGTTATTTAACTTTACCCTCGTTTCTTAGAACGATATTCAATAAAATGTTAAAACAATCCGCTTGCAGTCTGGATATATCTGTGCCTCGAATTTATCTATTGACTTTTACTGCCTGGAACTCGCCTGCTTTAACAGTTGTCTGTGAATTTCGTTGCACTCCTTATCCCGATTTATTATTTTTTATCTATATCTTTCAATATTATGAATTGACTCCAAACATTTATAGATATTATTATTATTATTATTATTATTATTATTATTATTATTATTATTATTATTATTATTATTATTATTATTATTATTATTATTATTATTATTATTATTATTATTATTATTATATTCCGCAGGCACTAGTTTCATCTATTTTTGCTTCTTTAAGTCCTTGTCAATATATAGTTTCCGATAATGCAAAGGCTTTCACAACTAACTTATTCCGAAAATTCTGTTTTGATTTGTCCATATCCCATGTAACAACTCCCGATTTTTACCTTCAGCCATCTATGGCTGAGCGGGTCAATCGAAATCTTCGATCTGCTTTGATAGCCTTTCATCATGAAGATCATTCCAGGTGGGATACTTCTCTGCAATGGTTATCTTTTGTTTTAATCTCGGCTGTTCATTTGTCCTGAAAGTTCACTCCTTCCTCTCTCATGTTCAAGTTTGTTCCCAACACGCCGCTGTTTAATCTTTGGTCACTCAATGACATATTACCAGAGACAACAGATCCCGACAATATCAAGAACCTGTGGAAGAAGGCTAAAAGTAACCTTAACGCCTCTCATGAGAAAGTCAAGAAGAGATATGATCGTGGACAGAGGCCCACCAATTTAAAGGTCGGAGATCAGGTCAAGGTGAAGAATTTTGTTCCGGCAGGCAAGCTTGCCCCCCGATTTCACGAGGCTATGTATTGTTATGGATTTCTTAACACCGGTCGCACTTTCGGTGAGCACTCCAGCCACTGAAAAAATATTTAGAGTGCTATTATCACAAATAAAACTCGTATGAAATATCTTGTTTTGCGGTATAGGCCACTAAGTTATGGCAGTGAGGAAGTAGTTATATTTCTTTCCTGAACAGCTTAGAATCTTAAAAATCATATTGTAAATTGTAAAGTGAAGGCCATCTGCCCGCCTTATCTGCACCACCATACTGAAATATTAAAAAACTCTCTCTCCATAAAAACTGTCACTTCCCCCCCTAAATTATTGTTCCAATGCCATAATTGTCATCTGCTGCCGAGTTACGACATCTGGCGAGTGATGCTGGCGTGGGGTAAGGGTCCACCGAGCTCTGGCCCAGTCTCCTTCATGACGGCGTACTTGAGCACCATCCTTACCGGCAAGGGCTGAGGTGCGGTACCACAATCGCCTACTTCATCATGGGGCAGTGCCTCAGTATCTGGTCGGTGGCGAACATCACCATGGCTACCTCAATCAAGGTAGCGAGAGAGACGTATCTGAGGGTACTTGGGTGGACCGGGGGACCCCACCCAGGTATCGGCAGTGGCGGCCGCTCTTGGCGTCAAACCTGGACTGTACCTCCCGGACTTCTATGGCTTCAAGAAGACTTCAAGACCTATTTATGGCATAATTACTTACAAATGAACATTCATCAAGCAATTTTCTGACCAAAAATTCAACTTCAAACTTTTCTAAAAAGTTAAATTTCAAACATGTCTCATGTGGATAGACTTTAAGTGTGGAGGTCTGTATCGGAGGTACACCCGCTCCGTACGTTTATAATTAGCGCCTTGTATAAAGCCCCCTGTAACATAAACTTATAAGCTGCTAGTACAGGAAGTTGGGACATTTCTCAACAGATGTCGCTACTATAAAATTATGTCGCTTCCTCTAGGGTGAATATGAACTATTAAAATTCAAGGTAAAATTTGTGTGTTAAGGTTTCCTTAACTGGAATGTTTAGTGTTTGGTTTTGATGTTCAAAAGTTATCAACACTTCTATCTCTTTCCGCCAACTTAAGGCGATGTCCAATGAAAAAGTTTGTACATTTATTTATTCACTAATGATAACATTTTGATGTTCATTTGTTTAACCAATGAGAATTGGGGGTGTGTCAGGGCCTTGGCCCAGAGTTTTCTGGAACTTTCCCCTCGGCTTTAAAGGTGGCAAATTTCGGGCCAGGTTACTTTGTGATCGCTCGAGTCTAGAGTGTGTTCGTAACGGAGGCGGGGGCCACCTCATCTATCTTCAGGAGGTCCACCAGCTCAAGGTAATGGCAGATCCTGCTTAACATATGATAGGCTTTTAAAGCTAGTTCGAGGGGAAGGTTTCAAATCTTTAGCAATGTAAATTTATTTTCTAAACTGTAAATTTATAACGTTAAATGTAAGTTTCAAACAATCCGAATGAACTTAACCGAAATCAGGGAATAGAGAATGAGCTACTGTCTCGTATTTTCTCTCAACCTGGTCTTTAGGTGGCTATAATTTTGTAAACTTTAAAATCTATCTTGTAATTCCTGCAAATTAAATATCTTTCTCCATATAGTCACCTCCGTAACGTCCGGCCATAAGTCCAAATATGATTTTAAATAATTCTGTATATTCTAGGAATGCAAGAGTTCACCTCCTTACCATTTTGGTTTTTGGCCAGTAACTTTAACTTTTTGTTTTTACCGAAGGCCATGTAGAATGGGTACTTGTTACCCCTGCTAAACTCTATCTCATTTATTTCATCTTAAAGATATCAGACTGTTGAGCAGTTAAGATAGTGAATACTGTTTAATTTTGTTAAATGCAGGTTGTGCCTTTGATATACGGTACCTGCAAATTGTGAATTTTCGAAAATATATTCATAAGTGTAAATTTGTAGAGCAAGGATGCTCTTCATTCTGATGTAAACATTGGGAGATCCGTCTCCTTGATTGTTGATTGAATGGAGCAGTAGTGAGATAGAGTTTCAGGGATGTTCCAAAATCAAATCAAGGGGAATCTGATGACAATCATCATAATAAAAAATATGTACCTAAAGGCGATTGCATGGAAACACATCAATGGGTTGCAAGACATTACCTTGAAATGGAACGTACACATAGCAAGCAGCACTTGGAACTTAAAAAGTTCTTAGTTCTTAGTTTTGGCTTAAAGTATCTTGTGTTCATGGAACAAGGAACACTGGAAACACATGCACTGGTTGAAAATATATACAGACACAACACGAACACTTATAATGATATGAAACCTTGGCTCTCTAAGAGCGTTCTTGGACTTGGCAGTCCTGTTTCTATCTGAAAAAAAACTAAATGAAATACACACACATTGAAACAAAATAAACATAGTTCTGGGATAAACTGTCGCACGTTCATGGACACGGAACACTGCAAACACATGCACTGGTTGAAAACACACACATACAATATGAAGCACTTACAACGATATGAAACAATTGGCGTTTCAAGAATGGTCCTGGGCTTTACAGTCCTGCCTCCATCTAACTAAACTAGATGAAACATATATACATTGAATGTACAAAGACAAACCACTAGGCATTTAAAAGTTCTTGGTTTTGGTTTTGGTTCCACGAACACATGACAACATTTTGAAGGAGATGAAACTGAGTAACTTTATTCTTCTTTTTGTTCGTTAACAGTTGTAATGTTGATCACGTCTCATTATATTTTGTTCATCAACCAACAAACACATTAAGTATAATCTGTTTTGTCGTTTGACTGGTGTTGTTTATTATTTTCACTTCACCTCAGTATAGTAATTTTGTTTTCAAACATTATCCTTGCGAGTTGATCATAGGTTTAACTACTACATTAACTCACTTTATAGCTAATTTATTGAAGAGGAGTTTTCAAGTTTTAGAGCAAGCTAATAAAATAGGAGCTGTCAGTCGATAATCCCCCCTCAAACTTTCGTAACTCTCGTAAGAGAGAGATAATATTCCTTAATAATAATAGCACTCTAATTAAAGTACTTAAGAAGTGGGATAAGTCATGCTCTGCAGCCTTGGTACAGTATTAAGGTTAGCTGAGATGTTAAAATCAGATTAAAACTCTGACCAGTACATAAAAAGGACATGGACTTACAGTGACTAGGGATATCAAGAGTGCAGTGTCAAACATGTCTTAAGTTATATGTATCTTTCTCGTTTGTAATTGGATAACTAACTCGGGTGGTAGAGCACTGGTATTCTGAGCACATGTAACCAGATTCGATCGCAGCTCAGTCAGGTGGTATATCAAGATGCTCAAATACGTCATCCCTATGTCGAGTATACGAATAAACAATAAAATTATACGTAATGTTGCAAAATATGTTTGATGAATTGTCGGCGTAGAAGCTCCGGGCTCCGCATTCGATTCCCGGTTGGGCTGGTATTGTAACTGCGTGTGACTCGGGGATGGGTGTTTTGTTCATCTCCTCGACTGCACACAAAAAACCACATTACTACCAACCACCAGAGACGCACACGATAGTAAATATATTTCACAACGTATAGGCGTCAAAAAGGCCATCTGGCTGTAAAACAAGGCCAAATTAACATGAGATGTGAATGACGCCAGGAATAATGAAAAAAATAATATATACTGTTGGCTAATGAAAGACTTTCTGGATCTCAAAACATGAGAGTTCTAGTACCTTTAATTATTGAAACATCTACCTATTCTTCTACTTCTTCTTATTAGTAGTAGTATTATTAAAGTTGTGTATTTCAGGTATTATATCATTTTGTTTACTATATATTGTACCCACCCCCTACCCCATTGGATGCCCGGCGATATATCTACAGGGTCTTCAGCGGGTTTTAAATCAAGTGGGCATCCAAATTATATACATATAACTTAGCGGCTTAAAAGGTAGGAGAATACGGGTGTCATATAACTAAAAACCGAACGAGAATATTATTTAAAATTGGAAATTAAAAGGGTTTATTATACTCCTGATGATTATGGAACCTGGTGTAAATTAACCGCGTTGAATATACGTTAATAATTACAAATTTCGCAGCCAACATGTTGAGAATGGTTTTTAAAATGTTGAGGACGGGACTAAGTACAATTGTTATATGCGGAATACGCATATACAGAATATTAAACAAATAAACCCATTTAAACTATGCCCACTGACACTGGGTTACCATTATACAACTTACACACAAGTTTGAGGGAATCCTAACCTAGATCGAACCTGTTACCCTAGGAAATAACATACTCCATCATATAGAAATAAACATTATCTTCAAAATGCCACGAAGCGGAAATAAACCATTGCTTGGACACATCACATAAAATGGCCGTTGTCTTATAACCGTCATCCACAACACAATCAACAAATAACACACATAGCACAACCAATTCACAAACAAAAATTATAGAATACACTGAATGTATCTTATTGCCGTGGGAAAACCCACCCACTCTTGGCGGATGCCAACGAGATCCGAACTCACGTCTCGCGACGATTGAAGATGGGACTGAAATTCCTAACAACACATAATAATAATAATAATAATAATAATAATAATAATAATAATAATAATATACTTCTCAAAGGGTATACTGATCTCTGTTGGTAATAACTTCAGCTCAGATAAATGGGTGATTTATATCCAATACTGAAATAATTCTAAACAGTCGCCGTGTTAATCACTAAAAGAGGACACTTGTTTTCCGGCATATGGCCTGACACAAAACAACCTCCGTCCCTCCTCGGGAACAAAAAGAAATACGCGCGGGCCTGTCTCTCCGGTTTACAGCGGGCGTACCCAGCCACATAATTCACACCTTTTGAAGTCTCCCTGCTCCTTCCTTAATACGTCGTCCCTTTAAATCTCGAATGGCACATTCTAGACTTCAATACATATAACTTAATAACTCACACATTTAAATTTGGCAACATATAATTCATCATCACTTCATCTCATTAATAATGTCCTGAATACCTCGACCCACCACATGGGTTTTATATTTCCCACCAGGAGTCCCGGCTTCAGTACCTTCTGTCAACATCGACTAACTCATTTACAACTGACGCGATGGTTCCTTCCTTTCAGCTCACATAACACGGCAACTCGATAACCCAAAAGGAACAAAAATATACGATGTCAAAGCTTGATGTTTGTTATTTAAAAGGAGGCCTAACCTATCAGACAACATGATACCACTCCTACGTGATAATCTAAATCCATCTTTCAAACCAATTCTAAACACATACGGAAACAAATATCACTACCTCAATAAACACAAATGTGTGGTCACCTCTAAAATCCAAAGAAACAAGCGCCTATCTATTATTCAATTGAGGACATCGGTTTGGATCTATGAACGTTCATTACTGTACTCCTTCCATCCGTAATGACTAATCTACATTAAATACAACTCACATGCATGATAATCCAACTGGTTCAGTATCAATCAATTAAATGAACATTCCCATGAAAACTATTTGCACTAACCATTCTACACAAAACCATACTACGAAACACTGATACGTGAAAATTCCAGAAAGTAAAAAAAAAACAAATTCCCAAAGCAAATCTGCCCGTGTTTACAAAAATCTAATTCTCTCAGCCTTGATTCTAACTGAACACTGTGTCGCTAATTTAGCACATATACATTTTAAACAAAGGAGGGCCCATCAATTACTATTTACAAATTAACGAAATTTAAATGGAAATTTCGTCCGTATACGAGTCATGATAATAAAATGGATGCACTCAGCCTCATTCTTCATGACACCTCGGGTAACTCCGGGGAACCTATTCGTAGGATTACTCCTTCATGGCCTCCAGGTAGACCGCTATGATGATCCAACGTGAACTGGAACTCCTAGGATGAAACTCCGTAATCCTTGGGACAAAAATCTCCTTTGGTAGTGTAACGTCACTACGATACGCACATAATTATTAGAACTTATACTTTCTACTGATAAACTGCTGTATTCAATTTATGTGTCTGGACGGCATATCTACATTTATTGTGTTTCAAAATGTATTTGAGCATTGATTCAATCCATTTCGCTCACATAAAGATTTACTCTATGCCGGGAATAACTTGCTCATGTGTTTATTATGAGCGACCCATTCAATAGTACCTTATATCTGCCGCATGTGACTTGTGGACTCACACGCCTTCTGGTAATGAATAAGTTTACTCGTCTCGAAGATCACTCGTCTCGTGTGCGAACTCTTCCGCCAGAGGGCGCGTATTTCGCCGCTTCAAAAGTTTTTGTAGTAGCTTTCTGTGATACGCAGACTGTCCGTTGTTGATCTTCAACGAGGATAGACGTGCTTGGCAATGGTTCGTCAACCCGGTGTGAAAATGAAGCCAAGTTTGGTTGTGTCGGATGAGACCGACACAGTAATCCCAAAAAGGGATTATTTTCAGTATTCTCCTCTTGTTAAACATGTAATTTCTTAATATTTATTTTGTTCATTAGATTCGGTGTTTTTCAGTGCATAGGTCTACATGGGTAATTTACTATGGAATACCTCACTACTCTTGTAGGTACTGTGCATTTAATATTTTTGGTCATGTAATTTTATCTTAATATGCGTCATTTAAATTATTTTTCGGGTATGTGTGGAGAGAAATTTTGATTTTGAGTCCCCTCTCTGTAACACCATTGGAGCGCCGTTTTTTATTTTAAAATCACTTGTGCATTGTTGTAGCCTGTAATTTGAAATTTATTCCTCTTATCTACATTTTGCCTTTCTCTCTTTTTATCATTTCGGTGGTTTATTCGTGGTTTCTTTGAATTATGTCATTTTGTGCTCCGGTTTTTGAATTATTTTACTTTTTGGATTTGGTATTCCTTGCCCACATTTCTCTGTTTTTTTTATTTTCTTCCTTCCCGTCGTGGTTTTGTTGATTATTTTTGTTATCTTTTGATTCCATAAATTGCCTACTGTTGACCTCATGCATAGTGTAAATCACCTTTTGCTTCCTTTTCCTTCTTAAGTTTAACATTTATTATTATTATTATTATTATTATTATTATTATTTTAACATTCATTATTATTATTATTATTATTTCATTGGATAAAATTTCTCCAAGATGTTTAAAACCTTTCAAATTATGGTTACATAACAAATTGTTTGTATGTAAAATGATAAGTTACATAAAGTTCAAAAAATATTCTCAAATTTTTGGAGACATCCTAACTATTAAAACATTGTCATTTTACATGAATATTTTAACATATAACTATAGTATTTCAGATGGGTGATATTTTCCTTAAAGCTTGTAATTATGTGGGGATTTATCGTGTTCCTAGTGGAATGCTTCTCGTGTTTGATTTCTTTTCCTTGATCTTATATTGTTGGGTTCCTCGACTCCATTTTGCTTTATGGCGTAATTATTTCATTGTTACCTGACCTTGATCCTTTCTTCTTGCATGGGGACGCTGGTATGTTTTGTTTCTCTTCTTGGGATTGTTTGTTGTTGTTACTCAGTGTATGGATGTAAGAATCGCTGAGTTTGGTACATGGAGTTTCCAAATTGTTTCTCCGTCCATGTGATTTTAATTTAGCCCCTTTACTGATCCTTCTGATTCTATACTTGGTGTTGTTTGTTTTGATCTATGATAGATATTTCTTAATTATTGGGGTCTTTTTTCGTGTGTTTATATTTCATCTTCATGGTGGTCCTTACTCCCTTATTTTAGTGTGCTGCTTCATTTGACCTATGCCTAATGTTATGTTTTTCCTCGTACGTTTATTCCTCCACTGGGAATTATCATAAATCCTTCACGTTGATTCGCCTAAGATTTTCCTTAGAGACTTAAATTCATTAAATTTCATAAAATTTGAATAATTTAAAATTAAATTAAGTATGTTGGTGCACCAGTATAAAAGTTGTTAATCTCGCAATATATTTTCAACTAACTATATTTTGTTTTGTCCAAAGGTTTACTTATTTTAAAAAACTTATTTTTTATATGGTCACAAAGTAAATTTTCTTTTTATGTACTATTCCTAAGGTTAATTAAAATTTTAATTTTAAAATGTATAGGTGTTTTATTCAGTAGTCAGTTCGGCATTATCCTGGGGATTCCGTTCTTTTCTTTATAGGGTGGCTTTTCAGTTCTCTTTCCTAAATGTCTCCTTTTCTCTGGGTAAGTTTATTTCTGTGTTTGGTACATGATTTCATATTTGCTTGTTTACCCTGTTTGTCCTTCCTTCCCGTAATCTCTATGGATTTCGGTTAGAGTAGCACCATGGCTGTTATCTGGAGTTATGTTGCAGTAGTTATGGCACACAAAACACACAGTTAAGCCCATTACGCACGTCTGCTTCTAACACGCACTTTCCGGCCCGTTTTTCGATCCAATGTCCCGGGATCAGGAATTCTACTACAGCGATACTACTTAAACACCCATACTTAGTTTAGTAGTTTATCCCTGCTCTCTATATTATTTCTTATGTGGGTTTCAATAACCCCTTCTTTGTTTTCGCTAATAATAATCTTAATATCATTTCAAGTTCGTGCTTTAAAGGACGGTCAAATAACCCGAACGCATACTCTATTAATTCACCAGTATTAGTTCTTCTCACACACTACTTGAATTAAGTGATTTCCACTATTCTTTAAATTAAAAGTTCACACCCAAGGGAAATTGTAGGCTGGGACTGACACACGTCTGTCTCTCACGAGATAATGCCCTGGGGTGACGCTTCCCACACATTATATCAACTGGGAAACTTCCCCTTCTCAAAATTTCTACACACTCTATTCACGGGATGTTAGAGGCGTAATAGTCCGATAATCAGGTGACCAGTGATCTTAAAAGAAATCTGTTCGCAGAATCCGGAGTAATAAATAAACATCTGTTCTCACTTTTCAACTCACTCAAGGCACTTCCCCTTGTCAAATAGAAGTCTAGAAATTAAATGCATGACCTCTATAACTTTCCCATATTACATATCCACATATTAGTTCTTTTGCAGGCAATTATCGACATAAAGGTCGTCACATACCCTAATCAAATTCACTGGTAATGAACAGCTCTTATAGATACATGTCCGATGCAATATTATGAATATCGTTAATTTCCTTGATATCAAAAACGAAGTTGGCAGTGCTGTTTTAAAGATGGTTCCGAGATTACGATTGTGGAAAGGTTACTGTTGTAAACAAGGTTGGGTTTACAAAAAGCACAACTTCTTTATTTACTTCACATGTAAAATTACAATATTTACACTAACAAAACTGAAAGTTATCTCGAAGCAAATTGAACTATGAATTTGGAGAAAGAGTCTGTCTTTGTACACTATATACACGTTGGAGTATTCACGTTCACTACTATCTCGGAAAGATAGTCCTTGTGACCTGAAAAGTTCTTGATAGTCGAAAACTATCAGAAGCACTGACGTAAATATCTCAGAGTGTCCTTCCTTGTTGAAGTGTCTGAGTTCATTAACGTAAGTTCAATGACTGAAGAGTTCCTACTTAGCGAAACTAAGTTGATAATGGGAGCTTGCATTAGCTAGGGAATGATATTGGCATACAATGGTAAGACTGGGCATGGACAGCGGAATAGGTAAGAGGAGCGGTGACCCGAGGTGAGACCTCTTACTGCCAGAAATTCAGTCCACCTGGCCGAAGCACATTTTCAAGAGGAGTAGCCTCCGTGCTCGGCGTAGGGTGTATTCTGGAGCTGGACACCGGGGTCAGTGGGCGTCTGGACAGGCTAGGAGTTCCTTTATATAGAACACACGACGTTCAGGCACGCGCACTGAGGGCTGCGCGTCGAGGCTCGAAGAATAACACACTGGCACGCGTGTAGCTGGCTGGCGGATCGAGAAGGGAGCGACGGACATACAACAGTTACCTCTCCCCCTCACAAATGACTTGAGGTCAGGATAGCCCATCCTTTCTCTGACCTTGTTCAGAACACACCCAAGCCCCGCGCTTAGCGTTCCACGCTTCGAGTTCCCGCGTACTCGCTTCCAAACAAATAAATGCTTCTTCTCTTGAGTCCTAGTCCTTACATCATGTCCCTATCGGATAACGCCCCGGTGTTGGCTATGCCAGATTTTTCCAAGACGTTCGTTGTTCAGACAGACGCCTCGGCTTCTGCTGTCGCTGCGGTTCTTCTTCAGGAATATCAACTAGGAAGGCGGCCAATTGCCTATGCGTGAAGAAACTTGTCACCTCAAGAAGCAAAGTACTCTACATACGAGTTATAAGGACTGGCCGTCCTATTTGCCTTAGACAAATTCCGTCTTTGATCTTGAGCATGTTAAATTTGAACTAGAGACCGACAATCACTCTCTCAGCTGGGTTTTGGCAGGCCCCGTCGTACTGGGTGAAAGCGTTTCAGTTTGACGTTCGACACGTTCGGGGATCTGAGAATGTGTTCACCGATGGATTAAGCCGAATGTTTTCTGGCGATTCTGATTCTATTCACCAGGAGGAAAGTCCTTCACGTTCTATTTCCACATCTCATTTTATAAGTGCCATTTTAACTGATGCCCCAATGATATTTCATGATATAGCGAAATACCAACGTGAAGATCCGGTGCTAGCTTATATTATGGAAAACCTTTCTTCTGGGGACCGTGTTGTCACTTATGTTTTCAGGAATGGGGTTCTGTGTTGTCCTTCGAGGCACAATCAGAAGATGAATATTGTGGTTCCAGCTTCGATAAACTCCAAAATAAACTTTTTCTCCTCCTTTTTTTCTGCCATCACGATATCTTCTCCAACGCTTGTTGATACCAACTGGCGGGAGGACGGGATATTGCACAATATTGCCAACACACAGCACAGTACTTTGCGATTTGCGCAATATATTTCAAACTTTCTTCATTTCGTACAATATATTACGTCGGAGCCTCCCCTCAATCTAAAAGGAATGGGAATAAATTAATTCTTGTGTTTGTGGATGGTTTCACACGGTTCTCATGGCTGTATCCGACTAGGCTTGCCACTACTCAGTCCACTATTTCTTGTTTCAACACTATATTTGAATCTTTTGGACCATGTCAATATATTGTTTCAGATAACGC
Source organism: Anabrus simplex (assembly GCF_040414725.1). NCBI lineage: Eukaryota > Metazoa > Arthropoda > Insecta > Orthoptera > Tettigoniidae > Anabrus > Anabrus simplex. The sequence goes on along the minus strand of NC_090265.1, from coordinate 1,174,763,586 downwards.
TAAGGCGTTCACCTCTATTTCATTTCGTTATTTCTGTTTCGATTTCTCTATCTCACATGTCACGACGTCTGCGTACTACCCACAGCCATCTCTAGCTGAGCGGGTTAATCGTAATCTTCGATCTGGCCTGATTGCTTTCCACCACGAAGATCATTCTTGTTGGAACACTTAATTACACTGGTTATCATTAGCTTTAAACTCGGCGGTCACACAAGTTTTCTCCCATATCTCTTATGTGTAAGTTTGTTCCCAACACCCACTTGTCCTATCTTTGCTCAATCAATTAGATTTTACCAAAGACAATAGACCCAGGGAATATCCGGGATCTGTGGAGAAACGCTAAGAATAATCTTAAAACCTCTCATCAGAGAGGGGATTAGGTCATGATTTAAAATGTTGTTCCAGCAGGCAGGCTTACCGCCAAATTTCGTGGATCTTGTATAATACTCGATTTCCTTACCTTTGTTACCCTCTAGGTGAGTAAACTTGAAACAGAAAGGCTTTTTCGTGTTCACCTGTCTCAAGTAAAACCTGTGTTGTAACCAAGGTTGAGATTTACAAAACACAACTTTATTATTCGCTTCAAATGCAAAATACACTATTTACACAAATAAAACTGAAATTTAACTTGAAGCAAAATGAATTAGGAATCTTGAGAAAGAGTCTATCTTCTGTACACTATATACAAGTTTACAGTATTTACATCCACTTCTATCTCGAAAAGATAGTCCTTGATATGAAAAGTCGATAGTCGAAAACTATCAGAAGTACTGATATAAATGTTTTGGAAAGTCCTTCCTTGCTGAGTTCATAAAAGCAAGTTCAATGTTGGAAGATTTCTTACTTGGCGAAACCAAGGGAGCTTGCATTAATTAGGGAAATATAACGGTCTGTAATAGTATGACTGGATATGGGCAGCGGAAGAGGAACGGTGACCAGAGGTGAGACCTCGTACTGCCAGAAATTCAGTCCACCTGGCCGAAGCACATTTTCAAGAGGAGTAGCCTCCGTGCTCGACGTAGGGTGTATTCTGGAGCTGGACACCGGGGCAAGTGGGCATCAGGACAGGCTGGGAGTTCCTCTTTATATTACACACACGATGGTTCAGGCACGCGCACTGAGGGCTGCGCGTCGAGGCTAGAAGAATGACACCTGGCGCGCGTGTAGCTGGCTGGCGGAGCGAGAAGGGAGCGCCGGACATACAACACTGTGTGAAGACTGTTCCTTTTTCATTATATGCCACCAAGTGATGACGTTGCTGATTTAATTATATTTCTTTCCTTAGCATCTTATTAGTTTAAGTTTTTGGTAAGCAAGGTCGAAGTTCGAATACGGAGGCCTTCTGCCCCTTTGTGTTGTGAAAAACTGTAGGTACTTAATTTGCATACTGAGTTAATTTGTATTTTTTTAAATCCTTTCGGGAAAACCTTCCCTTCAATAATTTCATCACAATTCTGCCATTACCGTCCATGCCTCCAAGCCTGAGCCAGAAACTCCCTGCACTTGTCCTCTAAAGCCACCAATCATCCCTGCACCCCACATAACACTGTCTATGAATCACGTACTGTCGCCCCAAAATCGATGTTACAGGGCCCTACATTCACCTGAGGCCACGTCGTGTCAACTTGTGAGGAATGCTGGCACGGGGTATGGGCCTGACTCTTTCCGGTCAAGTCTCTTTCTGAACTGCCTCCTTGGGGACTGTTTTCACTGGGAGTAGCTTGGAAGCTGGACTCCAACCACCCATTCTATCCTTGAGCCGAACGATGCTACCTGGTGCTTGGTGACCATCGCCTTGGCTGCTCCTCTCAGTATGCGAAAGGATGATATCTCAGGGTACATTGCGTGTACGGAGGACCCCATACTGACATACTAATAATAATAATAATAATAATAATAATAATAATAATAATAATAATAATAATAATAATGATGAAATGGCGTATGTCTTTTAGTACCGGAAGTGTCCGAGGACATGTTCGGCTCGTCAGGTGCAGGTCTTTTGTTTTGACTCCCGTAGGCGACCTGTGCGTCGTGATGAAGATGAAATGATGATGAAGACGACACATAAACCCAGCCCCCGTGCCAGCAAAATTAACTGATGACGATTAAAATTCCTGATCCTACCGGGAATCGAACCCGGGACCTCTGTGACCAAAGGCCAGCACGCTAACCATTTAGTCATGGCGCCAGACAATAATAATAATAATAATAATAATAATAATAATAATAATAATAATAATAATAATAATAATAATAATAATAATAATAATAGTAATAATAATAATAATAATAATAATAATAATAATACGAGTTGACATTCAAAAGTTCAGTTGGTAGCAGAATCCTTGTTTAACGTCCGCGAAATTAGCGTGTTATGCAGTTATACAGAAGCGAGTTAATAACAAAATTGATGAGCCTTGCTAATGAAGTAAGTTAGCCGCTAATTGATCCATTTAGCGTCAGGCATTAGTTCATCCGTGTCGAAGCCAATAATAATCGCGAATGAAGCCGTGTGAGAGTATGTAATGTTTGAATCCAACTTGTGTAGAAGTTGTGTGCATAAAAAATCATCCGCGGTCTCATTTCCAATGAAAAATAGGGTTGAGTAAACGGAACGTTAAGGTGGATGTTGCAACATGATGTTCACAGAGCAGATTCTGTATCTTCAGTTCTGTTGACTTCTCCTTTTCGGTGGTTTAACATACCACAAAGACATCGTAGGTTTCGGACAAAGAGAGGATGGAAAATTGCTAGGCCTGGGAAGGCAGCGGCCGTGACCTTAATTAAGGCACAGCCTCGGGTGAAAATAGGAAACCGCGGAAAATCATGTTCAAGGCTGCCGAGTTCTGGGTACTAAAAATTGTGGTAATTACAAGAAATTTCTGTAGAAATTTGCTTCATAATGAAGGTTCCGAGATCGTCGCCATAAGACCTATCTGTGCCGGTGCGACGTATAGCCACTAGCAAAAAAAAGTTTCAGAGTACCCTGCTTTATCCCATATTTACTCTGCAGGAAGCTTAGAAGAACGTCCACGCCACTGCTAGGTTGGACATGCAGAAAAAAAGTGAATTAATGCACAGTATATTATATTCTTGATGCGAGCTTCCCTGCCGAGGCAGTGAGAGAATGCTCCATTCTTCCGAATTACGGGTAATTGAATACCCGCGTATCCTGGAATCTGTTACGGCGGTTACCAGGAGTGACAATACCCGAGTACCCGCTGTATCGGGTACTGATCCGAAAACACATTGTATTAGTACCTGCGTGTCCGGCTCTTTGGCTGAATTGTCAGCTTTCGGATAAGAGAGCCCCGGGTTCTATTCCCGGCCGGCTCGAATATTTTAATGTTAAATCGTTCATTATTTTAGCTCGAGGAATGGGTTCTTGCGCTGTCTCCAACATCCCTGCAACTACAGTAATATACCACAAACAAGTCTATCCTTCACCATAATAACACGTAGTTTCCCATATATCGCAAATACTGCCCACATAATGTCGGAATGTCTGCCTTAAAATATGTATTAGGCTTGCAATATCCACACATTTTTTTTAAAAAAAGTGTACATGTATTCGCACGTACGCTTTTGATTCCCTTTCTCCTTGAGAAAATGATTTTCTGCCTCACCACCTTTCACTCGCTAATCGTGCCTCTCTGTGCCAAAACAACGTAAATTTACTTTCTACAGAAAGCGACCTTTCCTAAAAGCCTAAATTGAGAGTCGCACTTTTTCTTCTTCTCTTGTTATTAAAAAATATTGAAAACGTTCCTTAGTTTACAGTCCGTTTTGAAGTAGCCATTCTTCCATTGACAGGAATTTATAAAATTTAGCGGGCTATGCCTTACTTTTTTGTTACTAAATAGATCTATGTGTGCGCGTCACGTTTAAATGTATACCTAAATGGAACCTTTTATAATAAAGCAACTTATCCCGAAAAATAAATAATAGTGTATAACTGAAGTGCAATTATTTAAACTTATGTAATGTGGAGGGGACAGATACCTATTCTCATAAGAAGACAGGTGGATGTGCAGGAGCGAAATATATTTAAAAAATCTATTTACATCAGTATTCACAGGTCATTCACATCACAGTCATTATATATGATGCAATTTATTTCATGAAAAACTTTACTCTGTTATCTTTTGAGCTAGTATGACCGTTATGAAATAACTCGTCTTTATTCATCCTTCTCATTTTCATAGGATTACGGGCTGCAGAACTGTAGTCAATAAATACCCGGGTTACACGAGAATCAGTTTCTGAGTCCACGTGCATCCGTTTAATATGTATACCCGCTTCTTAACACCCACGTACCCTAGTACCCAGGTATAATTAATCCTAATCTCTCGATCAGTTGGATGATCAACCGATCGTAATGTCCCCCTCTATCTATTAACCTACCGGCCATCTATCTATATATCTGAGTTTAATATTTATGTTACTTTGTAAGTGTTTATGTTTTAATCCTATGTGTAAGTTAATTATAAAATATTAACTAGTTATAACTAGTTACTTACCTGCCATCCCAGTTATCATATGTCTAATAAATAACGACGAATATTTTTGTTATTTGTAAACAAAATATATTATCTCATATTATTCTGGTTAAATGTAAGAGAAGGCAATTTGGTCTTAGCCTATCCAGATTAAATAATAACCTATCAAGCAGTATCTACATATCTATCCATCTAACTACCTATCTACAAATGAATTTAACGCATTGTTACTGCTAAGAGGTCTCTCTCTTATGGAGTTATCATAAAATTATACAGTTACATAAAATCTTGAACAAAACTTCCAAGAACGACTTTCACCACCAACCTCTCATTTCTTTATAATTGAGAATATTTATTTCAAAATTGTTAATTTTGTGTAAAGTCGCCAAAAATAGTTTATTTTTCTCTTCCATAATTTTACTAATCAATATTTCTTCGGTAAATCATATGAATTATTTTCTACATTTCATTGCAATAGCGAACGGTGTAAGAAATAGGAAATATATGATTTACATTGTACATCCATTTTTTTTACAAACGATGGATCTATTAAACTCACAGAGCGAATTGGCTATGCGGGTTGTGTCACGTAGACGTGAGCTTTCATTCAGGCAGATAGTGGGTTCGAACCGAACTTTCAGCAGGCCCATTCTCACACCAGGCAGATACTGGCTCGGTACCTTAATTAATTCCATGTTCGTTTCTTTTGGAATCCCTAGCCCTGCCCTTTTCCATTTTCGATATAAGGCCTACCTGTGTCGGTGTGACGTAAAAGATAGAAGTATATTTTCTTTCTTTTTCTTTATTTTTTTACAATTATCTTTACGTCGCACCGACACAGGTAAGTCTTAGGGCGACGACGGGGCAGGAAAGAGCTAGGAGTGGGAAGGAAGCGTCCGTTTTCTTAATCACGGTGCAGCCCCAGCATTTTTCTGGTGTGAAAATGGGAAAACACGGAAAGCCATCCACAGGGCTGACGACACTACCTCCCAAATGCAAGCTCACAGCTGCGCTCCCCAAATCCACGGCCATTTCGTTCGGTAAAGAACTCTATAGAATCCGACTTCTGGGACACGGATTTCGACTTCCAATTCCCCGCTTGTACGAAAAAACTAGTCACACAAACCTCTGATATCGAATTCCAACGTGTATCTGTTTTGTTCATTTGTTTTCACGAAAGGCTGCACTGCATGATCGAGTTTTCAACTTTCCCGTAGCTGTTTCATTCATCCTGTATATGTTATTTTGGTCTTATATTGATATAGTTTCCTTCCTTATAATTTCCTATAGACTTTTGCCCACTTAATGGCCATATATTTGTAACAATTTTGTTAAGTATGCCAAAAGTCATCAGTTTTCAGTAACAAAAGATTAGATATATATTTATAGTTATATTTCAATACATCTGATATTTCCTGATCAGCATCATCGAGACAGACTCAAATTAAACCTCACTCTTCTTTATGCGACATCAGGACGCCAAGCTACACAGCGCATTAGCTGTTTTTCGACCGCTAAGAAAATACCTTAACTGAGAGGTCATATTAACTCGAAGTCATACGCAGTACGTCTGTTACTGGGTCGCATCTTGTTCATTCTTCTATGTTAAAATAGTGTATAAGTCACTCCTATATATAACACTCTTTCAGATGTAGACAAATGACTTTTGCATTACATGAAAAGCGTCACATCGGCTGTTTTATGGACACCCCTGATCCCAATTTGAATGAAGATGCACTTCAAAACTACTCAAGTGTACCCCTGTATATCAAACAGAGAAAAGTAAACTAGTTTTATATTTACAAGAACCAACATTACTGATAAAAATTATATTCATTGCTATTAATTCTATATGTTGATATCATTAAGTACTTCTCAAATTCATGTGAATATATTGGTGTAGTGAGTGAGTAAATAAGTGATATATATTAACTAATGAAAATCTTTATGCGATTAAGCTAACGTTGCATGAACTCAAACAGACTCTTCTGGTGACGATGGGGGTACGACAGTTAATTAACGTACAGCTCCTGCATTTGCCTGGTGTGAAAATTGGAAACCTTATAAAATCATCTTCAGATCTGTCGATACTAAGGTTCGAATCCACTACCTCCCGAATGCAAGCTAATAATTTCATGGCCCGAAGCGTGCAGGTACCGTATGTGAAAGCTAAAAGAGAACTTCAGGTCATAAATAAACAAGATTACAGCTTTCATAATAATCAGAATTCTTGCAAATATTACTCAGGCAGGCTACTTTTGGTGACGATGAAACAGGAAAGGATTAGGACTGGGAAAGAAGCGACTTTAGCCCTAACTAAGGAACTGCCCCAACATTTGCCTAGTTTGAGGAAGGGAAGCCACGAAAAATCATCTTCAGGGATGATGACAGGTGGGGTTAGAACCCACTAGCTTCCGAAATCAAGCTCACAACTACGAAACCCAAACCGCATACACAACTCGCATGAAATTAAATGACTACGTAATAGGATTTGAAAGTTTAACTTATTTCTAATACAATATACGTTTGTTCTTTCAAGGAAATAACTCTAGCATCTGTACCTAATACAGCCTCCCACGTCCTTTTATCCTATCTATTTCACTTTCAGTAACTGAGAGAGGCGATTAATCTACATTGACTTCTTTTACGTACTGTACCAGAAAAAGAGCCCGTCTTTAAGATTGATTTTCAACGTAAGCATGGAATAGTTCTCAGGGCTAAACTGGATGAATAATAGCTAGGGCTTGGTAAAGGAGGCAGGGTCCTATCTACAACAAGAGTTTGAATCTGATTTGATAAGAGTTTATTCCTTGTAATGCATATTAAATTGCACATCACCTCATGGTAGATAGGGGCTGTCTTCCACATTGTCCTTTAAATGGCCCGAGTCTCCAGCTCACCAGGCCGCACCGGCTGGAACACGTTCCAGAAGATGCCCAAGTACTCCGTCAAGATGCGGACGGACCATCTAGGTTGGTTGCATGGAATACGCCTCAAATTCCCGATGCTCGTGATGACCTCCGCTGGTTCCTGACGATGTTGAGGGTAATCACATTACCCAAGTACAATGAGGTTGATGCCCACAAAACTCCAAAAATGTGTTCTCCGTCACTCGCAGAACAGATAAGCCAAAGTCCATGAAAACCTTAAATAATTAGTTTTCACACCATTAGTAAAATCACTAGTCAATGCTTATAAAGACTTTCAAGAATTCACTCTTTAACACTCATGGAAATGACAAGTCTGTGTTCATGAAGACTTTCAATGATGTTATAATTCATCAATGGCAAAATTTACAAGACTTTAAGTAATCCCTGGCAAGAATCACAAGTTTATGCTCATGGAAACTTCGAACAAATTTAGAGTTCATCACTCGTGAATATTCCAAGTCCTTGAATAATCACTGGCGAAAAATTAGAGTCCAACACTGGTAAATATCACAAGTCTTACTGGCGAAATATTAGAGTCCAACACTGGTAAATATTACAAGTCTTTGAATAATCACTGGGGAAAATCACAAGTCTACGCTCATGAAAATTTTGAATAATGTTAGAGTTCATCACTCGTAAATATCACAAGTCTTTGAATAATTACTGGCGAAAATTTAAAGTCCATCACTGGTAAATACACTGACTGACAGAGCAAATGCAACACCAAGAAGGAGTGGTCAGAACTTTATGCCAATTGCAGGGTAGACTGACGTCACTGAGGTATGCTTATGATGTGAAATGCGCCGCTGTGCTGCGCACGTAGCGAACGATAAATGGGACACGGCGTTGGCGAATGGCCCACTTCGTACCGCCGTGATTTCTCAGCCGACAGTCATTGTAGAACGTGTTGTCGTGTGCCACAGGACACGTGTATAGCTAAGAATGCCAGGCCGCCGTCAACGGAGGCATTTCCAGCAGACAGACGACTTTACGAGGGGTATGGTGATCGGGCTGAGAGGGCAGGTTGGTCGCTTCGTCAAATCGCAGCCGATACCGGTACCATAGGGATGTGTCCATGGTGCAGCGCCTGTGGCGAAGATGGTTGGCGCAGGGACATGTGGCACGTGCGAGGGGTCCAGGCGCAGCCCGAGTGACGTCAGCACGCGAGGATCAGCGCATCCGCCGCCAAGCGGTGGCAGCCCCGCACGCCACGTCAACCGCCATCCTTCAGCATGTGCGAGGCACCCTGGCTGTTCCAATATCGACCAGAACAATTTCCCGTCGATTGGTTGAAGGAGGCCTGCACTCCCGGCGTCCGCTCAGAAGACTACCATTGACTCCACAGCATAGACGAGCACGCCTGGCATGGTGCCGGGCTAGAGCGACTTGGATGAGGGAATGGCGGAACGTCGTGTTCTCCGATGAGTCACGCTTCTGTTCTGTCAGTGATAGTCACCGCAGACGAGTGTGGCGTCGGCGTGGAGAAAGGTCAAATCCGGCAGTAACTGTGGAGCGCCCTACCGCTAGACAACGCGGCATCATGGTTTGGGGCGCTATTGCGTATGATTCCACGTCACCTCTAGTGCGTATTCAAGGCACGTTAAATGCCCACCGCTACGTGCAGCATGTGCTGCGGCCGGTGGCACTCCCGTACCTTCAGGGGCTGCCCAATGCTCTGTTTCAGCAGGATAATGCCCGCCCACATACTGCTCGCATCTCCCAACAGGCTCTACGCGGTGTACAGATGCTTCCGTGACCAGCGTACTCTCCGGATCTCTCACCAATCGAACACGTGTGGGATCTCATTGGACGCCGTTTGCAAACTCTGCCCCAGCCTCGTACGGACGACCAACTGTGGAAAATGGTTGACAGAGAATGGAGAACCATCCCTCAGGACACCATCCGCACTGTTATTGACTCTGTACCTCGACGTGTTTGTGCGTGCATCGCCGCTCGCGGTGGTCCTACATCCTACTGAGTCGATGCCGTGCGCATTGTGTAACCTGCATATCGGTTTGAAATAAACATCAATTATTCGTCCGTGCCGTCTCCTGTTTTTTCCCCAACTTTCATCTTTTCGAACCACTCCTTCTTGGTGTTGCATTTGCTCTGTCAGTCATTGTATTACAAGGCTTATTTATGAAGACTTAGAAGAATTCAGAGTTCCTTAACACTCGTAAATATTACAAGTCCCATTTATAAAGACTTAGAAGAATTCGTTCCTCAACACACGTATATAATACAAGTCCCATTTATAAAGACTTAGAAGAATTCAGCACTCGTAAATAAAGACTTCTAGGAAATTCAGAGTTCCCCAGTGAGACTATAACCACACGGAGATAGCTTCCGACGATTATGGCAGCGAGTAGAGCCACGCTGACTACTCGACTGTCACTGACTGACTGATGTATCAGGCTATATTGAGCCCTCCTTATATTTGGTTTGGGAACATCTACGTCACATATGCCGTGAAGCTGGTTATCTCCTAAATCCCCCGACGGATTTTCTTGAAATTCAAGCATAGCGACGTTTATGTAATTCCCTTTAAAATGACATATTGATCAAGTCCCTACCACAATTATTATAGGAGTTTTAATTTTTTTTCTCCATCGAATGTTCCGGAAGGTGTGACGCTTGAATCTGGAACATACGAGTTCAGGCTAGCTGCACGTGGCATGACAGGCGGGTGATCTAACTAGCCCCTGCGGCTACGTCACGCATACAGCTGTTCTCAGCTTGCTCGCTCGTCCTGCTGAATGTAAACAAACCAGGCTTGCACGGAGTAATACGCGTGGTGATAAAATACGATCAACTCTCAAAAAATATGCATGTACAGGTCGTAACCGGTACATATCCCTTCTTCTCAGGGAAAAAGGAAATACAACGAGGATTTTCTTTTAGTCTCTTTTCACTCAAACTATTTTTTGAGATTGGAAGCATTGTAGATGCCTTCAAATCTGCCATCTAGTCTTGTGATTTTATCAAAGATAAATCCAGTGAAGAGCCGCTGTGTTCGTCTAGTACGATATGGCAGTAAGATGATGTCATGTCCATGCCTGAAAAATATTTTTTTCAAAAAAATCGCTTAATGACATCTTTAAGTGGAGGAGGGTGGTCATACTCAAGGACCAGACGGTCATTCAAGACACGAGCGTCCAAGCATATACGAAGATTACCATCGGGTTTCCTTACTATGGTGAGCGGATTAATATAGGACGTAACGCACTTTGAGATAATTCCGTCAGCCACCATCTGACGAATTAGTGTCTTGGTTTCATCCATGTACTTCTCAGGCACCGGATATGTCTTTCGTTTATAGGGCGAAGTATCCTTGACGTTGAAGTGGTGTTTAAAATTCTTAATCTCTCCAGGATTCTCATCGAAGACGTCCGGATAGGTCTGATATATCTCTTCCTCCGCCGCTGCTATGTTAGGGTGGCAATCTTGGGCTTCAGTTACACTGGAGATGTAGGTGAGAAAATCAGGCTCTTTGTCATTCAATATTTCATCGATGGGTCCCTCTTCCATTGACACGGGTCCCTCTTCATCTTCGGGATCACCCTTTTCTTTCAGTACCTGGTCGACTGGGGCGGCATCGCCAATCATACCATCGACTTGAGTACGGGGTAATTCAATCCCTTGAAGTCTAAAATCTTCACCGTCTACCAGCTGTAACTCTACAGATCCAATCCTACAAAGGTGAATAGAGTTGGCAGAATAGTCAATGGTAGCCTTAGATAGAAAGTCTGAACCCAAGATAAGGTTAAACTTCATAGGGAGACTATCAGGAAAATATGTTCACACACATCTTCGTTGATAGCAAACTCAAGGAAGACTTGCTGCTTATATTTGATATTCCTGTCAGGAATAATGCCCTTAATCCTAATTGTGCTACCGGCAAAATGAGAAGGTTACATCGATCCTTAATCAATGTTATCAACTTGTCAGAGATTAGGGAAACTTGCGCTCCCGAATCCACTAGCTATGATACTTGGAATTCCCCAATGGTAATATTGATTATGGGTAAACTTCGTTGAACATATTGACGAATGGGTAATTCGTCATCAAATACTAAGTCGTCATCATTGTGACAATAATTTATTATGTCTACATGAAATGACCCGACCTCCTCAGTTTCAGGCAATCCAATTTCTGAAAATTTTAATTTTTTTAGCAACAGCACCTGTGGATTCTGGTTTTTGACCAAAGGTGTCGTTTCTTTGATGATATTCTTGGTATTCAAGAGAAGTCGCTCCAGGTTGGTGAGCCTCTTGTTTCGTCTGATGGAGGTAGTCCTGCGTTTCCTTCCACCGTTTGTGTAAGTCAGAATTGTTTGAGTCTCTACTCTCTTGTTTTTTCTTGTTTTAACCAAGTAGGTTTGGTTTGGTAGGGCGTCTGGCCACGGTATGGGCGTTTCCTAAACCCTCTATACCGCGGAGATGAAGTATCTCTCTCTTCCCTTCTATCCGCTCGTTCGGGACTTTGTCGCGGTTGTTCCGAAGTGTTAATCTGAACTGGATGGGCGGCTACGTCCATACTCTTGCTCGGTTTCAAAGTACCTTGCGCATGAGCAGTATCAAGACGTCGTAATACAGCATCGAATTGATCCAAGTTCTGAATGTTCGCTGTTACTAAGATCTCTTGAACGTGAGAAGGATACTGTAACATAATGACCTGTATGAGTTCCTTCTCAGGCAAAGGGGGTTCTAAATACTGCATCTTCTTCAACTGAGATAATAAAAAATCTATGTATCGAGAGGTATTGATGGAGGTGTTATACCTTCTCGAATATAGTTGAAATTTGATAAGATGCTGAGTTTCTGCGTTCCAAAAGCGGTCAATTAAAGCCTTCTCAAAGTCAGAGTATACCTTGAAATTAGATTTGAACACGGATAACCAGGAAAGAGCTTTGCCTTCTAATAATCGGGCAACTGTTCTTAGCTTTCTATCCTCACTAATCTTGTGCTCCTGAAAATATTCCGCTACATTGATCAGAAACACTTTAGCCGTGTAATCTTCTTTACCGGAGAATTTAGGAGGTTTTTCCTCTTGGTTTTTAACGATAGTTGTCTGGTATGATGTTTCTCCGACTCCGTCTGTCGAACTATGAATAGGTCCGGACGTATCTCGAGATTCAAGATTAACGACCTTAATGGCTAGTTGTTCGAGATTACTCTTGACATCCCCCAAATGGAGTTGGACTATTCCTTCGACTTGTTTGACATCGTTCTTTAAGTCAGTTTTAAGTTCACCAACATCTTTGCAAATACGACTAATTTGTGTGGTCGTATTATCGGCTAGCTGAGTGAACCGTTTGTCAAACTCGCCCTGCTTAGCTTTTAATAAAGTAATTTCGTTTCCAACTCTGGAAATGTCATTCTTAATCGTGTCCATAAGAGTATCTTGGACAGAAACTATTTTAGCCTGCATTTGCGAGAGCTGACCATGTGACTCCTGAAATTCGGCCTTGAAATCCTCTATGTCCGGCGAAAGCTGTTGGACTGAAGGAAGAACCTTCTTCAAATCCTCCTTAACAAGTTCTATGACTTGGTTTTTAACAGTGTTTTTCATTTCTGCAACATTACGAGTTAGCTGAGAGTTGATTTCAGTGAATCTATCATCAATTTTCTTATGGGACTCTGTGAATCTTTCTTCTATCCTAACACTTGCTTGATCAAAACGAGATTCTAAGTTCGTATTCATTTCAGTAAAACGCTTATCTAACCTGGCGTCAGCTTCAGCTAACCGCCTGTCTAACTTGGTGTTAGATTCCGCTAAATTGTCTAAGCGCTGTTCGAGTTTAGCATTAGATTCAATCAATCGCTTATTAAAGTTAGCAAGGGTAGTTTTAGTTTCGGCATTTGCTTCCGCTAATCGCCTATCTAGGTTGGCATTAGATTCAACATTTGCTTGGGCTAAGTAATTTAAACGTTGATCTACATTGGCAAGTCTGAACATTAGCCTCAGCTATGCTAGAAAGATTGGTATTAGTTTCGGTAATAGGTCTCTCTAAGCTAGCACATGTTGCAGTAAGCCTAGTCTCTAAGTTGGCGTTAACATCATTCATATTAAGCCTGAGGGCTTCAATTGCTGCGAGTATATTATCCATATTTATGGCAATTTAACTCCTCAAGATATGACACTTAGAAATTTCCAATCATAAATTGAAATATCAGTGACTTTTAAAAGTTCAAAAGCACCCAGTTCAGCATATATCAACACAGAGAAAATCAACCATATGACAAGAACACATAAAACACAAATTGTTTGCCACGTCCAGGGCATAAGTTTCACTTTGTAAAAAGAAACACCACGTCCAGGGTGTTGTGATTGTCTATTACTTGATAGCACTGTTAACCTAGCTATCGAGCCCCAACGTGTAGGGTGCCACGTATATTACCCTCCTCTCTGTACCAGTAAAAGAGCCCGACTTTAAGATTGATTTTCAACGTAAGCATGGAATAGTTCTCAGGGCTAAACTGGATGAATAATAGCTAGGGCTTGGTACAGGAGGCCGGGTCCTATCTACAAGAAGAGTTTGAATCCGATTTGATAAGAGTTTATTCATGTAATGCATTTTAAATTGCACATCACCTCATGGTAGATAGGGGCTGTCTTCCACAATGTCCTTTAAATGGCCCGAGTCTCCAGCTCACCAGGCCGCACCGGCTGGAACACGTTCCAGAAGATGCCCAAGTACTCCGTCAAGATGCGGACGGACCATCCAGGTAGGTTGCATGGAATACGCCTTAAATTCCCGATGCTCGTGATGACCTCCGCTGGTTCCTGACGATGTTGAGGGTAATCACATTACCCAAGTACAATGAGGTTGATGCCCACAAAACTTCGAAAATGTGTTCTTCGTCACTCGCAGAATTGATAAGCGATAACTAAATAATTAGTTTTCACACCATTAGTAAAACCACTAGTCAATGTGTATAAAGACTTTCAAGAATTCACTCTTTAACACTCATGGAAATGACAAGTCCGTGTTCATGAAGACTTTCAATGATGTTATAGTTCATCAATGGCAAAATTTACAAGACTTTAAGTAATCCCTGGCAAGAATCACAAGTTTATGCTCATGGAAACTTCGAACAAATTTAGAGTTCATCACTCGTGAATATTCCAAGTCCTTGAATAATCACTGACGAAAAATTAGAGTCCAACACTGGTAAATATTACAAGTCTTTGAATAATCACTGGTGAAAATTTTGAATAATGTTAGAGTTCATCACTCGTAGATATCACAAGTCTTTGAATAATTACTGGCGAAAATTTAAAGTCCATCCCTGGTAAATATTACAAGTCTTATTTATAAAGACTTAGAAGAATTCAGAGTTCCTTAACACTCGTAAATATTACAAGTCCCATTTATAAAGACTTAGACGAATTCGTTCCTCAACACACGTAAATAATACAATTCCCATTTATAAAGACTCAGAAGAATTCAGCACTCGTAAATAAAGACTTCTAGGAAATTCAAAGTTCCCCAGTGAGACTATAACCACACGGAGATAGCTTCCGACGATTAAGGCAGCGAGTAGGGCCACGCTGACTACTCGACTGTCACTGACTGACTGAGGTATCAGTCTATATTGAGCCCTCCTTATATTTGGTTCGGGGACATCTACGTCACATATGCTGTGAAGCTGGTTATCTCCTAAATCCCTCGACGGATTTTCTTGAAATTCAAGCATAGCGACGTTTATGTAATTCCCTTTAAAATGACATGTTGATCAAGTCGCTGCCACAATTATTATAGGAGTTTTAAATTTTTTCTCCATCGAATGTTCCGGAAGGTGTGACGCTTGAATCTGGAAGTTACGAGTTCAGGCTAGCTGCAAGTGGCATGACAGGCGGGTGATCTAACTAGCCCCTGCGGCTACGTCACGCATACAGCTGTTCTCAGCTTGCTCGCTCGTCCTGCTGAATGTAAACAAACCAGGCTTGCACGGAGTAATACGCGTGGTGATAAAATACGATCAACTCTCAAAAAATATGCATGTACAGGTCGTAACTGGTACAGTACTGATGATGATAATATGAAATCGAATTCTTCACGTTTCTTTCCTGGTGGTTTAATGACGCACATGGAAGGTTTTCGGTGATGCAAGAGTGAGAAATAGGTAACATTGGGAAGGTACTGGCGTTAATTAAGGCACACCTCCAACATTTGCCGGATACAAAAATGAGAAACCATGAAAAAGCTCCCTAAGGGCTCTTGACATTGGGATTCAAACACACTAAATCCCGAATGCAAGCTGATAATACGCGACACGAACCGTGCCGTCAACCCACTCTATTGAATCAGCTTCGTTGTTATTTTGTAGTATTGTGATGAATTTCCGCGTTGTAGTGTTCTCAACAGCTTTGTGCGTGGTCGTGATCAGCAACTGAAGGAACAGGAACGGGTAACGGGAACAAAATACCAAACGTTCTTTCCCCAGGAGTCAGTCCATGAGGACAACCGCACAGCACTGAACTGCAAATAAATGATGCATTTACTGCTGTAAAAGAGTAGAGAAGTCTGTTCCATTTCTAAATATTATAACATATTGTAAAATTGCACTGTGCAAAAATATAAAATATTGTAAATTTGCATGAACTCTACGTAGCTCAGATTATGAAGAATAATTACTCTTGGACTACTGTGTAAAACTCATTTATCACGAAAGAACCAAAATGTCACCAACAGCAAGACAATCGAATTGCTTCACGAGAAGTAATGGTTGCGAATGACTTTTATTTATTCTTTCAATTGTTTTACACTTCTATAGAAATGTGTCAAGGCAATAAATATGTTTTACCAATTAAACAGTCTAGAAGCCACTAGAACAATGTAGAAGAAACTCTAATCATTTGTCCACGTCTCTAAGTTCCCTCTGCAACAGGACTGAAAATACCCACTGTTGTACGATCACAGGTTTGATTCACGATACTTACAGTGGCTAGGCCTACACTCAGTGTGGTTAAGGCTCCGTGTTCCACTACGTACACGAGAAAGCTGGAATAATACTTTCTTTGCAAATAATTAAGATCGCAGACTTCCTTCTACAAACATAATGAAAACAAAACTAATTGGTCAGTCAAGTCTCATGAGGTAACCGTGGATGGATAATGCCAAGGTATTCTTAAAAGCGGAAATCACTTTCCACGTGTTCATTTTATACATAAATTTGTATGCCCTGTGACTTATGATTTAAAGTGTTGATCGCAAATGTCTTGGCTTGCTCTGAAGTCCGTATTAATAAGGAACAGCATTCATGACTTTCAAAAAACGACGTATTGACTGTATGATCTTATTACTGTTACCCCTATGTTTGGAATAGCGCAATTCCTCATGTGTCATGAAATGGAGCTGCTTTCAAATACCGTTTGTATTTTCAGTTAAAGAGTATGTGTTGCATTTCTGTTCTTTTAAATTAATCGGGAAAAGATTCGTTTTTGTGTTGTCCGTAGTCCATACTGTATTTATTTTTGTATTTCTCCGTACCGTACTTTGGTCTTTAATCTGCTCTCAGAATTGTTCATTGTTGTATCTTTTAATTTCACACTTTTTATCGCATTCTACTAGAAGGACACTGCTCATCTATTATCTTCTAACGGATACTTCACATTCTAAGCGCAACGAATTTTGTCCAATTTTCAAATCTTCTATTGCATGTGATTCGTTGATGATGTTGTTTCGGTCATCAGTTTGATGGATTAGTATCATGCACTTTTTCATAATATCTTATCCTGTGTCAGTCTTCTCCTATTTACATAATTACTGCAGCCGGCATCTAATCTGCCTTGTCTTCATCTCGTCCACTACGCCTAGTGCCTACCTTTCCCTCCTAAATTAATTGAACACATAATCCTGAGTTCTTCAGGATGTGTTGTATGGATCTATTTATCTTCCAGTCAAATTTCGGTCGACATACTCTGACCAGGCTCAGTAAATATATTTAGCGGTGACATGATCTGATCATGTGAAATCATAATGATGATATATTATTATTATTATTATTATTATTATTATTATTATTATTATTATTATTATTATTATTATTATTATTATTATTACTCATAAACTGGCATTCTTGGAGCGTGTTTGTAACATTATGTGTAATACATATCGTTTATCTTCATCGAGTTTTATCTTTAAATGGCAAGAAACGTGCTTAGCTAAAGAACGGCTGCGTTAGAACACGACGGCGGACTTGTGTAATCAGATGTCTGTTACTTATAGCGGGGATGTATTTGGATAGGATGGTGTTACATGCGAAGGGTGGAAGATGAAGATAAACTGGAAATAATTACAATGGCAATTTCTTAAAGTGGAACGCTCGTAAAGCCGATAGCGCGTTCAATCCCGGAAAAAGCTGGTGCCATTGGAAGGTGTTTAAATGAGAAAAACTCCTTATGGTTGGCTTCTAGTATGTTAAAGAGCTCCTGCGGGACAAAATTCTGACACCACAGCGTTCTTAAATATTTATAACAATTGACAGGACGTAAAATATGAAGCAAAAAGACAATTAACAACAGTTTTCGTGAGTCTATCAACACATAGAGACTTGAATCCTGCACTCTAAGCAAAAGAGATATCATTAAGATCCAAGCGGTGGAAATGAAGTAATCAAGTAATACGTTAGTATGCCCAAGTAGGGTTAAAGATGTTCAAACATTTAAAACGTTTGAAACCAGAAAGGACTTCAGTTAAGGTGCTGGAATCTGTGGTTGAGTATGGACATCTGCAGGCCAACTCCTTTCAGCTTTACATGATATTATGTCTTTGATATATCACTGTAGATAAGCTCCATAATCCAACATAGGAAGTACCATGGTTTGAATCAACCTCTTCCTCACGCAAAAGCTACAGTAAATTTCGTTTAATCAACATCATCATCATCATCAATCAGCGATCACTGGTCCTGAAGGCCACGCGCTATTTTAACAAGTTGCCTCCATCCCTGCCAATCTAATACTTCACTCTTCCAATCTCCCGCAACATCCAACTGGTTTAGGTCTCTTTCCGACTGAACTCGCCATCACAGACCTTAGTTACCGAGGGGTCGATTTTTTCTTGTATTCCCTCCATTTCAGCTCTAGGTATTACTTTCTCTAACATTCTCGCCAAACGACAAGTTCAATGGATGTGTCTGGTTCCCGAGATATTAGTGATCCGATATCCACCCAGCACACCAATAAATTGATCCTCTACCTCCACTCTCTTCCATCTTCCATAGGTCCTAAGATTCTCCGCTTCACTTCCCTCAAGAAGATATCAAACTTGTCACGATCGTTCTTAATTTCATTGAAATGATGCAAGATAGCAAACAGAGCGTTCATCACATTGTAGCAAATTTTAAACATTAGGGTCCAAGTTAAGTAAATTAAAATAGTATAAAATAAAGTCCTTGATCCCGTCTATCTGTCTTTCCGTCTGTGACGGATAATGTCAAGAACCACTGATTGGATTTTGATGCGGTTTTCACCGTTCCATTAATCATTTCTCGAGAAAGGTTTATGGATATAAGTACTTATCTCTGGCCAAAGGAATCCCAGCAGTGAATATTTCATTGAAGCAAGTCGAAGGAAGAAACGACCGTTTGAGCGCCTTTTTTAGTTTACGCTTGCTAAACCGTTAAAGATACGTCTGTACTATGAGAGTGAGAATTGTTCAGCATAAAACTTTTTACAAAAAGCGTCCGGAGCACCATATATCTATCTTTAACACATAGCCACTATAAGTGTTTTTATGTTACAGTATCCAAACCGACAGAGTTGGCCGAGTGGTTAGGGGCGCTCAGATGTGAGCTTGAATTCGGGAGATTGTGGGTTCGAAACCCACAGTCGGCAGCCCTGAAGATGGTTTCCGTAGTTTCCGATTTTCACACCAGGCAATGCCGGGGATGTACTTTAAGTAAAGCCCCGGCCGCTTGCTTCCCACTCCTATCCCATTGTCACCTTTTTGTGTCGGTGCGAATCCCTTTGTTAGTCAGTTTCATTCTTACGTGATAAACATTTTTTAGAATGCAATGCACTAAGATCTGTATTCGCTTTCCATCTCGGCACGATGAGTTGTCATATAGATTTATATAGATACCGAAAAATCACTTGAAAACTATTAATTGTTGTATTAAAGCAATTTGTAAAATTAGTAAAGCAAGTCGAACAAAGAGCGGTCGTCCGTGCGCCTTTTTAGCTTACGCATAATTTCTACAAAACATTCCGGAGCAGCATAACCCACTATAACTGGTTTTTAGTTACAGTTTGCAGTAAAAAACGTCCAATTTAAGATTAACCTTTTAAGTTAATTAATCATTATCAATATAAAGTTCCCACAAGTAACTAATGTAGATTAAAATGTAATTTACATTAGGTTATTTTCACCTATGCTTTCGTAGATATTGTAGTTACCATTCTTTCGCGCATCTCCATTCAGAAATATGGAAATGTAAACGACCAACTTCAGAGCGGCTGAGTAGATCGGGAACCAGTGCTCGAGCTATCACCGTCTTCGTCCGGCATTTGTTGAACATGCTGAAATACAATATTTAATAATTTTCAAGTAATGTTTAGGTATCTATATAAATCTATGTGATAACCAATCATGCCGAGACGGAAAGTGAATACAGATCGTAGTGCATTGCATTCGAAAAAGTGTTTATCGCTGACCAACAAAGGGATTCTCGATTTTCACAGGACAAAAACAAAGGGAGTCATATTTCTCCAAATTCACTGCCCAGGTTCAAGTACATTACTAAGTATGCACAGCAGTTGACAGCGAAGATGATATTCGTAACACTACAGAATTTCTGAATTCTGTACATCATTCCTGCTTGCCGCGATACAAGCTGATCTGGGAAGTGTGAGTGCCTATATATTGTTACGTAATGTACACATGCCTAAGTTATGCAATGGGACGCGATTGATAGTGAACATTTCAAAAACTGTTTGATTGATGCTGTTTTAACCGGCTTTGACATTATAGAAGCGGTCTTAATACCGACAATTCCTATGGTTCCTTCAGATTTGCCTTTGGATTTCAAACGAGTCCGATTCCCGGTAAGAGTTTGCTTTGGCATGACAATAATCAAAGCACAGGGTCTGACACTTAGCGCAACTGGAGCTGATCTCAGTGCACAATGTTATTATCATGGACAAATTTCCGTGTCCCTTTCATGTGTTACATGAAAGCGAAACATTTTCGCGTTCGTTACTGGAGAAAGAACGATTAAGTACGCAATGAAATCTTATAAGTTATCTGTTAAAAGTAACCTATCGCCTTAAATTCTTAACTCCTCCCGTGCGAAGCCGCGTCGGGTAGCTAGTTATGTTACTAGGCCGCGTGTTTGTGTGTGTGTGACGAACCCAATGGCACGCTGTGGATTAGTTGATGTGATTTATTTATGTGTGGCCATGGAGCCGTAGTTGGTATTATAATTCTATGGGGAGTAACATTTTTGATAATGAAGAATCTTTTCTCCTGTAGGACGTTAGGAATCCTTATTTGCTAACAAGGCAGATTTTTGTAGAAGATCTGTCACTGATAAGCAGCGTTTTGACAAAGCGTGCCAGTTCA
The DNA here is from genome assembly GCF_040414725.1 of Anabrus simplex. Lineage (NCBI taxonomy): Eukaryota > Metazoa > Arthropoda > Insecta > Orthoptera > Tettigoniidae > Anabrus > Anabrus simplex. Next base: position 1,174,742,584 of record NC_090265.1, on the reverse strand, counting down.
ACTGATGAGCCCAGTGGCACACTAGGCACGCACACACAAACACACACGCATGCATACTGTACACAAATGGCCTAATAACCCAAGAGACTCTATTGCTGCTATTTATTTATCTGTGGGTGTGAAAGTAATTTAAATTAATAATAATTGTTTTCAACTTGAACGCTAAGAGTAATAGCATAATATATGAATTGGCACAAGATATATGAAGGTGATTAATTTTATCGGAAATTCGAAAGAATGATTTGTGTGTTCAATTAATATTTAATGCGTGATATTTTATAAAAATGTTAAAGCTTTCCTTGACATTCTTGTTGTTTTCATAGTTTGTAATGAGAAAGTTAATAATTATTTTAATAAAACGTCTTCTTCTGGTGCCATCTCGTTATACAATGTTCGGGACAGTAACGGAAATAGTTTCCCTATTTTGTATTTCCTGTATCATATTTTCCATTTCGTGGATACCGAACCAATGTCGGAGGTTCTACATCAAGAATAATCATCTCCGTTCACGTCCTCGACCACTTCTATTTTGCGTTTGATAATCACTTATATCAGACTGTATTTGTCATTCTAGAAAATGTGACAAAAATGGTCCACTTTCTTCCGTTTTGCGTGGTTTAAGAGTTCTAGTGATTTCCCAGCAGAACAGAGTGCATGCTCATTTGAAAGGAAACCAATTTCTATAAAATATTTAAAACAATCATTATCACGAATTTTCGTTCTTATGCTTTGTTAATTCATCCCGTACTTTGTGACTGTCTCAGATTAGGTGCACAAAAATCGAAAACAGATCCTGTTACGATTTTATTGAATATGGGGGAAAGTATGTTTTCGAAACTATTTAAGTAGAAATGGAGAAGAATTGTTATCCAGGCTGTAAATTATTTCCTTGCTACCAAGTAAACAATATGATTAAGGATATGCTTAGTATTTTACAGAGATTCAAGTGATATTTCCTGTACATTTCCCTACATGTTCATTCAAACCGTAGTAACCGTAGTAATTCCGTTGTATTATAAAGTTTTGATCAACAGTGACATGTAAGAGAGATTCTGTAAAATAGCTAGGACTGCAAAGGCCTGTTTACATATCGACGTCCCAGAGCTCTTCTGAGGGAACTGAAAAGGTAATAAATGTTGGGTAAAGAGTGAAGCTAATATAGCATACTGAGAATAACAAGTCCACAACTCAAAATAAAAGGTCAATTTTACAGGACAGAGTTTTGAAAGTTTTATTTTTGTATATAAAATCAGATTATTCATAAAACAAAGTAACTGTTCATTAAAAATTCGCTTTATACCCTTATTACGTTGGTATTCATACGCTTTGATCTATATTTATTTATTTCTTTGTTTATTTATTCATTCCTAATATCTTACAGTAATTAAACCAATCGATCCTTACAGAAAACACATTAAAACACTAACCCAAGCTATATATTAAATAATAATAACACAACAAAACAAAATAAAGCCCCTAATCGGAGAACATAACAAATCGGCAACACGGCATAAAGAAGGTAAAACCTTTCGGCAATACAACGAAATAAACAAAATAGCACACCGGCACTGTGTGGAGGTTCATAACGTTCCCTCCATCCTGTTGTGTCAGCAGTACCCGTCTATTCTCTTCCTCCTCTCACGTCACGCTTCTGAGTAAGCAGCCACTGTCATTGAGTCATGTTACAATCTGGTCGACCGTTCTCCTTCCTCAAAATCGTGACCTCCTTTACTGTTCCACACTGCTGCCACAAACACATCGTTTCTTTAGTCTGCTGATTTGTGCCTACCTAAGTTACAATACTATACTTATCACTTTACACGATCATGTTCCACTGTCTCAGTATTATTGAACAACACATGATTCTACACTCGCCATGTCTGTCTTTTGAATTCTCAAGTTACTTGACATTTCTCACCTTCCACTTTGGCCATACATAATTTCTTGACTGCACATAAATATTTATTCAAATTTCCACCCCTAAACCATTCTTTAATCACCCATTCCATAATCCTACGTTCATCCCCCTGTTTAAGCAATTCTTGCTCCCTAAAACTCAATAGCTTACTTCTCACATTTTTTGAAGCTATGCATTACTTCACCAAGCGTAGGTCAGTCTTCGCATTCCCTCATAAAACGCACCGTAACATGTGTGCACTTCTTGTCCACCCTTATTTGTATACAGTGCTTTGATTTATGCAGTTGTATGCGAGATAATCTCATTTACAGCATATTCATAAAATTTGCACTTGTGGTCTTATAATACCAGCAAGCTTTAAGAAGCGCAAACATTTATTCGAAATTATAAGGGAAAGTTTGAATACCAATTTTCATAAATTAAAACACAAGCACACTTTTCACTACAACATTTACTACACAATAAACAAAAGCAATTTTGTTGTATTCAGAGTACAATTATTTTGTCAACATAAATCTACAGCTTCTCACATTCGCAATTAGCTGCATTAAGATTATCTTGTTTGTCCTCTTGATTTTCAGCCTGAGATTGTACGCCATGAAAGAACCGCTGATGAACTCTAGAAATGGCACCTATTGAACAAAAATCGAGGAGGTCCTTACGCTTGCTCTTAGATATTTTTGGTGTATATGAATAAGCCTGTTCCAGAAGTGGCAAATTTGGACGTCCTCATTGTTTTCCTCTTACTCGTACTGTTTTGAAATCCTGGTCTTCGTAGTCTGTTTAGTAGAACAGAAGGTTGTGTCCCATTTGCGGTCAGTCCCATTTTCGGTCACAGCAAAATTTGTCCCATTTGCGGTCACTTCCAGTTCGGAAGAAAAAAAGGAATGCGAAGAAAGACCAGTTCGTGTCCCACTTTAAAGTTATCAGCAGCCTGTTGGGGTTTTCCAACGTCCATGCAGCAGGGAGACTGCTAATTAGGCTAGACTCAGGGATTCTCCCAACCCCTCCCCGTAGTTCTATTCGCACGAATATAATGTGATTGATTTTACGTCTTCTAACTACTTATTAATATTGTAAACATTTCCTAGCGGACAAAGTACTACGAAAAACATAAAATGCAGCTATTTACTCAATTGTGTCGAAAGTTAAAGAGCTAAAGGGCCCAAAAATGTTTCAAATCGTGAGTCTTGGATAGCTCTATCAAAATAAAAATAAAATTAAAATCTGAAAATCACTTCCACCTGGCAAGTTCGCCGTGCGGTTAGGGGCACGCAGCTGTGAGCTTGTATCCGGGAGATAGAGGGTTCGAACCTCACTGTCGGCAGCCCTGAAGATGGTTTTCCGTGGTTTCCCATTTTCACACCAGGCAAATGCTGAGGCTGTACCTTAATTAAGGCCACGGCCGCTTCCTTCCCATTCCTAGGCCTTTCCTATCCCATCGTAGCATTAAGTCCTATCTGTGTCGGTGCGACGTAAAGCAGCTTGCAAAAAAAAAAAAAAGGAAGAAAAAGTGTCCCTTATTGTATAATGGGGAGAAGGAAGTGAAATTTTACTGCTAAGTTGGAGATGAGCTACAATTGCTTCAAAAATGGGTATCGTCCTGATTGCGAACAGAATTGGGGTCAGTATACGCAGTCCTAAATTACTAATTCATCTCCTTCGTGTACAATCTACCATGCGTTATTTAATGTATAATGGGAAAGTGCCAAATGCATTGAGGGGGGGCGGCATTCATCATAAAAAATATTGCAAAGCAAATTATCACCGTTCAGACCAAGAAGGACTTAGAGTAGTGGAATATAAAGGCTTCTACTATTCGTAAAATCGGGAGTAAATTGTTAACTCTATACCCGGCAGCCGTTGTCCCCCAAGAATCTACTTCGTACTCACTTTTAGTGTGAGCTGAGTAAATCCCAGCAAAGTGTGCCTCTCCAGAAGTGAATATCTCGCCTCTACATTTTTCGACTTCCTGACGGGGAATCGAACCATGTCCTTTTGCGTGAAAGGAGCACGCCTTTACCGCCTCAGTTAAGCAGCCCCAGTTGATGCAAAATATTCACAACTGTATGCTTTGGAACAATAATACACTGTTGAACAGGTCTTGTGAATATTATGAAAATATATGTCTATGGAAATACGGTAACTGTATATAAGCACACTATGTAGAATATAATTGGATATTTTAATATTGTAATTTTAAGTAGGTATGGAGGCACATTCGTGTATGTGAGACTATGACCTTTCGCCATTCACCGTCCCTCAATTGTACCTACAATTTGAGGAAAATAAATAAATAAATAAATAAATAAATAAATAAATAAATAAATAAATAAATAAATAAATAAATAAATAAATAAATAAATAAATAAATAAATAAAAACATAAATAAATATATAAATAAATAAATAAATAAATACAGTAGTAGTACGGTCTCAACTATCATGCGCAGACATTCTGATTTGATGCTAATTAGGTTGCTTGAGTGTAATCCTGACGTTACGAGTTACTCTGCCAGAAGGTAAAGAAACCTCTCAAGGGCGATCAATGGCTGATTTTTTTTAAATTATGTCGGATAAACACTACATGGTCCGCCTCTGTGGTGTAGTGGTTAGTGTGATAAGTTGCCATCCCTGGAGGCCCGAGTTCGAATCCCCGGTCTGCCACGAAATTTGAAAATTGGTACGAGGGCTGGAACGGGGTCCACACAACCTCCGGAGGTCAACTGAGTAGAGGGGTTTCGATTCCCTCCTCAACCACCCTCAAAGTGGTTTTCCGTGGTTTCCCACTTCTCCTCCAGGCAAATGCCGTGATGATACCTAACTTAAGGCCACGGCCGCCTCCTTCCCTCTTCCTTGCCTATCCCTTGCAATCTTCCCATCCCCCCCCCCACAAGCCTCTGTTCAGCATAGGAGGTGAGGCCACCTAGGCGAGGTACTGGTCATCCTCCGCAGTTGTATCCCACGACCCAAAGTCTCACTCTCCAGGACACTGCCCTTGAGGCGGTAGAGGTGGGATCCCTCGCTGAGTTCGAAGGGAAAAAACAACCCTGGACTGTAAACGGATTAAGAAAGAAAGAAAGAAAGAAAGAAAGAAAGAAAGAAAGACTTATTTTACACTGGGGTTCGAACCCACTATCTCCCGGATGTAAGCTCACACCTGCGCGCCTCTAACCGCACGGCCAACTCGCTCGGTAACCCTAAATGTATCACCAAAGAATTTTTACATGGGATCCGAAGACAGACGCTGCCAATGGTCTACAAAAGGAGCGTATTTTAGCAAATACACCTATCTTCATAGCTGTGCGCGTGTTGAGGTGTCGAAGTGCCCGAGTAGCGTTTCGTCCGAATTCCATGAACAGGCAGCTTAAGGGTTCGGCTGTCGACAGCCCTGAAGATGATTTTCCGTGGTTTCCCATTTTCACACGAGGCAAATGCTGGGGCTGTACCTTAATTAAAGCCACGACCGCTTCCTTCCAACTCCTAGGCCTTTCCTATCCCATCGTCACCATAAGACCTAGTAGCATAAAAGATAATAATAATAATAATAATAATAATAATCTATTAATAATACAACTCTCACTAATCCACCATAAACAAATGCCTCTCTAGTTATGTTATATACCGAGCTGGATAGCTGCAGTCGCTTAAGTGCGGCCCGTTTCCAGTATTCGGGAGATAGTAGGTTCGAACCCCACTGTCAGCAGCCCTGAAAATGGTTTTCCGTGGTTTCCCATTTTCACACCAGGCAAATGCTGAGGCTGTACCTTAATTAAGGCTACGGCCGCTTCCTTCCCACTCCTAGCCCTTCCCTGTCCCATCGTCGCCATAAGACCTATCTGTGTCGGTGCGACGTAAAGCAGCTAGCAAAAAAAAAAAGTTACGTTATACAATAAAAAGGATATTCTAAATCATAAGATTACCCCAAACTAAATTATTAAACATTTTCAATAAGAACAATATTTTTATAAATATTGTTGGGTTATCTAAAACATCCCAATGTACCAGTTAATGTTGCTACTACTACTACTACTACTACTACTAGAACAAAAATTTCATATGAGACTGTTTTGAAAATTGTATCTGTTTTATGTATTCCACGTCAACACTAATCTCTTATTCGCAATCTGGACAGGGTATATTTAGTTGTTCGGAATCTGGACGGTTTTTGCCTTGTCCGCAATCAAGACACAACCCAAAAAGGGTCGCAATATCGAGGAAGTAGAGTGTTACAGCAAAATATTTATTTTGAATTTGAAGAAGTTTAACGGTTTAATACGCCCTGCTTTTGTCCTGCATTTCAAAAATCATTTGATTACACCCATAACCATCTGCTAACCCTAAATAAAAGGTACAAATAAGTCCTATTTAGTCCCCTTGTCCCGATATTAACGCATCGTACTCAAGCGGTAAACATAATTAATTTAATGAGTTTCAGCATCCGAATCCTAGCACGCAGCTGTCGCCAGTTATTTAAAAGGCTGTCTGCCTGTACCAGTCCTTGTGTAGGGAATTCCATATCCCCATTGATAAAAGTGACCGCAAATGGGACTGACCGCAAATGAGACTGACCGCAAATGGGACGACACCGAACCGAATATTAGATGAATCCTTTCTTGTCTCGATGATTTTGAGGGAATTCCAGTTCACTTTCTGGCCATCTTCGTTGACCGTGAAATTCTTACCCATATCCTTCGCCAGATGTTTAAAATCTTTAATGTCCTACATCGCAAGCTCATTAAAAACGTAGGGCTTTCCTCCTTTCTTAGCTAATCTGTATTAGGGGCACTTGCTGTGTTGGTGTAAAACTGGACCTTATTTTAAATACCTTGCTTTCTGCTTCTCGATTGTAGAATGCATACTATCTCCTTCGTTCTGTGTATGTTCAGCTATCAATTAATATTTGTGGGTAGTTTGTGGAATACTAAGGGCCTGTACAGCCAAGAGGTGCAAAGATGCTATACCTTTATTCTTATTTCGTCCACCATCATTATTAATGACAATTTACACTGCTGCAACAAGAGCCCTCCACTCATAAATGTGAGTGTATTAGGGCCACAACTGATACGTACCTGCAGAACAGTAAGTTGATATGGAATGTGAGTGTAATACAGCCATATGTCAAAATGTGACTCTCTTGTTCTTACTGCTAAGACTAAGAAAGCAAAATGTTATAATGTATTATGTGTCCTCGGGTGGAAACAAATTTAAACACATGAATGAGCATGTTACGCTAAATAGAGCATGACTACATTATATTAGTGCTTGAATAAAAGGAATTTTTCTTAGATGTGGCCTTATAATTCTCATTATGCGAATATACGAGGGCAGATCATAAAACAAGTTGCACTTCCCAGTTATGGTAATTTATTACACCATCTATACAATAGCAACACGACTATAACGGCATACACTGTAACGTCACTTTTCCACATAGTTTCCAAGAGACTTCAAACATTTCTGCGAACGCACAACCAACTTGTCGATGCCGGATGCATAGAAATTTCCTCCAGCGGTCTGCAACCACTCGGAGACAGCGGCCTTCACCTCCTCATCGGTCTGGAAACGTCGACCACCGAGCTCCGTTTTGAGCTTACCGAACATGAAAGTCACATGGCGCTAGGTCGGGACTGTAGGGTGGATTTTGCCAGACCTCCCACTTGAAACGCTGCAGCAGTTCTCTCATTTGGTGGGCCTTGTGAGGTGTTGCGTTATCGTGCAACAAAATCAAACCGGCGCTCAGCTTCCCCCGGCGCTTCTCTTTAATCGCTTTACGCAACCAGTGCAAAGTTTGACAATACGACGAGGCGTTGATCGCCGTTCCTTTCGGCATGAATTCCACGTGCAGCAAACTCTCCATGTCAAACAACACTGTCGCCATATCCTTACCGGCTGAAGGCTGAACCTTGGCCTTCTTTCGTTGTGGTGATGAGGGGTGCACCCATTCCATTGATGTTCGCTTCGTTTCGGGGATGAAGTGGTGGACCCACGTTTCGTTGCCTGTGACGATTCGCCGCAGAAACCCGTCTGCGGCATAGCGTTGCAAAAATGCCAGGGAGGATTGGAAACGTTGTCCCTTGTGCTCGTCGGTGAGAAGACGTGGGACCCATCTTTGACACAGCTTACGATATCCAAGGTCCTCATGAACAATGGTGAACACACTGCCATACGACATGTTCAGCTGCGTAGCGATTTCTCTCAGTTTAATGCGCCGGTTATGTCTAATGATCGCATTCACACTGTTGACCTTTGCACGGATCGTGGACGTTGCGGGCCTGCCTTCGCGATGGTTGTCCGTGATATCTGTGCGTCCGGCTTCGAATTGCTGACACCACTTTACGATACCTTGCCGGGAAATGGTCCGCTCCCCATACACAGCACTAATTTCACGATGAATGTCCGTGCAATTTTTCCTTTTGGCCCATAGGAATCGGATTGACGCACGCACCTCATATTTGGAGTGAACGTCCAGTTGACGCGCCATTGCATTTGGCCGCTATTCACACAATACTAGACGAGACATCGCAGTGACCTGCCTAACAGACGTGTGGGCTGTGTCTGTCCCTTTCTCCGCTGTGCTCACGTTTGCGAAACACAGCCCGCTGCTGCGGCGCGTTAGTGCAACTAACCTGTTAATCCACCTACGTAAATGCTCTGACCGCAAAAGTAAATCAGAACAGTTATACCATTGATTTTCTTTCGTTTTAGAACAAAGGGAGCGAGTTAAATATCGGAAGAACTCAGTCACAAAAATCCTGTTAACCTGTATAAGCCCTTCCCCGGAGGACGATCGACTCGAAGTGTTTTGAATTTCAGAGCTAAGGACGTTCTACCTGCAATCATCTCCAAACGAATCAATGTATGGACACAAGTGATCCCGATACAGCTCTATGTTTAATGTTCTTTCAACTAATAGCAATTTCGAAAGGTAACGGGATTTCCTTTACTTTGCCCCAAAAAGGGTTCCTTCATCATGATTATACATACAAAAGGTGAACACCTAACAAACTTCGTTGCTCAGTTACGTATACAATTTTCATACAGCCATTTAGTTTTGTATATATGCCCCAAATATTAATTACACGTGTTAAACTTGTATAAACTCCTTTTTCATTAAAATCTTGCATACTTCATTGTTGAAAGAGCTTGTGCGCTAAAATGAAATTCTAACTTGGAGATGCATAAGTGTGTCACTTCATATTCATTCTCGTAAGGAAATGATGAAAATGACGTTTCGTGGAGAAATAATGGTGTGAATTCCTTCAAGGTTTCAATAAATTAACTGCAAATATTTTAACCAGAAGAAGTACACGTAATCGCTCATAAATCTTTAACTAAGTCGCACACCTTACGAAAGAAAAAAGTTCAAATACCACTGTCAAAGATTTCCTTTTACTCACGTAAATTGAAGAAGAAGAATAGCAGGATGGTACAGAAAGGAGTTTATAGACGACAAGGCATCATTTTTTCCAACATCAGCCCGAATCAGTCGGAGCGTTAATTGTATCCTTTTCTTAAAATAACAACTCCCCCACTCCGCTTAACGTAGTCTTTCTGGAAACTCATAAAACACCAGCAGAGTGGAGGGTGATTACGATAGCTGTCTTAAATGTATATTATCTTCTTGTATTTATATATTGTTTACTCTGGCCTGATACAGCAACATGCGATTTTCGTTAAGGGGAGCCGGAGGTGGTCAATTTTGCACAGCTCCAATACGTCGTGCGGGTCAGTATTTATCTGACAACATCGTCGCACAGCCGTCTTCGCAGGCGCAACGACGATATGCTTAAATTTATCAAATGTCAGCTTTCAACCTTTATCTCGTTATCCTATGATTGTAGTTACTAAATAAAATATTTGGAAGAAAGTAAAGTTTAACATTCAGACGTAGCCAACATAAACCGGTACCTGCTTCACTGATATACATTCTCGATGAACCTGCTGCTGTTTCATTCTCATTTCTGTACTTTAACGCTTGTACTTCACGCGTTCTGGCAGTATCTGAGCTTATCATTCACGGTATAGAGGAATAAATGCAATGTGAAAAGATTGGTTCACCCACTTTGAATGTAGATATCCAATATGATACACGTGTACCTTTCACTCCTTAAATTTTCACAGATGAGCTTATGCTTCACAAATTTTAAAAACGTGTTCACTCATCCTGTCCATAATTGAGATGTTCTGGAGGCCTTCCCTGCAAATCGAGTATAAAATATAATTTTGAAGATTACTAACCTCAGCAGGTGAGTAAAACAATTCATGCTTAATTGCAGATTATGTTCAAATCATCCCTATTTACAACAACTACGACAAATTGCTCCACTTGCTTGGATTTCTGTTAATCTATAAATTTATGAAAACTAATTCAATCCATATTACAAACGGCACGCTTGTATTATTACAAGTCGGCGGTCTGGCCACAGTGTGTACAAATATCATATAAAATCTTGAATGCCAATATTCTGGACTGAATGGTGACCTAATCCTGGCAGAGGCTGCGCAATTTATGAATGACTATAAAAATGATGTAAAGGACGAAATAGCAACTAAATGATACGCGCAAGAAATTATGACTTAATTGAATGCTGGTGAGGCAGAGAATAGGGACAAATTAACGAATTTACTTGAGAACAAAACGTAACATTTTACGTTTTGGCGAAACATTGCAAATTCTTTAACTTGAAGGTCACCTTCCTTTGTCTATTGACTGAGTTCGATAATTTCTTTAAGGTTAAGTAAATATTAAAGTGAAAAGAAAACACGAGCCTATACTCAGCCTTCCGAGAACATATGCAATTAGTTTCGGTAATTATTACGTACTGATTCAATGTTTGAATTCTACCCCTCGTTTGATAAATAAAAACCCACAGCCTGTTTCCAGTTTCAACCAGGTCAGGAATGGAATGGAGTAAGCCCCATCTAGCGGCGAGTACAGGAACTGTGCTCGCTGCCGAAACCTGTTGCACTCGTATGGGATAATGATTAATGACTGACAAATGAAATGATATGATACTGGAATGTTGTTGGAATAAACGATGACAGGGAAACTCGGATAACTCGGAGAAAAATCTGTCCCGCCTCCACTCTGTCCATCACAAATCTCATATGGAGTAACCAGGATTTGAACCATAGAACCCTGCGGTGAAAGCCCAGCGCGCTGGTGCCTGAGTCATGGAGGGACTATTATACCTAGTTTAAAATATTAAATTTTTAACCATTCTTTTCCAGTTCCTGAAGGTAAAATCATGCCAGTGACTTTATGTGGTACGGATTTCCACACTGGACTGAGAGCCGCTTTCCATGAAGTGCAGAAATATTAAAAGATTTGTAGGTAAATGATTCTCTAGTCAATTCTTCACATCAGTGGAGTGATATCATGTGCAAATGCTTGTCCTCCAGAACCCATCATGGAACACAGCTTGGAAACAAGTAGATCATATCAGTTCACTCACAGTACAAATGTACTTCTTGAACATGACAACACAACATATCAGTGGACTTCTTCAATGACGCATTATACAATCCAGAAAAATCAAACCCTCCTGTCTACTTACTTCCTCATATCGAACAAATCTGGAAATCGCTGTTTAGAAATGAATATTCATTGAATTCGAAGATCATCTGCTGTGTTCGTAGACTTAGTCATAATATACTAACAGATTCCACGTATACAGGATTTTAGGCAGGTTTCATAAGCAGGCGAGAATAATGACTTCTTAGTTTCTTTGATTCAGATGCCCACCTTCCATGTTTGAATCTAGGCAGTCACTTCATATTTAAGACTATAGTGTAAACATCCGATACTCCGGCGTTTTCGAAACGTATACAGCAATTGAAGATACATACCCATCATTATGCTATGGAAGAAGGAGTAAAATGTATATCCATAAAGTTAATAGTTTGATGATACTGTTGTTGTTTGTGATAATCAACAGTTCAGTGCACACAGTGTGAGTGAAGTCCGGCGGGTATCCCATGTGGCTGTAATGTATATATGGTGTGTGTGTTTGTGAATTTGAAATGATATTACATTAGTATATCTGTTAAGTCCAATTCAGCATTTGCCATGTGTTGAAATGAGTAGCGTCCTGAAAGTAATTATCTCCTCAATGGAGTTGAACACATCAGATTTTTGCCCTAAAACAATTCTTGAGTGCATGGAAGAAATCGAAATAGACATCTGGCCAACCATGTGGTAATCTTCTATGGTGACTGCCACACCGAGATGGACTTCGGGGGATTTGAAACCGGATCGGTACGGTGGTATTCAAAAGTGTTGAATATGCCAACCTACTGTCGAAAGAGTTACTAGCACTTAGAAGAACTCATATGAGGCAAAAGTACAGCGTGTACGGTTTCTAAAACTATCGAATTGGCTGAGAAGATCATTAAACCAACATTTTTGTTTATTTTCATGCTCTCCCGTAACTGTAGACATGATAATAAATTTCGGGGGAAGACGCGGAACAAATTCTCTGCGAAACGTAAAGAATGTCACTTACTTTCCTTGACACAGCAGAACTCCAAACTCATATCATGTCTAACAAAATTATTATTATTATTATTATTATTATTATTATTATTATTATTATTATTATTATTATTATTATTATTATTATTGCGTCAGAGCCTACTTGGAACCACGTTCGAATTTCAATTCTTCATCCATTGTTGTTGTTCCTTCCTTTTCTTCCAATATTCCTTCATTGTTTCACTATGTTTCTTTTTTCTTTTTTCAGACGACTTTGTGCCGGTTTTCTTTGGCTCCCTCCCTTGGAATCCTTCCATCTTTAAAATTTTCTTACTGAAAATTTATCTTTCCATTACTTTTTCTTCTCTGATGTTGTTTCTTTCCAAGTCTTTTTTGATCTCTTGAATCCAGGTGGTTGTTGACTTTTCCTTCCAAAGATACGTTAAGATCTTTTTGATTAGTCTATTTTCGTCCATTCTGTAAATACGTCCAAAAAATAGCAGGCTCCTCTTCCGTACAGTTATAGATATGTTTTCTATGTTCTGATAAATATCGTTATTACTTCTATCCAAAACTCTGTAGTTATTAGAGGGCCTAATATTTTTCTTATAATTCTTCTTTCTAGTACCTCCAATCTTTCAAGTTTGTAATAATAATAATAATAATAATAATAATAATAAATATAATAATAATCTATTGCCCTGAGCGCAATCAAGGTACATCGAGATTATTATTTATGGGTACGAATAAAGGACACACAATACTACAGTCAGCGATCGTTGCCCTTTGTAAAATCCACTCACTATATGAAACATGGCCCCATATTCCTACTTTACTGTATACATTACGGTTTCACACATAAATTGAATATAGCTTATCAATCAGCTAGTACGCTGGCGGGCTTGGGAAAGTAATATTAAATTAATGATAGTGAATGTACTGGCACAATGAAATACAAAATACGTATGAATGCACACACAAAACAAATAACATACATGATATTCATATTCACAAAAACCTTTGGCTATTATTTCATGAGCATTTTCCCCCTTGGCGCAACAGCCCCGAAGGTCCGTGTCCTACCAAGTGGCTGTTGCTCAGCCCGAAGGCTTGCCGTTTACGAGGTGCCATGTAGTCGTGCGACGAATCTTCCCGGCTCTTATTCTTGGCTTTCTACACCGGTAATTATGTAGGCTGAGTGGACCTCGAACCAGCCGTCAGATTCAGGTAAAAATCCCTGACATGGATAGGAATCGAATCTGGTACCTGCAGGAAAGAGGCAGAAATGCTACCCCTACACCACGGGGCTGGCATTTAATGAGCATTACATCACACTAAATACACATCACGTGGCCTGGTTCGTAAAGTGAAATAAAATCTTTCTCAGAACTAATGGAGGTAATTATTTGTCCTCAGTTCAATAACCTCCACTCCCACTTAATAAACTCAAATGGAAATGAACAGTGGAAAACTTCACATCTAGCTAAACGGACTGGAATTTAGGAATTTTCCCCAGTACACATTATATTCTATTCATGAACGTCTTTCTATCAAGATTTCAAGGACAAACTTATCAATTCAAACCTGCTTCTCCCGCCGTAGCCTTGTCTTTCCTTCACACCTACTGTATTGTACACTGTTGTTACGATAGTACTTATGTGTTGTAGAAACCTACTGTGTACTTCTTGAAATGAATCATGTATCCATTGCTGGCCATTTCTAGGTTATATTGCACCATTTTAAATATTTTTGACACGAATGACCGAGCAAGTTGGCCATGCGGTTAGGGCCGCGCAACTATGAGCTTGCATTCGGAGGCTAGTGAATTCGAATCCCACCGTCGGCAGCCTTGAAGATTGTTTTCTTTGGTTTCCCCTTTTCATACCAGGGAAATTTTGGGGCTGTATCCTAATTGAGTCCACGACCGCTTCCCTCCCACTCCTAGCCCTTTTCTATCCCATCGTCCGCATGACACCTCTTGAATGACCTTTCATTTCCACTATCCACCACCATGTCATCCATTTCTTCTCATTCCTAGTGGGTTCCAATAAAGTAACTTCTTTTCTATAAGGTAGTCGGACAGCCGCAACGTATTTTAATTTGCACCGATCACCATTCTCGCGTACTTTGTTTCCCGTTCCACAGGCTTCTGATTGGTCCTTTACATAAGTGTAGTACTGGAGTTGATATTAGGCCACCAAATCCCAGGATGTTTTTCAGGTATCGCTTAATGAATATCTACAGCTTGTGATTTAGATACTGTTGCTTCCGATCTTGAATCCGTAGAGTAAGACAGATTCGTAGCAAGGTTTTCATTCTTAGTTTCGTGCATCTCCGGATCGGGCATAAAGTTGCGAAGGCCTCCTTGGCTTTATTGATGTTGCTATTAACGCCCTCCGTTTTCACTACATCTGTGGTGATGATGATGCCGATATAAAATAATGTATCTATTTTCCCGATGATTATTCTCTGAGTCTAAGATTTGTGGTAATCAAATTCTTGAATCGTATGTCATTCGTCCAGTGAAAACTATGTGCTAGTAGGCACAGGCTGTCCACAAACGCCGCAAAATCCAGACACTCCGATCATTTCTAAGAAATTCTGAGGCAAATGCTGTGAAACTGTGACTGTCCACAGGATCCGAACTGTAATGCGCCGTTCTCCGGACAGGTGCTTCATCCGTCAGAATAACCAACGCACGAGGAAAGCATTTAGTTAGCTTCTGGCATTGATTGGCATAAGGCATTATGGATTTTCCTTTTTGTATCTATTATGTTCAATTCTGTATGAGTGACAAAATAATATTACGCACATATATTATGCTATGAAAACCTACAAACTCTTTTCCGGTCAATGACCGGATCAGGGATGGGATGAATGAAGCCGCCAACTTGCGGCGTGGATAGAAATTGTGCCGGCTGCTGAGGCCTGTCGCACTCCTCTGGGGCAATGATTAATGACTGACAGATGACATGAAATGATAGTGGAGAGTGTCGCTGGAATGAAAGATGAGATGGAAAACCTGAGTACCCGGAGAAAACCTGCCCCGCCGCCGCTTTGTCCTGCACAAATCTCACATTGAGTGACCGGGATTTGAACCACGGTATCCAGCGGTGAGAGGCCGACGCGCTGCCGCCTGAGCCGCGGAGGCTCCCCATATCGTGCCATATAGAGATATATTCTTTCCACTATTTGTAAGTGGTATCATTGTTTACTTCTTCATTTAAATTTATGACAAAGAACTACGATAGTTAATTAAATTCAGTTCGGTTCAACCAAATGGGAGCAGACCTTCATTCTTCATCACAGAGTTGTCTGACCATCCGAGGATCAAATTTTATGCTCTGAACTATATGTTGTACACGCCGTTAGTGAGTTAGGTATATTTTTCAATTGCAGCAGAGTTGAGTGGAAGCTCAGGTTACAGAGTACAACTCAACAATAGCGGTTAGTCACTGTACTTATTGTTGATCACTAGTGGGTTTGATATTGTAAACCATCACATTTTTCATTCCTTCTGGTTGGCGACATTATAACATCCCAGACCCAGGAATTCGAAGAAACCAAAAAAAATTCAGTTTCAATGCTGCTTTTATATTGAATAATGTAGCCAATATATGACCACGCCATAACTTCACTTTCCTTTTCGAAATCAGTTTGAGTAGTAGTTATAGAATCACCTGATGCGTAAGATGTCATCAATTCAGTTTCAAAATTACTGTACTGGGAAGGTACAGAATCTGTAAATAAAAATGTGTACACATTCAAATATTCTTCAACTTTGTCCCTCAGATTGTAGACAGGCATAATAACGTGAGTCCCCCTTCTTTATTATTACTTTTCCAATCACTCTTCAAGGACTCCTTTCTCCACGTCTTTCTTCACATTTAGGTAGTCATCCGCATCATCTTCCTGATTAAAATAGGCAGATATTCACGTAGTTGAACATCTTACAAAGGCAAACATAATTGCAACCACCACTATCGCCATAGCAACTTAACAATATTTCGATATTATCGAAGTTCGCTGTTGACTGACTTGACAATAAATAAGTAAATCACAGAATATCCTCGACAAAATATGCTCTAACAAGAGAGCTGTCGAGCCGATGGTCTAGATGTTAGGCCTGTTTAATCAACAAGCATTAACAGGATAACTGTCATGATACAAATATTCATAATTACATTTAATTTAATTTAATTCATTTCATTGAATAAACTCTAATGAATGTTAGTCGTTTTCATAATATTAGCAAAAATGAAACATCACAACCTCACTGTTAATCCTCTACCTACCGGACGATTTGGCAGTCCGGTTAGAGGGGCGCAGCTGTGAGCTTGCATCCGCGTGGTAGTGGGTTCGAACCCCACTGTTGACAGTCCTGAAGATGGTTTTCTGTAGTTTCCTATTTTCACACGAGGTAAATGCTTGGGGTATAACTTACAGTAATTAAGGCCACGGCCGCCTCCTTCCCACTCCTAGGCATTTCCTATCCCTTCGTCGTCATAAGACCTATCTGTGTCGGTGGGACGTAAAACAAATTGGAAAAAATGCCCTACCTCCTCTGAATTCCGTAATGCTAATCAAACCAGTAATACAATAGTAAAATATATGCCAAGCTTCATAAAATATATGTCGTTCCCTTTTCACGCGAAACTCGAACGAACAGATACAAGCTACATCTAAATTCCTATTACACACTTTGAGAGTTTGTAGGAGGCACAGGTGCCTGTTGCCATTTCTTGACGGATGCAGTATTTTTGTATCCGTCTCTTGGCACAAGCCAGAGCAAAGTGTAGCTTCCACCGAAGTCCCAGTCTCACCCATGGCTGTGACAATATGGAAGCTGCTGGGATATGAGTGGTGCTGAGTAATAGCATTTGGAGCACAACTAGTGTCAGAGTGTTATGAAAGGTGTTGCTCATAGCATCAGTCGTGCTGCAGTGGCACCTTCTGGTCCAGTGAGGAAAGCAATGGCAAACTACCTCACTCCACATCTTGCCTAGTACGCCTCATTTGGGCTCTGCCATTGGTTTTTGTGGTTTTCCTATAACTGCATAGCCTTTGGTGGTTGCTATCTGAGGATCCAACCAGCCTCTGGGCTGATGACCTAACAGACAGGAAGGACAGAGTAATAACGTTCTGAATAGGAACCCCTATCCAGGGACGTACCATTTCCCCGCTACAAGCAAATCCGCACCACTTGTTTTAATGTCCCCTGTCTTATGCGTCAATGAACGGGGCGCAATATGTACGTTGTTGTTGCAGTGCTTCTGGCGTCCTCTTACAAATCTCCTACTCACTTTTATGCAAACATTGTACCTGCGTATCATGCCCCAGTACACTCACTCAAAAAATCTTGCAGTCGCAAGTAAATCTTCCTCTGACTCCAACGTGGTCATGTAAATGCAACTCTTTACGTGGCCTCACAGGAAATCCAATGGAACCAAATCCGTTGAACGTGCAGGCCAACCAACTTGGTCACCACAGTCTATCCACCTGCTTTTAATGCAGGAAAGGTAGTCTACATTTCCGGACATGAGTTCCTATTCAAGACTTTATATCGACGTTGCGCCTCGAATTACCGTTATGTGACAATGTTAAGGGTATAAATACTAACCCGCAGCACATATATCACTTAGAACTAATAATATTAGCCTATTGTTGATGCAGTTCACATAATACTGAACCTTAGTTGAAAGAGCCTTTCTGGTCAGAGTTCTAAGCTGAAATATTGTCACAAGCCCTAGAAAAATGTATATACACTCTGAACATACATACATACATACATACACACACACGAAGACATTTAGTCAAATAACTGTATCAATATTGCTCTGTGTGGAAACGAAACGTCATCGTTATTTTACAGTGATATGAACTATCTTTTCTCTTTGTCATCAAATGCACCAGCGTTGCTATTTCCTCCTTCCACGTATTTCCTTATTTTCTTTATTTCAAATATTGCAGTAACGTGCCCACACCTTCATGTACAACGATAATCACACTCACGTTGTGCAACCCATAAAACTATATAGCTCCGTTCTAAACAAGTATCAATAACAATCAGCTGTCCTTCCTTTGATATTTTCTTCTCTCACTGTACAGAGGTGACATGGTAAGTATCCAAGTAAGACGTTATTGAATTTGGGCACAGTTTACCAAACAAGCCACACTCCGCGGTCTGAGTATATCAGACAGAGCTCAAGTTGGAGGATTCGGTTCCAGCTCAATTCGATTGGTGTTTGAAGGTACTCAAATACGTTAGCTTTGTGTCGGTAGATTTTTTAAGCATGCACAAATCTCCTGCGAGATAAAATTCTGATACCTTGGCGACTGCGAAGTAAATTAAATTGGTGGGACGTAAAACTGATTTACAGATGCAATAATTATTTTGTACATTTCTTTGACTATTTACCTCATGGCTTCAGTGACAAATCCGGTAAAATAATGTCCAGAACTTCAACAATGATCAGATGTCTTTCGTAACAAAATAGATTTCGAATTGTCCCAAGTAAGTTCGCTTGTTTTCATATTATCACACTTGTTTTTTATCTAATACAAGAGAATACCCAAGTAGCTGTAATATAGTGCTGCAGTTATCTTCAGTAATACGTTTATGTAGCTGAGTTATTCCGGTGTATCCTACAGGCGACACATTTGTAGACTGCGCCCGAAGAATTTAAATACGAAAATACGACAGTATATTTCCGTGCTGAATTCTTTGTTCTCTGTTTAGATATGAATACCTACGTACTTGATTTCTTTGATATTTATGCCCTTTCATTATCATCACTTGTTTAATATTGTATTAATTCGCCACATAGTAACAAGAAACACAATTCGAGCTCGACATTCTCCATAGAAAATTTCTCAACCTCTCGTTTTATTATCTATGAATACTAGTTTAAAGTGGTTACTACGATTTTCTTCAATTTTCGTATTTGTTTATGACGCTGTATTTGTCTACCTGTGCTTTCGCTAACACAGGTAGAGGGTCCATAACAGTGACAGATTCGAAGATGTGTAACTTACAGTTGCACGGTCCATGCAGCTGACTTTCTGAGGTATGATTTTTATGAAGTTATTTTACTTTTGATTTACACACCATTTATACCAGCTCCGTGCCTAACTGTTAGCATGCTAGTTCTTGTTCCAATGGATCCTCGTTCTGATTCCCGGCCGTATTGCTATTTTTAACTTTAATCGGTTATTTCCTCTGGCTGGGAATCTGGGTGTTTATTTCGTCTTCAACATTAGATTTCCTGTTAGATAGAACCCCATCCTCATAGATGCGCAGGTCATCCATGGCATTAACTCAAACGACCTGTACCAGGGCCTCTCCGGAGGCCACACGCCACTATTTACATTAATATTATTTAACCTCCTCAGAGGTAGAATATTTTAAAAACAACCATCGTGTTTAATTTCAATTTAGTAGCCAAAATGGTTTTGGAAGAATAATGCTGTTTCTGAATCTTAATACCATCCAACCCAATTTAGGATGGAATGCTTCAAAACTCTGCGGAATCTAATAACTTCTAGGTCATATAACACTAGCCTACAAAAAAAAACTTTTTTGTGCGGTAAAAATGAAAATAGGCGGGTTTTATGAATTTCTTAACGCAGAATTCGAGAAAAAAATTAGTTTGGGCGAATCACGTCTGGTTTAGTGGCAATTTTACAAAATGTTGTTTTGTTCTTACGTAAAATTGTTTATATTATTGATTAAATTTGATGTATTAATGTAAATTTCAGCTTCCAAAACGTAATCATATTTTGCATGCATTAAATACACATAAATGCTGCTTTGTAAGTAAGTAGATGGGTTTGTATTATATTTTTAATGTGTATTGAAATTCGTGAAACTGAAGCATAAAGCGCCTTTTTAGTTTCGGCTGTACAGTTTCTTTTAAATTAATATAACCGCGCCTTGAATAAAAATTACATGGTTAAACATACATAGTTTCTTTACTTACATTATGTGCAGGTTAGATTCACACGTCCGTCTTTTGACGTTTTCCGTGGAATTTCCGAGTTTTTGAAGTTCCCGAATGATCTCTGGAAAGGTCGTCTCGTGCAATCGACCAACAGTAATCGGCCATCATATTCACATCCCAACGTCCGTGATAGCGTCGTTCTACATATTTGAGGTCCTGGTGAAACCTTTCACCTTGTTCTTCACTGACAGCTCCTAAATTTGGAAGGAAATAATCCAGATGCGAAGCTAAGAAATGAAGCTTAAGGTTCATATTACAACCGAGTTCCTTAAACTTTACCAACATTTTCCTTACAATTTCTTTGTATTGAGGGTCCTTAATGTTGCCAAGGAATTTAGTCAATACATCTTTGAATGCGTTCCATGCCACTTTCTCAATTTTGGTCATCGTGTCCGTGAATTTTTTCCTTCATCAGTTTACGAATCTGTAGTCCATCAAATACGCTTTCTTTGATTTTTGCATCTGATGAGGAAAATTTAGTGGATAAATTTTGGAAGCATAGGCTACTTTTATGTAATGCCTTGACATACTGCTTCATCAATCCTAATTTCATGTGCAAGGGTGGAAGTAGAATTTTTTCACGGTCAATAAGACTTACATTCAAGACATTTTTGGATCCTGATTGTAGTTGTTTCCTTTCCGGCTAATTCACTGTATCCCAATGTTTATCCTATGCCTTGCTATCCCGTTCGCATAGGAAACATGGAAATTTTGTATAACCTTTTTGTTGTCCCAGCAACAATCCAATGATCTTCAAATCACCGCAAATTTCCCACCCATGCTCGTGATGTTTAATTTTTTCAAGCACCAACTTTAAGGTCTCGTATGTTTCAGACATTTTTGTGGAGTGTGCAAGTAGTATGGATGCCAGAAAAATGTATTATGAAGCAAAACAACCTTTAAACTTATTTTGGAAGAGTCAATAGAACCACGCCAGTTACTAGGATCATACTCTTTCACTCCCAGTTGACGTAGAAGATTTGAAACATCCATACAAAATGCAAGTTCATCTTCGTGAGTATAATACTTTTGGACTGTTATCTTTGCAAGTAAACTGCTTTATCAGTCCATCATAAACATAGCATAAGGGCTGGGGCTTTTAACACGTCTGTTCATTCAAGTGGTCTAAGATGAAAGACAAACGCTCAACTGTCTTATCTTCAATCCTACATACCTCGCGGTCTATTGCGTGTCTGGGGGAGTTTGTTATGAATTTACCAGGAAACCCCCAACTACAAAATGAAATTTTAGACAGCAATAAACCTATAACAAAATACAAACAATAACAAATCAAATCGCATAATTGTATTCTAACACAAAAGTTGCGCGAGAACATCTCTCGACATTACATCTTACGAATTCATGCAGATACTAAAACGCTGAATTAAGTCAAAACTAGACGTGATAGGAAAAATATAGCATCATTTTCGGAATCAGGGCAGCGATTTCTATAAGAATTACATATTTTCTATTTTACCGCAAAATCATGTTGGCTAGTGTAATCGATCACGTAGTTTTAACTTTGTACGTCAAACACTTTCGGGGATATGAATACATGTGCTGTCAGGTGTAAATCCCATTCAACGTTCTCAGGGGTATAGTAATTTAGAACCGTTTTTCAATCAGTATCTAAGGCATTAAAGAGAAAAAATTACGTAAAGTTTCAACTTCATGTGTCAAGCGGTCTTAGAGAAACTTATTTCTCCGTTTTCTGGTATAATCCCCTATTCAAACCTTTTTGTAGGAAAATGTTTATAACACCTAGGACATACAAACGACCATATTGTGACACCTTCGTGCGTCAAGTGGTTCCGGAGGAAGGAGAAATAAATACTTTTGCCATCGTGGCAAACTGCCTTCAGGCCTCTTATGGATATATTGGTTTAAAGTCATTTGATTAGTAACTTATAGAAGGCGTAAATGAATAACCATGATTTAAAATTTCAACTTCGTGCATCAAACAGTTTTGTAGATATGAATACATTTTACCAAGAAAATTTCAATCCTCTTAGAAAGTGGAATGTTTAGAAACAATTTCTCATTCAACATGTAAGATATGAAGATATGTATGGCATTTTCAACTTCGGGCGCCAAGTATTTGCAGTTGGGACTAACCCCCATTAGAGGCGGAATGTTTTATAACCGTTTCTTATTTAATAACTGAGATATAAAAAAGCAACCATCCTGTGAAATTTCAATTTTTAACATCAAATAGTTTCGGAGGAATAATTATTACTGTTCTTGGAACTAACACCCATTTATATTACCTCGGGATGTAATGTTTCAAAATATATTTATCTGAGGTATAAGGGATAAAAGGGGAACCATTCAACGTCACTTTAGTACGTCATAGGTTTTCGGAGGAATAAAAATTCTTGTTTTCAAGTCTTAACCACCAACCAAGTCTTCTCGGAACGGAGACCTAAACAATTCTAGGACATAGAAAGAACCATCCTGTAACGTTCTAATTTCGTACGTCGAACAGTTTCGAAAAAATGAATATCATTGCTGATGGGCAGGATCCCCCATTCAACCCATATCGAACACATAAAAGTGCACTCAGCGTGTGAAATTCCACCTTCGTCCATCAAAGGATATGGGAAGAATAAATAACTTTGGTATTGAAGCCTACACCCAGGAGTGGAATGTTCTTAAAATGTATAAGTTATATATATTCAGTACCTGAATATGTGTCCGACTCCGTACCTATCTGGTTAGCATGCTGGCCTATGGACCAAAGTGTCCTGGATTTCATTCCCGACCAGGTTAGGGATCGACAGGCTTAATTGGTTCAATTACTCTGTTTCGGAGGCTGTGTGTGTGTGTGTGTGTGTGTGTGTGTGTGTGTGTGTGTGTGTGTGTGTGTGTGTGTGTGTGTGTCGTCTTCAACATTATAATTCATATCAGATAGGGTACCATCTTCACAGCCACGTATGCGCGTCAACTCGAAAGCTCCGGAAGCCATACACTATTAAAGAATAATAATCTAATGTGTGCAGTTTTACCAGTATGAATAAATTAATTTGGTATTTTCTTTGTAATATATGTGAAGAAGGGCATTATATACCTCGCCTTATATTATTTATTACTAAATTACTCTCATACTAATCTCTCTATCCACATTTTCTGTCTCTTCTACTTTTTATTCTCTTTATTATTCTTACGACGGATACGAGTCCTCAGTTTTAATTCTGAACAATTCTGTGTTTCATATTCCTTCTGTCTTGATAATTCACTTCTCTAGATGCTAATGGACTCCTTTCAACAATCCTAATTGCGTCGTTATATTCTCCTGGAAGGAGAGATGCGTCTGCTGTCCTTTCCGGGTCCCTTTATTTGATTCTCTATTTCTGTATTGTGGTCGAGCTTTTCCCTAATGGTTTATGAACTCTTGCTCAGGCTGAAGTAGAATGTAAACTTGATTTCTGCTACCATTTTAAATCAGAAGTTCTTACTTGTTTTCTCTTTTTCTACGTGCGAGACTTCTTTCCTGGTTACTGTCTCTATACCGCGTATTTCTCGTTTTATTATAGTATTTTAATGTCTGCATTTGAACTAATAATATAGGGTATTGGATTTGAAAGTTTTCTTATATCATCTTAGCACCATTTTGTATCATTTTGTATCAGCTTAAACCGATATTCCCAACCTTTCTTGGACAGCTGCCTAATCGTTGATATTCGGGGTTAGAATCTCACCTACGTGCTTGAACTACTAAGACTTGTTAATGCAGAGCTCAGAAAAGTTTTACAAATTTTATGATTTCACAGGGTACATGTTATGGTACCTCAAACATCATTACAGTATGCACTGTGCGCCAATGTCCCAGACACATAACGAAACTTCACCCAGATCAGGCTCAATATTTGTCCGACAGGAGGCACATGTCGTGGCGATCAGTTTTAAACCATAATTTACAAGGTCGTCGATATATAGACAGCATGCGTAGCTCTGAGATAAACATTAAAAGGGTACCCATTTCTGCTTTCGAACGCGTTCGAATTGTGAATTCGCTGCAAGAAAAATTGTTTTAAAAGGATGTTGTCTCTCGTGTTGGACTGAGACAGATTGATGTTCCCAGAGTTGGTAAAAAGTTCGGAAGATAAAAACGGTTCCTGATCAACAACAGGCACACAAAACAACTTGCCGGGAAGATCGGTATTGGTTGCTTTCAGTACATCGTAGGCCCACTGCTATAGCCATCTACATCATAAATATGATTGTAAATAAAGGGTACAGATCTCTGCACATGGTTATGAGAGTATTTAGGGGTTGTAGTAAGGATGTAAAGGAGAGAGCATATTTGTCTCTGGTGAGACCTCAACTTGAGTATGGTTCCAGTGTATGGGACCCTTACCAGGATTACTTGATTCAGGAACTGGAAAAAATCTAAAGAAAATCAGCTCGATTTGTTCTGTGCGATTTCCGACAAAAGAGTAGAGTTACAAAAAGGTTGCAAAGTTTGGGCTGGGAAGACTTGGGAGAAAGTAGACGAGCTGCTCGACTAAGTGGTATGTTGCGAGCTGTCAGTGGAGAGATGGCGTGGGAGGACATAAGTAGACGAATAAGTTTGGATGGTGTCTTTAAAAGTAGGAAAGAACACAATATGAAGATAAAGTTGAAATTCAAGAGGACAAATTGGGGCAAATATTCGTTTATAGGAAGGGGAGTTAGGGATTGGAATGACTTACCAAGGGAGATGTTCAATAAATTTCCAATTTCTTTGCAATCATTTAAGAAAAAGGCTAGGAAAACAACAGATGGGAAATCTGCCACCTGGACGACTGCCCTAAATGCAGATTAGTAGTGATTGATTGATAATCCCGCCAGGATCTTAGGAGGGCTACCGGAGTGAATGTGTCATATCAGACAGTGTGAAATCGGCTGCAGGACATAGGACTGATATCAAGGAGGCCTGTGCCATAAGCTTCTCTTTTTTTTTTTTTTTTTTTGCTAGTGGCTTTACGTCGCACCGATACACATAGGTCTTATGGCGACGATGGGATAGGAAAGGCCTAGGAGTTGGAAGGAAGCGGCCGTGGCCTTAATTAAGGTACAGCCCCAGCATTTGCCTGGTGTGAAAATGGGAAACCACGGAAAACCATCTTCAGGGCTGCCGATAGTGGGATTCGAACCTACTATCTCCCGGATGCAAGCTCACAGCCGCGCGCCTCTACGCGCACGGCCAACTCGCCCGGTTAAGCTCCTCTTAAACCATAGCACAGGGTAACTCGTGTGAGGTGGACAACAACTCATAGCCCATTTATCAAACACAGTGAAAGTATACGCTCTTTTCTGAAGAGGTCACCATAAGCTTGCAACCATACAACAGGAACATCGAGTCTTTAAACGATTTAGTGAGGGACAGAGCGAGTCCATCATCGTGGAGCGGCACCAGCAGCATGTTTTTGGTAAGATATAGTTTGTTCGACGTACGCCTCTAAATTCTATCCAGAGTCATACGACTAGTCTGATATACAGAGACAACATTCTCCAACCTGAGTCGCATGGAATACGGAGAATAGGGTGGCCGACATATTCTGCGGACATAAAATGTATTGCACATGCAAGGCATTAACTGAAGACAGTAAATGCCCACCGTCGCAACCCTCTTATCATCATTCAGCACCTGACTGACGCTGCTAGAATAGGATCATCTAACCCGAAACAAGGGTGCCACATGGCCACAGGTGGCTATACATGGTATTGATCTGCCGCATAATGTACGATAGTCTTGTATTCAAATTGCCACATTAACAACAACTTGATATTTTTGCTGCGTTTCTGCGGCGTTTGTATATTAGACTGCATATTAATAATTATGCTATTGAATTAAAGTCCCACTAATTTACTTTTACGGTTTTCGGAGAAGCCGAGGTGCCGAAATTTTCCCGCTGTAGTTCATTAAAGTCCCATTAAATCTAGTGACACGAAGCTCGCGTAATTGAGCACCTTCAGATAGCACCGGACTGAGTCAAGATCGCACCTGCCAAGTTGGGCTCAGAAGGTTAGTCCTCAACCGTTCGAGCTTCTCAGCCCTGCTAACTATATTCTTTTTCTTTGTATATACTCCTCGTAAGTGCGTACATACACATAACAAAATGAAAAGTACTCTAAATCACAATATGCAAAACTTCCTTTAAGCACTGTATTACGATATTATCCTGACTGGATTCTTGACGTCGAAGTCCAAGTATTCCATATTTTCATGTATACTCTTGTCTTCCCTGCTATTTCTTTCATAACTTCTATTTGTTTGCTTCCAGTTTCCTAATCGTAGAGATAGAATAGGAAGGGTGGGAGGGGGAGTGTTCATTCTCGTGAAAGAAGAATTTGTAAGCTACGAAAAAAGTTAAAGATGAGACACATGAAATTCTAGGTGTAAGGCTCAGTTCTAAAGATAATAGGCAACTTGATATATTTGGAGTGTACAGATCGGGAAAGGGTAGCACTGACGCGGATTCGGAATTATTTGATAGGATAGTCAGCTATGTGGGAAACGACAACAAGGAAAGAAATGTGATTGTAGCGGGAGATCTGAATTTGCCAGATGTCAATTGGGAAGGAAATGCGAACGACAGGAAGCATGACCAACAAATGGCAAATAAGTTAACATGGGAAGGACAGCTGATTCAGAAAGTGATGGAACCAACCACAGGGAAAAATATCCTGGATGTGGTGCTGATAAAACCAGATGAGCTCTATAGGGAAACTGAAGGAATAGATGGTATTAGTGATCATGAAGCTGTTTTTGTGGTAGTTAAAAATAAATGTGATAGAAAGGAAGGTCTTAAAAGTAGGACTATTAGGCAGTACCATATGGCTGATAAAGCAGGCATGAGGCAGTTTCTAAATAGTAACTATGATCGGTGGAAAACGGAAAATAAAAATGTAAACAGACTCTGGGATGGGTTTAAAGAAATTGTTGAGGAATGCGAAAACATTTTTGTACCTTTAAGGGTGGTAAGGAATGGTAAAGACCCACCTTATTATAATAGAGAAATAAAGAGACTAAGAAGGAGGTGCAGACTGGAAAGAAATAGAGTCAGAAATGGCTGTGGAAGTAAGGAGAAATTGAAGGAACTTACTAGAAAATTGAATCTAGCAAAGAAGGCAGCTAAGGATAACATGATGGCAAGCATAATTGGCAGTCATACAAATTTTAGTGAAAAATGGAAGTGTATGCATAGGTATTTTAAGGCAGAAACAGGTTCCAAGAACGACATTCCAGGAATAATTAATGATCAAGGGGAGTGTGTATGTGAGGATCTTCAAAAGGCAGAAGTATTCAGTCAGCAGTATGTAAAGATTGTTGGTTACAAGGATAATGTCGAGATAGAGGAAGAGACTAAGGCCAAAGAAGTAATAAAATTTTCATATGATAAAAATGACATTTACAATAAGATACAAAAGTTGAAAACTAGAAAAGCGGCTGGAATTGATCAGATTTCTGGAGATATACTAAAGACAATGGGTTGGGATATAGTACCATATCTGAAGTACTTATTTGATTATTGTTTGGTCGGAGGAGCTATACCAGATGAATGGAGAGTTGCTATTGTAGCCCCTGTGTATAAAGGAGAGGGTGATAGACATAAAGCTGAAAATTACAGGCCAGTAAGTTTGACATGCATTGTATGTAAGATTTGGGAAGGCATTCTTTCTGATTATATTAGACATGTTTGTGAAATTAATAACTGGTTCGATAGAAGGCGATTCGGTTTTAGGAAAAGTTATTCCACCGAAGCTCAACTTGTAGGATTTCAGCAAGATATAGCAGACATCTTGGATTCTGGAGGTGAAATGGACTGTATCGCGATTGACCAGTCTAAAGCATTTGATAGGGTGGATCATGGGAGACTACTGGCAAAAATGAGTGCAATTGGACTAGACAAAAGAGTGACTGAATGGGCTGCTATATTTCTAGAAAATAGATCTCAGAGAGTTAGAGTAGGTGAAGCCTTATATGACCCTGTAATAATTAAGAGGGGAATTCCTCAAGGCAGTATTATCGGACCTTTATGTTTTCTTATATATATAGATGATATGAGTAAAGGAGTGGAATCCGAGGTAAGGCTTTTTGCGGATGATGTTATTCTCTATAGGGTGATAAGTTACAAGATTGTGAGCAACTGCAACATGACCTCGAAAATGTGAGATGGACAGCAGGCAATGGTATGTTGATAAACGGGGTTAAAAGTCAGGTTGTGAATTTCACAAATAGGAAAAGTCCTCTCAGTTTTAATTACTGCGTTGATGGGGTGAAAGTTCCTTTTAGGGATCATTGTAGGTATCTAGGTGTTAATATAAAGAAAGATCTTCATAGGGTAATCACATAAATGGGATTGTAAATAAAGCGTACTGATCTCTGCACATGGTTATGAGGGTGTTTAAGGGTTGTAGTAAGGATGTAAAGGAGAGGGCATATAAGTCTCTGGTAACCGAGCTCGATAGCTGCAGTCGCTTAAGTGCGGCCAGTATCCAGTATTCGGGAGATAGTAGGTTCAAACCCCACTGTCGGCATCCCTGAAAATGGTTTTCCGTGGTTTCCCATTTTCACACCAGCCAAATGCTGGGGCTGTACCTTAATTAAGGCCACGGCCGCTTCCTTCCCACTCCTAGCCCTTCCCTGTCCCATCGTCGCCATAAGACCTATCTGAGTCGGTGCGACGTAAAGCAACTAGCAAAAAAAAAAAAAAAAAGAAAAAAAAAATGTCTCTGGTAAGACCCCAACTAGAGTACGGTTCCAGTGTATGGGACCCTCACCAGGATTACCTAATTCAAGAACTGAAAAAAATCCAAAGAAAAGCAGCTCGATTTGTTCTGGGTGATTTCCGACAAAAGAGTAGCGTTACAAAAATGTTGCAAAGTTTGGGTTGGGAAGAATTGAGAGAAAGAAGGAAAGCTGCTCGACTAAGTGGTATGTATCGAGCTGTCAGCGGAGAGATGGCGTGGAATGACATTAGTAGACGAATAAGTTTGACTGGCGTTTATAAAAGTAGGAAAGATCACAATATGAAGATAAAGTTGGAATTCAAGTGGACAAACTGGGGCAAATATTCATTTATAGGAAGGGGAGTTAGGGATTGGAATAACTTACCAAGGGAGACGTTCAATAAATTTTCAATTTCTTTGAAATCATTTAGGAAAAGGCTAGGAAAGCAACAGATAGGGAATCTGCCACCTGGACGACTGCCCTAAATGCAGATCAATATTGATTGATTTGATTGATATACTTCTTACGAAGGTCAGTATATTGTGTGTGGGCTCCGGGTTCGATTTCCGGATGGGTCGGGTAGTTTAACTCTGTGTAGTTAATTCTTGCAGCTTATGCAGTGAGTGTATGCGTTCGCTTTAATACACATCTTCATTTAAACACATCACACTACAAATCACCACAGAAACACACAAAAGTGATTTACTCCCTGCACAATAGGGTTGGAGTCAGAAAAGGTATCCAGCCGTAAAAATTGTAAAAGGTGAGAAAAATGAAAAGGCTGAGTATTAAATTAAAGCCCAGTCTTGAATTATTATTATTATTGTTATTATTATTATTATTATTATTATTATTATTATTATTATTATTATTATTATTATTATTATTATTATTATTATTATTATTCATGCACTTCTCCACAGGAAATATGGGTAGTAATGGGGCACGGGATACACCAAGTGCCTTACATAATTAAAGTATTTACACATTATAATACAAACGTTGATGTACAGGTATATGCAAAACTGTAGATCACGGGATCTTCATTCTTGCGAGAGAAACGATCGCACAATGTTGCATGTTGACAGGAGGACAGAATGTTGCATAATTTTGTAGATGTTCGGTGGATGACCCAGTTCTCGCAGACTCTTGTGAAGTGTTTGTGGAATGAGGCCGTTGACTGACAGAATCACAGGAACTATTCGTACCAGTTTCATCTTTCAGATCCTCTTTATCTCTTCTGCAAGTTCTTTGTACTTGGAGATTTTTTCACTGTACTTCCTGTCAATGTTGGTGTCATTGGGGATAGCGATGTCAATAATGAAAGTCGTCCCAGTTTTCTTGTTTACCAGTATAATGTCTGGCCTGTTATGGTTGACTGTTTTGTCTGTCACTACAGCAGTGTCCCAATAAAGCTTAATCGACTCGTTCTCCAGGAATGGTGTTGGATGGTACTTGTAATAAGGGATACGCTCCTGAATTAATTGGTTTTCCTGAGAGAGTGCCTGGTGTATGATTCCCGAGACATGATTGTGTCGTCTCGTGTACTCTACGGGGGCAAGTACTGGGCAGCCCGCAGTGATATGGTCGATGGTCTCGAGATGTTCGGAGCATCGTCTGCATTTGTCGGAGAGTACGCTGGTGTCTTTGATGATGTACTTTTTGTAATTGTTTGTAGCTATTACTTGGTATTGTATAGCAACTGCAAATCCCTCTGTCTCCCCAAATAAGTGCCTACTTTGTAATCACATACACGACGCATTCTTGTCTATGTTCTGTTGGTTTAGATTGCTGTAGTATTTTCCGTGGAGGGTCTTTTCTCGCCATGTCCTTTCTTTCTCCTGCAGGGATACTTGGTGATTTGTATGTGGGTCAGAGGCATTGTATGGATACAGAACAGTGTACTTGTCAGCAAGTACTACAGCTTTATGGAGAAGGCCGTTTTCTTGCTTTTTGTGGAAGTATCTCCGTAGGTTCTTTATCTGATTCAGGAGCATGACTTGAAGATCCAGTACTCCTCGGCCTCCCGATTTTCGTGGGAGAGTGACCCTTTCCATGCATGAATTGGGGTGATGTAATCTATAGGTGGTGAGTAATTATTAATTAGTAATTATTATTATTATTATTATTATTATTATTATTATTATTATTATTATTATTATTATTATTTTTATTATTATTATTGCTACGTTTCTAAAGTTCTGTGATATGCAGCCAATTGCAGTGAGATAAGATGACAATTTTCTCACTCCTGGTAGACCACTAATGATGATGATACCGGGCGAGTTGGCCGTGCGGTTAGAAGTGCGCAGCTGTGAGCTCGCATCCGGAAGATAGTGGGTTCGAATCCCACTGTCGGTAGCCCTGAAGATGGTTTTCCATGGTTTCCCATTTTCACACCAGGCAAATGCTGGGGCTGTACCTTAATTAAGGCCACGGCCACTTCCTTTCCATTCCTAGGCCTTTCCCGTCCCATCGTCGCCATAAGGCCTATCTGTGTCTGTGCGACGTAAAGCAAAATAGCAAAAAAATGATGATGATGATGATGATGATGATGATGATGATGATGATGATGATGATGATGATATGTCAGGGCGTCAGTATTTTGTCCTGTACCAGTTCATTAAGGGTACGTGGTATTTGAGTTATGCTATCATAGGTTTCTCACCAAGGCGGTTGTAGTTCGGATCTCACGTGCCTATGATCACACCAACAGTCACTTAAAGTTGTAAGCTTTCTTTCTCTGTTTTGCCTTCTTGACTTCTTTAACATTCCGGAAGCTAACGGCGTGGAGTTGTCACATTTAACGCCCTCAAATGCCGGGATACCGGGATGAACTCCCTATCTGGTTAACAGGAGAACAAGGAAGAACCGACTGCAGAAAGGGTGACATTGATCATCAGTACCTCTTTTTCTTGCTAGTGGCTGTACCTCGCACCGACACAGATAGGTCTTACGGCGACGATGGGATAGGAAAGACCTAGGAGTTGGAAGGAAATGGCCGTTGCCTTAATTAAGTTACAGCCCCAGCATTTGCCTGGTGTGAAAATGGGAAACCACGGAAAACCACCTTCAGGACTGCCGACAGTGGGATTCGAATCCACTATCTTCCGGCTGCAAGCTCACAGCCGCGCGCCTCTAACCACATGGCCAACTCGCCCGGTCATCAGTCCCATTTACTTATGCGTGCATAAACTTTCAATTGCAATGTGTTTTTTTTTAAATTCTATGCATGAATAGCCGGGATAATAATCTTAATTAACAAGTTGACTAGGTCATATAAGCAACAGTTTGGTACAGTAAGAATAGTCTTATAAATGACTAGCTGATGTACCCGTGCTTCGCTACGGGATTCTCAGAAAGACTGACTTTGTTGTTTTCCTAACTGAATTCAACATAGGTCATTACATAAACTTCAGTAGGAATGTAGCGATTGAAAGCAATGTTATCATATAAAATACTCGATCAAATGAAAAACCGCACACTTTCTCACTTTCAACGAACAGTACTACGGTGCCGATCTAACAGTCAAAAGTTCCAGAGCTGGAACAACCAGGTCGCAGACTGCCATGAACACTCATCTGTCATTATTCCGTTAAATATGCACACTACTCATTCCAATCAGTGGTTCAGAGTAGGGATTGAATAGCTCGAATGCTATGATGAACCGGTGTGTTACGTACCCGATATATCAGAAAATGTATGAACCAGAGGAATGGCATACTAAAGAAGAAAGTTGTCTTACACCCCAGCTACTTCCCACCAATATACAGGGAGGCTGTTACAGTCGGTACGACCAGGCGAGTTGGCCGTGTGGTTAGGTGCGCGCATCTGTGAGCTTGCATCCGGGAGATAGTGGATTCGAACCCCACTGCCGGCAACCCTGAAGATGGTATTCGGGAGATAGTGGGTTCGAGCCCCACTGTCGGCAGCCCTGACGATGGTTTTCCGTGGTTACCCATTTTCACACCAGGCAAATGCCGGGACTGTACCTTAAATAAAGCTACGGCCGCTTCCTTCCACTTCCTAGGCCTTTCCTATCCCATCGTCGCCATAAGACATATCTGTGTCAGTGCGAAGTTAAGCAAGAAAAATAGTATTCCGTGGTTTCCCATTTTCACACCATTTACACCAGGCTGTACCTTAAAGCCAAGGCCGCAGCCTTCACACCACTATTCATTTCCTATCCCATCGTCGCCATAAGGCCTACCTGTGTCAGTGCGACGTCAAGCAAATTAAAAAAAAACCTCGGTACGCTGCAGTAATCCTATCTATCGGGGATGAGATGAAACAGAAGACAAAAAGCACATCACAACAAACAATGGTCAATGTGATGTTATTGTTGATAAAGTTTATGAGCTTTCAATATTGCAGGCCTTCACATTAGTTTTCTTTCGACACTGTGATATTAGGGTGTCTTACAAAATTATTTATATCGTAGACTGTAGTTACTTATTCTCAGACTTTACATACCGATTTTCACTAAATTCTGTTTACCCATTTTCTCGTGACTCGGCGCTGATTTGGACTTAGTAACAAAAATCCAAATTTATGAATATCTCCGACTATATGCGGTACGGTAACAATGTATAAGCATAAGTGATAGGAAATTTAATAACTTCTTACATAACTACTACTAACCTACGACATAACTAAAGTTAAGTTAGTTATGTAGTATTTATCGATACGACCACTAATAACATAAATAAGTTATTTGAGAATTACATTTCAGGCCTTCCCCTAAACTACCATTTCGCTCAGCGTGAATAAAATAATTTATAGCCGAGCTTGTAGTGGTTCATCACTCGACATTACATACCGATTTTCATTAAATTCTCTTCAGCCGTTTTCTATTGATGCGTGTACAATCATACATACATACATACAGACAGACAGACAGACAGACAGACAGACAGACAGAAATTACGGAAAAGTAAAAAATGCATTTCCTTGTTACTGTGGACATGACAGATAAAGAAATACCATTCATTTCAAATTCTGAGGAATGTACAGGCAAAACACTTATTTTATATATGGATTACATTTCAGGCCTTCCCCTAAACTACCATTTCTCTCAGTGTGAATAGCATTATTGATAGCCTACATTATAGGGACCTATTCCCCGACTTTGCATACCAATTTTCGTGAAGATACGACCACTAATAAAATAAATATTTGACAATTAAATTTTAGGCCTTCCCCTAAACTACCAATTTTCTCAGCGTGTATAGCCTATATTGTAGTGACTTGTTTCCCATCTCTGTCTAGAGATTTCATTGAGACACGACCACTAATAACATAAATATTTGAGAATTAAATTTCAGGCCTCCCCCTAAACTACCATTTCACTCGGCGTGATTAAAATAATTTATAGCCTAGATTGTAGCGGTTCATCACCCGACTTTACATTCCGATTTTCATTAAATTCTCTTCAGCCGTTTTCTCGTGATGCGTGTACATACATACAGACAGACAGACAGATAGACAGAAATTACGGAAAAGTAAAAAAAAATGCATTTTCTTGTTACTGTGGACATGACCGATACAGAAATACCATTCTTTTCAAGTTCTGAGCAATGTACAGACAAAACTCTTACTTTATATATATAGATATGGTTCATAGAGAGTTCTACCCCTATCGTTTGTTCAAATTATTGTACATTGCCGTAGAGCAAGGTTCAGTGCCCATCCCTGATACCTCGTTAAATACAAGTTCTTTTCCAATCCAAGCTATCAATGAATAAAATATGATCCCTATTTTAATACAGCCCGGTGTCTGTTCCTATTTGACGAATTTAAATAGACCGTACCTACCTGCAGCTTCATGCAATTGATTCGTGTGCTAAATCATAACGACTCTTAATAAAGTTGACACACATTGCGGTTTAATGCAGAGCTTGAATGCCATACAACTGAGGTTTTGTGAACTTGACTTAAATGGGTGACCTTCACGTTTGACTGTGACATGTGGTGGCAATCAAATCCATAAACATTCCTACGAGTAACCACAGAGCATTCATTCGTGTCAAAACGTGTGCCGCATGGTTTCCAACAAGGGAATAAAATTGCTTGTCAGTTGATACTGGTATGTTAAATCGAGTTAAATAGTGTCCTGGTGTTGAAATGTCCTAATTAATTCCGTCAGATGTTTGACACACTATGTGGTTAGAACTACTCTAAAAACACTAACAGAAAAGCCAATGTTCTCGTCACTTTATCTGCCAGTTAATTTGGAGCATAAAGAATTCAGACAAAGGTAATTCCACATCCAAATATTAGCAAAAGCTCATTATTAAATGCGTTCGTTCTCTTTACCTCCAGTTAAAGACGTCAGTAATTCAAAAGTAGACTCTGTTTTAGAGTTACATAAAACACTCCGTGTACTGAAACTGAGATTTTCAAAATACGAAAACAGTATCATGCTGTACCTATAAACCTACTTTACTAACACCACAGTTGAATACACCAAAATATTATGTTTTAAATACCTACTAATAAAAAAACCAAACCAAACTCCATGGCACTACAGCACTTGAAGGGCCTTGGCCTACCAAGCGACCGCTGCTCAGCCCGAAGGCCTGCAGATTACGAGGTGTCGTATGGTCAGCACGACGAATCCTCTCGGCCGTTATTCTTGACTTCCTAGACCGGGGCTGCTATCTCACCGTCAGATAACTCCTCAATTCTAATCACGTAGGCTGAGTGGACCTCGAACCAGTCATCAGGTCCAGGTAAAAATCCCTTACCTGGCCGGGAATCGAGCCCGGGGCCTCCGAGTAAGAGGCAGACGCGCTACCCCTACACCACGGGGCCCGCAAATACCTACTAATGCTATCGTTTATTATGAAAGCTGAAGTAATAGGTATTATGAAATCTTCATCATCTGTAATAATATGAATATACATGCCGTTAATATGCTCCTTTAATAATAATGTTATTGGATTTACATCCTATTAACTACTTTTGTGGTTTTCGTAGATGCCAAAGTGCCAGAATTTACTCCCGCAGGAGTTTCTTTACGTGCCAGTAAATCTACTGACATGAGGCCGACGTATTTGAGCACCTTCAAATACCACCGGACTGAGCCAGGATCGTACCCGCCAAGTTTGGGTCAGAAGGCCAGCGCCTGAACCGTCTAAGCCACCCAGCCCGGCAATAAAAATGAAAAAATGAAAACCTACAACCTGTTTTCCAGTCTTTAACCGGGTCAGGGATGGGATGAATGAAGCATATATAGGCTATTTGTACGATGGGGTTGCCACTCCCAAAGTAATTTATGAATGACTGATAAATGGTATGAAATGATAATGGAGAGCGTTGCTGGAATGAAAGGCGACAGGGAAAACCGGAGTACCTGGAGAAAAACCTGTCCCGCCTCTGCTTTGTCCAGCACAAATCCCACATGGAGTGACCGGGATTTGAACCACGGTATCCAGCGGTGAGAGACCGATGCTCAGCCCAGCAATTTGCTCTTTTATTAGTGCTAAGGAGGAAGCTTCCCGTTCCCAGTCCAAAATCACTCATTTTCTAATGCTGTGGACAGCCTATACAATATCAGTCGTGCAGTGTTTTTCTTTTTTTCTTTTTTTTTGTTTGTTTTTGCTTAACGTCACACTAACACATCGAAGTTTTGTTGGGACGGAAGGATGGGAAAGGGCTAGGTTTAGGAAGGTAGTGGTCGTGGGGTTAATTTACGTACAGCCTAAGTATTTACCTGGTATGAAAATGACAAGTTATGTTAAACCATACTTGGAGTTGCCGACGGTGGAATTCGAACCCACTATCTCCCGAATGCAAGCTCAGAGATGCAAAACTCTAACATTACGGTGAACTCTCTCGGTCAGTGATGTTCTAATGCGTTCATTGAGCATCCTATCAAGTTTCATGGAAACCGATATTTTCGATACAACATGATACACTTCAAACATCTTCCAAAGAATTACTATTTTTCTAAGTACGTAAATAATATTTTACTGCAGAATGGCTATTACAATTATTAAGTTTATGATATCTTAACTTTTAATCTATTGAAATTGGTCAGTCCAACACAAACGGCTCCCTTGTTAGTGTAGAGATTACAACTAGTAGAAGTCCCTGCACTGCATTCCTTGCAGGCCTTCCATAGTCTACACGGAGATGGCAACGCATTTGCAGTTCTTGACAATCTAGAGGTAAAACCTCCGCCAATTGAAGCTGGGTTCAGAGGGGTAGAAACTTCTCATCTGGAGATACTCGGATATGGATTTCCTTGAGAAGGCTACGTGCTTCATGTCTGTTGTGTCGAGCTTTGTGTTACTATCTGAATCTCACAGCACAGATATCTCCAGTAGAGCACTCTAAACACCGTAGGTCCTCCACAAGCTAAAGCAACAGAAGGGGACATGGAACGTATTCCTCGGAAATGTTTACGCAGAGAACTGTCGCAAATCAAAACGACTACGGTAAGTCACGCGACGAGTTACGATAGATAAAAATAATTCAGGCAACAAAATTCACGGGAACTAGGAAGCAAAGAACTACTCTGGTCGGAAATACCTTTGAAATAATGTCACATTTCAAACACTAAATCTAGGATGCTGGAACAAACGAATGGGACTGGATATAGATATTCAAAACAGAATCGGCATTGCAAGATGCACTTTGTTGTAAATTTAAATATCTTGCGTGCAATGTTGACTACCGATACGAAATTCGTTGGCGTATCGTAGGGTGTTAATGAGTCTTCAGTGCTGCTTTTCAGTGTCGAAGAATGGACTTACAGGCCAAATCAATGAGCCGCGACCAGACTTGTGGAATGTGAATGTATCATAGAATGTTAAAGATCCCATTGGTAGACAACATAGCCAGCGGAGAGGTAATTCATTGTGCCGGGAAATCGTGCGGAGTCTTAGCTGTAAAAAACGCCTAGGGAGGAGCTTATTTAGGTCACGTTTTCGGAAATGTGAAATACAGCATGGTACAACCACTGCCTTCGTGAAGTACAGGCCGTACTGTAGCAAGCGCGTGAAAGCAATCAGCTGATCGTTAGGGAGGAAATTTATCACGTGAGTTAGTTGAGTTACATGTGAATTCTTCGCTGTTTGATTGTAATTTTTAACGTTGGCCACATGTTTACTCAGATATAAATCAGTCTTAGTCGTTATGGACTGCATTATTAAGTGAAAAGTCCTCAATTAGTGAAGACAACTTAGTGTCAGCGTGTATTCATATGAGGATATAGGTTAAGAATATCACTATGCTGTATTTTAATTTCGTAGTTTATTTGTGTAATGTTATATCCCTAGTGCAAAATGAATTTAGTTAGTGAATTCAGCGTTTTTTTATCAAGCACGATTTGTATATAATTGAATTAAGAGTGTCAGTGAGAGAAATCACCATGCTAAGAGATGCTGTGCGCCTGGCTGCAATGCAAAATTATAAACGAAGAGAGTACACTCCAGTATTTGTATTTCCTTCAGATGAAGAAAGAGGTTATGGAAGAAGGCTATTCCTAGGGATAAATTAATAGATAGTCACTACACAGTTGTGTGTATCAACAGATTTCCTGAAGAGTAAATCCTGAGGGAAATGAGTGTCTCGTCCAGATGGTCAGTTAAAATTTCTTATTATGTCAAAAAAATGCGTATCATTAGATATGGGTATTTTTATGTAATCAGACTTATGGATTACTAGCGAATGTACCCGTGCTTCGCTACGGTATTCTACATTGTATTCGAATATCGAAGTAAATAGTGTGCATGCAGTAAATAAGATTGTTTTAAAATTGCATGTCTCTTAGCGTTATCCGAGAAAGAGCATGGGGAGGTCCCCGTACGTTGTTTCCAATGTAAAGTGTTTGTTATGGATTTGTGATATAACGGCAGGCTCACTTGCCTACTGCCATTCACAATCGAGTTGGGAAGTTTGCATTATAATTGCAGGCCCCATTGCCCACTATGCGAACAGAATCGATTTGGGGAGTTTTCGTTAAAATGGCAGCCCCCTTTCCTACTTCCAGACAGATTACAGTTGAGGAGTTTTTATTATAATGGCAGGCAATTACCCTACTATCACTCGAAATTGAGTTGTGCAGTTATCATTATAATGTCAGGCCCATTTTCCTACTTCCAGCCAGCTTACTGCCAGTCACACCAAGTTGGTGAGTTTCCATCAAAATAGCAGGCCACTATGCCTAATGCCAGTCACATTTTAGATGAGGACATTTCTTTATAATGGCGGGCACCCTTGCCTACTGCCAAACACAATCGGGTAGGGGAGTTTTAAACAAAACTGCATGCTCACTTGCCTTCTGCAAGTCAAATCGAGAAGTGAACTATTCATTACAATTGTAGACCTTCCTTACTAATGACAGTTACACAGGAGTTGGAGAAGGAACCCTTTCATACTGCCAGTCAAAGTCGGTGTGGAGAGTACTGATTACAATAGCAGACCCACCCTTTCTCGATCGCTACAAATCGACATCAGTGAATATATATAGATCGACATACGAAAGTATATGCGTGTTTACAATATTGAAGACCTTCATTTACAGATTAACTGCTACTAAACGTACGTCATATCGACAAAGGATTATACCATAAGACACGCCGGATTTAGTGGCCTAAATGGCTGGTCCTATGATATGTCATCTATTCTTGGGTCAGATTGAGTTAGAAACGTGGAACAGGGTAACGTTCTTGTAAGATTATCTCACATTACATTACTTTTCGGATAATTATGTGACAGCTACATACATAGCATTTGGCTCATATATGGCTACTGGGTCGGCCAATTTTCGTGAAGAGTTTGATGATTCTGTATTTCATATAAGTAATCGAAGGTATGAATTATGCATGTGAAAATTCCAAATTGACTTAACATCCATTAATAGAGGAAAATCAAACGTAAAAGGGATACAGATACGGCAAAAAGTCATAAGACCAAGGTTGTAGATCATTCCAAATTGAACGGAGATTGTGCAATCTGTTATGTGATAGGAATTTCCGAAGGTCTGCACCATCATTAAAATTGCCTGCATATTTCGATATTCTTCGGGGATAAAAAGTGAAAAATTTAATGATCTTGGATGTTTTCCGTTCGTTACAGGCTAAAACGTATAATTTTGTCAAATTTCAATTATCTTCTTTTTCTTCTGGCAGATTATGCCGCAATCTGGATTTTGGGCGAGGCGGGTAAAAATTAGGACTTTCAGGAAACTAAACCAAAAATTATGCAGATGGTCATTATTACCCCTTAAACGGAAAGCTGTACGAAAATTTCGCCAAAGTAGTCAGTGTAGAGGCACACAGTCGTTACGATTTGATTTATATAGATAAGGAATCTACTCCATGTAAAACACCTTTTTGGTTATGACCGCTGGACTTAACCTGCAAAACTGACCATTCATGATATCTCCCTTATTAATCCTCCTGACGAAAAAATGCACATGAAAAAAGGTTTAGAGGTGGAATTCCATCACGTTTGGTCGATTTCCAGTCAGCTTGGTCTTGTTCTGTATATATTTTGGAAGAGTAAAATCACCATTTCGGTTCCCTATAAACCGCCAGTCCATTCCGGAACATGAAATGTTATTTACGTTTAAAACCTACCTTTGGACAGGTGGATGCTAAATATGAATTTTGGTTCGAATGTCTTCAGTAGTTTTCAAGTTGTAAGGAATACGCTTTACACGCACACGCTCGTGAGTTAAGTCCGATGGGACTTGTACAGAAAAACGGTCCGTTAATGATATCTCCCTTATTAATCCTCGTATCGAAATGGTGCACATGAGAAAAAAGGTTTAGAAATTAATTTCTACCAAGGCAGGTAGATTTAAATTAACATTGGTTGTGTATATTTTGTGGAAGTGCAAAATCACTGTTTCGGTTTAGTATAAACCCCCAGTCAGTTCAGGGATTTAGAAACAATTTTGCCCTAAAACCTATCAAGGACAGGTGTATTCTAAATATGAGTATTGGTGGAAATACTTCCAGTAGTTTGTAGCACTCGCGTACATACGGCGTAATTAAGGAAGAAAATAATACAGTTAAGAAAGTTGAAAGTAATAGAAAATGGATTATAACTGAGGACAGCCGGATAACGACAAATATGTAAATGCCAAGTTAATGTATTGGAAAATCAAATGCCCCTCAATAAATTATGCTAGTGTGAGTTATGGATATAATAAAGCGGTAACAGAGAAGAAATTTAGATCCAGTGATTCCTAGGTAAACAAATAATAAGAAGATGACTAATGGTGTTATTACTTAATCTAATCGAAGGCGGTTATAACATCAAACAATATTCCGCCAATATCCCGCAGATAGGCCGATTGACGCCTCTCTTGCCTTCTACCCAAGGAACAACCACGAATTTAAAAGCATGATGAGGAAAATGGCAATACGTTACTTCCCTGCTGGCATGCAGTCAGAGACGTTGCCATGGTAACCTGTAGGTTCGTTGTCGGTCTGTCGGTCACTCAATGCAGAGCATGGTACCAGCAGAAAATTGTAAATTTCTCCGTCATGTAAAGAGTAAGGTAAATTATGAACATAACGAAAGTTGTTTATAATGAAGATACGTTTCACGTACGGTAAACGAAGTTTACAGAAAATCAATAGTATAAGAGAAAATGGAGGAAAAGCATTCTGGTTTTCCTATACACCCCCGTCTATTCAAAGATTTTAAAATGATATGCATATTGAAACCTTCCCCGGGATGAGTATACTCTAAATATGAAATTTAGTTGAGATCTATCGAGCCGTTTCGACGTGATGGTGGAAAAACCATTCTGGTTTTCCTATAAACCCCCGTCTATTGAAAGATTTTAAAATGATATGCATATCGAAACCTTCCCCGGGATGAGTATACTCTAAATATGAAATTTGGCTGAGATATATCCAGCCATTTCGACGTGATGGTGGAAAACCCATTCTGGTTTTCCTATAAACCCCCCGTGTATTCAAAGATTTTAAAATGATATGCATATCGAAACCTTCCCCGGGAGGAATATAGTCTAAATATGAAGTTTGGTTGAGATCTATCCAGCCCTTTCGACGTGATGGTGGAAAAACCATTCTGGTTTTCCTATAAACCCCCGTGTATTCAAAGATTTTAAAATGATATGCATATCGATACCTTCCCCGGGAGGAGTATACTCTAAATATGAAATTTAGTTGAAATCTATCGAGCCGTTTCGACGTGATGGTGGAAAAACCATTCTGGTTTTCCTATAAACCCCCCGTGTATTCAAAGATTTTAAAATGATATGCATATCGAAACCTTCCCCGTGAGGAATATACTCCAAATATGAAATTTGGTTGAGAT
Source organism: Anabrus simplex (assembly GCF_040414725.1). Lineage (NCBI taxonomy): Eukaryota > Metazoa > Arthropoda > Insecta > Orthoptera > Tettigoniidae > Anabrus > Anabrus simplex. The sequence continues at coordinate 1,174,700,169 of NC_090265.1, read as the reverse complement.
CTATCCAGCCGTTTCGACGTGATGGTGGAAAAAACCATTCTGGTTTGCCTATAAACACCCCGTGTATTCAAAGATTTTAAAATGATATGCATATCGAAACCTTTCCCGGGAGGAGTATACTCTAAATATGAAGTTTAGTTGAGATCTATCGAGCCGTTTCGACGTGATGGTGGAAAAACCATTCTGGTTTTCCTATAAACCCCCATCTATTCAAAGATTTTAAAATGATATGCATATCGAAACCTTCCCCGGGATGAGTATACTCTAAATATGAAATTTGGTTGAGATCTATCCAGCCGTTTCGACGTGATGGTGGAAAGACCATGCTGGTTTTCCTATAAACCCCCCGTGTATTCAAAGATTTTAAAATGATATGCATATCGAAACCTTCTCCGGGAGGAGTATACTCTAAATATGAAGTTTGGTTTAGATCTATCCAGCCCTTTCGACGTGATGGTGGAAAAACCATTCTGGTTTTCCTATAAACCCCCCGTGTATTCAAAGATTTTAAAATGATATGCATATCGAAACATTCCCCGGGAGGAGTATACTCTAAATATGAAGTTTGGTTGAGATCTATCCAGCCGTTTCGACGTGATGGTGGAAAAACCATTCTGGTTTTCCTATAAACCCCCCCCCCCCCGTGCATTCAAGGATTTTAAAATGATATGCATATCGAAACCTTCCCCGGGATGAGTATACTCTAAATATGAAGTTTGGTTGAGATCTATCCAGCCGTTTCGACGTGATGGTGGAACAAACAGACAAACAAACAGACACGAAGAATTTTATTTATATAGATTTGAATTCAGTGCATGTGAAAAGTCAAGTCCAATTTATGTATTTTACCATTTTAGGTAGAAATGTGTTCTGAAATAACACTGCTGATATTCTTCCTATCAAATTTCACATCATAGACAATGGAACGAGTTATTCCATGAAAATTGAGTATGAAAATAATTGTATAGGCATTATTTGCTGTTCAAAAATCTACATTTTTAAACAATAACTGAATTGCATGACAGCGACAGTAAATGTTTTGTTATTGTTGAAGGTTAGCTTACTCGTAATCTTTCTTGCAGGTACTGAATTGGTGGTACAGAAATAATTTACATTTGTGATATATTGTATTGCTTGTTTTCTATCAGTGTGTAGCCTATGATGTGAATGTTCAAGTTGACTAGAAAATGGATAGAATAGCAAGAAATTGCCTGTTTTCACGGAAACGAACGGATATACGCGAGAAATAGAACGTTACGAGGATGGATATTCATTGTATGACAGAACTAACAAATATTTATGAATAGTTGTTGGTTTTAAAAGGTGTTGTCAGTTTGTTAAGTGATTTAAACGAGTGTGTTATTCAAGCGGAGCGGACGCGTATCGCCTCCAAGTTCCACCCAAAGCGTGGCGTCATCAGAGCTACAGTACGGCCTGTATATCATGAGGGCAGTGTTACAACTGATCATACAGAGCAAGACAGAAGAGAAATGTGGGCGCGGGCATATAATATTTCCAGGGCACGGAACACCCGGCAGTAACTCGACACACACTATGCGACAACTTTCTGTGAGGAGAAGAAAGTAGATATCAATAGATATCAATAAAATGTAAACGATGCGATGATTCACTCGAGAACAGGAAGTTGACAACTGCTGTAAAATAAAGGATGGATGGATTACTACCCGACTGCTTACTTTATGAACGTCCACATGACTTTAGAAACTGCGTTAGAAATCATTTACAGGAAAGAGTTGAAGCCACATTTTAAAGTTGTTCATTTTGATGCTTTCCATCAACTTCGTTTCGTCTTTCGATATTACTGTCTTTCTGCTTCTTAATTTAGCTACATTTTTTGCTTTCTTTCCAATCTGTCCGTACCTTACTTATTTGTTTACACACTGCCTGACAAAGAGAATGAAGGCACCCAGAAGAAATCGTCGGATGTCAATGTAACTTCGTACATGTACACACCATCAGCGGGTAAGTAAATGATTAGAGTTACAATTCTATGTGACAGGTAGAACAGCCACTAGAGTGCATTCGTGTTGTTACGAGGTCTAGTAGGGTATTTAAGGGGCGTGAACAGCGTCAGTTCATTGCAGGCTTTCAGGAAAGTTTGTGATTAACCTGCCACAACACACTTAAAATTGATGTGACATGGACTGCACACTAGGATCTAGTTCACTCAAATAATAATAATAATAATAATAATAATAATAATAATAATAATAATAATAATAATAATAATAATAATAATAATAATGCCCAGTGTGGCGTAGTAGCTCATTTGGTACAGCGCTGGCCTTCTGAGCTCACGTTGGCAGGTTCAATCCTGGCTCAGTGCGGTGAGTGGTGGTGGTGGTGGTGGTGATTATTGTTCTAAGAGGAAGTACAACTAGGCAACCATCCTCTATTTAACACTAATCAGAGAGGAAAAATCGAAGGGGTCCGACACTTCGAAAAATGAAGCTATCGGCCAAAGGAAGACAAGGGCCACGAAGGGCGTGAAAATGAAAGACTCCCTAGCCCTCGCAAAGCTAATAGCGTCGGGGTCGGAAAACAACAAGAGTAGACCAAGGGAGGTCGGATATGATAGATGAACGTGAGGAGCCTGGCACAAGTAAGTGGAAGCAATGCCAGGACTCAGCTGAGGGCCCCGTGGTCGCCAATCCACGCTCCAAATTTCAGAGCCCCTGAGGCCCCTTTTAGTTGCCTCTTACGACAGGCAGGGGATACCGTGGGTGTTATTCTACCGCCCCCACCCACCGGGGGTTCAGTGCGGTGAAATTTGGTCAGCCTCATGTCGGTAGATTTATTATTATTATTATTATTATTATTATTATTATTATTATTGTGGAAGTATACAGACAGCAGTGGGAATTGATTGAAAATTCTTAACTTATTGTTTTTACTTTTTCCTGTATAAGGTTTTATTTTGTTTTGGACCTTTGGAATAGGAAGAATTCTGGTTTAGATACTCTGTATGTGTTGTATCAAATTTATCATTTATCTGTGAATTTTAATTACCTGAAGTGCTTTAGGTAGTGATGAAAGTTTTATGTACCTCTGTGTTTGGTCGTATGCCTACCTTTGTGTAGATTGAGATTAGCCCTCATTTTAATCATCATGTACCGATGGATAATTTTCTTTCAGTTCAAATTAAGTGATTAAATTTATTATAACTTTATGGGCATGTCCACAGGCATGCTTAACAACCTTTTAATTTGCGTTTGTAAAGATATTTCTGTTTTGAGTTTTGGTTTGTTTCCTTTTTCTTAAAATAAGTGTGTGTAATCCAAGGATAATTACCCTCTACGTCTTCTTTCTTCGCAAAAAGCTACGTTCCATTACCTCCCAGGGTTCCATGCCACTTCCCACATCCATTCTGTAGTTGTCATGTTTCCTAACCTGTTTGTTTACGTTTTGTGCTCCGATGTTTTGGTTTGAAATTTTTTCTTTTACGGTGTTTAAAATATCATTCTTTGTTATTCTTTTATTTTGTAATCAAGCCAGTCCCGGTTGCTATTATTATTATTATTATTATTATTATTATTATTATTATTATTATTATTATTATTATCATAAAGGTAAAATATGTGTGTTTGTTTATATATGGAGCGTAATCTCGGTAACCGGTAAATGGATTGCAGTACTTCTTCCACCATTAGTAAGTTTAATTATTCCATTTTATTACACGTTCTATGTATTAGTGGTAGTTTACCTGAGCAACAGTCAGGTTTTTTTAAGTAAAGCCAATTGGAAACATAGTGTGTAACGAGAGTTCAAAAGTGAAAAACTACCTGAACTGTCAGTCCTATTAAAAAATGAACCTTACGAAGTGTACTTAGACAATTTTCTACAAAACAGTTTTTATACATTTTCATAACTTCAACAAGGAAAAAATGCTTTCCTAATAAATATAATAAATGTAATAAATAAACAAGAGAAAGGTTAAACTCTTAGGTTTTTCAAAAAATATCAAGTACAGGATTTAAAATTACTTTTTCCTTACAAATTTGTATATGCACTTTCTTTCTAAATATAACGGTTATGCAGGAAAATTATTCATTACAAAATTTGTTTATAATATAATCCATTAACGTTTTTCTTCTATACCTTTTCCCAGTGGAGTGGAAAGTAATGTAAATAGCAATAGTAGTTGAGAAGTTTTAAATCCAAGAGCCGTTAAGTAACTCAATGGAGAGTTACTAAGGAGATCACACTGGCCAGGTTTTGAACGTTTTTCACGTGCATTAACTTTACACTCGGTTTTTACAACAAAATTTCTGAACCGCTAGGATGGAAATGAGGGCAGAGGAGAATGTCTGAAAATGAATAAACCCTAATATGCTAATATGTTCGTTTATAACGTTATCACATCACATTCGGTGTGAGATCTCCGAAAACCGAGCAAGTTGGCCATGCGATTAGAGGCTCGCAGCTGTGAGCTAACATTCGGGAGATTGTGGGTTCGAACCCAACTGCCGGCAGCCCTCAAGATGGTCTTCGTGGTGTCCCATTTTCACTCCAGGCAAATGCTGGGGCTGTACGTTAATTAAGGCCACGACTGCTTCCTTCACACTACTAGCCCGTTTCTATCCCATCGTCACCGCGACCTAAAGAAAAGTGCAAGAATAAAAGGTCTCCAAAACAATTGGAGAATTACGCATTCGTGAATGAAGTACGAGAATTACAGGGGTTTTAATGTCGAAAAGTGTATGCTGTCATCAGATGGAAATAATACTACGCACTTAGAAGACATCACGAGCTAACTATTGTAGCCACAATTAATACGAGATAAGTACCGTAAGATTGGTAGATACGTATCACGTAGACCATTTTTTGTTGAAATGATTAAATTGCGAGTGAATTCAATGGAGTGGATTTATCGCGAATAATACATAGAACTATACGTGTGTCATTGCCTTTGTAAGTGACTTCACGACAGTCGAGGAGGTCCCATTCTTCAATGAGAGCCTGTTCGAGGTCTTGGAGAGTCTGGGTGGAACAGGATGACCTCGAACACTTCTGTCAAGCCTATCCCACCCATGCTCGATGGGATTAAGGTCGGGACTCACTGCTGGTCATTCCATCTCTTGAATGTCCAGTTCTCGCAAGGCAGCTCTGGTGATGCGCGCTACATGAGCCCTGGCATTGTCGTGCAAGAGTATGAATTCAGGGCAACACCGTATGCATCAACCAGCACATGCTGTAGCAGTATATGCTCCATATACCCCGCTGCTGTAAGATTACCACGGACGACGACAAGATCCGTACGGACATCAATACTGGAGCCACCCCACACCATCACAGAACCTTGTCAGAATCGGTCGCCTTCCTGGACAACGTTTGGCATACACTGCTCACCACGGCATCTCCATACACGTTGACATCTGGACTCGTCTGTGATCAACACGGGTCTCCATTGGCGAAGTTGCCATTTGACGTGAATACGGGTAAACAGAAGGCGAGCTGCGCGATGTTACTGCGTTAAACGTGCCACTCGAACAGGGCGTCTGGATCGTGAGGACACTTCTCTTAACCTGTTCTTTAGTGTCTGGTCAGACACCGTGACTCCAGTGGCCCTCCTAAGGTCTTGTAGCAGTTCTCTGGCAGTTGCTGAACGACGCCGCAACGCTCAGATGGTCAGATATCGATCATCTTGTGTGGTTTTCATGCATCTACGACCTTGCCCAAGCCTCCTTGTGAAGTGGCTTGTCTTATTGTAGAAATTCCAAAAGCTTTGAATAACTGACGGAGAGACAATGAGATCCACAGCAACACGACGAAAAGTCCATTCTTTCTGGATCAAAGTGACGGCCCTTGCGACTTGAACCTCATTAAGATGTCTCATGGGATGAGCTGGTTGTCGCACAACGTGCTCAAATGCCCGCAGGAGTCTGTGTACCTCACAATGACATACGGACGTACCGCTATTCACTTTGTTTTGAGGGGTCACCTGGCAGTTTTATGCTTGGCTACGCCTACAGATGGAGTATAACTTCGATTTGGCATACCCTGAGTATCTAAGGTCTCAAGGTATACTGGGCGACCATTGGAACCCCATCTACCAAATTAATGTTCACATGCCAGGCGTTACAATACATGTTTCCCTAATCTTTTGAACTGTGTAGTTTAGGCAACAGCGTAACGTGAATAATGAAGACATTAAACTAATATCTGGATATTTTCAAGTCCTATACCCTGTAAAATGTTCAGTAAATGGTCGGTAGAAATGTAATCGTACACATACTGAGCGACTGTCCAGTCAACGTCGGGTATAATAGCTAGTTATTTCTAAAATACCGTAAATTTCAACTAATCTCGGTTAAAATCAAACCCATAATTTTGAGAACAAAAGAGTAACATCTGAGAGACTGTGCCGCTAAGATTGATACGATCTGTTAAATGATCACCTCATCTTAAAAATATTTCCCCTTCTCACACTTCTGACAAATGCAAAAATTGTAAAGCATATCGCACATGAAATTATAACACTTAACACTGAGCATTGAACTGGAATTTTCCTTTGATCCCGTTCATGTTTACTTTATTCTAAATCACAATGAATAGCAAAGCAGTAAGATAAAGAGAAAGTTAAATAGATAGCTGGATGAAAAGAAACAGGAAAGAAGAGAGGGAGAGAATGTTCTTCTAGCACTGACACGAGAGAATGGGCGCAATAAAGCGCGCCCATTGAATTTTATTTTTGCTTTCTCTTTCGTCCAATCTGTGCGTTTCCCTGCCGTCTTGTTGCTGGGGGGAAATAGTTACTTCAATTTATAAGCTAATTGAATGAAAGAAAACTTCAAATTCATCTTAGAAGCACGTTTTTCTCCTTTGATACACAGCTCTAAATAGAAATACGTCTATTTAATGAAATGAAATTTATTAGATTTCAGTTTTTCTTTCAAATGCGTGTGTGTGTGTGTGTGTGTGTGTGTGTGTGTGAGAGAGAGAGAGAGAGAGAGAGAGAGAGAGAGAGAGAAAGAGAGATAGAGATACTCACTACATATGCATCAAAGAGGACCATCTTGATCCTTTCGACATAAAGCAGATTGGTAATATAATGAGAGTTTTGTGTATCTACATCTACATCTGAGATTTGTGCTCTCCGCTTTGTAACATTGTCGTATTCGGAATTGAGGAACTAAAATGATATAAGTTATAATCTATATATATATAAAATAACTTGTCCTGACTGACTGACTGACTGATTCATCATCGCCGAGCCAAAACTACTGGACATAAAGAAATGAAATTTTGGAGATATATTCATATTAAGATGTAAGTGCTCGCTAAGGGAGGATTTTTGGATATGCCGTCGCTAAGGGGGTGAAAAGGCGGGTGAAATTTTAAAATGAGTGTATCTATATCTCAAAACTTTAAGTTTACAGATGTGAAAAAATTGCTATTTAGAATCTTCTTTAAAAATAAGGAAACACGTATTTTTTGTTTTCAGAAAATCACAATGGGAGGGGTGAAAAAGGGGTTGAATGCCTTTAATCAGGATACCGGTACTTATATCTCAGAAACTGAAGATATTACAGACCTGAAAATTGGTACTTTTGATCGCTTTTAAAAATAAAGAAACACTTTTTTTTTTGGAAAATCCAATTAATGGGAGGGTGAAAAGGGGCGAATTTTTAAAAATGAGTGCATCTATATCTCAAAACTTTTAAAGTTTACAGATGTAAAAATTGGTATTTGTAATCTTGCTTAAAAATAAAGAAACACGTATTTTTGTTTTCGGAAAATCACAATAGGAGGGGTGAAAAGGGGTGAAAATGTGTTGAATGCCTTTAAAGAGAATACTCATATCTCAGAGACTGAAGATATTACAGACCTAAATTTGGGGTTTGGAATCTCCTTTAAAAATAAAGAAACACTTATTTTTTGTTTTGGGAAAATCCAATTAATGGGGGTGTAAAGAGGGTGAAATTTTAAAATGAGTGTATCTATATCTCAAAACTTTTAAAGTTTAAAAATGTAAAAATTGGTATTTAGAATCTCCTTTAAAATTAAGAAACACGTATTTTTTTTTTGTTTTTGGAAAATCCTAATAGGAAGGGTGGAAAAGGGTGAAAAGTGGGTTGAATGCCTTTAATGTGGCTACTTACATTTCAGAACCTGAAGATATTACAGACCTGAAAATTGGTGTTTGGGATCTCCTTAAAAAATAAAGAAACACGTATTTTTTTGTTTTTGGAAAATCCAATTAATGGGTGGGGGGTGTGAAAAGGGGGCGAATTTTTAAAATGTGTGTATCTATATCTCAAAACTTTTAAAGTTTATAGATGTAAAATTTGGTATTTAGAATCTCTAAAAATAAACACGTATTTTTTATTTTCGGAAAATCCTAATAGGAAGGGTGGGAAACGGTGAAAAGCAGGTTAAATTCCTTTAAAGAGGCTAATTATATTTCAGAAACTGAAGATATTACAGACCTGAAAATTGGTATTTGGTATCTCCTTTAAAAATAAAGAAACAGGTATTTATCGTTTTTGGAAAATCCAAATAATGGGGGGTGAAAAGGGGGGTAAATTTTTAAAATGAGTATGTCTACATCTTAAAACTTTAAAAGTTTACAGATGTAAAAACTGGTATTTAGAATCTCCCTTAAAAATAAAGGAACACGTATTTTTTTGTGGGAGGGGTGTAAAAGGGTGAATAACGGGTTGAATGCCTTTAATGAGGATACATATATCTCAAAAAATGAAGATATTAGAGAAGTGAAATTTTGTATATGGGATCTCATTTTAAAATAAAGAAACACGTATTTTTTTCCTTTCGGAAAATCCAATTAATGGCGGTTAAACAGGAGTTACAAATTGGGGTGAATATTCTGAAAGACTATATCTACAGAATATCTGAGAAACGTAAAATGTAAGAGGCGTAAAAAGTGGCTATTTGGAATCTCCTATATGTAAATAAACATAGGTGATTTGTTTTTGGAAACTCCACTTAAGGGAAACTAAAAAGGGGTAAAATTTAAAAATGAGAATTTCTACAGTATATCTAAAAACACTTAACATGTTACAGAAGTGAAAGATGATATTTTTTATCTCTATTAAAAATAAAGAAACGTGTATTTTTAGTTTTCGGAAATACCACTGGGGTGGAGGGGGGGTAAAAGTGACTGAAAATGGTGTTGAATTATTTTAATTAGACTACTGATATCTCAAAAATGAAGATGTTACAGACGTGAAATTTGATATTTGGAACCTGCTTTAAAAGTAAAGAAACACGTATTCTTGGAAAATCCAATGAAGTGTGGGGGGGGTGAAATAATTGAAAAATTAATTGACTTAATTGTATGAGAATACATACAAATAATAAAAACAAAAGTTGTTAAAGACGTGAAAATTGGTATTTTGATCTCCTTTAAAAACAAAGAAAAGCACTTTTGGGGCGGAAACGATCTTGGGGGCGGGAGTGAAAAGGAGTTGAATTCCTTTCATGAGGACACATAAATCAAAAAATGAGGAAGTTAGAGTCGTGATAATTAGTATTTAGAAGATCCTTTACTATAAAAGAAACAAGTATTTTTTGCTGGAAAATTCACTAGGGGAGGGGGGGCGAGTGTGAAAGGAAGTGAAACAAAAGTGAATTATTTTTATGGGGATACTTATATCTCAAAACTGAAGGTAATAGCCGTAAACATTGGTGTCTGGAATCTCCTTTAAACATGAAGAAACACGCCTTCTTTTAATGTTTTGAGGGGGGTGGAGGTAAATAAACTTAACCGCGGTGGGGTGAAAACGGAGATGAGACCAATTGATTTTACTGTTCCTAATGTACCTATAAGGAGCCTCCGTGGCTCAGGCGGCAGCGCGCTGGCCTCTCACCGCTGGGTTTCGTGGTTCAAATCCCGGTGACTCCATGTGAGATTTGTGCTGGACAAAGCGGAGGCGGGACAGGTTTTTCTCCGGATACTCCGGTTTTCCCCGTTATCATTCATTCCAGCAACACTCTCCAATATCATTTCACTTCATTTGTCATTCATTAATCATTGCCCCAGAGGAGTGCGACAGGCTTCGGCCACCGGCACAAATCCTATCCTCACCGCTAGCTGGGGGCTTATTCATTCCATTCCTGACACGGTTGCATGACTGGAAACAGGCTGTGGATCTTCATTGTACTTATTCTGATCATAAACCGATCATTTTTAATCTTTCCTGGGTTCGTTTTCAAGAGCCACCTTTTCCTTTGGAGAACCTTCTTAGATTACAGTAGATTCTTCTGGCATATAAATAACAACTTTAACACATTTCAAATAAACAATAGGTATAAGATTGACCGTGCAATTGTTCACCTCTATAATAAGGTCGATAATGCACGGAAGTATGTCATTCGTATCGCCAGAAGTCCTGCGCACTTGCCTACGGGCGACAATGGTGCTGGTCATACTGTCATCAATGACAATGGCAGCAGATGTAATTTACCGCCAAGTAGAGGTCTTGCATCTTGCTGTGGGGTCCAGAACATCAATAATAATAATAATAATAATAATAATAATAATAATAATAATAATAATAATAATAATAATAATAATAATAATAATGTTCTGGACCATCGTCAAAATGTGTTGACCACGCTGGAAACGGGTCCTGGCCGGGTAATGACTACGATTGCAGTCCGGCCGCGGGTTCAGTACCGCCAAGTCACCCAAGACGACACCACGCCAGATCTCCTCAAGGATTTGATCCATATTAAAAATGCTTATAGGAAAAGATGACAATTATTTAGGGACCCAACTGACCGGGTGAAATACCTGGACCTAGCCCGGGAAGTACGAAATCGATTGCTGAAAAGAAAGATTGAAAAAAGGAAGGAACTTTGCCGTAATCTCACAGAAAACGAGTCAGATCACGAATTTTGGCGGATTCTCTCAGAAAACGAGTTCGATCGCGAATTTCGGTGGATTATATATAAAGCGTTAAGCATTCAATTATAAATTTCATTACAATACCGTAGCGAAGCACGGGTATCTTGCTAGTATATTATACTTATCTTCCATGCGCACTATCCGATCACCTTTCATCTTTACTCTCAGTCAATGAATGCAGAAAGGAGTTAAAATCCCCATCTCTGTCGCCCGTGAAACTATTCTTCGAGGTGTCCCACTTGAACTTCGCACATAAGCCGTTTCTACAGCCTTCCGAAATAAATTCCGAACGCAGACAATGGCACGTGGATTACCACACCAACTTCTTACGAATTAAATTCACCAGGTTATTAACAACGATGCCCAAAGTCTATTATTTTACTAAAATATAACAACGATAACGATTTATAATATTTAATTTCATGATACTAGTCTCTGTTGTCCAACCAATACGAGAGTGGGAACGTTTAATTTTTACTGTAGTGTTATAATTACAGGTCTCTCTAGCCAAGGTCATAAAGGCGTGCGCATTTCACACGGAAGGACACGAGTTCGATTTCCGTTGAGAAAGCCAAAACATTTAAGAAATTACAGTTTCACCTTCGGAGAGGCACGTGGCCCTGAAGTCTACTCAGCCTACAGCAAAAGTAAATACCATGTTGGGAACAAGGGCGCCCCGCTCTATCCCACTTAGCTCCGAGGTTACGGATAGTGGCTGCCTTTATCTTCCGTTCCTTCAAGGGCCTTCGTTGATGTATAGAGATGACTTGGTTTTTGCTTTGTTATAGTATTCTATATATTTGCTCCACGAACATTCTGACGATTTTCAGAAGCATACGAGAAATCTGTGGTAAACGTTACAGCACTTTACCACACAATTTGATTTTAAACATTATTTAAATTATATGGTAGCAAAAATTATAGTAATATCAAGCGTTCATTTTATTGGAATCATGAATTACCAGTAATTATCTCCTGCTTTCACCAGAATGCTCAGCTGAAGTAAATATGTGCTCACTCATTGTAACAATACTCTACTTAAGAAAGGGCCTGCAAAGTCCTCTGTACAGTGTCGTGTCCTACACTGAGACGACCACCACTCCACCTAAGGGAACATATTTTTCCGAAGCCGTTGGTCCCTCTAGGAGATCGGGTTACTTATGCTCTATAATAACAATAACAATAATAATAATAATAATAATAATAATAATAATAATAATAATAATAATAATAATAATAATAATAATAATAATAATATCAACGTTCGAGTGGCCCAGATCGTAAGAGTACCGGCCTTCAAGTTTTCAAACTAATCTTCAGTGTAGTGTATGTGAGAGGTTGTGAGTTCATGATTGCTTCACAGTCACACAGTAGAGTTACAAATTCATCGTAGTTGGGTGTCGCTCTTCCCAGATTTCTTCTCAGAAGCTCTTTCAGTGTTCTTACTTACCTCTCCCACCATCCTCCCCACCAAACATCAGTGGGAGGATTGAAGTTTAGTGATGATAAATATATTATCTTCTTCCATTCCACAGTGTTCAAAGCATTATACGTGCCAACGAAGTTTATGCCATTATCCGTGTACATGGTGTCGATTCTTATCCTCCGTGCTCTAAATCTTCTGAGAGCTAGGAGGAATGAATTTTTGCTGAGGGATTTTGTAAGTTCCATATGTACGGCTGTATAAATATCACCTCTTCACCTGTAGTTAAATACAGTGGCCCCGCTAGGTCAATTCCTGTTACCTGGAAAGCGGCGCACTTCATGTAGTTTGGGGGCGAGGAAGGAAAGGAAGGTTATATAGCCTTTCCTCGAAACCTTTTGCACGTGACACGCTCATAGGTTACTTTACTAGCTAGTCTCCTGAAGCCTGTTATCCAGTACTTTTCTCGTAGGTTTGATAACAACGTCTGAAGCCCAGCATGTTTTAAATGGTGATGTTTCTGACGGACCATTCTCTATACAATTAGATTCTTACCCGACAATACTATTGGATATTTCAAGTCATCACATCCCCTAAGATAAGTTTCATCCTAACTCGCATGAGCCCTTCCTCATCAGTAAAAGTTTGCATTTCTTTAATCACTTTCTTCTCATTAGGTTCAGAACTTTCATCCTGAATACATTTCGACAGTTTCTTCTCTGCCACCTGCATCTCTTCACACGTCCTTTCTCCACATTTCTTGCAATCTTTGCGAAAGTTGTTTAAAAAACCTTAGCATCCTGTCAATCATCGTAACTCTCTTTGAGTATTGTGAAAGATATGTCATTGACGATGTAAAGGTTGTTTCTCTACAAAATATGCTAGCTACCACCATATTCCTTCTTTTAGCATTTGTTTCTTGATCTGGAACTTGTTTATCTGAAATGTGCCATTCTCTTTGCTCTCGCTTCAAACATTCTGGCCTCACCCACCATTGGCCTTCTTCCAACAGTTTTGCATTACATCCCCTTGAAGGAACATATGCAGGATTCAAACATCCTGAGACATTATGCCAGTCAGTGGGATGGCTGTGCTGTTGAATTTCTTTGATGCGATTTCCAACAAATGTGTTCCACTCACCTGCCTTCCATTTAATGCATAACAGTACGACTGTAGAGTCACTCCAGTAATAAGTCTTGCAGTCTGAGAGACCCAGTGACTCCTTAACATGACATTCAATACGAGTAGGTATAACAACTCCCAAATGTTCTAGCCTCAGGATGGTCAATTGTTTTAGTGGAGCTACCCTTCCTTTACATTCTACAAGGAGATTTGAAATTCTCCCACCAAACTCTTCTCGAAGAAAGGCACAAGCCGCAAATGACAATTTGATCGCGTCACTAAATAGATGAAGAGTCTTTTCGCAGTCCTCGTAAGGTCCTTCCGTGAGCCTCCTAGGAATGCAGCAATTACTCAGATGATGCAAATATTTTAACCAGGCTAAGAATTGCCGAGTTATTTCTTCGGGCAATGAAACCTCCCACCCACATTTATGTTTCCAAGTTTGTTGAAGTATCAATTTTGGAAGGAGCGTTGTTGGACAAGTATAACCCACCGGGTCAAATATTCTTTGCGCTATCGAAAGGAGGACTCTCCTTGTAATAGTCTTCCCTGGCAAAGTAAGTCCACTGGCATCACTAAATAACGTGTCATTTTCAGTGTCCCCAGATTCACCGAGAACAGGAAAAACATTTTTGTTCTCTCTGAAGGATTGACCTAATTTAGGTACTGTTACCCAGTCTTAAGCTCAAATTTTAAAATAAGCCATCAGCTGAGTAGCATTCTTCACAAACTTACTAAAATATTCATCAGATTCGAGGCTGGTTATACAGTTATCCACATAAAACTCCTGCTTCAGAATATCAGCCGTCTTTCTGAGTTCTTTTGGAGCATGATTCAGATGATGTGTTATGGCAGCTTCTAACAGAAAGGAACTTGATGTAACTCCAAACACTACACGATGGTGTCTGAAGCGTATCATTTCCTGAGCATCAACATTGCTCCACCTAGTGATGTAAGGAAGGCACTGGTACCGTGCTTTGACACCGGTGCCAGAGATGGCACGGTAGGCACTGTGCAACGATTTAAAATGAACCAGTGCCAGTGGCACTGCCATAAAAATAAATCTGTGAAACGTTTACAAGAATGAAATCGGTTGTGACGTGAATATTGACCTTATTTATACCGTTAGTAAGGACAAGAACACACCTCAAACAAGTCTGCTTTTCCATGAGTACATCGAACAGTATGGCGGGCACTGGCGGCTGGCACTTTTGCCGAACGAAGCACTATTGCGTGTGGCCACGTGACTGCCCCGTGCCACCGGCACGGCACGTACAGGCTAGTGCTTCTCAGATCCGTGCCGGTGTCAGTGGCAGTGCCAGGACAGATCGTTTCTACAGACTGGTCACCCCGTTCTACCAAGTGCTGCCGGACCGTGCCACATTATTCTTTATTCTCTTTCGCTATGTTATGGATTGTCTTGAATTCCGTGTTAATGCCAGATATACGAAAATCTAACCCTTTTTGGAACTATTTCAGTCCAGATGATAAAAACCAGTACATAGCAGTGTGAGTTATTTGTAAATCTTTTATATCATTCAAATCGACGAAAACATGTTCAAAACGGTATGTGCTTCGTCGTATCTGGAATACCCCTTAATAGCTAGGCAGACCGATCCGTTAAAATGGTGGTTGGGAAGAAAGCTTCAGTATCCCAACCTTTACTATTGAGCTGTCCGGAAGTTGTGTGTTGTAGCAACATCCGCGCCTGCCGAAGGTGTGTTTTCGAAAGCTGGTCAAATTTTCACTAACAGACTGTCAGGGAATAAATTGAAAAAAATACTGTTCTTGAATGTGAATTGAAAATTTATTTGAGGGTTATTTTGTAGTATTTTGCATGCAAATATTAATATAAATTACGGTATATATATGTGTAGTTGTCAATACATGAAGCATAAACGTTTCTCTACGAGTCCAATGCATAAGTAGTGATCGTGGCACTGGCAGTGCCACGGCACCGGTGTTTTGGCACGGTGACGCGCTTGGCACCGGCGAAGTGCACACCAGTGCCAGCAGAGGCACTGGAATTTGCAGCACTAGCTCCACCATAGGAACTTTAAGAAATCCCTATCACTGGCCGATAGGCTAATCTGCAGGAATGCCCTCTCAATGTCAGCACTCAAAGGCATGCTTCCTGGACTGAATTAATAAGCTTGGAATTAGCTCAATTAACTTTTTCCCCTTTTCTAGGCAAACATTCAACGAATTTCCATTACGATCCTTAGCTGAATGAACAAAAACAGGTCAGATTTCTCTAGTCTCGCTACTAGCATTAATTACAGCCCGATGCGGCAATAAATGTCACTTATCCTTACATTCAAGAACTGTCTCGATAATGCCTGACTGTAACCAGTCCTGGAAACTCCATGATAATTCTCCAGTTGCCCACTAGAGAGGAATTGTTTTTTACACCTTTAAACCTCCTTTCTGCCAAAGCTTTGTTATCCAGCAGCTCGGCGTGCCCTTCCTTCTAAGGTAACTGCACCTCATATTGACCTTCTTCATTGATTCTCATAGTTTCGTTGAAAAACAAAATGGTATCAGTAACTGAATCCTCTATAAACTTCACAGTTTCTACTTCACTAATACCTATAACATCTAAGCCCCATAAGTCTGACAAATCCAAGTTACAGTTATAGGTTATGTTAATCAGCAGGTTATTCGAATTCTGCCCTGGCCCTTGTAAGGTCCAATCCAATTTTGCCTCAATCGCTACCAATGTTCCGTCCAACTGGACGTAGGAACCGTGCATGAACAATCCTAAAATGTCAGCACCTACCGGTGGATTCTTCCGCATGTCATAGAGAATAATGTTTTTCTCCCTGAGATTAGGATATAGACGTTGACTTTCTACACTAGGTACATAACCACAAATTTTCGCCTGATCCAATTCACTTACAGATCCTTGAAATTTACCACCCATACTTCGGACAATTATATCATACACATTGTGCTGTTGTTCATTGGTTTCAACTCCCCCAAAGATACTATCGCCTAACATCTCCTTCACAGATGGTTTCATATCGAGCTGTTCCACAACATCTTTGGAAATATAGGACCTTTGTACTCCACTGTCAAAAATAGCACGTACTTCCTTAACTTTACCGTTATGCACAAGTTTAACCATCACTACCTGTAAAAAGGTGCCACCAGATTTCTGAGCTAAGAATTATTGAGACTCTTGACTCTTTTCTTTAACAGGTTCAACACGTTGGGTTTTGGACTGCATTGGTATTTCTGGGCATATGGTAGGTAAATGCCGTTTAAAACATAGAAAGCATTTGACATAATTCCTACTTCTCTTGGCACTATGATCAGACTTTAGACATATGAAACAACAGTTTCTGTTCTTAAGTAAAGCCTTTTTCTGAACATATAACATAGTTCTAGCTTTAAAACTGTCTGCCGCAGCATATGACGTGTTGTCGCAACACAAACATTTACCAGCATGCTGCTTAGAATCACCAGAAAAGATACATGCTGCAGTAGGTACTTTTTCCCTTTAACACTTTCGGACCTATCACTGACACATTCATTGCCAGAAATACCATTGCGAGCTAACTGCAGGCGCTCTTTGCTCTTAACTTCAAGTTTCAAGAACTGTAGTAATTGACATGAGCCATCACTAAGATCACAAATTTCAGCTCTAGTGACAGTTCGTGCTCTTTCCCATGCTCTCAAAATGTCCTCAGGTAAGGCTGATTCCACTAACGGATATAGCATGGCAGCATATTTATCTCTGGTTACTCCTAATGTTTCTAAAGTTCTAAGTTGGGTCTCTAACCTGTCATATAAAATGGCCTAAATTCATTGTTTCCTTATCTGTAGCTTGAATCGTTGCTAAAGCAAGCAATTCGCGAACATATGTTTCTATTAACAGCTCATCACAGGCGAACCTTGCATTTAGCTGTTCGATGGCCTCACTGTAGTTAGGTCCTGAAGGAGGAAAACTTTCTACAAGTTTTCTAGCACTAGATCCAGGTACTGTAACTTGGATTAAATACTGGAACTTATCCTCCTCAGCTATAGAAGTATCATCATTTATCTCACGAAACTGCCCCCCGAATCCTAAAATTTCGAATATTGTCTTTAAATGCCTTTAACTCCAGTTTAGGCAGTCGTAAGTTTCTTAATGGAGAGCTTGAGAAAACACTAGCTGCGCCACTTTCAGGTACGATATTTACTGATTCAATAAACACTCAAACCTGCTCTTTACTGTTATCCATTCCTTTCTTTTTTTGCTGGTGGCTTTACGTCGCACAAACACAGATAGGTCTTATGGTGACGATGGGATAGGAAAGGCCTAGGAGTTGGAAGGAGGCTGCCGTGGCCTTAATTAAGAAACAGCCCCAGCATTTGCCTGGTGTGAAAATGGGAAACCACGGAAAACAATCTTCAGGGCTGCCGACAATGGGATTCGAACCCACTATCTCCCAGATGCAAGCTCACAGCCACGCGCCCCTAACCGCACGGCCAACTCGCTCGGTATCCATTCCATTTGTACTCTCCGGCTGCTTCGTATTCTTTCTCGCATACCTGCTCGTCGAAATCTTCATCTGCAAATAATAAATCTTGAATATTTTCTTCTGTTACAAGAAGACGCGATGCTTTACCATCGAATACCGTAAACGCTGTAATAGCATCGTCATTCTCGAGTGGATCTGCGTCTAACTTCTGTTTAAATTCGTTGAGTAATCGTGTGGATTGATGACGTAATAACATTCGCTCTCTCTTTAATCTCCATAATGTAATTTGAAGTCCTGTCGCGGTCACCAGATGAAGAAGATTCCACAATTACAGAGCGAACAAATCACACAACCTTTTATTTATTTAAACAGAACAACAATATAACAGGATATATCGGCTAACAATAAAAAGGCAACGAAATTTTAAACAGAGTAAACAGAATAGCCATTCATACTCAGGGAAGCCTAGAAGTGCTTACAATATGACATTGGCAGAGGGTTTTCAACTTTCTCTTAGATTCATAGTCCGTAATGCCATTGGGGAGTTCATTCCACCAGCTCGCGGCGGTGACCATGAACGATCTGTTGTAGGCTTTGGTTCGGTGTACGGGAATTTGTAGCGTACAGCCTGACCTACCATATCTATAACAGATAGTTTAGGGGAAGTCCTAAAATTTAATTCTCAAATATTGATGTTATTAGTGGTCGTATCGTAATGAAAACAGGCAGGCAAAGTTGGGGAATAAGTTGCTACAATCTATGCTATAAATAATTGTAATCTCGCTGAGAAAAATGGTAGTTTAGGCAAAGGCCTAAAACTTAATTCTCAAATATTTATGTTATCAGTGGTCCTATCTTAATGAAAATCAGTATGCAAAGAAGGGGAATAAGTCGCTATGATCTAGAGCACAAATAATTTTGATCACGCTCAGTGAAATGGTAGTATAGGGGAAGGCCTACAATTAGTGGTCGTATCGATAAATAATACATAACAACTGAAGTTATGTAGTATTAAATTTCCGATCATTTATGTCTTATACATTGTTACTGTACCGGCTATGATCACAGAGATGTTCATGAATTTGGATTTTTGCTACTAAGTCCATATCAGCGCCGAGTAACGAGAAAATGCGTAAACGAAATTTAATGACAATCGGTATGTAAAGTCGGAGAAAAATGAGCTACAGTCTGCGCTATAAATAATTTTATAAGACGCCCTAATATCGCAGAGTCGAAAGAAAACTAAATGGGGCCGATGACCTTAGATGTTAGTTCATAAAACTGATCAACAATAACATTACACTGACCATTGTTGGTTGTGATGTGCTTTGTGTTTTCTGCTGCGTACCGAGTAATTTTTATTTGCTTTACGTCGCACCAAAACAGATAGGTCTTATGGCGACGATAGCATAGGAAAGGGCTAGGAATGTGAAGGAAGCGGCCTTGGCTTTAATTAAAGTACAGCCCCAGCATTTGCCTCTTGTGAAAATAGGACACCGCGGAGTAGCATCTTCAGGGCTACCGACAGTGGGGTTCGAATCCACTATCTCCGGGATGCAAGCTCACAGCTGCACGCCCCTAACCATACGGCCAACTCGCCCAGTCGTACCGAATGTAACAGCCTTCCTGAATATTAGCGGAAAGTAGCTGGCGAGTTAGATAACGTTCTTCTTAAGCATGCCATTCCTCTGGTTCATTAATTTTCTGATACTACTGGTACGTAACTCACTGATTCATCATAGCCTTTGAGCTATTCAGCCCCTACTCTGAGGCACTGATTGGAATGAACAGTGTGCATATTTAACGGAATAATGGCAGAGGAGTGTCCACGGCTGTCTGCGGCCTGGACAATCCAGCTTTGGACTGTTTGATCAGCACTGCAGTACTGTTCGTTAAAAGTTAGAAAATATGCAGATTTTTAATTTGATCGAGCAATTTATATGATAACATTGCTTTTCATCGCTACATTCCTACTAACGCTTTTGTATTGACCTATATTCACTTCAGTTAGAAAAACCACAAAGTCATTCTTTCTGAGAATCCCGTAGCGAAGCACGGGTACATCAGCTAGTAGAGAATATCAAAGAATTGAGTTATAAAAATGGTCTCAAATGTAATATACCAAAGTGTAACACAGTGTCGTTTACCAAAAATCAAAAATTGAATACATTTTACTTACAAGGTAGGATTAGATGAGCTACGGTGTGATGAGCAGGCAAAGGACCGTAGAGTGGTGTTCGACTGCATATTCATCCCCCTCAAAACATGTGCTAAATATTACAGCTGAGTCATGCAAAGTGCTGTGTTTCGTCCTGCGGAATAAAAAATATGTTGATGATCACTCTCAACAACACACTTACTGGGCCCAAACTTGAATATGTTATGGTTCGAACCCCACTGTTGTCAGTCCTGAATATGGTTTTTCCGTGGTTTCCCATTTTCACACCAGGTGAATGCTGGAGCTGTACCTTAGGCCTAATTACCACCATGGCCGTTTCATTTCCATTCCTAGATCTTCCGCATCCCATCGTCCGACTCGTTGGCTGAACGGTCAGCGTACTGGCCTTCGGTTCAGAGGGTCCCGGGTTCGATTCCCGGCCGGGTCGGAGATTTTAACCTTAATTGGTTAATTCCAATGGCACGGGGGCTGGGTGTATGTGTTGTCTTCATCATCATTTCATCCTCATCACTACGCGCTGGTCGCCTACGGGACTCAAATAGAAAGACCTGCATCTGGCGAGCCGAACCCGTCCTGGAATATCCCGGCACTAAAAGCCATACGACATTTCATTATTTCCCTATCCCGTCGTCATCTTAAGACCTATCTGTGTTGGTGATAAGTAAAGCAACTTGTGAAACACATGAATACGGTAGCATGATCTAGAAATTGGGAGAGTACGAAATGACTTGTAAGATATCTTCATTATACGAAATATGGAGGTTTTCCACTTATAATGGCCTATATTATACCTAGGTACACTTACATAACTTTAACATAACTAGTTTAGAACATCGTAGAAAAATTATGAAATTCTTACCTTATATTATTAACAGTAACTTTGATAATACAATGTAAGACGTGTACTGTCTTCTGTCCCAGACTAACTTCAAACTTCATGTGGCGTAACATTATGGTGTAATATTATACTGTATATATGTATTACTCTCATTAATGTTATTATCATCCATTATATATGGCCTATATAAATTTGTAAACAATGTGAAATACTCATGTAGGTGTGCCGTAATTGGATGCATTTGTACCCTGTTGTATGCCTGTATTAAATTAAATGTGCTCAGAAACACACAAATATTATTGATAAAATGGAAGTATTAGGTAGATATCCCACATTCGTCCAGAAATGTACAATAATTAATTGCTAAATAACAGCACAAGGTGGATGTCCCGCATACGCCCAGAAATGCACAAACATTTATTGCGGAAGGTAGGCACAAGGCGGATGTCACATATAGGTTATTTTTTTATTCAGGAATGCCGATTTAGAAATGATATTAACCGATAAATGACAACAATTGGACAGACGCCTTGTGCTTCTCAGGTTCAGGTTTAAGAAAATTTACATGCAAGAGATGTTTACCGAATGATCCATGATGAATGATGAGTGACACTGAATGTACATTATTATTATTATTATTATTATTATTATTATTATTATTATTATTATTATTATTATTATTATTATTATTATTATTATTATTATTATTTAGAGCTTGTGTCGTGTTTTAAATGTACCTTCATCACACAGAAAATGCCCCACAAGGTGTTACCATGAAGCTCTGTTAATCAGAAGTTTGATGTTTTCTCAACACTGGCTAGGCAATAAAGATGAATAAAGAAAGATGCAATAAATTACTTGACTAATTTATCCCACAATTACTTTAATGGTTTTCGGAAACACCGAAATGCCGGAATTTTGTTCTATAAGATTTCCCTTTACGTGTCAGCAAACCTGGTGACACGATGGTGGCGCATTTGAGCAGCTACAAACATCATTGAACTGAGCCGTGGTCGAATCAATCCAATTTGGCAGTGTTCTAACATATCAGCAATCGGTCCGATGAAGTTGAAGTAAGGAGTACATCAGGGAAGAAAATAAAACACTCATTAGGACGGAAACATGCCTAATTTGAATATTAATCATGTACTGTGTATTACCATGCAATTATTTGTATGCCATTATAAAGTATCCGTTCACACTGAATTCCACACAACAGAAATATTCAGCCTGCGGATTCTGATATAACATATTGCCTAATTACCGGCACGGGAGACTTTCTATTAAGTGTTTTATGTTATTACATGTCCATGTGTTTTGCCTACTATGAAAAGAGCACAAAAACATTCAACTGATACCGCAGAAGAGGCACTAATAATATAATATTGCCCATTTTTATGCATATCCTGTACATGATGTGTTTTTTTTTTCCTCAATAAACGGGAAGTTTCAGATGGAAAGTATGGCGGGTGGGATGCGGACCTGCTCTGGGGGCTCACATGGGGTTCGCGGTGATCTCTGGAACAGACACACACCATACCTTCTTCTCCCTTCACGTACGCACGACGCATACTCCTCAACACACTTATCTCGCTCGTTATATTTTCTGTTATCTGCCGCGCGTTCGGCTGATGGCGTAACTACCCCGCTTTTCAGCCTGAGAAGGACACAGCCCGCTCCACAGCGGTGGTAGAGTAGTTGCCGCATTACTCATTCATGAAGGCAACGACTCCAGTGTTCAGTGCGTACCTGACTGTCGGTGACCTCGCTACAATCTTCAGCGGTTCGTATACTCTAGTGTTCATTTCAATGGAAAGTTTAAATGAGAATTTCAGGCATTTTACGCTGTTTTATTATCGCTAGGAGAAAACGTTCACAAGCTCGCAGGAATATTTGTACTCTTTACGGTTAAGAAGTGGTAAACTATCGGGAATTCCAGGAATGGTTTTCAAGGCTGCGATCTGGAATTTTTTCCTTAAAAGGACAAACCTCGTACCAGAAGACCAATTTTTACAGACTCCAGGAGTTGGATGAAGTAACCCAAGGGTGACAACGGGACCAATAGCTCAAGCGCTGATTATACCGTCTCGTAACGTCGGAAAACACACGAAGAAACTTAGTTACATACTTCTTTGCGATGTTTGTGTGCCAGATGAACTCAGTGAACGGAATTTGGTACAGTGCATGCTCATTTGTAACTAAGGTGCAATTCCGAAACTCTGAAAAGTGAATCAGTTATGACAACATTGTAAGAAATAAGTTACGGTGAAGAAAAGGTGAACCATCACTCACAAGTGTTAAACCAGGTCTCTAATCCAGAAAGGTACCGCTTTGAATTTGATGGGATTGGAAAGGCATTCTCTACTAT
Source organism: Anabrus simplex (assembly GCF_040414725.1). Classification (NCBI taxonomy): domain Eukaryota; kingdom Metazoa; phylum Arthropoda; class Insecta; order Orthoptera; family Tettigoniidae; genus Anabrus; species Anabrus simplex. Next base: position 1,174,676,882 of record NC_090265.1, on the reverse strand, counting down.
GAATTGCTTCCTAATAGTCATGCCATTAATTCAGCGAGATTTTTTTTCTCAACTGTAACATCTCAAAGAAGCCATTAAAGAAACACAGGCAGAATTAACAAACACTGAAGTGGTGTTCCATCGCGAGACTAAACGGGTCTCTTCCTGGGCGAGATGGCCGTACGATTAGGGGCGAGCAGTTGTGACCTTGCGTCTGGGAGATAATGGGTTCGAACTGCAGTATCGGCAGCCCTGAAGATGGTTTTCCGCGGTTTCCCATTTTCACACCAGGCAAATGTGGGCTGTACCTTAATTAAGGCCACGGCCGCTTCCTTCCCATTCCTAAGCCTTTCATGTCCCTTCGTCGGCATAAGACCTATCTGTGTCGGTGCGACGTAAGGAAAACAGCAAGAAAAAACATGTATATTGCCACTCATCAGAAGTTGCTGTCTTTTGGTTGGGAAATGTTACCTCACCCGCTCTAATTCGCTGATACCTTTCCACCAGATCATTATCTATTTTATCTCTGCAGAATTTTCTGATTGTTAAACGCCTTGTTTCGTTGGAGGAATGCAAAAGTACCATAGAACAGTTTACCCAACGAAAACTTGTAACTGTTTTGGGAGACTGGTTTTTTTAAGCTATTTGGCAACCCAAAAAATGACAAAAGGTCATTGGTAATTATGGAGAGTAAGTACTGCACAAAGTAAAACCTGTGCGACGAAATAATGTACATTTAGATAAATGGAAATGTACATTTGAATAAATGTACTTATGTTTCCTTTTACCTGCCATCCTGAGCGCGAGTGAAATAAAGTTTGCTTTGTTAGGTAATCCACGTTTCCCATTACACCGTTGGTGCTGCTCTGCTAACCTACTTACTTCTATGCTGTTAACACAAAGAAAATGTAAACATAAACACAGGTATCCTATCACTGGAAAGCTATGACTTACGTCGGCAACATGACCAACTAAGCCGTTAAGTGGGCATGTACACCTTCTAGGCGATATAAATGGTGATTCGAACGGACATTCGTCCCCACCAAATATACCAGGTGGCTCCCAAACGCCGTACTTTCTACATATAAATGTCCCGCATGCACAAATGATGAATGTAATGTCTACCAACTGATGTTCACAGGGGAACTACTGCCAGCGGGCAGGTTACGTCAGAATATGAAGAGATGAGAATCGGAACATGTTACTCAGCGCCACCGGTGTAATGCCCCCCTTGCATTAGTAAACCTCGTTTTCCATCGCATACTTCTAGGCTGGTGTATGGTATAGCCGCACTATATTTGCTGTCTGCATATCAACAATGAATAGTGTATTCAGCAGCGATGAATAGACAAACATTATTTTAAACTGGACAACCTGGTCGGAATGCAACAGAAGCTCCAAACAGTCGTATGCCTTCTACATACGTGTTTCGCCGAACAGTATTAAATTTTGTTACATACAATCAACTCTTTCATCGAGTGGAATGTCTACACGCGTATTAATTTATTAGATTTCCTTTTCTGAATATTTGGCGTGTCTACAAACAGTAGCGGCAATTAGGGGGTGGGGCGAAGAGGGACAGTCACCCACCCACTCCCACTTTGTACAGTAAACATTACATTTTTATTCCACTTTAGCCAGCTGGAACTAGGAATTACCGTATTTTAAAAAAGCTATTTGTACAAGCCTTGTTGTCTTATATGCTACCTTTATCTTCTTTAATTAACATAATTATTGGTGGAAATACGCACGAAACGCCGTTTGTCGCGGCTAAGCGATTTGTATACCACTACGGCAAGTAGTGGGGACTTTGCATGTGCTGTGAGGATGGGTAGTAGGGGTACATATTTCTTTTGCGAAGGTTGTGGCAAGTGAGTTATAATTCACCTGCTTGCCGCGCGCATTCGTCAATCTGGCAGTCTTTTTAATGTCTGTTAGTTTCTTAGTGTGTATTCAAATACTAAATGAGTTTAATTGCATTATCATGCCGTACTTCTATATAATTGTACCAGGCGAGCTGGCCGTGGGGCTACGGGCGCGCAGCTGTGAGCTTGCACTCGGTAGATAGTGGTTTCGAATCCCACTGTCGGCATCCCTGAAGATGGATTTACGTGGTTTCCCATTTTCATACCAGGCAAATGCTGGGGTTGTACCTTAATTAAGACCAAGGCCACTTCTTTTCCGCTGTGTCGGTGCGACGTAAAGTCAATTGTAAAAAGAATATTTAATTGTAATTGTAATTTCAAAGCGAAAGGATACCAATTTTACTTTCACCGGACTAAATTCTTTCGTTTGTATTATGTTATTTTATATGTAGGCCTAAATATAATTAACCTGTCCCGTGGATTATTTGTAATAATAGTTGGCTTTTTAGATTTTGATTCAATGCTGTATGATAAAATTTTCACCAGGTCTCACAAACATACTACGGGGCAGGTTAAATACATTTATTTAATAAATAACATAACACAAAGAAATAATTTAGTCCAGTGAAAGGAACGTTGCTATTATCTCCCTTTGAAATACAATTACAACTGAATATTTTTTTACAATTGGCTTTACGTCACATAGATGGGATTCATGGCGACGATGAGACAGGAAAGAGCTACGCGTGGAAATGAAGCGACCGTGACCTTAAATAAGGCACAGCCCCAACACTTGCCTGGTGTGAAAATGGGAAACCACGGAAAACCATATTCAGGGCTGCCGACAGTGGGATTCGAAACCACTATCTCCCGAGTGCAAGCTCACAGCTGCGCGCCCTTAACCCCACGGCCACTTCGCCCGGTACAATTAAATAGAAGTACGGCATAATTTTGCAATAAAAATCATTTAGTATTTAAATACACACTAAGAAACTAACAGACACTAAAGAGACTGCCAGACTGATGAATGCGCGCGGCAAGCGGGTGAATTGTAATTCAGTGGCCACGACCTTGGCAAAAAAATATGTACCCCTACTACCCTTCCTCATAGCACATGCAATGTCTCCACTACTTGCCGTAGTGCTATACAAATTTGTCAGCCGCGGCGAACAGCATTTTGTGCGTATTTCCGTCAATAATTATGTTAATAATTAAATAAAATAAACGAAGGAATTAGCAGATAAGATAAAAAGGTTTGTACAAACAGCTGTTTAAAAAAAATTCCTAGTTTCAGCTGGCTAAAGTGGAATTGAAATGTAATGTTTACTCCACAAAGTGTGGGGGTGGGGCGACTGTCCTTCCTCGCCCCACCCCCAATCGCCGCTACTGTTTGTAGACACGCCAAACATACAGAAAAGGAAATCTAACAACTTATTAATTTATGCACGTGGAGATATTCCACTCGATAAAAGAGCTGCATGTATGAAACAAAAACTAATACTGTTCGGTGAAGTACGTGTGTAGAAGGTATACATCTGTTTGGAGCTTCTGTTGCATTCCGACCAGGTTATCCAGATTAAAATAATGTCTGTATATTTGTCGTTGCTGAACACACTAACCATTGCCGATATGCACACAGCAAATATAGTGCGGCTGTACTATACACCAGCCTAGAACTATGCGGTCGAAAATGATGTTTACTAATGCAAGGGGTGCATTAGACCGATAGCGCTGAGGAACATGCTGCGAGCGACACTCCGGTCCTTATTTCTTCGTATTCTGACGTAACCTGCCCGCTGGCAGCAGTTCCCCTGTGAAAATCAGTTGGTAGGCATCCCATTCACCACTTGTGTATGCGGAACATTTATAAGTAGAAAGTACGGCGTTCGAGAGCCACCTGGTATATACACACGCATATGGCACCTGACAAGACATAAATAATACGATTCAAGGTTACAGAATATTATTAAAATGTACGTAAACAAATTTGAAGTTGGATTCTTTTTACCGAGATTAATCTTTTATAACCGTTTTGAGTCATTCAATGACTTCTGGAACAAATACCTAAAATGTTGTTCACCTCTTCCTTTATCCATTATATCAGCACGCGAAAACAGCTTATCCGATTTACATGTAACGTAATATTCCTGCTCCTCCTAATCCGGATTAGAAACAGGTTACATTTCATTTTAAAGCAAAAACGGGAGGATGGATTTCCGGGGAAGGTTAGGGTATGAATATTGACCAAAATCTTGTATCCGTAATACCCAGAGTGAGCTTTTTTTCTCAAATACGGAACCCACATTAGCGCAATGAAATAATATTGTTACAAGAGCGATTAACTGCCACTGTTACTGAAATATCGACTGCTTCTCCATCCACTTCCACTCACAGTGTGCTTGACTACATTCATTTGTACTACTGCTATTCGTCGTGTACCCAGAAGCCTTGCAATAGTACTGCATATTGTAGTACTGTAATTATTTCTGTTATGAATTATGTTTATTATTCTGGGGTCTGAAACACAAGTAAAAGAGCAGTAGCAGTCGTACTGGTTGTGGTAGTGGTAGTACCAATAGACATTAATTGTATAGAAACCAAATAAATGGGTTTCTGGTGGAGTCGCTTCTGTCAACGTCAGCTATAGAAGTGTGGCCTATTTCAAGTTTAAGAAAAGTAATACGCCACTATTTTAAATCAAATATATTCCAGGAGATTTTTCTATTCAATCCAGACAGAGGAATGTCTTTTGGTGGTTGACTTTTATCCGAGGAATCCACAGGAATGTGTGATCTACGCACGCTCCCAGTAGCATGAGTGAGAGGTACAGACAGAGCGAGAGAGACACATGTTGGCTTGGTTACACGGCCTCCAATATTAGTCGCTCTCCGCCTGCGGGTCCCTCCACCCGCAATGACGGTCTTTCACAACCTAACGTGAGCGTTTCCAACGCGCCCAACTTATAAAGAGAATATAGGTTCTTAAGACAAATTATAAGTTTCAGCAAACTTTCAGAGAACGATGAGTCGACGAAAGCAATAGCTCTTCAATGTTATAAATATTTTCCCACTCGAAGTTAGTTCGTTAAGTGGAAAATCGTATTTAGTGCGCGAACCATCTGTCTCTGATCAATAATTACGAGAGCCCGAGTTAGTTTCTTCCCAGCGATTGTTTTAACTTCTGTTGGTCATTATTTTCATAGGAAGTTGTTTAAGTTCAATTCGCATTTGGTGAGTACACTATGTTCATATGGATAAATATGTCTTTAGATTCACTTCGTTTTTAATGTCACTGACAATAATATTCCTACTTTTATTACATTCTGCATTAGTTTCCACTAGCGCCAAGAAATTTGTTGTCCGAGCAAGTGGCTGCGCGGTTTGGGTCACGTGGATATCATATTGCATTCGGGAGAGAGTGGGTTCGAATCCCACTGTCGGCAGCCCTGAAGATGCTTTTCCGTAGTTTCCCATTTTCACACCAGCCCCTTCCTATCCTACTGTCGCTGTATCGGCGCGACGTGAATCAGAATTGTAAAATACAAAATAAAAATGTAAATTACAGATTTCTATGTTATGAACTGGGAGCTCCCCCGTCAGGGACGTGGGTTTGATTCTACATCAGGAAGCTGAGAAATTCAGAAATACGAATACCACTTCTGAAAAGGCAGGTAATGCTTAGGTACACTCAGTCCACAAACGCATTCCTGGGTGAAATATAACTGAGCATAGGGCTAAAAGCTTCCCTAGGGATCAAAGGTAGAACCGATCTCTGGCTCCGAATTTCACGGGTTCAAATCTGGCAGAAGGTTTTGAAGGGTAGAATGCTGGATGATGTCAGTATGTAAAAGAACTCTTGTGACACATTTGGTGGTTAACCAATAAAATTAATTACAATTCAGCCACTAATCGCCCAAGAAAGGTCTGTTTCTGACACCCTGAATTTTAGAAACAGGCAGCCTGGACGGCATCGAATGAAATTGCCTGAACATGGTTGCTAAGGCTGCAATAATAATAATAATAATAATAATAATAATAATAATAATAATAATAATAATAATAATAATAATAATAGCTGACACGTACGAATATTTCGCATATTATTCTGATTAGTAATTGAATGGTTGTATGTGGAAATAAATACAAGTATTTAAATATTGAATATTATTTTAAAGGATATTAATAAACATCAGTCTCATTGTAAAAAGTAGTTATAATCATACAATATGAATGATTATACTGTAAAACATTTTGAAAGAAAATATTTTTAAAAATATGTATTGTCTTTGTCAAATGTGAATTTTGTTTTCAAATTTCTTTACTTTACATAACTTCTTTGAAAAGATTGTTAGCAGTTATAATGTGATCATCGTTTACATTTTGTCGGTACGTGCCTTTAACACAAACGTAAATATAATTGAATTTACGAACTCGTCAAAAAGCCACGTATAACTGTCCATGCTAAAATACAGTTTCTGGTAAATGCAATCAAGCCCTTTGAAGCGTCTGACCTTCTGATTTATTAATGGTCGTTTCGAAAACTATTTTTATTGGGAATTCTTTTCTTTTCATTTGAAAGGCATGGTTAGATCAGAAGGTGTGAGGTTAATGCAGGGAATGAGCACAGTTTTATTGGAGTGAATGAATTCAGCAGTGATGCTGAACTCGCTAAAGTGAGTTACCACTAATCTTGCACCATCAGTTAATACCTGATTTGCGTAAACATTTCTAATTAACATAATAATAGCGTTTTTATTTTAAAGCAATTTATGAGGTGATTATCCGGACGGATTTAAGGAGTTGAAGAATTCCATGGGGTACAATTAAAACTTCGTTTATTTCTTCACGTTGGACACAATCAGAACTAAGGTAAACCTTTTCCTCTGTAGATCACAAACATATTCATTATTTGTTGTACAGATCCGGGAAATAGTGGGTTAAAACCCCACTGTCCACAGCCCTGAAGATGGTTTTCCATGGTTTCCCATTTTCACATCAGCTAAATGTTCTGCTTGTACCTACGTCTAGCCCGTTCCTGTCCCATAGTCACCATAAGACTTAATTGTGCCGGTGCGACGTAAAGCAACTTGTAAAAATAATAATGTTGTACAATCACAAAATTCTATTATGATGGAAATGGACATCAAATCGTCGTTGAACAGAAGTGAAAAACATTTTGTTCATTGATTTCTGTGGCATTGAATATGGTGGTAATAATACTATCGTAATTACAATAACACTATTTCGGAATTTTTATCGCTTCATTGCAGTCATCTGTTTGAACTTCTAAATCACCACTGCCCAATTTATGTAACCATTCAATGAAAATGGTATCACCATTGTCCTCATATTTTGAGTCAACTTATGAATTCTAACATGAGACCATAAGGGCGATCGTTTACGGTATTTTCAAACGATGACTGTTCTACTGACGTGTCTATTTTTTTGTTGCTATTTGCTTTACGTCGCACCGAGACAATTCGATCTTATGGCGACGATGGAATAGGAAAAGCCTAGGAATGGGAAGGATGCGACCGTGGCCTTCGCTGAGGTACAACCCCAGCATTTGCCTGGTGTGAAAATGGGAAACCACGGAAAGCCATATTTGGGCTGCCGACAGTTGTGTTCGAACCCACTATCTCCCGGATGCAAGCTCACAGCTGCCCGTCCCGGTAATGACATGTCTAACAACGGATAACACCTGATGTAAATCTCCACCAAATAGAACGATTTTGGCTCCACAAGGAAGATAATTATTCATGATGTCCAAAAGTCGACCGACAACGCTCAGCGCATCTTTCGGAACCACTGAAATCTCATCCCAAATAATGAGGTCTGAGTCACGAAGAAGTTGTGCATCCTTGATGTGAGTGCGAATCGATGAGACCGATCTATTGAAGATGGGTACAAATAGTTTGAAAGTCGAATGTGATGTTCGTCCCCCTGTTAAGAGACTGGCAGCAATACCTGTCCATGCAACTGGTAAAACAACCTTGTTTTCACCTCGTAAAATGTGGCACTAATGTTTCACCGGAGCACCCCCTTTCCGTCAATGAAGTAACAATTCTTACCGCATGTAATACTTTCTTAGCTATTACCTTATATTCTACGTTTAGCTTTTCATAAGCTGTCTTGCTGTTCGTACGTTCTTCTTCTACGCTGTAGACTTCTGTTCTGTGTTGTGCGACTGTCACAACAGGGATCAGTAGCTTGAATTCTTGGCAAAATTTGCCATTACATTTAAAATGATCCTCGGATTCTTGCAGTGTGAGGTTATAGGCTTCAGGTAGCGGGTGCTGTATCTGAAAAGCTTCCGTAAATGCGTCTTGAAATATTCTCCACAACTCAGGGACAGGAGAGCAGAATATGCAGATGATAGCGAAAAGCCATCTCAATTGCGTTGGCATTTTGTGGCTGGCAACCTCCTGTGAGCATTGCTTCCATTCGACACCGTTAATGACTAAGTGCAATTTTTCTGCAGCTTGTTGAAATGAGTTGCACAGTATTCCATCAACTGGGCGTAGATCATCAAATGACTAAGGTCCTTTGACGTGCAGAAGTAGTACTCGGAGTTAATATCTTTTGATGTCAACCGGATTGATGGTGTACATTCGTCCGAAGCATTTGATATTTTGTGAATTTCCATTGTCCTTTTGACCACACAAAATGTTCTTGAATTTCGCGGTAAAAGTACTTGGGGGCAGTAATAATCTTAATGCACAATTTAAAAATGCCGTGAGTTTGGAGCTCCTATAAAGGTTAGCATTACTTCTGAATCCGCTCTGAAAGTACACCATTTGTTCTTCCGGTAAGTGGACAGGTAGTCGCTCGACTGTATGTGATCGTTGGAAAAGTTGGCGTTCGTGTAATAGGCATACAGCCGCTGGTGAGCCAACAAAAGGACAGTTCAATTAAATGTTCAGTTCGTCAACAGTGAGTTGTTTTTGATCTTCGGAATCTGTACGCAATTGTAAAGCTGACCTTTAAACACGTATCTGTACAATTATAAGACAAATGCTAGAGATTGATATGAAAACGCTATTTTCTACTGTACGATATGGTACAATCCACCGATTATCAACGAGAAATGATAAGAGTGTCCATTGTAACACCATTATATAAATAGAGTAACCATTAACATTTAAATTATTTTCCTATTGAAAATCTTTTGGATAACTTTAATACATTTTTTATTCTTGCAGGCATAGATTGTTATTGATAATACCGCAAGGTCCGTATACCATGGAATCCTGAATAACTTAACAAATGTGAGGATCTGTTCCTTTATATGGAATTTTTGCACAAATTAAAGAGTCTGTCATCAGATTGTGCCTTCAACATATTTTTCTGCAAATACTGGTTTTGCGCTTGTGTAGTTTCTTTTTCTGCGATCTGAGACACGTTCCAATGGTGTGGAAAGCCCTCTGGTTGAAGGTCGCCCTGTCGGTCTGTCAGTTGTACCCCTTGGCACCGTGAATGAACCGGCAGATCAATGTTATTCAGTCTAGGTGCAATAGTAGTATGCGGTACTTGTTTGATTTTAAAACAGATTGTAAATATATGGCACATTCTATATTATTTAAACAATGTAAACAACTGCAATCAACAGCTGTCGTGCATGTTAGTTAAACAGATTGTCAGCAGATTGTGCTTTCTACATTCTTTGTGCAGATAAGGTTTTTAAAATATTTTCAATGAAAACATTTTTATACATTGTTTATTTTTCGTGTATTAATATTCAAAATGATATCTCAATTATTAATTTTGATAAAGTATTAAGGAAGATACGGCGTAGCGACGAAAAAAACCTTTGAGAAATAATATATATGATTATTATTATTAACTCAGTCTTACTTAACATTCAGGTTAGAAACGTTTTCCACTCCTCCAAAGACATACTTGATCTGAAAAATAACTGACATACTTGCTTGCATCTCACATGCAGAGGTTGTCATCTTAAACACGTGACACTCATATGACTTCAAATCTTCTGTGTTGCATAGGTATCTGTCGTCTTACGAGGCTATTAATAGGGCTGTAAGTGTCGCAGGTTTCGTTCACTTATTAGGACCCATTGCTGTCAGACGAGATGTTAAACGATCAGCCTTCGTTCGTTAGTGCGATCGGAGAATGTGTGGGTGTGTGATCAATGCTTATCGTGTTGAACCAGGCCGATATCAACGAAATTTGATAGGTTGGTCAATTATGATATCGTTAATCGAATGGTAATGCCCAATCCGTCTAAAACAATATTCATACACTTAAAATGTTAATATTTTCTGCAGCTTTAACTGCAACGTGTTGTATTGAAAGCATAGATTGCAATGATACTTGATGTTATAATTAATAAAGACATCAGAAAATCGCAGCGCGGCTGCTTTTGATACACACGTTGCTCTTAGCAATATAATGTGAGTGATTTTTAAAGGGAAAGTGGCTTTTTTCTGGGTTTTGGTAATAAAATTCCGGTCTAGAAAGCCAAGAATAACAGCCGAGAGGAATCGTCGTGCTGACCACACTACACTTCGTAGTCTGCAGGCCTTTGGAGTACAATACAACACAATGGTTTTATACTGCATTATATTTTAGCTCAAGAAAGCAATGGGGAACTACCTCAATCTTCATTCCCCTACTTCACCTAGACTATCTACGATAGCTGGCAGTTAATCTGTTGGGGCTCCAACCATTCTTCATACTGAAGAATCAACATTCGAACAAACATGCGTACAATACTTGAACTTCCATTATAAATGTTGCACAAGTCTTGTACGTTTAGTACTCAGCCAAAAGGCTAGTTGGATCCCCATCAGCTGTCATAGTTGGCTCAGGCATCACTGAAGAGGTACACGAGGGAAAATGGAGAGAGGTAGTTTCCATCCGCTTTCCTCACCAAGTCCTTGGACTACCAAGCGACTCCTGTTCAGTCCAAAGGTCTGAAAATTATAAGGTGACACGTAGTCTGCCGACCATTCCTCTCGGCCATTTATCCTAGCTTTCTAGACCAGGGTCTAGAGGTAGCTCTTCAATTGTTCTCACCAAGGCTGAGTAGATTTCGAACCAGCTCTCAGAACCAGGTAAAGTGAATCAAATCCAGGGTCTCTGGTTAAGAGATAGAAACACTAACTCTAGACCGCGGAGTAGCCACATTTGTCTCTGGATTGAATAATGATGAATATGATGATGATTCTACCTTCCATTAAATATTGCTGCGTTGGTCATTGGACGTTACAAAATTAGACCGTGTAAGGGATGAGAAAATCAGAAAGCAGATGGTAGTCGTCCCTACTAAAGAATGCTAAAAGAACATCTAGACGGAACGATCGTGTTGTGAGAAGTGAAAATGTACAGTATGTATGTATGTATGTATGTATGTATGTATGTATGTATGTATGTATGTATGTATGTATGTATGTATGTATGTATGTATGTATGTATGTATGTATGTATGTATGTATGTATGTATGTATGTATGTATGTATGTATGTATGTATGTATGTATGTATGTATGTATGTATGTATGTATGTATGTATGTATGTATGTATGTATGTATGTATGTATGTATGTATGTATGTATGTATGTATGTATGTATGTATGTATGTATGTATGTATGTATGTATGTATGTATGTATGTATGTATGTATGTATGTATGTATGTATGTATGTATGTATGTATGTATGTATGTATGTATGTATGTATGTATGTATGTATGTATGTATGTATGTATGTATGTATGTATGTATGTATGTATGTATGTATGTATGTATGTATGTATGTATGTATGTATGTATGTATGTATGTATGTATGTATGTATGTATGTATGTATGTATGTATGTATGTATGTATGTATGTATGTATGTATGTATGTATGTATGTATGTATGTATGTATGTATGTATGTATGTATGTATGTATGTATGTATGTATGTATGTATGTATGTATGTATGTATGTATGTATGTATGTATGTATGTATGTATGTATGTATGTATGTATGTATGTATGTATGTATGTATGTATGTATGTATGTATGTATGTATGTATGTATGTATGTATGTATGTATGTATGTATGTATGTATGTATGTATGTATGTATGTATGTATGTATGTATGTATGTATGTATGTATGTATGTATGTATGTATGTATGTATGTATGTATGTATGTATGTATGTATGTATGTATGTATGTATGTATGTATGTATGTATGTATGTATGTATGTATGTATGTATGTATGTATGTATGTATGTATGTATGTATGTATGTATGTATGTATGTATGTATGTATGTATGTATGTATGTATGTATGTATGTATGTATGTATGTATGTATGTATGTATGTATGTATGTATGTATGTATGTATGTATGTATGTATGTATGTATGTATGTATGTATGTATGTATGTATGTATGTATGTATGTATGTATGTATGTATGTATGTATGTATGTATGTATGTATGTATGTATGTATGTATGTATGTATGTATTGTACCCGCTCAAAGCCTGAGTCCCAACCAGCATTTATCTCAGGGAGTGTTACGGTCCGAATCTATCGCAACTAATAAACAATAAATTTATATTTTGAGATATAAGATCTCAAACTAAATGTAAGGGCGCCATCCAATCAGTACTACAGGGTTGAACGGGACACTCTAATCTTTAACTTTAAGGCTCATCATAAAACACACAAATTATATATCTATTCAGATCAAAGGGAAATTATGAAGGCTCCATCCTAGGGATGGGGACGGATATTTAAACGGTCACCAAGGGTTTACTATTCTACAAGAACAAGAACCTGGAACTGTTTCCTTGCAAATGCTAACGGAGCATTTTATTTAAGTATACAAATTAATTTTTACACACAATCAAAATCTGTTGACCCTTGATTTGCCGGTAATTTGGCAAATTATTCCTGAAAAATGATTACATAATATTTATTACTTTTGACCACCCTTCCATTTGGGTGGTGGAACCGTTGATATCTGAAGGTATCAGATTTACCTTCGTTAACACCATGACCATATTTGGTCGTGGACCAATTACCTGTTGGCTAAGTGGGCGCGATCACATGAACTATGTTATCGCCTCCACTTTGATTGAGATGAGACCAACCCGGGAAACTACAAACTCTCCCCGGGTTCCTAACCATGATATGCTAATCGTTAGTTGAAGGAAACGACAAAGGGACTCTAACCTAATGGTCCAGATGTAGGGATTTCCCTTCATTTTACAACTATTAATTTAACTTATTATTGACAACAACTTGACATTATTACGTTAATTCGCCAGCTGACTTCCCTAGTATCATTCATCATCAGCATCGGAAAAAATAAAATAAAATAAAAATATTAAAAAGTTATTATTATTATTATTATTATTATTATTATTATTATTATTATTATTAGTTAAAAATCTCAAATTTTTAATTTCAACTCCCAACATCATTATTATGTCCAAAATATAAAAAGTAAATTCTTCTTCTTCTCCTTCAAATATTTAGTATTATTATTATTATTATTATTATTATTATTATTATTATTATTATTATTAGTTAAAAATCTCAAATTTTTCATTTCTACTCCCAACATCATTATTGTTTCATAAATAAAAATAAAAATTCTTCTTCTGATTCTTCAAATATTAATATTATTATTATTATTATTAATTAAAAAAATTAATTTCACTTGTTACACGGTAGTCCACTCTTAATATGTTTAACGCATAACCTCTTTTACAACTCCGATTTATTTTGGCACTAATCAATCCAGACATGATTTACTTGGAATATTATTATTAATAATATTCTTATGCTCTCGAGAAACTTTATTTTTATTCGCCATCTTTATAATTTAGTCACACACGTTCTCTCCCAAACAGAATTTCGTACTGTCGTTAATTCATGGAGACCATATGCTCCTACGACAATTCTAAAATCCCATAACACCTCGCCGTTGGGCAAATACCTCCAATCTCTGCAAGTGTTAAATTATTCCTTCCTTTTCCATTTTGAAGTCCATTTATCCATCGGAACTCTTCAAAACATTTTCATTAATTAGCCTTCGGTGTGTGGACTCTCTTCTGCCACTCAATACACCGGTATAGAAATACAACCTCTATGTAGGCCTTAAGATCCATCTATTTCTTCATCAACATCAGTACAATTCACTTTCATTTCGGGCCGGATTTCTGTCCCACAAAACTCCAAATCTCAACTTTTGGCTCAAATCACTCTGGGTCTCAAACATAGCGTGACCATATTATCAAAATGCCTATATCGTTTCTACCAAAATTATTTGTGATTATTATTGAGTCCAAAAAACGTTAACTCAACAATTAGTGTTAAAATCGGATTCACTGTCCAAATAAAATATTCATGCCACATAATATCTCCACATTTAAATTACTTTAATTTGCAATCATTCTATCCAACTAGGCCCGTGCCTTTATTCTCAAAGATTATTACTAAACACGCCTTTACACATTACCCAATATTAATGTAATACTTCGACACTTGTACAGATTATTATTATTATTTTGTCCACTGGCGAACTTCGCGATATTTATAAACAAATCAATGGACTTCATTCCGTCCCACAACAATTTATATCACTTGGCAACCCTACCTCTGGATTATCTTAACAACAGGCCTTAATATCTATAAAAGTTCCGACAACGGAAAAACACTTTGGAAGCACTTCTAAAATGAATATTAACATTATCTTTACGTGAAACGTGCTCCATATCATAAAAACAACTCAAGCACTTGAATGATCAAATAAACACTACTCTACTCTATTTAATAATCAAAATTATGATGAGTGCTTGATCTAATTATGTACATATTAATTTGTCCCTTTGTCTATCTATCTTTGAATTTATACGAGCCGGAAACGGATCGTTTCCCAATCAAGTTACCATGATAAAATAATATGATTTCCTTCCCCTAACGATAGCAATCTGCAAATATTTGAAAAGGTTACTCATCTCTATTTTGTAGTCTGCTAAGCCGGACGAGAAGCACAGGCCCCGTCCAGTCTTAGCCCTGCATTCCACTGGTATTCATACCAGCTTGAAGAATTAATCCTTGGCCCTTTTCAACTTTACACATTTTGAATAAAAACAAATAAAATAACGGTTGCACTCTGGAATAATTTCCACCCTAAATTCTACTCACAAATTTTACACTCTCGGCCTTGTATCTAGCCCACTTAATGTAGATGTACATTCTTCATTCCTTTCCCGGACACTAGGAACATGGGATACCTCGGGATCCCCTTTACAACGGCCCGTGCGCGCACTTGAATTTCCCGTCTCACGTTCGTGTAGCTGACCAGGTATCAGTTTAGAATCGACTGTTTACTAGGTGACATAAACACTCGTGACCGTTCTCACGTAACGCACTTCCTAATCTGTTGGTAGAATCTCACACTCCGTAAGTTATGCTTTACTGAGTCCTGTCTATTTGAAACACTTCATACTAGTATACTGCTCAAGACTGTAATATTAGCTACATCACGTCATGAATCACTGTACTATGTAACAATATAATATTTCGAACCCTACTCCACGAGTAAGTACACACACGCACCCCTGGCGTAATCACGGCTCGAACCAAATATCAGAAATTGTCACGCACCCCAGGCGTGGTATCAGCTCCGACCGCTTTGTCAAAAGTAGTTGTCAGTCCTGTCCACGACCTCATATTTATACTTGTATCCCCTCTCTTCCGAGTTCAGAGGAGGTCATCTTAGGACGCGCAGTCCCGATATCCTCCTACGACACTTTGCGGTTTGGCCCGTGGCTTTAATATGATATCCAATGATGTAATTATGTTCTCAAAGGCTCTATACCAATTCTCAAATATTATCGTTCGCTGGTAATGGATATATTTGCGAATTTAGCTGCCGTATCCCGGCCTGGGATTTCGCGCTCTATTGTGGCGTCCTTTGCCTCCAGCCTATCATCGGATAGCATTCATGAATTCTCAGAATTACACCATGCAATCTCCCGCAATTATTAACTTTTTATAAGTTTTATAATATAGTAAGGCTCCTAAATTCCACCTTATTCTGAATTGATAACTCACTCCCTTCTATCAGTTTAATCCGCGGAGTTAGCCTCGCTAGTGCTTCTTACAATACGAAGTTGTCGCCTTGTTTGGTCAAGTGAATTTTTCCATTGGTCCACCTAAACCACGTGACCGGGAAGGCTCATATTTTTTTCTTCCAGTGCCAACCCCGCGTTCAACTCCCGCTAGTACATGGAGATACCCTGCCTCATTTCTCAGAAATTTACACCCGGCTCTCTGCGCTGTCGCCACTACCTATTCTGCCCGGGGCTATGAAAACTTTCCGCAACTTGTCAACAACTCGTGCCTTTTTCTTTCCCCCTTCGTCACAATTTCTGAGAATTCTAATTCTGCTGTTCATTGTGTTTGTTAATCTCAGTGGAGACAATAGTCTGTGCATGTTTCACCATACCATCTCGGCCTGGCCTGCTCTTACTGTATGTACAGTACGATCTTCTCGCTTCTGAAAATGAAATATATATTCCTCCATAAATAATTACAATTGCATGACGCTTATCACACCCTCACCAGGGCGCAGTATGTATGTATGTATGTATGTACTGTACCAGTAAATCGCCCCAACTAGCTTAAACTACGTTTGATAACATGAAGCTAACACTGGGATTTGCCGGGTTGTTTTACTGTAGCCATAGTACATAGGGAGGGGTCCTAACTGCAGAAAGTTAGAGTTTTTTGTGAACTAAATTTATTGCAATTCTGGTAAAAGAAAATGCTTATGGCAAAAGTATTCATATCACCTTATGTACAGTTTATATGACGTCTTCAAGGCTGGATAGCTGGGTTTTCAGGCGCCGTCGTCTACCATGGTACCACAAACCTGCTACGAAGGCGTAGCAGGGGGAGAGGTGATACTCCCACGTGGCGCGTCCCAAGTGGCGGATAGGGGAGTCCTCGCCGGCTTGCTGGCGGACTTGAGGGAAATAAAATACCTCTCGCGGACCAAACACACACCCCCTGTGGGTGGGGGAGGCAGACGAAGAATTCACCCACGGTATCCCCTGCCTGTCGTAAGAGGCGACTGAAAGGGGCGACCAAAGGATGAATGAATTGGAACCATGAAACTACTCTTGATTCGTACCATCATGCGGGGAACACCATGGGTTGCATATACTTGCGAGTAGTATCACTAACTTGGTACGAAATAGGTTTGTGATTCGTTGCAGTAAAAAGCCTGGCCGGGTGGATTTCAGTACCCGTGCGTTGTACCCATGTGTGCAACACCGCGGGTCTTGGCGTAGCCTGTGAGTTGTACCACTATATGAGCGACACCGTGGGTCTGAGTTGCCTGTGATTAGTACCCACTATGTGAGGAACACCACGGGGCCCTTGGGACCGGCACCCGTGACTAGTACACCTAGGTGAGGAAACTCATCGGTTTGCGTTGGCTGTAAGTGGCGCCATTGTGTGCGAAACCCATAGGTCTGCGTTACCTGTACGAAGTACAATACTTGTGAGTAGTACCATCTTTTGTGGTACACCGTGAGTCTTCGCTACTTCTGATTAATACCCCAACATGACACATACCATGGTTCTATTTTACTCGCGACACGTACCATTCTGTGGGGCCTTAGACTTGGATTTTGCACCCCCTTTAGACACCAAGCATCATTGTGCTTTATAAGTGGTTCCTTGGTCAGTAATAATGTTATTTTCGATCTCTATTGAGTCCGATCCACTGGTTTTTGTTTGTTTGTTTTGTGTTTTGTTGGGTTCCTGTCTATCCATTCATTCTTCATGACATATTTTATTTTTATTTTGGTCAGTGGATGCCTTTGAAATTTTTTGTTCTTTCATTTCGTACCATTAGGGGCCGATGACCTTCGATGTTAGGCCCCTTAAAATTACAAGCATCACGTCTACCATGGAACCACAATCCAAGTTAGGCTGCGTTTCCGATAGAAGCACTATACAGCATAGGCTGCCACCCTTGTCGGACGGATGTTCTGGGCGTTCTGGCAGCGGGGCCACTTCATTCGTGATTTGATTTATACGAGTATCCACATTATAGAGTCCCCCGAATCGATATTAACACGTATACTTGGTATTTGGAAGTCCTATCAGCACTGGTTAACTCTTTTTTTTCAGTTCAGTCTAATGGCTGAATTGAATGAACACTTGGTTGAAATGGGGGAGGGGGCTAATTTAAACGAAATACATTGCTGGTCTTTGCTTATCACATTTAAGTAAAGAATAAAGTTTGAAAAGTTCTGGAAACGGATAACGTTTGCCATAGAAAATAGCTAAAGAACATAAGAGTTTATCTTTCACCGGGCGAGTTGGCCGTGCGCGTAGAGGCGCGCGGCTGTGAGCTTGCATCCGGGAGATAGTAGGTTCGAATCCCACTATCGGCAGCCCTGAAGATGGTTTTCCGTGGTTTCCCATTTTCACACCAGGCAAATGCTGGGGCTGTACCTTAATTAAGGCCACGGCCGCTTCCTTCCAACTCCTAGGCCTTTCCTATCCCATCGTCGCCATAAGACCTATCTGTGTCGGTGCGACGTAAAGCCCCTAGCAAAAAAAAAAGTTTATCTTTCCACACAAACACTGCTTATTTGAGTTATATGAGATTATTCGCGTGATTCGACACTGCTCTGTCACTGTCCTATTTGATTGAATTGGATGGATGGAAACCTATAACCTGTTTTCCAGTCATTGACCGGGTCAGGGATGTAATGAATGAAGCATATATAGGCTGTTAGTACGATGGGGTCGCCACTCCCAAAGTGATATATTAATGACTGATATATGCTATGAAATGAGAATGGAGAGTGTTGCTGGAATGAAAGATGACAGGGAAAACCGGAGTACCCGGAAAAGAACCTGTCCCGCCTCCGCTTTGTCCAGCACGAATCTCACATGGAGTGACCGGGATTTGAAGCACGGTATCCAGCGGTGAGAGGCCGACGCGCTGCCGTCTGAGCCACGGAGGCTCCTTTGATTGAATTACTACACAGTTGTAATGTAAATGATAAATTCGTAGAATTGTTTGATGTCATTTCTAACACTACAGAAATTGTTTAAATCATTCAAAATTATCTAAGTCACTCGAGTAATATGTATAAATTAAGCAAGGCTGCTGTGATTTCAAAGTTCGTGAACACATAATAAATACTCCTAAGATATTTGTCTATTCTCTTACTGTTCTTTAGCAATTTTTGCGAAGTTATGTGGTTACGAATCATGTGAGAAATTCTGAAGTTTTATTGGAAAACGTCTGTTAAGTTTCTAATACTGGAAAGAGCAAACGTTAAGGTTAATTATTCACTCGGAGTATGAGAAATATTTAAACTTTCATTTGGTAAATGTCTGTTACATTTAAGACACTCGAAGTAAAAATTCACAAATTATGCACTAAGGCACATGAAATGTTCAAAGTTCGTGTCGAAGAATTTCCTATTACATTTGAAAAACTCGATGGTTTATATCACAAATCCTGCTATCGACTATAATAATGCATATGTTTGGAATATTTCTAAGTTCGCTGTCACTATTACGATGTATAGTTCCATCGAACTCGTACTTCCGTAGTCTGTTCTTTCATTCCCCACCCTGAGGGGGTGGCGAGGGCTACCTAGAGTGTTACTCCGTCTCTCTGATTCCGTAGTCACTCGTGCAGAGTTTAAGTACTTTGAGCAGAATCTCGGTGAATCCCGCGACAGGCCCTACTGGGATGGACCACCGGTTGTTACTACCCCTATCTAGCCGAAGCGAGGCCTTTTATACCTGTCCGAGCCATACGTCATCTTCATGATCCTATTTCTTTAAACCTGAATTACTTTCGATTAATTCGAGGGATTTTCTTAAAATTCTCGCCAGGAGACTTTTAAGATGTGGCGAACACAGCGATGTAGCTTTTATTTCGCAGCGATTATTATTACAGAAGTTTTCAATTTTTCTGCTATGGACGGTTCTAGAGTGCATGACGCAATCTAGCCTTGGCCGTGATCCGGCTTGTAGCGGCTGCTACTTCGGCGGGTAGACTAACCACAACTGTCAGACAAACAGGCGCTGAGGCAAGCCGAAGTGAGTTGTTAGTTTCTTTTGCGTCTAACTAATAATTACCGTGAGAAATACTTGATGTGCCCCTATGACCGTTACTTTATGTATATATGAATGCATTTACGTATGTGTGTATCAATCATCACTGATCTGAATTTAGGGCTGTCACACAGGTGGCATATTCCTTATCAATTGTTTACCTAGTCTTCAATGATTTCTAAGAGAATTGTATCGAACATTTCCCTTGATAAATTATTTCAATTCCTAGCTCAATTTTTATAATATAATAGTTGCCCCAATTTGTCCTCTTCAATTCCAACCTACCCGGCGAGTTGGCCATGCGGTTAGGGGCGCGCGGCTGTGAGCTTGCGTCCGTGAGATAGTGGGTTCGAATCCCACTGTCGGCAGCCCCGAAGATGGTTTTCCGTGGTTTCCCATTTTCACACCAGGCAAATGCTGGGGCTGTACCTTACTTAAGGCCACGGCCGCTTCCTTCCAACTCCTAGGCCTTTTCTATCCCATCGTCGCCATAAAACCTATCTGTGTCGGTGCTACGTAAAACCACTAGCAATTCCAACCTTTCTTCATACTATGATTTTTCTACCTTTAAAAGTTTCGCTTAATTGTATTTGTTTACAACGTCATTCCACGCCATCTCCCCACTGAGAAACATATATGGTTAAGACAGTCATCTGATACGGTCACGCAGTCGTTCTAAGAAACATTGGTTTGATCACATCGAGGAAGAGATGTGAATTGTAGACGTCGCTCCTGATGAAGACCTGGGAAAGTCGGGGGAGGACGTGGACCCAAGCGAACGCTGTTTTATCTCGGGATAAACAACAGGGTCCACCTCTGTGGTGTAGTGGTTAGCGTGATTAGCTGCCACCCCCCGGAGGCCCGGGTTCGATTCCCGGCTCTGCCATGAAATTTGAAATGTGGTACGAGGGCTGGAACGGGATCCACTCAGCCTCGGGAGGTCAGTTGAGTAGAGGTGGGTTCGATTCCCACCTCAGCCATCCTGGAAGTGGTTTTCCGTGGTTCCCCACTTTTCCTCCAGGCAAATGCCGGCATGAGACTTAACTTAAGGCCACGGCCGCTTCCTTCCCTCTTCCTGTTCTATCCCTTCCAATCATCCCATCCCCCACCAAGACCCCTGTTCAGCATAGCAGGTGAGGCCGCCTGGGCGAGGTACTGGTTTTTCTCCCCAGTTGTATCCCAATGTCTCACGCTCCAGGACACTGCCCTTGAGGCGGTAGAGGTGGGATCCCTTGCTGAGTCCGAGGGAAAAGCCAACCCTGGAGGGCAAACTGATTAAGAAAGAATAAACAACAGGAAAGGGGAGCAATATTATAGCCGGAGAAGACAGAATGTACAGTACAACAGATTACAACTTAGGATGACAGTCTTGAAGGGCTTTCTTGTATTTGGATGAAATCCATGCAATGAATAACTTAATACAGTTCCACTTGCCAGACGGGCATTACATTTCCAGCTATTGTTTCATAACTGTGTTATATTTTCCAGTAAAAATGCAACAATGGAAATCCACTATATTGTCTTGGAAGGCCAGGAAACAGCTTTTCGACGCTAGCACTGAATTGGATCCGCTATATGAGCTAATGACAGGGAGCAGTCGAAAGATACGTAAATCATTGTTATATTCTGCATAAAATGAACTCATAAATGCATTATGAACAGGTCTCGTCAACTGTATTCATTCGATTCATCATGTCGTTTCCTCCGCAATGAAATTATTCCACGACTTGTTTCACATCGAGTCCTATTCTGCACTTCCATTAACTGGTGTGGTAACCAATTTGCACAAATCTGCGAGTCTTGTTGTAAAATTCAGAACAGTGATGTCACAGAAATTTCCGTGTGAGTAAACAGTTCCTGCACAGTCCAACGACTGTCTTCGATTACGAAATCTTCGATAATGGCCGCTAACATTCCACACATGAAAGTCAACAGTTGTTAAGCATACACGACTGTAGGCATCAAACATATATTTTTAAAATCTACGTACAGGCCATGAGTGGTGGTGGTGGTGATGGTGATGATTATTGCTTTAAGAGGAAGCACAACGCAACCGTCCTCTGTATAACAATAATCAGAGAGATAAATGTATGGCTCCTAAAATTCGAAAAATGAAGGTATCGGCCAAAGAAAGACAAAGGGCATGAAGACCGTGAAAATGAAACACTACCTAGGTCTCGAATGCCCTAATACCGTCGGGGTCGGAAAAGCACAAGAGTTGACCAAGGGAGATTGGAGATGATAGATTAAAGTGAGGAGCCTGACACAAGTAAAGTACAGGTAATGTAGGCCCTGGGAGGGGTGGAAGGTAAATACTACCTCAGCCTTACATGAAAGATCTATATTATCGCTTAAAATAAAGATCTAATATCTGCAATTATTTCGTTGAGACTATGTCAAGCCACAGAATCATTAAGTGGAAGCCAAGTAACAAAATATCCAATAGAATTGCTTAAAATGAATCATCACTCATACCTCGGATACTATGACACTTGTCTACAAATACTGTTAAGTGGGCTATTAAGTAGTCATCAGTGCAGAGAAACGCCATCTGCCGGTAACATCCAGTAGAGGACGACACAGGTTTTGAATATTGAGCGGTTTATCGTCGTTGCGCTTCGAAATTTCGTTATGTGACAATGTTGAGGGTATTGCATGTACAAAATGAAAATCTTAACAGAATATAATTATGTATGTACTAGCTGTAATACTCGGCGTTGCCCGGATAGTTTTTTAATGTTTACCTTTAAGATTTTTATTACCAGTTAGTTACGTGTGAAGTTTATTTTTATAGAATTCTTTCTGAAGATGTTGATTGATCTTTTACGTTCTGTTATGTAGTTTTAGAGTTATTTAGATTTGTTCGATTTCAAGTTTTAGATTATTTAATTTTCGAATTAACTGGGAAGTATTTTGATACTTTCGAAAAAAAATATATGTAGGTCTATTTACCTGCCGCGCTGTTGATACGATCTACACGATTTCAGCTGTCATTGAGACTGTCACCAATCAGCCTTGTGACCCAAAAGCAGTGGATTCAACACTAATCTCGGTCATTTTAGACTATGGACCATTAAGCCCTTCTCAGCCCCCATCTCAGTGGAGGCTGAACGTGGATTTAAACGGTATCCAGAACGTCAAAATTCGTCTCAGTGGCACATAAACAATGCATTAGACATTAATATCGGATATTTTCCATTATTTTTAAATGTCATCCCTTCATATTCTCCACCCCGAGCGGTGGTTGGGAGGTTGCATCTCCATAGTATTCTTTTTCCAGATGATAGGCCCTAAGTCATATGTGTACCAAGTTTCGTTGAGAGCTATACTGGAATTTACCCACATACATCGATATTCACAGTTATTTTTTATATTCATTTTCACCCCTTCTCAACCTGAGGGTGCTCGGCCATTTTGGTCATTTTCATGTATCCCCCTTTCTCACTCATATGCCAGTGGGGTCTGGCTTGGGCCAAAACATTTCTAGAGTGTCACTATTCATCTCAACGATCCCTAAAACTATGGATTTGACATTAAGTAGATTATTTTTATATTTCCACCCCCCTCTCGCCCCACGCCGCTTATAGTGCTTGGCATGTCTTACCGCCGCGTGATTTTTAGTTGAAATCGCTCCAGTGGTTTAGGAGATGTGGTACAAACCCGCATATATATATATATATATATATATATATATATAGTATAGATTATTTAGGTATAGACTTAACTTTGCTCGTTGGGAATCCCCAGTTGCAGTTCGCTAGGAGTGGGTGATCATTCGTGTCATTCCACTGTTGATATTCTACATTTATTACACAGCTACATTCTCCAAACTGGGAAGACCTACCAAAGTAGGCCCTGTGACATAAAAGTACTGTACATCTTGATCACGGCATATTGGATTGCTATTTCCAAATAACAGGCACGGTCTTGAATCTCTTAGAATGGCATAGAATACTCCCCTCTCCCAGTCTCCGATAACCCGAAACTGGGGAGGGAGTAATCATTGATTTTACTCAAAAATATAATTTAGTACATGCATATAAAACCTCAAACATTTACCATTAAACTTATTCACTATTTCAATCTATTTCTAGATTGTATTTTGTCTTTTTTTCTTTTTAGATCATTTATTCATTTCGTCCTAAAGGTTAACCTCGTTCAACTTCCATGCCTTATTGAAAGAAATGCAGAAATTTTCCTCATTTTTTGTCTAAGAGCTCTATCCTTATATACTTCCATCAACCACCAAATGTCCGACTCGTTGGCTGAATGGTCAGCATACTGGCCTTCGGTTCAGAGGGTCCCGGGTTCCATTCCCGACCGGGTCAGGGATTTTAACCTTCAATGGTTAATTCCAATGGCTCGGGGCTGGGTGTTTGTGCCGTCCCCAACATCCCTGCAACTCACACACCACACTTAACACTATCATCCACCACAATAACACGCAGTTACCTACACATGGCAGATGCCGCCCACCGTCGGAGGGTCTGCCTTACAAGGGCTGCACCCGGCTAGAAACAGCCACACGAAATTATTATAGCCACCAAAATTATCCCTCTCATTTCCCTTTTTGTTAACATTTGAGTCCTTACTGTCATATTTTCACTTATTTTACAAAATTCAACCAGTGTTCTCCTGCTGTTACAGTCTGATCTTATTGTTGTTTTTCAATGTCTTTCACTCCTGGAACCACCTTTTTACACAATCCCTTGTCATTTCTTGATAAATTTCTTTCCCAGTAGTACCCCATTCCTATGTCATCCAGTAATTTCTTCACTCCATCGACCCAGTAACCCTCATTTTGATGTTTCACTTGGTGCTGGTATGCTATCCTTAGAATTGACCCCCTGCCCCCGACTTTAGCCTCAACCAATATTTAATTATTCGTTTAATAATCCGTCCTATACTCATCCCGTCACACATCATTTTCAATCCACTATTTGCAGTACAGCTCGGCAGTCCCATTATTATTTTGGAAAATTTAATTACAACTATATCTAATCTTACGATTCCATCATCTACTCCCCATATTTCTGCTCCATACAATAACTTCGTTTTAACTACTGAATTAAATACATTTTCCTGAACTCCATATTCGATGTTCGGAATCTTTTTGTACAAAATGTTTATACTAGCCAGAGCACTTATTCCCTTCATTTTAGCTCTTTTTATCTGTTCTGACCATCTTCCATTTCTCCCTATGATCGTCTCCTAGGTATTCGACTTTTATATCAATTTCTAGCTTCGTCTTACCCCATCCACCACTGTTCACTTCTTGAGAGTTTGCCTACCCTTTTACACACCATAACATAACTCTGGTTGTCTTTGGATTGATTTTAGATTCCACTCTTTACAATAATTTATTATCCCATTAATACTGTTTTGTATTTTGAGGGGTTAACGTGAGCAGCAGGATAGCGTCTACAAAGTTAAGACCTGGAATATTTTGGTTCTTGAGACGTGGGAATGCTTCTTTCTCAAAGCCTTCGGAATGGAAAATGTCATTAATCTATATCAATAAAATCGTAAAGACCGTGTGTCTGTACATTGCCCATTTTGGTGAAATTTCCCTACAGTTATCCGTTTCAGGTGTAATAATGACCATCTGCACATTTTTTAGCTCTTTTGTCTGTTTGTCGGTTTGTTTGTTTATTTGTCTGAGTTCTTGTAACGTGAAAACTACTGGATATATTTCTATCAAACTTGATATTTGTAATCCATCTGTCCTTGGGTGAGTTTTAGGGCCAATATTATTTCTTAATACCTATAATTACTGGGGATTTATCAGAAACCGAAACCATGATTTCGCACTCCCGCAAAATATGCACAACCAAAATTAATGGAAATCTACCATCCTTAATGGAAATCAATTTCTAAAACATTTTTTCACATGTGCGTCCAATGGAAATTGCCCAAAATGTGTTGTACGTGGAGCAAATTTTTTATGTATCTATATATGAATAAAATTGTAACGACCGTGTGTCTGTACATTGACTATTTTGGCGAAATTTTCGTACGTCTACCCGTTTAAAGGGTAATAATGACTATCTGCATGTTTTTTGGTTCCAGTTTCCTGAAAGTCTTATTTTTTACCGCCCTCCCCCAAAATCAAGAATGCGGCACAATCTGCCAGACGAGCTACAAAATTGAAATTGTTCAACATTATACATTTTAGCCTGTAACCGACGGAAAATTTCTAGGATTTTCACATTTTTTAGATTTATCTTCGAAGAATATCGAAATATCGAGGCAATTCTAATGACGCTGCAGACTTTCATTTCGAGGTATTTCGTGGCTAAACGGTAAGTCCTATCAAAAAACGGATGGCATAATTTCTGTTCAAATTGGAGTGATCTATAACATTGGTCCTTTGAAGTTTTGTCGTATCTATATCCCTTATGTTAGATTTTTTCTCAATTTCTCAATTGTAAGTAAATTTTGCACCTTTTACACGCATAATTCATACTTTGAATAAATAGGAAATATAGAATCATCAAATTCCACACGATTATTCGCCCACTCAGTAGCAATATGTGAGCCAAATGCCATGTGTGTAGCTGTCACATAATTATAAATACGGCGTCTTATGGTACAATCCGTTTGGTCGATATCACGTACCGTTTAGCAGCAGATTATCTATAAATGAAGGTCAGCAACATTTTAAACATGCATATACTTTTTGTATGTCGATCTATATTTATATTCATTTATGTCGCTTTGTAGCGATAAAGAAAGGGTGTGTCTGCCAGTCAAATCGACTTTGACTGGCAGTAGGCATGGAGTCCTTTCCCAACTCCTGTGTAAGTGGTATTAGTAAGGAGGGCCCACCATTGTAAAGAATAATTCCCTTCTCTATTCCACTTGCAAAAGGCAAGGGAGCATGCAATTTTGTTCAAAACTCATCTACTCGATAGTGTTTGGCTGTGAGCAAGGGTGCCCGGCATTATGAACAAATGTACCCAACTAAAATGTGACTGGCATTAGGCATAGTGGGCTGCTATTTTAATGGAAACTCACCAGCTCGATGTGACTGGCAGTAAGCTGGCTGGCATTTAGAAAAGGGGCCTGTCATTATAATGATAACAGCACTAATCAACTTTGACTGGCAGTAGGGATGTTGCCTGCCATTATAATAAAATCTCATCAACTGTAATCTGTCTGGAAGTAGGAAAGGGGGCCTGCGATTGTAACGAAAACAATCCAAATCCATTGTGACTCCGAATTAGGCAATGGGGCCTGGCATTATATTGTAAACCTCCCAACGCGATTGTGAATAGCAGTAGGCAAGTGAGCTTGCTGTTATCATCACAAATCCACAATTCAAACATTACATTGGAAACAACGTGTGGGGACCTACCCATGCTGTTTCTCGGATAATGCTTAGAGACATGCACTTTAAAAAAATGTTATTCACTGCAGTAATTTACTTCGATATCCGTATACCATATAGAATACCGTAGGGAAGCACGGGTACATTTGCTGGTAAATAATAAAAACGATATTTGTGATGATTTGCAACCTCGTTTGAGCCCCAGTTTTGACAAATCTCTCCTACTACTACTACTACTACTAACCCATTTTACACTTTGATAGAACATTTAAATTTCTCATATATATTTTCAATTTCAATCAATCTGTCACTACTTATCTGCATTTAGGGCAGTCGCCCAGGTGGCATATTCCCTATCTGTTGTTTTCCTAGCCTTTTCTTAAATGATTGCAATTTCCCTTATCATGATCATCATCATTTCTTCGCTCCAGCAATCCACATCTCTAATTTCAAGGTCCTTCAATATCTGTTTTTCCCAAATATCACGAGGCCTTCCTCTTGGTCTCTTCCCAGGAACATTGTGGTCAAAGTATGTTCGCGGAGTCCTGTGAGGGTCCGCTCTTTTCATGTGACCATACCATTGCATTCTCTTCACTACTAGATCTCCAGCAAGCTTCTTTCCTGTCCAAGCTGTTGCCGGATATCCACATTCCTTACTTTATCCAATTTTTTAGGCAAGAACGGAGGAACTTCATTTCTGTTGCCTGAAGACGACTTTTTTCTGGTCCAGTAAGTGTTGCTGCTTCCAGGCCACACGTCAATATTGGTACTAGATATATTTTGTACAAAGTGATCTTGGAAACTAACGGAAATGTTTCATCCCAAAGTATTTGACGTACAGCGTAATAGAGTTTGGAAGCTTTCTGTATTCTGTTGCTAATATCTTGATGTAAGTAAGTAAGTAAGTAAGTAAGTAAGTAAGTAATTCGTCTTTATTCGTGGCGAAGTTAGGGCTCAAGGCCCTCTCTTACACTTAACCACAATATTTAAAATGATTAACGTACATATAATATTTAAATACAACAGATCTTTTAAAATAATATGGTACTAATAGAAAATTTGGAGATTGTAATAAAAAACTATTATAGAATGTACAACACTACAATCTAAGTGTACATGATAATAAATATAAAACTAACACTAGTGATAATAAGAGACGGAAACACAGAAAAAAACCTATAACTAGCAAATATATCTCATTTTTATGAATATATGCTCATTCACGCACTCATTCACACTACACACATCGAAAAGTCAGCTAGAGGTATTCAGAAAGTGATTTCGGCAATCCATCTTAAATCTCTTACGAGAACGCAAATCCCTAATGGTAGCAGGTAGGGTATTCCACAGCCTCGCGGCAGTGACTACAAAAGAGCGGTTGTAGGTCCTGGAGTGACTGAGAGATATTGTTAAACAGGAGCCAGATCGTGTATCGTGGTTATGATAGGAGGAGATGTAATTAAATTTTGAAGAGAGATAATTCGGTACACCTGTGTTTAGAACTCCATGCAGAAGAGACAACATGTGGAGACTGCGACACTCATGAACACGAAGCCATGACAACTCCCTGTAATAAGGTGAAATGTGAGAACCATATCGCAGCTTAAATATGAATCGAATACAGGTGTTTAAACTCCGTTCAAGCATCTCGTTACTGTCTTGAGATATGTCCGTAAGTACAGTGTCGCAGTAGTCTAGAATTGGTAAGATTAGGGATTTTACCAGTTGTATTTTAAGATTTTTTGGAAATATAGTAGAGTAGCGTTTGAGAGGAAAAAAGGATTTCTGCACTTTACGGCATGTATTTGTCACTTGTTCAGTCCAGTTGAGGGTCTCAGTCATTATAACGCCTAAGTTTCTTACTGACGTACAATAGGGCACGACAATGTTATTTAAAATAATTGGGGGTACATGTCTACTTTTTAACAAGTTGAGGTTTATTTTGGTACCAAATATAATAGCCTGAGTTTTGTTAGGATTTATTAACAAGCTGTTATTTTTTGCATAGTCATTCAGTCGTCGTAAGTCAAAATTTACTCTGTCAATGGCTACATCTATGTCTTGTGGATATGAGTGATAATAAATCTGAAGATCATATGCATAGATATGGTACTTGCTATATTTCAATGCGTCCCCTATGTCGTTCACACTAACAACAAATAAAAGTGGGCCCAAAACCGACCCCTGCGGGACACCTATTGATTTGTTGTGCCATCCTGATACATAATTCCTACTGATACTCGTTGCCGACGGTCAGTGAGGTAGGAGCTAAAAAATGTAAGAGATGTCATATTAAAGTTGAGACTACGGAGTTTCAGCAATACTAACCCAGGGCTAACTGTGTCAAAGGCGCTGCTTAGGTCTAGTAGTGTTACTACAGTCACATATCGTTGGTCTATCGCTTGTCTGATGTCGTCCGTAACTCGCAGTAATGCTGTCGCGGTACTATGTCGTTTTTTAAAGCCGGATTGAAAAGTGTCAAGGAGGGAATTTTGGGTCAGGTATACAGTGATTTGTGCATGAATCAGACGTTCGAGTGCTTTTGCGAGGGGTGGCAGGATGGACACAGGGCGGTAATCTGATGGAGAATCCAAGGTATTGTTTTTCGGGATAGGCCTTATTAGTGCGTCTTTCCAAACGTTAGGGAATGGTATTGTCTGATGACAGAACACTACCTAAATACTGGAAGTTGTCTACAATATCCATCTCCTCATCTCCAATTCTTAGATGAACAATTGGAGAGTTTCTACTCATCACCAAGTCAACTGTCTTCGTTTTGCTGATTGAAACCTAAGGTTGTAAAAGCTTCACGCCAGAGATCTAATCTAGTTTGTATTTCCGCTTCTGTCTCACCCCATACCATTACATCATCAGCAAAAACCAGGGCATTAGTTGTTGGATCCCTTACCAACTTCCTTGATATTCCGAAATGGCTCAATTTATAGACGACAGCCCGTCTACTCACCGAGTCAAAAGCTTTCGATTACCATTTTGTAGAATTTGCCTCTTTCATTCTTCGTGTATTTATCCATTAACATTTTAACAATCATTATGTTTTCACTAGTCCTCATACCCTTCCTAAATCCTGACTGGAGTCTCGACAGCACTGAGCACCCCTCTGCCCAATTGGTCTCTTTGCCAATATCCTTGTATAAATCTTACTTAGAGA
The DNA here is from genome assembly GCF_040414725.1 of Anabrus simplex. NCBI lineage: Eukaryota > Metazoa > Arthropoda > Insecta > Orthoptera > Tettigoniidae > Anabrus > Anabrus simplex. The sequence goes on along the minus strand of NC_090265.1, from coordinate 1,174,646,410 downwards.
ATCTAGTAAAGTTATCACTCTATAGTTACCTGGATTTTATCTTTCACCCCGTTCCTTATATAAACTGAAGGACAAATAATTTCACCTGCTCCTTCAAATACCTTATTGAATATTTTTACTATACTTTCGAGGATAACCTTGCTTTTACTTCTTTCAGAATTTATTATTAATACCTGAAATTGCTCCAATTTTACCTTTTTTCCCGTTCTCCATTAGTTCTTTTACTTCAATAATTAAAATCTCCCTGTCTAAGGAAGGGAGAAGGTACTCTAGTCCTCTCGAGATTCCAGTCTTTTCTGTGTTAGGTTTCCAGTTATCCTCTCCATCTAATAGCCGTCTGAAATGCTTGATTCATCCCCCAAAACTTATATTCGCTTGTGTTGTTTTTTTTATGTCTCTGCAGACTTGGTTTATTCTATTTCACACTTTCTTACTGTTCTTTCTTTTGTAATCTCTGTTTAGATTTTCGGCTGTTTCTTCACCCATGAATACTTTGTATGTACTAATACTTCTTTATACTCTTTCCTTTTGCTACCGAATGCAATTCCTGCTTCAAGACCCACTACTTTCCTACAGGATTTTAAATCTTTCGTTACTTCCGCCATTTTCATTCTTCATTCTTCGTTTCATCACCCCGTATTCTTGGCAGTCCTGTTCCATTCACGCGAATCTTCTGTCCTGCTATTAATATAGTATTTTCTATAAGCGGAATTGACGCATCTATTTGGTGTTTTAATCGTGAGTCCTATCCCTATCTTCATAATTTCGAAATGTCTCCCTTTAAAATAATCCTCAAAGTCTTTCCTGAGGTCATCCCTCCATCTACATTTTGGCACTAATCTATTTTAATACTTTATTCATAACAAGCCGCAATATACTCTTCCCAAGTTATTAATTTGATGATTATTGATAAGTGGTTGAATTCTGCCCAGTCTTTAACCGTTATCCTTTCGACGAGGGTAATGCCCCTTTGAACATAATGCTAGGTCTATAATAATTCCTCCCGTTTTTGTTATATATGTCAAGATACCCACTTCATCTCCTGGCTACCATCCATTTAGAATATGCAGTTCTTCTGTACCACATAGTCCTAGTAATTTACCGCCGTACCTATTATACACTTCATCTTGACTTGTTCTCTTATTAACTAGTTTTGCCTCTACCTCTTTACCATACACCGGTTTTCGATCCTCAATCCTCCCATTGAAGTCCCCCATAGGCATAATACCTACATCTTCATACATATTCCTTAATATGTTTATTTCAGTTCCAAACTCAATGACAAAATCTTTGTTTGCAAATGGGGAACCTTCCGGAGGGCTGATAACAAAACATTCCCATTCGTCTTTATTTTTACCCAATTAACTTCCTTTCCTGTTTCTACAAGCTCAATTCTCTCCTTATATCATCCCTTACCAGAGTTAGTATTCCACCAGGATACTTGCCCATTCGAACTCTACTATCACTATATTTTTAAACCATCCCCATGGACTTCGTATTCTGATGCAACTCAACTCCCAGCAAAGGAAATAATGTCCATTTGGGTCATTGATAGTTTCAACTCTTCGTTTCCTACCTTCTTCAAAAATCCACCTATATTCATATATCCTAGTCCCCATTCTAGTTATTTTTTAACCCTCTGTCAGGTTGGTAGCCTTGCTTTTCTTTACTCTCGATTTCTCTAAAATGATGCCTTCTAGTGAACTAATACACTTAAGAAAATGGAAATTGCAGTACCTTGAAGGCATTGGTCGTTTGTGTTGATTTTCAAGATATGGAACGATGCCATGTAGGTATGTAAATGATGCGGCGATCCTCTCTCACAGTTGTCTGTCGCGCTGGGCCTGTGCCAGGTCTACGAGTGTGGGTACATTCATTTGACCACTGCTCCCATACACGTCGTACCGTAGATGCCTGACGGCCAACGCGTGCAGCAACAGTCCTTAGCGACAATCAAGCCTCACACAGCCCAATTATCAGACCCATTGGATTGTTGCTACAGGTCTCCCCGCGTGATTGGTCGCGGAGGAATCAACTCCAGTATACGGACTCTGGTGTAGCGTAGTTGACTTGCACTCTGTGCAGTGAAGTATTCCCCGTCAAACATGCCTCAACGACAGAGAAGAGCACACTATCAACAACTGTCGCCGTTTGAGAGGGATCGGATAATTGGGCTGTGTGAGGCTTGATTGTCGCTAAGGACTGTTGCTGCACGTGTTGGCCGTCCGGCATCTATGGTACGACGTGTATGGGAGCAGTGGTCAAATGAGTGTACCCACACTCGTAGACTTGGCACAGGCCCAGCGCGACAGACAACTGTGAGAGAGGATCGCCGCATCATTCGGATGTCCCGGATGGAGCCCCATGCAACAGCAGCGGAAATTCGAGCAGCTGGGGCACCCCACGTTACACAACAAACAGTTGGTAATAACCTGCGTGCAGCTGGCTTACAAGCCCGTGTCCCTGCAGAAAGTGTTCCATTGACCCCACAACAGCTACGTGTAAGGCTGGCCTGGTGTCGAGAAAAATCGACGTGGGTCGACGAATGGCATAGGGTCATCTTTAGTGATGAATCGCGCTTCTGTCTTGCCCGCAGTGATCGCCAGAATCGTGTGCGCTGACGTACCAGATCTTATTGTCGAGAGGCACACAGGGCCAACACCAAGCATTACGGTCTGGGGAGCCATTGGCTTTAACGTGAAATCACAATTAGTGCTTGTTGAGGGCACTATGACTGCTCGACAGTACGTTGATAGGGTACTCAATCCAGTGGTTGACCCTATGATGGCGAACATTTCTAATGGGATGTTTCAGAAGAACAATGCCCGGGTTCACACTGCACGCATCTCCAGAGAAGCTCTCCACGACATCACAACCTTAGAATAGCCCGCCAGATCCCCGGACCTCAGTCCTATTGAGCATGTGTGGGACATGATGCGTCCACAACTAGCCAACCGTCCTCAGCCACCCACAACTCTGGAACAACTGACCCGTGCAGTGCAGCAAGCATGGGACACAATTCCTCAGGAAGCGATCCAGGGCCTTATTGTCTCCATGCCTCGACGAATTCATCAATGTATTGCAGCGCGTGGTGGGCACATCCTGTATTGATTGTTGTCCAAACTTGCGGTCAGAGGGACCTGAAAGCGTAATCGTCGAATCACAACCGAACACTCCTTCTGGGTGTTGCAATTTCCATTTTCTTCAGTGTAATATCTTTGTCCATGGTGTCCCCATGTGACTTGCCCTTTTTGGACCACCAGGCACTCCTTGATCTCACTTAGTTCAGTTTTCAAATCAGTCTTCATATCTTTCAGTTCCTTGTTCTGGTCCATCAATAGATCCTCCATAACTTCCTTCAGGTTCTCAATATCCTCCCAAGACAGCCCAGAGCTCGGATTCAACTCCACACTACCGATCACGGACAGTACCATCAAAACACATGCTGTTAACACAAACTGTGTAACGTTACAGGGACTGTTGACATTGTGAATGGATATCACTTTCATCCTACAATGCCATCTCCCTATAGCACATTTGTATTGTTCGGTCGACACTCCCATTCTTCCGCATACGCACTCTAGTCACACACTCAGCACTACACGTCCGTTCAACTCGCTGGTTAGATTACAACTGATGAACCTCTGAGCAAGTAAGTTACTTTATGAAACATGGCAGCGTGTTCCCATCCTCCTACATACAGCATTTCTTACCAAACTATCATAATGTAGCGTAAGCCGCTATCGCCTAGCGATAATCTGTCCATCAAGTCGACCCAATCTTGGTGCGGCTTTGGAATTAAATTAATCATATAAATTACTCATCATAAAAAGGATACCCATCGGATTTCATTCAAACCCTCCCAGGAGTAATAATAACAAATTGTCAAATTTTCAGCGAAATCGTCATTTGTATGTAATCTACAGTATTTCTGATAAACCTCTTAAAAATCCTCCATGCCGGGAACAGTTTCTTATTGTATGTGCATCCTTTTGCTCACCATGCGTTCGTTTGTACACTATATTTTCTCGTTTCTTCCAACGGTGAAACCATCCTTTCGTTGCCGCGAAATTATTTTTCCCAATTTTTTTGCTTCTTCTTCGGCCTTTTGACGTATAAGAGGACCGTCAACACGAGCGTCTTTCTCACGAACACTTGAGAACCAAAGTTTAAGAATTGATTCAATTTGACCGTCTTTTCTACCACGATTTCACTTAAAGTTGAAGTTTTTGTTTTCTTTTGCTGTTTTAAGAATATTGTCTAGATTTTTCAATAACTTGCACAGAAGAGGTTGCGAAATTCGTAAATGCACAGCAGCACTGCGTTGACTCACTGTAGGCATTTTCTAATAACGTTCTATATAGAATGTTTCTTATTAATGGTTAAGTCTTTACGTTTGCTTTTCACACTGGTCATCACTGCACTACAACACTAAGAACTTCAGAGTGCGAAAGCTTTAGTGAGACTCGCGTGAGTGGTCCTTGAATAAACTGCCGTAAGGGAAGAACCAAAAGAGAAAGTGTATGCGAGAGGGTTACCACCTGCGCTGACCGGTTTTCTACCGTACTCCTGCTACAAAAGATGAGACGTGAAAGTGGCCTTGAAGACAGGCGCAGTGTAAGAACGAATTTTTAAAGGTTGAGAGCGTTTTCTTTGTATGAACTCTACTCGCACACTTGAGAGCGAAATCCTTGAAAACAAACGTGATAACATAAATCGAATTCATGATCAAAATAAACGGAAGATTTTCAATGTTTCAGTATTTGTCCGTACGGGACTTCATAAATGTGATAATACAACGTATTATACGGTTGATAACATTATCCATGATTACAATAAATGGCATCCACTTTATATAGACTAAACGATATGATTATCATATTTAATTTATACAGTAATTTGTATTGGCACAATTTTATTTTCTATTATTAACCTTACTATAGATTTATTATTATTTTCTGCTCTCCTGTAAAATGATGTTTACGTTACGTACGAGATCTGCATTCTTAAGCAACGATATAATAACGCATTATCACCCAACGCTTCTCTTAGCTCAGCATGATGCTTACCTGCATTTCTTTTACGGAAACAATTTTGTGTATAATCGCTGTTTAACTGTATTTAGTGGGCTGTTAAGTAGTCATCAATGCAGGCAAACGCCATCTGCCGATAGTATCTATTAATGAACGACACAGGTTTTTCATAATGTACGGTACATCGTTGTTGCACCTAGAAATATCGTTATGTGAAAATGTTCACGGTAAAAATACCCACCCGCAACACATGCATCATTTAGAACGAAAATTTGTTGATATAAACACCTCAATAAAAGTTTACAATGCCACCATATACGAGTATTCTGAGGTATTCCATGCCGTACTGATATAGGTACGTTATTTATTAGACTATCACAACCCTGAAATTAGACAGTGTTTACTACAGACATGCTTTGTGTTCATATATTAGTCATGTGAACTTACCCTGAATGCTGTAGCAGATGCTGCGTTTTCCGACAGCACTTACAGTCAATTTGTGTTCAGACTTGCTGCGACATGCCACCTAGACGAATACAAACGTTTGACAGCATTCAGATAGTGGCTTTACCTTCAGCAAGCCATACACAGAAAGATGTTGCCGATCGGTTAAATGTCCCATAAAGCAGTATATTTAAGGTGTGGAGAAAGTACAGAGAGACAAGAAATTTGAACTATAGGCCTCGTTTTGGCTTTCCTCATGGTACAACACCAGCCCAGGATTGTTACCTCCAAGTGTAGGCTCGCTGACGTCCAACATGAACTGCCAGGGCTCATAGGAATGACCACTCCAGAGTAACAGGTGTTTGTATCGCAGACTAAACAGTGCGCAGAAGACTGCATAAGGCCGGTCAAACAGTGAGCGGAAGACTTCATAAGGTTGATCTTGAGTCCAGAAGGCCAATTATAATCTTTGCACTGAACCAGCGGAACGGAACGTATCGAAAGATCTGGGCTCGTGCTTATCAACACCGGACCCTTAAAGAATGGGGTAATGTCATATTTTCCGATGAGACGAGGATTGGTTTGAGACCTGACACCAGACGTACAGGAATACGAGTATGTACGACCTCTAGTCAACGTCATCAATATGGGCATGTCGAGGAAATCCATACGTATGCTGGCGGCATTGTTACGTTTTGGACAGGAAAAATGCTGTGAAGGCAGAACCCTCTCATTCTCAACTAGGCTGCACTGAATGGCCTCGGAACTGCATTCGGCCGTCATTTCATCCTAGCAGATGACAATACAAGACTTCCAACCACTCCTACCCCCAATGCGACAGAGTTGCGGTATCTCCAAAGACACAACATCTCTCGAATTGATTGATCTGAACAGAGCCTAGACATGAATGCAATTGAGCATGCATGGGACATGCTGAACGTGGCCATTTTAGAGTGAACAAACCCACCGGAAAATTTTCAGGAACTTACTGGAAATGCAATAGAGGAGTGGGACTGTTTGCCTTTAGAAAACCTTGAGATCTCATTTCAAGCATGCAACATAGGGTGGAAGAACTCATCCATATGCGAGGTGGTCATGCCAAGTACTAAAGACTGCTAGCACCGTGCGATGACGAGAGTTCCAAAATGTTGTTGTCTGAACCTAATTTCAGAAGATGCCTTTCGTTTTGCCTGTTCGGTATATATTGTTCAAAATGTTTATTTAAGAGAGTAATCTGCTTAATTTGTTAAATACTAATTGTAAAACCACCAAATTGTTGCCTAAGAATCCAATATAGTCGTATCAATGTTACTCCAAACTTTTGTTGAGCAGTGCAGTTCATGCAATGCATGAACCTTTGATGACAGAACCTTTCCGACCAGAGATATACTGGGTTCACGTGCTGTTATCATGTTTTAATATATAACACAGCTGCCATGACTTACGAAACGTCCTTCGTAAATAAAATATTTCTGACTATTTTTTCTTTATTTATTGAATTGAGTTCGATAATGCGTACAGAAATGAAATCGTAACCTCAAGAGAGATGCGGTAAGCATGCAAACTTGTAGCATTACATGACATCTCCCTCCCTTTCTTCTGCCCCCTCATGGTCTTAGGTAATCTATCTTACCTCATTCACCGCGCTTCACCCTAACGTCGATCCAGCCGTGAACTTGTGGTGCACCACTACCCATCCAGAAATGTGCGGCCATTTCTTCTTTCAGGCAGACACTGTTTGTGCTATCAATTACGAGCATTTGCAGACCATGGAGGCCCTTGGAGGAGAGAAAGGTAAACGTATGCATTCTCAACTAGACACTCATCTCTTCATTGTAATAATATCCTGCCATTGTTTCCAATATACAGGGTGAAGCGTAATTCGCGCACTCGGGCGTCGCAGCGCGACTCCTCACATGCCAGCAATAAAAAAAATGCCTCTTACAAAATTTCATCTTGCGAGTATATCCGGCAGAAAATCGACGTTGAAGAGTAGCAATCTGGCAACACTGTAACCACATGTAGGGTAACTACCTCTGTCAGCAGAAGTTAGTCGTACTGTACAGTTGGTGCAATGGGTAGAGTTTTGGGTTAGCATGCAGGAAGTCGAGTGGTCGATCCTGGGTTGAGGCGTATGTTTTTTATTTCGTAAATGTAGTCCAGGTGGTATGGTATCTGGCATCTTAATCGTCAACAGCGATTGCAGAGGGTCCTCTAGAAGCCATTTGCACTTACATACTACGATCCTAGAAATGGACGAACAATCGTTTTCATTGGTCAGCTTTGAAAGGCGCCCTTTCCACGTCGTGGGCGTGAAATTATTCGCACCACTTCATCTACTAGATGTGAAACCTATTTTCTTTTGTACCCTCCTCCAATGGTCCCATAGATTAGTACCAACTATTATTCTTGCCTCGTTCAGATCCATTACATTTCGTTAGGGCCTTACGTTACCAGTAGGCCTAGGAACGTGCTCTGCGAATAATGTCCAAACTCGGTTACAATTTGTATGTGTTATCACCACGGTCCCAATAATTCTGCCTTTCAACACTGCCTCTGGTAACCACATGCTGTTTAGTACGAATCTCAATGCATTATTATTATTATTATTATTATTATTATTATTATTATTATTATTATTATTATTATTATTATTATGTTGTTGTTGTTGTTGTTGTTGTTGTTGTTGTTGTTGTTGTAAATGTAGGATACATGTGACCTCAGAAACGGTGTCTTACTGTTTTACAGTAGGTAATGTCAGATGGAAAGCCGCCTCTGTGGTGTAGTGGTTAGCGTGATTAGCTGCCACCCCCAGGAGGTCCGGGTTCGATTCCAGGCTCTGCCACGAAATTTGAAAAGTGGTACGAGGGCTGGAACGGGGTCCACTCAGCCTTGGGAGGTCAATTGAGTAGAGGTGGGTTCGATTCCCACCTCAGCCATCCTCGAAGTGGTTTTCCGTGGTTTCCCACTTCACCTCCAGGCGAATGCCGGGATGGTACCTAACTTAAGGCCACGGCCGCTTCCTTCCCTCATCCTTGCCTATCCCTTCCAATCTTCCCATCCCCCTACAAGGCCCCTGTTCACCATAGCAGGTGAGGCCGCCTGGGCGAGGTACTGGTCATACTCCCCAGTTGTATCCCCGACCAAGAGTCTGAAGCTCCAGGACACTGCCCTTGAGGCGGTAGAGGTGGGATCCCTCGCTGAGTCCGAGGGAAAAGCCGAACCTGGAGGGTAAACAGATGATGATGATGATGATGATGAATTTCAGATGGAAATTAGCAAATAAAAAATGCGCCTCAACCCAGGATCGAACCATCGACCACCTACTTGCCAACCAAAAACTCTATACCACTGCACCAACTGTACAGCACGACGTGAACGTGCTGACAGCGGTAGTTACCCTACATATGGTTACAGTGTTGCCAGATTGCTACTCTTTAACGTCCGTTTTCTACCGGATATACTCGCAAGACGAAATTTTGTAACAGACATTTTTTTATTGCTGGCATGTGAGGAGTCGCGCTGCGACGCCCGAGTGCGCGAATTACGCTTCACTCTGTATATACCAACAATCATTCTCGTTATTTTTGGGGTCTGTTACCACCAGGATATGAATTAGATATCCACAATATTCCGAGATTTTATTCCCGTACAGCGTTATCGCCCTAATTTCATCTGTGAAATCCTTGCTTCCTATAAATTAACCCTCTACTGCATGAATTATTTTTCGCTTCCGTATGGTGAAGAAAATTTCATGCTTTAATGTTCAACATACGCTCAGTGTTTTAGATATACTAGCAATTCTTAACTGGGCCTAATAGCTTAACACTCGTATGTGATGTGGATTGCCATATTTGAATATATATACGATTTTTCACGATTTTTCCCTAAGCTTTTAACATTCAAAGACCGAACGTTACTGCCTACTGGCAATGAGTACGTATTGCAAGGCGCAAGTATACTTGTCTTTGAGGTTGAGCCAGAGACACTCCTGAAGCCTGTGGTGATGTGTTGGGGAGGGCCCACGTAAAATAAACGGTGGTTGGTTCGCGTGGATGTTGAAGGGGTGGAAGGAGTACCTTTGGCTGTAGGGCTGTTTTGTCTTATGTATATGTGTTTAATTGACTGTACAGTTGAAGGTGTGCCGTAAAACTACCTCCGTCTATAATATTTATCCATTTACACAGGTGAAAAGTTATTTGTTGCCTAATGGCAACAGTATGCAAGGTTACCTGTTTTAATTGACTTTGCTACATTTAGAAACAACTTCTTTTCCACACTATTACAAAGAGAAAATATGCATCATGTACTTGAGGTCGTCCATCGACTCCACTGTCTTATTAGGACCTTTCCAATTCAACACTAGTATTGTATTAGAAATGCTGGTTTTCATACTGCAGAATGACCAATTCACTTCAGTTTCCGAGATAAACAGTATGATCTGTTTGGGATGTCGTAAAAATAAAACGCTCTGGAATATATGCTGTGACCTTTTTTGATGGTTCAATATCATCAGGGAGCTTGTGAGTGCCGAGGGATTAAGTTGATTATTTGTTCTGCCATGTCGTGCGGAGGCGTATATGTATGGTTCAGTCAGCCTTCACATCAGTGACAGTGTGAGCGTGCGAACACACAAAATATATCTCTCACATATCTCCTACGACCGGTGTCCCCGAGGTGAACTTGTGGTGCACCATTACCCTTCCAGAAGTGTGCGGCCATTTCTTCTTTCAGGTGGATACTGTTTGTGTTACCAATTACAAGCATATGGAAGCCATGGAGGCCCTTGGAGGACACTTAGTGGGATAGAATGGATAGCTCAAAGCACGGCCGCCTTTGCACCGAGGAATTAATCTGATACTCATTCTTGGTGCAGGCTAGTGAACCTCATGCCAGGAGCCGCTCCACACGTGGAAACCTCGTTTCTTAAATATTTTGAATTCCTACATTGGCGCGTTGGAATAATTTCTTATAATTTGTTGGAGCAATCCTTGTGGGTGAATTAACGAAAATTTAAACGACTGCTGGTGTGGCTTAGTGGGCCCACCCTCTTGGCCGCCAAATTTTTCTAACTTGACACCCTCAGAAATTGTCGTATAATAGTATATTACATCATGCATAATGACCAAAACCCGAGTGGTTCTCCAGAATCTGCAAAAAAATCCAAAGGCATTGGAGGTCACTTGGTGTAACCTATAAGGTAGGTACTAAGTTTGTCAAGTCCGCCTTAGTGGATATGGGGAGAACCTGACTGTTTAGTACAACTGTGGTTACCTCTGTGTGTAAGTTACGAAGTCATAAATACATTGGTTTATGTTCTGCACTTATTTATTTCTGTGACATCCCAAATGGATCAACCTGTTTCTTTCTTCTTATATCACTATATTGGGAAGATGACAAACGAGTGGTGTCGAAGAAAACATTGCAATGAAAGTGACAAGGTAAACCGAACATTGCTAAAACAATTTACAAACTTATGCAGTATCACTCGTATTAAGTCTTTCCATTTTTCAATGGATTAACGTCACACTGACACATTCAAGGTTTTTGACTGTCATGGCCTTAATTAAGGTACAGCCCCATTCTTTGTCTGGTGTGAAAATGGAAAGCCACGGAAATCCATTTTCAGTGGGATTTGAACCCATTATCCCCCGTATTAAGAATTTCGCATGAAGTAGATTGGACGTGAATGAAAAATGCAAAGAAGAAATATCGATCTCTACTACTTTATACCTGAGAATGTGATGTTTTAGTTGGCATTGCCACTGGCTTCTCATCTAGGCAGCCTAGTTTTGAATCCAGGTATATGCACGTGGGATTTGTAAATTAAAATGTGAATCACAACCGCCTTGTCTTTAGAGTGGCCAGTCAATATCAAACACCTGATACAGTTTGAATAGAGGACGTTTACGTTCGTGCGGGTCTCGTTAATGAGTCCCTTGGTGTTGTTAAAGTTCCGCATCAGATTGACGATACCGTTGATCTGTAGATGTGGACGATGAAGTGGTAGACCCGACGTCTTGATAGACTTGAGGTAGGCTACTCCATCAGTTACTGAAGCTCGACGCCACTCTAATCACTGATGATCTTATCACCTGAGTAGTATTCGAGACACTCTAAAGGCAAGCGTAAAGGACCTGCTGCCTGATATCAGCACAGTCATGATTCTTGTGCTCAAGGATCGCATGGTCGGTTATCCCGCTGTTGTTGACGGACTCAAGAATATTTCCGTGCATGAATTCCACAGTATCGTCCTGATCAATGAACTGAGAAGGGACATGAAATAATATCCTGTGTAGTCGAGCAGTCTCCAACCTTCAGAAGTAAGATAGAAAAATCATCCTCTCCAGCACCAATTCGTATATTTTTATTCAGAGTCACTCTATGCACATATTGTCAAAGTGTATTGCAGCCACGGCAGACCCTATTTGTTCCCACATCGAATTTTGGTAAATATTGGGTAACTCATCTGGGGCTTATTAAAAGAACAACGATCCACGTTAATGCTAAGAGTTGCGTGGCTATTTGTGGTTCCGACTGACCCTCTCTTGACATGGATCCGGACGAGACTTTTATTTGCACATCCAGTGGGAAGTGAATTGTCGTGAATATTGGATAACTCCTCTGGGACTTATTAAAGGAGCAATGATCCCCATTAATCAACTCACATTATATAAATAATAATGATAATAATACCGAACGGGTTGGCTCCCGGTAGAGAATAAATTAGAGCTATCACTAAGAAACTAAAAAGCATCAAGGCTCCTGGAAAATACTCCATTAACGAAAAATTGTAAAATGTCCATTGGAAAGAATTTTCTCTAAAACTTGGGCAACGGAAGAGATCCCCGTGGAGTAGAAGAACGTGCTCATTCATCCTTCGCACAAGAAATGTGATACAGAGAATGTCAATTTACGGTAAAAGATATTGTCGAAAGTTATTCAGTGGAGGTTTCCTGGAAAAAATTGTGAAAATACCAGGCAGGAGTCATAAAATACAAATATTCATTCTCAAATCACTGACGAATATAAGGCAGAAAAAGGATTATTATGACACTAGTGGATATTACGATAGCCTATGATTTGGTGGACCGTAGGAGACTTCTCGACATTCGCAAGGAATTCAGAATCGGCTATACGCCCTTAACACTGATTTCACAGACTCCGACAGACGCATACTCCCAGGTAAAGTTCTTGGATGAGCTCTGATAAACGTTTCCGATACAAACAGGTCTGAGGCAGTGGTGTGGCCACTCCTTACTATTACGTAACACTCCTTTTGGAGAAAGTCATCAGAGAACAGAGGAAAGATTTGGTCCAAGCGGCTTCCAAATAGGAGTGCATGTTGGTAACAAAATCGCTGGTATTACATTTGATTGCCTGGCGTTCGTCACCTATGTTATGCTCGTTGGTTACAACCTTGAAATGTCAGTATGAATCAATGCAAAATGTAGCTGCTAAGACTGACTTAAATACCTCCTTCGACAAAACAACATATATGTACTCAGATAAGAAGGGAATTAACTCCAAGTTTGAAATGGTGTATGGAATTGTTCAGAGGACATTCGAATTGAATACCTAGTTGAGATACTTTCCTGCAATGGCAATTAAAAGGAAACGCTGGGAAGGGAGCGGGGGATGAGCAGGAAAAACGTAAATGGCCTTTAAAGAGTGACATGATACCCAGATCCATCCCTCCGTGCAAAACTAAGACACTATCTCACACAAGCTTAACCAGAGTACATCTACGCCGAGACACAGGACAAAATATATCATGCGAATGAGAAAGATGAGGGAAGGTTTTAGGACTCAGGAATGTGTCAGAAGTATTTATCTTCCGCCCGAAGTCCAACAAGGAGTTACACGCGAGAACCGGAAAGGTCAAAGAGGAGGTTGCCATTTTAGGGACACCTGAAGAGGGTGAACCCAGAGATATTGGCTAACAAAATACACATTGTTCAGGAGAAGTGGAAAATAAATCTCAGCTGGCTGGCAGAGGTGCACAAGTACGGTGGTATAACACCAGCAAAAATTCAAGATAGACTTGTTTTCCCAAATAAAGTTGCATAATTTACGGATTATAATGAAAAACATCCTGATTAACCGCTGAATATTTTGGCGGATGTGGGACAGAAAAGAAGCTTAATTTAAAAAACGTTTGGCGAGCATGTAAAGAAAAATGTATGTAAATCTCACAACAAAAATTGCAATGTAGCTTTTGTATTCCTCATCTACAGTTGGCTACATCCATAGTAACAACAACAACAATAATAATAATAATAATAATAATAATAATAATAATAATAATAATCTCTCACTGGCATTACTCATAGCTCAAACGTACAATCGAAGCGAAATATCGAAGAGTATAATGTGGTCTCATTCAATTTTCTTTTAAACAGGACGTTTGTGGTTACAACTGTTTAATATCTCTGTATCGATTCCTTGTGAAAGAACACGGCCTTTGTTGTGGGATGTATTGAAGCTGTGGTCCGTTTGCTACCGTTATCAAATAAGGGCTCCTGTTTCCATGACTCCCAGCAGTGTTAATGTAATGTTATTTCTACCTTTCGAAAACTCGATTTGAATTGCAAACCTCGTTATCTCGTTTCCTTCCCTCCTTGGAGACACTTCACATTGCGCGGAATGAAGACATACAACGATGTTCAATATAGCCTGGAATATGTTTACAATACCTGCAGAAATGGTCGGATCTCTCTGTAGAAAAGCATTTCATTTCTATGCTTAATGCCTTTAGTATCATGTGGTCTGAGTGTCCACGCTATTTCCTTATTATTATTATTATTATTATTATTATTATTATTATTATTATTATTATTATTATTATTATTATTGTTATTGTTCCGAGGTTTCTGTGGAACAGCAGAGGTGAAAGAAGGTGCGGGGGTGAACAGGTCTCAGAATACGAAATTAAAGTTAAGATAAAATTTAACAGGGTTATATTTTCTTAGCAAAATCAAGAAATAACAAGAATGGCAGGTACAGAGTAGCAAGGTAACAAATGTACGATTACAGTATTCACAGGATTTGGGCTTCGAGCCCCGGACTCACAATTCTTGAGCAATTAGCCCAACTTTACCCAAAAAAAAACAAGATTCGACAAAGGGGCAGAAGACCCCAATCATGTTCAGAAGCACTTGCTCCCAATTACAATGTAAAGCCTCCTCGAGGCACCCAAAATCAATTTCAAAAGAGCGATCCGCTCTCAAAGTTTAAGCCTATCAAAGGTCACACCAAACTCAACTTTCAAGTTGTCCTCCAAGGACATGAAAACAGGGGTAAAAATACCCAACCTATTGAGGCCTATTAAGTAAGGAAAGGTTAATTACATGGCCTCTAAAATACCAATTTGAGAGGAGGCGTTGCTGCACTCCTAATCCATTTTGTGTAAAACCTACTTGGCACTAGGCCGTTAATGCAAGGGCTAATCCCATACTAAAGAGGTGACTTATACGAGAAGACAATTTACATTACGCTAGACTGGAAGAAACGGTTGAGAAAAATAAGTTCACCTCAAAGTAATATGAGTGGGAGCTCGAGAGGGTTAAGCACTCTCTATCCCAATTTGTAGTTTAAAAGATAGAATATATACTAAGTGTCTTTACATTTTAGGGGAAAAGTTACATGGTGGAAAAGCTTCGGACCTGCCCCGAGAGTTAAACTGCTGAGCTATCAAGAAAAGAAGTTATTAAACGGCCATTACCTTGTGGTTGAACTGCTGCCCGAAGAAAGAGGCGCTTCCCGCCCCCTGCTATGTACTTTACACACTGAAAGATGTTACTGAAGTGGCGCGGAGACCCGAAAATCAGCAGTTTATATACTCTCGCGGAAAGTTCGAGGCGTTTCAGGAATGAGAACACCCTCCCACAAGAATTTTATTGGTTAAGGTTAAGCAACATATCCAAGTTGAAGAAGATACACCTGATTGGTCATAAATTAATTAAAGAAAATCGGGATTGGCTAAATTCAATCCTGGCGGAAGGAAGGGGTTAATATTGCCAACATAAACAATAACTGAAAGAAATTTAACAAGGAACAAACATATAAACCCAAAATTTCTTCGAAAACATAGTTCTTTCACTTCACACTAGGGTGCATAATTGTATTTCTTCAGTAGTGCCATCTGGAAGAGAATGTCCACACTTCTTACTACAGGCAAAACAAAAATACATCGAAAACGACCCAGTTCAGAAACTTCAAAATTTACAAGTAGTGACATCTTCTGAGAAACTTGAAAATTTACGCAGTAGATAAAGTTCAGACTTCCTCCAGTAGGGGAGTTTCAACTGGCGCAAAGTTTGAATTAGCGGCATGGAGGTGTACCACCCGGTACAATTATTATTATTATTATTATTATTATTATTATTATTTTACATCACACTAACTCATCGACATTTTTCGGTAATGCAATGACGGAAAGGACTAGGGTTGGGAAGATAACGGCCATTGCCTTAATTAAGATATGGCTTCATAACTGTCTGAGATGGAAATGGGAAAGTAAGGAGAACTATTATTCAGGGATGTTGACGGTGAGATGATTCGAAGTCATCATCTTCCGAATGCAAGTAGATGGCGACGTGACTACAGCAGCAGAGACATCTCTCTCGTTTTATTATTACTTCCAAGGATGAATGCGTTGACTCACACTTTCACGAAAGACTTAAAATTTTCACTTTCCCAGTGATCAGAGTATCAAATTTCGGGAATGCTATTATCGTTTTAAGAAATTTACGTTAGTACTTAATGAGCCTCCGTGGCTCAGACGGCAGTCCGTCGACCTCTCACCGCTGGATACCGTGCTTCAAATCCCCGTCACTCCATGTGAGATTTTCACCAGGTACTCCGGTTTTCCCTGTCATCTTTCATTCCCGAAACACTCTCCATTATCATTTCATAGCATTTTTTCAATCATTAATAAATCACTTTGGGAGTGGCTACCCCATTGTAATAATAGCCTATATGTGGTTCATTCATTACATCCCTAACCCTGTCAAGGGCTGGAAAACAGGTTGTAGGTTTTCATTTTTAGTTAAGAGATTTATCTTTATGCCCCTTGAAATAACCATCACCAAGACGACACACTTACTCTAAAATAATGCTACAACTTTACCTTAACCTTCTCTCGCAAGTAACTTCCCAAACGTATAAATAATAATATCATACCAACCAACCGGGTGAGTTGGCCGTGCGGTTAGGGGGCGCAGCTGTGAGCTTGCAACCGGGAGACAGTGGGTTAGAACCCCACTGCCGGAAGCCCTGAAGATGGTTGTCCGTGGTTTTCCATTTTCACACCAGGCAAATGCTGGGGCTGTATCTTAATTAAGGCCACGACTGCTTTCTTCCCACTCCTAAGCCTTTCCTATCCCATCGTCGCCATAAGACCTATCTGTGTCAATGGTACGTAAAGCAAAAAAACATACCAAAAGGAATTCGACCAAAGGGCAAACACCTGTTGGAATGTCTTACATTTCAAAGAATACAAAATTATTTTGGCAGCGTTAGGTTCTACTTTTTGTTTATAAGAGGGGTTTAGTGTTTTGAAATATTTACCCATTTGCGTCCAAAATGAAGCCGGCCCCGTGGTGTAGGGGTAGCGTGCATGCCTCTTACCCGGAGGCCCCGGGTTCGATTCCCGGCCAGGTCAGGGATTTTTACCTGGACCTGAGAGCTGGCTCGAGGTCCACTCAGCCTACGTGATTAGAATTGAGGAGCTATCTGACGGTGAGATAGCGCCCCGGTCTAGAAAGCCAAGAATAACGGCCGAGAGGATTCGTCGTGCTGACCACACGACTACAAGGTGGCACCTCGTAATCTGCAGGCCTTCGGGCTGAGCAGCGGTCACTTGATAGGCCAAGGCCCTTCAAGGGATGTAGTGCCATTGAGTTTGGTTTGGTTTGGTTTGGTCCAAAATGAAGGCAATTAGGGTACGGTCTTCACCAAATCTTCAGATCACGTGGCTACGAGTCCCAGAAAGAGGAGAAAATTGTTGTACATGTGCCAGAAGTTTTTCCTCCACTATGATCTCATTTTAAATTAATTTATTGTGAGCTTGAATTCGGAAGGTATTGGGTTCGAACCCCACTGTTATCAGCCCTGAAGATGGCGACTACAAGGTGGCACAAGATGATCTCTGCCATCTACGCGAAAATCATCTGAGGTGCAACCGTGGTAAACAGTTCCAAAGGAACGTTCTGGTCCAGATAGTTGATTATCGAACGTCTTTAGATAGGTCTGTACGATGTGCTGACCAAAGTCAAGCTGAGGATGGCAGCACCTGATATTCTTGTAAGATGCCAGGCATTATGTGCTGTAACATCCAGCATCCATGTCAAAAGGTATAACCACCATTTCTTCCCCCGTATACCTATGCGGTAATAGAAGACGTTCTCATCTATTCTGTTCATTCCCACCAGGTACCGTACTTATTGTATGCCCCGAAAACAACGGAAATTCTCAAAGATGTTCTCTTCTTGTCTTAGAATAACGTAAAACGGAAGGTGCAGATTCTGCGCCGTAGCATGTGGATGGAATCGTTACCACGGAATTGTCAACCCATCTTACACTACTGATCCCATCTTCCACATGTCTAGCAATCTTAAATGATCCACGGGGCTTCTTCATTTGAGTTACCGGTGGAAAAGGGCATTGTTTGGGAGCACGACTCTCTCCATAACCACGCTGATTGAGCTCTTGAAGAAATGCCTTGCTTGTGAACAGGTTATCAATGCAAGGCGGAGTGGCAATACTGTGATGTCCTCTGGCAATTCATCCAACATGGCCTCATGGGAGCAGCATATTTACCGTAGGTATTTTTGTATTTGGACTTTCCTTTCGGATACTTTCCTGGATAAATATCAAAATTTACCAGGTATCGAGATGTATTCAAACACCAGACTTTGTAACCGACATTTATAGGTTTCTCCCTCATAAATTGCTTGCGACATATCTGCCGAAGTATTTTACCATGCACTCGTAAAAATAGAGTTTCTTTCTCAGACCTGAACATGGAAACGAATCGCTTTTTCAACAGATCCATTAGGGAGCGTTATTTGCATATATCTGGGAACAGATCTCTGTGCATTGTATTCACAACTAACTCATTGCGGAATCCTCAGATGCTGTACCGTTTACGAGGAACAGTGTTGTATTCAGACAGCAACAAAATAGCAACAAACACAATTACTTCATCTGGCGAGAAGTTAGGTTCAGGTTAATTTTTAAAAAGTGCGTACATTCTTGTTTTCTGTAAGAGTAGTTCAATAAATGCTTCATCAAAAGAGTTTCAAGACACTACTCAGCAACTGTATCACGAAACAATATGTAATCGTATGTGTAAAAACACTCTCTTGATGACGTACTTTACACTTATTCAACGAGTATACTTATTTGTTTTTTGCTTCTTGGCAGAAGTGTTTGACTCGACTTCTTCAATATCACCTGTTGCAAATTCTCCTAAATGTACCCTATTTTTATACACAATTTCTACCTTGCTGGATTGTTGACGGCCTGTATGACCCACTAAACCACGGCGCCTCTTCATCAGACTGCACGTTCACTTCAGGTGGTTCGATGAATATTTCCTTTACTTCTTCATCTTTATTGTCTTCAGCCTCCGAAATATCCAGGATATTCTTTAGATGCCCATTCAGGACATGTGTAAAGAAAGCAGGCTAATTACTCTAAAGGTACTTTTACCTAATTATGTACTAACTGAGATATCTAATACATTCGCAATTACCGGTGCGATTATTCGATGGCATAATGGGACTATAATAAATTTACCGTGGGTATAAATTTATGATTATATGTTTTATTTACAATTTGTTTTACGTCGCACCGACACAGATAGATTTCATGGCGATAAAGGGATAGGAAAGGGCCAGGAGTAGAGAGGGAGCGGCCGTGGCCTTGGTTATGGTACAGCCCCAGCATTTGCTTGGTGTGAAAACGGGAAACGACGAAAAACCATCTTCAGGGCTGTTGACAGTGGAGTTCGAAACCACAATCTCCCGAATGCAAGCTCACAGCTAGCGGACCCTAACCGCATGGCCAACTCGCTTGGTGGTATAAATGTTTCGGAGCATCGTTATCGAGGTGCAGAAGGTAAGGTTGGGACATATATATGCAGTAAAACAACGTGTAATAGCAGTGGGAGTATGAGAAATGTGTTTGAAAATGTTAAAACAAAGGCACTGAAAATAGCTCATTACATGTGTAAAATTGTATGAAATTGAAAGCCACCACTAGCACCTAGCATGTTCATAATGATCACGCTGAAGATTCTTGGCATCTATTATTATTATATATATTATTATATTATTATATTTGCCTTTATTTGTAGTGGCGAAGTTAGGACTCATGGTCCTCTCTTACACTTAACCACACTTCATTAACATAGTACATCTGAGAGCAATATTCATAATCTTATCTTAAAACTACCATTACAAGCTAGAAACAAAATATGAAACATAATAACATAAACTCTATAAATATTCTTAGTCATGTCTTAAACTATCGTTACAAATTAAAAGTTGATTGACACTAAATACCCTAAGCACAGTAAACGTACATTCATACACACATTCACTCTGCCAGATTCATTCAGCCTGGCGGCACATATCGAGGAGATGCTCACGGCAAGACAACTTGAAGGAATTTAAGGATTGTATGGCTCTAATGTTGTGGGGGAGAGAATTCCATATTCTAGCTCCATTTGCAACAAAGGAACGGCTGAATGCTGCTGACCTGCTGAGAGGGATAGCAAGTGTACTGCCAGAGCGTGTATTATGCTGGTGGAAAGAGGATAGGAAATTGAGTTGTGAAGATAAGTAGTATGGGATATTCTCTTTTAATACTCGAAAGATTAATACTGCCACGTGGAGGTTTCTATATTGTTCAAATTTTAGAAGGGAAAGTTGTCGATAATAAGGGGTAACATGAACATCATAGCGTAAGGAAAAGATAAATCTAATACACGAATTCATAGCACGTTGTAATCGGTTTAGTTGTTCTCTCGTGGCATCAATTAGTACTACGTCACAGTAGGAAAATATAGGGAGGATAAGAGTATTTATAAGCCTAATTCTCATGTTTAGTGGCAGCATATTTTGATGATATTTTAGTGGGTGAAGGGACGCGTACACTTTTCTACAGATATTTGTAATGTGCTCTCCCCAGTTAAGATTCTCGTTTATAATTACCCCAAGATTTCTTACCGAGTTTTCGTACGGAATAATTTTACCAGATAAAGTTAGTGGAGGAATGTTTTTGTTTTTTGCCGCACTGATTTGTTTCGTTAGCCCAACAATAATAGCTTTAGATTTTGATGGATTAATTAAAATACAGTTTTCATGAGCGTATGCACAGATATTATTTAAGTCAGAGTTCATATAACCTATTGCTTGATTGATGTCTGAAATTTTGGAATGGTAATAGATCTGCAGATCGTCAGCATACAAGTGGTATTTACAGTGTCTTAGCCGTGTCGATATATCGTTAATATAGATAACAAAGAGAACAAAGAGAAGTGGTCCAAGTACAGAGCCTTGTGGTACTCCTGAAAATTTCATTACCCATTCGGATGACCTATTCTGAATAATTACGCGTTGTTTTCGTTCCGTAAGATATGAGAGAAAGAATTCTAGGGCTGTCTGTCCAAGGTGAAGCGATTTCAATTTAGCAACCAGTACGTCTATATTTACTGTGTCAAAAGCGCTGCTAAAATCAAGAAGTGTAAGTAACGTCACCTGCCTTTCGTCCATAGCGCGCCTCATGTCGTCTGTAACTTTCAGCAGGGCAGTGGCCGTACTGTGTCCCTTTTTGAAACCCGATTGTAAAGGGTCAAGTAGTTTGTATTTATTTAAATAGTCGGTTAATTGCACGTGTACTATGCGTTCAAGAGGCTTGGAGAGAGATGAAAGTATGCAAACAGGTCGATAATCTGTTATAAGTACAGGTGAGGAAGTTTTGGGAACAGGATTTATAATGGCATTATAGCGGTTAAAAGTTTTTCCTCTTGAAAATTGCCCAGTATTTAATATGATCTATATAAAATATATCGGTGCAGTTCTTATGGGCTTGCTGTGTGAATAGGACTATAAAGCAATTATTGTTGATCCTCACAGAAGCACTCTCTAGCTCACAACGTAAAAATGTTGCAATCAAGAACTAGAGCATAATATATCTAGTAGACTGAGTTAAAGATAATTAAATAACAATTAGTGGATTAAACACGAAGGATTTGAAAATAAACAATACCATATAAACAAATGTCGCTGCGTGATCGTATGATTACGCGCGGTGTTAATGATAATGGTGCACAACTATGAACAAACTAAATAGCTGAAACCTGCAAGACATACGCTGTCTCACGATTCATGAATCAAAATCTAAGCCCTCCCTTGCAATTTCCTTGGAAAACAAAACTTTGCGATACAATTGCGATTGTAACTGCCATCTCACAACTAATAACAACAACAATAATAATGATAATAATAATAATAATAATAATAATAATAATAATAATAATAATAATAATAATAATAATAATAATAATGGCGTGACCTCCAGCAAGGCCTGTTGTAGGTCTTTCATTTTCATGTCCATGGGTGACTTGCGCATCTGTGACGATGAAATCTAATGCCGAAGACGGCAAAAACACCCTGTCGCCGACCAAAGTAAATAACCAATGGAAGTTGAAATACCTGACCCGGCCAGGAATCAAAGACAGGACACCATGGACCTAAGATCAGCATGCTAATCAGTTAGCAACGGAGCGGGACAAGTCACGGATGAAACTCCAAGCTGGCCCAGGGCAGCTCCGGGCTCTCAGGCCTCAGAAAGGACAGCGAGAGAGTGGGAAAGAGACGGAAGGTAGTAAGATTTATGGGTGAACATTTCATTATTATTATTATTATTATTATTATTATTATTATTATTATTATTATTATTATTATTATTATTATTATTATGGTCATGCCCCCTCGCAGTTGGTTGGTGATCATGATGGATAATTATTCCTATTTCCCGTATCAGTGTTGCTATAGAATGGACATCGAACCACAGTTCGAGCCTCTGAAGCAAGGATAATTTTCTCCGCCAACGTCCACGTTGCCCTTCTAGTTGCTTTGTACGATCAGTTCTATCAGACTGTAGCCGACAATATGTGACAGAAATAGGGCGATTTCATAATTTTTCAAGGTTAAAAGGCACCCACACACCAGAGTGATCGTGGTGGCGGTGGCGGTGGCGGCCACGGTGGCAATGAAGTCTTTTTCACACCAAACAATGCGGTGGTAGCGATCAGTTTGAAAATCGTGTAAGGACAACATCGGGAAGAACCTTTACTTTCGGCGTTAGTTGATGGTGAGGAGGGCAACTACATAATATATTGTAAAGGACGCATTCATTCTGCGTGATGTTCAGCTCCATGGCTAAATGGTTAACATGCTGGTCTTTGGTCACAAGGGTCTCGGGTTCGATTCCCGGCAGGGCTGGGAATTTTAACCATCATTGGTTAATTTCGCCGGCATGGGGGCTGAGTGTAATGTGCCGTCTTCATCATCATTTCATCCTCTTCACGACGCGCAGGTCGCCTACGGGATCAAATCAAAAGACCTGCACCTGTCGAGCCGAACTTGTCCTCGGGCACTCCCGGCACTAAAAGCCATACGCCATTTCATTCTTTAAAGACAAAGGCAAAGACACCTCCATACAGGCCATGAAGCCCCTTGGAGGAGTGGAAGGTAAAGGCTTCCACCATTGTTCACCGCGGCACGTGATGGGGTAGAGTGGTTAGCTCTACGCCCGGCCGCCTTTGCCCCCAGGAATTAACCTGGTACTCATTTTTGGTGTAGGCTGAGTGAACCTCAGGGCCATATGCACCTCCAGAAGTGGAAATCCCTTTTCTTAAATTTTAGGACTTCGAACCCATTTCATTCTTCATTCTACGTAATTATTTGCGTTCAACAAACTCTGGTGTGCGGCTCGAACATGTACTAGAACCTGAAGAAGCAGTAGTAGAGCCTGTTGGAAACCTACAACTACAAGGAAGGAGGACAACCAATTTATCTACTCAGATACATGATAGATTTGTTGCATATTTCAATATGTAAAAGGCTGTACTTATATTCCATTTATTGCGGTCTTCATTTTATGAACATGACAAATTTATTTACAAGAGAAATATTTGCACATTAAGAACTTTTGTCTGTTCTCAGAATACAAATATGAAGAAAAACTATTGCAGTGTTTAAGTAACTTGCTTGCTTTACGTAATTAACGTATGCAACGGTTCCGTTAAAATGATTGTTCATATAACTATGCATTACATATTGTATAATAATAATTCGATGAAAAAATTGAGAATTTGTGAACTTACCGCTTGTTCCTAGTGACCTGCCTACTTGTTCCCAGACTTCATCCTTCGTTCTTATATTCTTATAATCAGGATGCAACAAATCAATTTGCTCTGTTGTACTCATTGCTCATGCCAGCACACAGCGACGCCGGCAGCGGGCAAACTCGACAACCAGCATCTGATCGCTAACGCGGAGAAGAACGCTCCATTGTTTTGAACGCTGCCCGCAAGATCGCTGCCTGTCTGAAAGCGTCCATAAGTTCAGCAGAAATATTTCACGGCAATAGAATGGCAAGGCTGGTTCTAAATCACTAGCGTAGGCATTGTTTCCGCTGAGTCAGCACCCGAATTGAATTGAAATTTATAAGGAAGTATTGGATCACCAGGGGCACAGTGACGTCACGTCGCAACAATGCTCAACATTTTTTCCACATAGACATCATCCTACTGTGTTTATATTGAAATGACAAGATGGAATTTAATTTCATGCCACTATCCGTCAATTTTTAATATGTTACATGGTACTTGCCATAGTTTTAGCTTTCGTAAAGGGGGCCCCCATTTGCATTAGGTCTTACTGTATACACGAATGTTAACCCAATTAGCTGAAGAAGAAAATGTGCATATTCTCGAAACATGTACTAGATATAATGAAAATATGAAATGTAAATATAAAGAAAAAAGTTAACACATAGTATTGACTGGGCGAATCATCCATCCCTCTATTTACTGTGATTAAGTCAATACGGATCCAATACTGGCCATTATAATCAAGATTATTAATCGTGATTATGCCAGCAAGGCAAGAAAAATGATAAAACAAATTTAAGATCACGAAGGTTAAAATTCTTAGTATTTCAAAAGACCTGAACTTTCTAAAGAAATGTGTTAAATGTAATGTCATACCTAAACAATGAATTCAGTACAAAAGAGGAGTAAACTGCAGCACCGCGAAATGAGAAATGAGAAAACAGCGGAAAATAAATCACTTGCGTATTAAAGATGAAATCAGGTTTTTACATCTCAAAGAAAACGAAGATGAACAACACACTTTATGAATTTCGGTCTTGGAGTAGGAGGAGGCGAAATTTAATATTGACCTGTCATTATTTACAATACTAAAGAAAAAACAAGAAGTTTTGTATAGAAAATACCAGAAGCTCATTGAGTACAAAAGCGTTACAAGAGAGGAAATACCAAACAATATAACACACACAACAACACACACATTTTATCCGCCATTTAAAAACTTGACCGATGTTGATTTCAACAATGATGAAGTTGAGATCTTAAGTGAAGGTCCTAAACATAATTGGCTACATACGGGTAAGACCATTCAAAATAGGGAATTAGTGAAACTGATAGCGGAATATGAAGTAGAAATTTCACATGTCTCCATAGATGAACAGGAAAATATGGCATTCGAGGCCAAAAAGAAAATTTGTAAAATAATGGAACACAAGACTATCACAGATGTCAAAACGAATAATAATCTCCAAATGGTTAACAATAAGATCAAACACAACACAATTGTTACGAGGGCTGATAAGGGCAATACTACAGTTTTGATGAATAAAGAATATTACGATCGTAAAACGAATGATTTTTAAAGGGAGATAAGTTTCGTCAGATAAAGAAGGGCCCCACCAACACGATGCAAAAGAAATTTAAGCAAATTTCAATCAATTCTAACTTTAAGATGGAGTCGAAAAAAGCAAAACGCTTGGTAAACATGAACCCAGGGTTACCTAAATTGAGGGCAATGCCAAAGGCACCTAAACAAGGCATACCCTTTAGACCGGTTGTAAACTTTAGAAGTAGTCCTACATATAAAACAGTCAAATTTATACACACGTTTTTAAATAAATATTACAGATTCAATATAGATAATAGTCTCCGAAATACTATAGTATATCGGAACAGAATACTATCCATATTTTTTTATTTTAAGGATATGCACTCGAACATCTCGATTACGGAGATTATCAACACTGTTAAGAATAACTTAAACACATACAACCAGTTGAGTAAAGTAGAAATAGATGAATTCATCAACTTATTAACGTTCACGCTAGAATTGTTTTTTATACTTTTAATAACAACGTGTAAAAAAAGTCCTGCTTGAATTTTATAAAGTTTTATTGGATCACCAAGGACACAATGACGTCACGTGGCAACAGTGCTCAGTGCTTAACATTTTATCCATATAGACATCATCCTACTGTGTTTATATTGAAAAAGCAAGATGGAATTTAATTCCATGCCACTATCCATCAATGTTTAATATGTTACATTGTACTTGTTTTAGCTTTCTTAAAGGGGGCCCCCATTCTCATTAGGTCTTATTGTATACACGAATTTTAACCTAACTAGCTGAAAAAGAGAATGTGCATATTCTCGAAACATTTACTAGATATAATGTAAATGTGAAATATAAATGTAAAAGAAAACATTAACACACAGTATTGACTAGGCGGACCATCCATCTCTCTATTTGCAACAAGGTTGGATAACAACTGACAATGCATATTCCAAGCACAAAATATATGTTGTATGCATTCAAAATTGGCCAAGTGAGTCACCATTTTGCTCACTTCGCTTCTTGGTAGAGGTTGCATGCTGACCGTCCCCCTCTACGTACAATGCTTTCCCCCTACCTCGCACACCTTTTTTTCTCCTGTGAACAGGGTAACACAACTTCAGGCAATGCATGTATTTAAACACACACAATAGTTCCTTATTGGCACGTGAGCCTACCATCTTGCTCACATACGCAACCTAACAGAAGATGCAGAGCTATCTGCTTGTTCCATGTGTTAGTACTCATTTTGTATAATTTTTTTCCTCGACTGTTACAGTGCAGTATGTCCTGTAGTGCATGTATGCTACCTCTACCCATGCGCACTACCCTTAGCCGTTAAGAGTCAGCAGTAAAGTCTCTTCTCACATTCGCCCATCAGAGTGCACTGTAAAATGTTCGTTCCTATCTCTTCTTCAGTATTTCTCATCACCCCCTGTGGCTCGGCGACGTAGACCAAGAATTTACCCACTGTATTCCCTGACTGTCGTAAGAGGTGACTAAAAGTGGTGACCAAGTCGTGATTGAATTAGAACCCTGAGACTACTTGTAATTAGTAACATCATGCAAGGAACATCATCGATCGCCTTTACTTGCGAGTAGTACCACTATGTTAGGTACACAATAGGTTTGTGATTAGTAGCAACAAGTGTGAATCGGTATGGGTTTTACAGTACCCGTGATTACTACCACTATATGCGGAAAACCATGGGCTTACGTTGCCTGTGATTTGTGCCACTGCAAAAAAACACCTTGGGTGTGTGCGTTGCGTGTGATTAGTACCACTATATGAGCGACACCGTGGGTCTTCATTGGCTGTGATTAGTACCCACTTTCTGAGGAACATCACGGGATAGTTCGAGTCCCTGTGATTAGAACACCTATGTGAGAAACACCATGGCTTTGCCTTGCCTATGAGTCGCGTCGTAATGTGCGAAACACCATAGGCCTGCGTTACCTGTGTGTAGTACGACAATGTGTGGAACAACGTAAGTCTACGTTCCTCAAGATTAGTACCACTGCATGAAAAATACCATGGTCCTTACTTTTCTAGCGATAAGGACCATTATGAGGGGCCGTTGAGCTGGATTTTGGACCCCTTTAGACAACAAGAGTCATCGATTCGGGATTGTGCTTTGGAAGCTGCCCCTTGGTAAGTATATACTATTGTTTTAAGATAGCGCCTTGGTGGGTGGGGCATTGCTTGTCGAATACACTGATTGTTTTAAGTTAATAATCATTCTTCATCGTCTCTTTTTTATTCTAGCCAGTGGATTAATTTTGGAATCATTTTTAATTTCCAATATTGCGAGTTGGATCCGCTGATTATTTTAAATTCCTATTCATCCATTTACTCTTCGTCATCAGGTTTTGATTTCTGGTCAGTGGATGAGTTTTGGGCTTTAAAATGTCATTACATTTCGTACCAATACGGGCCGATGACCTAGATGTTACGCCACTTTAAACAACAATCATCATCATCATCAAATATAATTAACTTGTAACACATCCTGATTCATCCTCTTTGCCGACTCAGCTAGTCCTACTTTTTTCCATAAGCCTCATTAATATCGGTATCTGTCTATCGAATTCCATTCCGTTCGCCAGTTTGTTTCCAAGGAGTCCTTCACCTGAAGAATGTAAGTGGGACTCCACCACTCCCATAGACCCGAGGCTTGCTTATAACATTCTGAGCATACTCATCTGGTGTATTAGGGGCCACCGGTAAAATGCATAGATCTAGCCGCCTGAGTACAAGTACGACCAAGACATAAAATATATCCGGATGTCCACTCCTATTACGTTCACGAACCTGGACATGACTACAGCAAACCACACCACGAACCCAATCAATCAATCAATCAATCAATCAATCAATCAATCAATCAATCAATCAATCAATCAATCAATCTATCTATCTATCTATCTATCTATCTATCTATCTATCTATCTATCTATCTATCTATCTATCTATCTATCTATCTATCTATCTATCTATCTATCTATCTATCTATCTATCTATCTATCTATCTATCTATCTATCTATCTATCTATCTATCTATCTATCTATCTATCTATCTATCTATCTATCTATCTATCTATCTATCTATCTATCTATCTATCTATCTATCTATCTATCTATCTATCTATCTATCTATCTATCTATCTATCTATCTATCTATCTATCTATCTATCTATCTATCTATCTTGAAATATGCATTTTGGGCAGGTATCTATTGTACATTTACTCGATAGCTCATTTCGCTGCTAGTATCCTCTCTCTGGAAATTAAATCTCTGTAGCCTACTTTTTCACTAAGATTATATGCTATTGGATAAATCTGATATCCTACCTTGGTGTAAAAACAGCCCACGTCACTAGCGCGACACACAATGCTTTATAAATCTCCGAGTAGGATTGCTCAGTTTGTTTCAAACGTGGGATATAATGTAATCTCCATATTTCAATTTCAGTGCGAAAATATTCCGGAATTGTGCTTTCTAAACGCAAGAGCAATGCACACGTCAAAATGCACTCTACAACTCTCACACACGGCAAGTGTTTTAGTCATGGATTCTGTTACATTCTGAGCACGTAAATCTAAACAACGGTAAAAGATTACAAGTGAAAGAACGTTACTTTTTAATATTTTGATCAGATACATAATGCCAACGAGGTTTGTTGGTTACTGCACACCCGCAGTACTGTCCCGTAACGACTACAGTACAGCTCATTTTTGAGTTTAACTTTACAACACGAGTGCTGCCAGACAGATCATTTGTAGATACTGGAGTTTCATTTAGTCAGCATGACGGCATCCTCACCCTTGTCCGGATTCACTACCGATCATATCAACAGCTCAACAGTTGGCTTCACGAGCCCCAGTGGACTAATGACCTAGATATTAGAATCCTCAAAAGAATAAAAAGATAATCATAATCATCACAACCATCATCATCACCATGGTCCCCAGTCGGATGGTGTGAGGGTGTTGGAGTGACACGCGTTCTGCGGAACTAACTGTAGCGTGACGGCTAGCGCCATTAGCTACCGTCTTCGAATGCCCAGGTTCCATTTCCGGTGCTTCCAGTAATTTTAGTTTGACAGGTGGACTGGTATGTGGCTACCTATACGCAACTTACATGCAGCTCACCTCCATTCGTGATGTGCCTGTAAGGAGCTTCACCATCTAGGGACGAGGTCGAATTTGAATTTGTTGCGTATAGGTTGGCATTCTTAATTGATTTCAGTATTTCTCACAGCATATATCCCCTCAGTTGACCTTACAGGTTGATTAGACTATGCTTCATACAAAAGACAAGATTGAAAATTATTGGACAAGGTAGGAACTGAAAGTGGATTCTCAAGATAAGAGGTAGAGACGCCACACTTGTTATCCCACTGAGTGTAAAATACACTTAAGAAAATGGAAATTGCAACTCCATGAACGCATTGGTCGTTTGTGTTGATTTCCAAGATATGGAACGATGCCATGTAGGTATTTAAACGATAAAAGTTTGAGACCCATTGGATTGTTGCTACAGGTCTTCCCACGTGATTGGTCGCGGAGGAATCAACTCCAGTATACGGACTCTGGTGTAGCGTAGTTGACTTGCAATCTGTGCAGTGAAGTGTTCCCCGTTAAACATGCCTCGACGACACAGAAGAGCACACTATCAACAACTGTCGCCGTTTGAGAGGGATCGGATAATTGGGCTGTGTGAGGCTGGATTATCGCTAAGGACTGTCGCTACACGTGTTGGCCGACAGGCATCTACGGTAAAACGTGTATGGCAGCAGTGGTCAAATGAAGGTACCCACACTCGCAGACCTGGCACAGGCCCAGCGCGACAGACAACTGTGAGGGAGGATCGCCGCATCATTCGGATGGCCTGGATGGAACCCCATGCAACAGCAGCGCAAATTCGAGCAGCTGTGGCACCCCACGTTACACAACAAACAGTTGGTAATCGCCTGCGTGCAGCTGGCTTACGAGCCCGTGTCCCAGCAGAAGGTGTTCCACTGACCCCACAACAGCGACGTGTAAGGCTGGTCTGGTGTCGAGAAAGATCGACGTGGGTCGACGTATGGCATAGGGTCGTCTGTAGTGATGAATAGCGCTTCTGTCTTGCCTGCAGTGATCGCCGGTATCGTGTGCGCTGACGTACCGGGGAGAGGGGCCGCCCAGATCTTATTGTCGAGAGGCACACAGGGCCAACACAAAGCGTTATGGTCTGGGGAGCTATTGGCTTTAATGTGAAATCACAATTAGTGCTTGTTGAGGGCACTATGACTGCTCGACAGTACGTAGATAGGGTACTCAATCCAGTGGTTGTCCCTATGATGGCGAACATTGCTAACGGGATGTCTCAGCAGGACAGTGCCCGGATTCACATTGTACGCATCTCTAGAGAAGCTCTCCACGTCATCACAACCTTAGAATGGCCTGCCAGATCCCCGGTCCTCAGTCCTATTGAGCATGTGTGGGACATGATGGGTCGACAACTGGCCAACCGTCCTCAGCCACCCACAACTCTAGAACAACTGACCGTGCAGTGCAGCAAGCATGGGCCACAATTCTTCAGGAAGCGATCCAGGGCCTTATTGACTCCATACCTCGACGAATTCATCAATGTATTGCAGCTCGTGGTGGGCAGATCATGTATTCATTGTTGTTCAAACTTGCGGTCAGAGGGACCTGGAAGTGTAATCATCGAATCACAACCGAACAGTCGTCCTGCATGTTCAATTGCAGCAATGTAGCACCACTCCTTCTGGGTGTTGCAATTTCCATTTTCTTCAGTGTATATACCCCAGGTCATACTGCACAGCCAACAGTTTATCAGACGGACTCCTTAATAAAATACGTTTACGGTGTGTTGTCTGAGATGTCTCATTCCTAATATTATTCAACGATGATATTTTTGCTTTACAAAGTTTTTAGTTAACGATGAGTCAGCCCCCTCGTTCTATATTATCCTTCGTAGTTGTGAGAAGGGGTAATTACTATAATAATAAACTGGTGCGGGCTCTCATGCCTATATGAATCAACAAGTTTAGATTGTTTCCGGGATATTAGGCCGTGTAGACGTTTTAAAAGTGCCGACATTTCAACTACAATGCTGTAGGTCTTGTCAAGACTAACTGATACAAGCCAGTGTGCTCGCTTACTTTTAAAGTACCTGAAGGCTATGTGCTGGTCCCAACATCAGCGTTCTTGTCTCCCTATTGTTGTTAATAAGGACAGCGCAATGTGTCCCAATGCGTTCAAACTTCTGGCGGTGATTAAATTCTGTTCTGTTGAAGCACTTGTTATGCTTCATTATCTCACAGCTTCTCAGTAGAGATGAGAAGGATACTTGCGGAAAGTTGCCAGAATCGTGGTTTCCTTGTGATCTAGGAGAGAGACTGAGTGAGCCACTGCAGATTTTTTTCAGATTGGATGAGACGAAAATGATGCTTATGCTCATTCAGCCCGGTGATACCGTTATAAATCATCCCGCACGAATATGGTACACACATACGCTGGTGAGAGGGTCCTTGGGGATATTTCCGTCGTAGTTATAAAGATGGTTTTCACGTTGTGATCCTTTAAAACCTTTCCAATTCTGCCCATAATCAATGGGAGGTAGGGAAGAAACATTTCTCTCGCGTGACTCTTGTTTCCCCTCAGATCGTGGAAGAGATTCAACAACACTCTTTGGGTCAATTTTTCTGTGAAACCGAGAATAGATGCTCAGCATCACTCTAGTATTGATCTGGCTGACGCAATATTTTGACTTGCTCAAACAGTGTCCTCATAATCTCCCGTTTCTCTTTAGGGTAAGGATTGGAGTCTTTATTGAGATAGCGGTCGTTATGTGTAGGTTTCTAGTACTCTGTGTGGACTCAATCGCGATCTTCCTTCTTCACATCAATGTCCAGGAACGAGAGCTCTCCCTTCAATCCTCTCTTCAGAGTGAACTGGATTTTCGCGTGGATGATGTTGAGTTGTTGGAGAAACTCTAGCAGTTTATCTTCCCCGTATAGCTCTTTTAAGAACCCTCGCGATCCTCTCTCTAGCGCAGGCATGTAACGTATTCCCTGTTCGTGTAGGAAGGTTTATGTTGGTACCACCATATTGGGTGTATCATTAAGATCAGACTCAAGGAAGTCGTCGGCATCTCATCCAACCTGGAAAAAGGCTTCAGTAACAGAGCACGCTCCCTATTTTATATATCAAGGATGAAATATGAGGAAATCACGGTTCTGGCTATTATCCGTCGATATTATTCTCGTCTATACCGAGAATCTGTGGAGATACTGAAGTATAACAACTGTTTAAGCAGGAAAGGAGAGGGCCTACAGATTAGTATAGTTTAGAGATATCGTCGCCGTAAGACCTATCTGTGTCGGTGAGACGTAAAACAACTAGCAAAAGAAAAGTTTAGAGATCGTTACTCGCCGCCAGAAGAAGTTTGAACGCACTGGGACAAACTGCTCCGGCCTTAGTAACAAAATACAAGAAAGAGGAAAGTCAATGACAGCCCAACCACCTACTCATATACTTTGTCAGAAGGGTGCACACCAGCCTGTGTTACTTCGTCTTAACAAGGGCTGCCGCCAAGTAGCTGAAACGTCTCCCTTTTAAAAGGTCTACACGACCTAATATCCCGAAAAACAACCTGAAATATGTCCAAATATAACACTGTTATTGGTTTCACATCTAACGTTACGAATTTTGGAGGTGCCGAAGAGCCAGACTGTTTTATGTGCTGGTACATCTACCGACACGAGCCTGATGTACCCGCCAAATTTGGCTCAGGAAGTCAGAGGTTTACCATGTGATATTACTTTATCCTGACATATGTTCTTAACAGTCCTGTTCGTCCTTTAGTTTTGTGAGGACTGAACCTGAAATAGAGTTATTTAACGTGCCAGAAGATTTTCTGGGCGAAAGACTCTCAAATATCAACGGACTGGGCTGAAATTGAATCTCTCAACCTTGGACTTAATGATTAGGGAAGGGGTTGAAATATACGTACGTTATTTCTCATTCTGAAGTAATCCTATTGGTGAGAATTATTATAAGGCAGAGATGTACTGCAGTCATCGACAATCTGTCATAGTGTTAGTATTTAAGCTACTCTTAGCAGAAGTTACGCTCTAACGCCTTTTAAGCTGCCGAAATTTCATTTAGGCGTTCCATTACTCCACCAGAAGGCAGAGAAACGTGAACTGTGTTTGGATGATGTATTGTTGAGATTCGTTTAATCGGTCGGGTAAACGCCGAATAAGTCACGGGAGATATTGTACGCATGTGGTATTTTAAATGATAAGTCACGTACCTGTATTTCAGGTTTTAATTAAAACTTGAGGTACCGTGACTTGATCACGATATCAACAATCACATGAAACATGGTTTCTTTTACTTTTTTACTCGCAGAGTTAGCTCGATATCAAGAGAAAAATCAAGTGTCTTCTGCCCTTTTAAAATGCGAATACTTCAGCCAGAATTGAACGCGCTATCTTGGCATAGAGGAGGCCGGCACTATCACTCACCCCAAATGTCGTGGAGGGGGGCGGCGAAACATTAATTACCACACTGTATAGATCTCAGCACATGAATATTTCTATACTATCGAGTAGGTAAAGATGCTATCCCTCTGGTATCTGTTATTTGGTTCAAAATCGTGATTCTATTAGTGAAACTATATCTTTGTGCTTAAGATAGAAAGCGGAAACTAGATAAACATATTTATAGCGACCCTTTACAAACAGTGAGCTTACCAATGATCATTTCTCTCGCATGGGAGTATGTCTGAATTTTGTAGGTTAAGATAGATGTAAAATAGAACGAAAATTAAGAATTAAGAATTAAGGAAAGTAATTCCACAAATATTTTAAAATACGCCATAATGTGTCGTCATTGCTACTGCTTCCTCGGGGGATCAGAAGTAGCGGATGCGATCCATGATACTAATTGTTTGGATTCAATTTTAGCCGAGGTATTTTGATGGGCATGTAAACATTTCCGTATTTTGCGTCAAAATGTTTGGCACTTTAAAGCCGTCCACTAGAGTTTCAATTCATTGCTAGAATGCTGTGCAATCGGAGAGACGAAATTGTTTCACACCACCTCTAAAGGTTTTAAAGCCGGTATATACAGCCATAAGATTGTTTCATTGTTGGTGTATTTTAATTGTTGGTTTGGTCATCCGTCCACAGATCGTTTGAAACAGATGTCCATGCGATCCTATCCTCTCTAGCTCTACATATCCACTTAATCTGTTCGTCATATCCACGTATTGGCCTCTCTATTCCCTTCTCCCTATAGCTCCTGCTAACACCAACTGAACAAGTCCTGGATGTATTGAGATATCAATCTATTTATTATTCTGGGAAAATTTTGCCATATCGTTCTCCTTTCATTAACTTGACTAGACATATCTCTATTTATGATCCTATCTACCCATCTCAACCTTCAGCATCTTTCTGTAACACCACATTTCTAAATGTTCCTATTCTCTTTCTTTGTTATCGTTCGTGTTTCCATTTCACATAGCGATAAGCTTCGCACAAAAGCCTTCCGAAATGTTTCTCTAAAACGCAAAAGTGAATAGTTAATATCTTCCTTATTTATGCTATCCTCTTTAACAGAAGAGGCAGTCTAGACTTTAAGACATAATTCCTTGAGTGGCTATTGCCAGCAATGCCTGCATTTCTTTAGTTTTGTTTTGGATTCTTATGTTTTAACTCCTCCAGACCTGTATCCGTACCATTCGTCGGTTTCTCCAGATGCTCAAAAGACTCTTATAAATAATAATACCATTCAAATCTCAACATTTTAATTTCTTTACGACCAGATTCCTTTTTTCGACGCGAACATTGTGTGGAGGAACGTTTTCCGTATTGTGTTTTTCCGTAGCGGTTTGTAATGTAATGTGTTGTTCGTATACTAACACGAACAAAAACATTGAGTCCACTGCCTCTCCTATATTAACATGAAAATGGGAAGGGTAAAATGCAACCCTGCTAAAATCTTCTCTGAATAGTTTCTTTTCTTCCATGTTCCTTGATTATTATCACCCTAGTTTGATTTTTGTCTAGACTGTACATGATCTTTCTCTCTCCGCATTTTGTGCTTACTGCCTTCGGAACCTCGAAGAGCTTAGATCAATCAACTACATCAAGATATCCCGAATCCAACCAGCCTTTGCTCGATAGGTAATGAAGGAAGACCTCTCACATGGACATTGTTCCCTGCTTCATTCCAATTTCCAGACACACCAAGGCAAGTACATCACTGCTTCCCCAAATGGCCATTAGACTGCACATTTTATCGGTCATATTTTCCAAACGTTGCAATATCCTAGGGCTGACGAAGGAAAGATCAAATAAGCGGTGTGTAGTAACGTCCGATTTATGCCCCAAAAAGGGCTCACAACAATTGAAATAATCGTTACAAAGGGTCTAAGTTGCTGTAAAAAGATGCCATGTATGCTGCTTGATAACTTCAGGTTATATTAAGCATTTTACGCACGTGAATTAATACGGCATCGCCATTGGGAGGTACTGGACCATCCTGTCTTAACCTAGCAATTATTATTATTATTATTATTATTATTATTATTATTATTATTATTATTCAGCTTTACGCCCCGATGTCCTTCTTAACGCCAACCCTGTCTGGAGGAATGTTTTCACTATTGCGTGTTTCTGTAGTGGTTTGTAATGTAATGTGTTGTATGTATGTTAACACGAACAAAACACACCGAGTCTAAGAGCTAGAGGAAAGTTAAAATTCCCTACCCGGCCTGGAATCGAACCAGGACCCTCTGAACCACTATATTTACCACTCATCCAAGGAACCGGACAACCCGGCACCGGTTGATACCTGTTTCTTTGGTTCATTGAAGAAGTGTCTAAGTGAAAGAGACTGAATCGTCTACGTGGTTTACGTCGTGTAGGTTTTAGCTTGCAGTCAGGTGATTAAAAGCACACCACCACCAACCCTAAGGATGATTTTCCGTGGTTTCACGTTTTTACAATGGGGAAATGTTAGGGCTGCACTCTTAATAAGACTACGGCCACCGTCTTCCAACTCCTAGCTTTTCTCCATCGTAACGTCGCAAAAACCCAATAGGCACCGTGCGCGCCGCTCTAGCGGCCGGGCGCAGAACAACGCGTGAGGCAGACTCCAGACTCGCAGTAGCTGTTCTGTTATGACTGAGCGTGTAGTTACTCAGATGATAATGGCATACAAAAGGAGATCAAGTAAACGCAATTGTTGTGTTGTCAGATGTTCCAATACTTACGCAAATACGGGAAGTGAAGTACAAATTTATTAAAATCACAGCAATAGAACCAGCTTTTGGGTGGTTAGGCCGTGTGCATTATGCAGAGTTTCGTCCAGACGTGCCATTTGGACTCATCAGCTGGAATGGCACGCCCCTCCAGGACTCTGCTTAGCAGGCAGACCAAACTGTGTGGCCCCGCCGAGTTAGCAAATCAAGTTTGCTAACCTGCTAAAGGAGAAATCATTTCTCCGTTCAAAAAATGCTCCCCCATTGGAGATACAATGTCAAAAAATGCTTTCACAGCCGCAGATCTTAAAATCACAGCAATAGAACCAGCTTTTGGGTGGTTAGGCCGTGTGCATTATGCAGAGTTTCGTCCAGACGTGCCATTTGGACTCATCAGCTGGAATGGCACGCCCCTCCAGGACTCTGCTTAGCAGGCAGACCAAACTGTGTGGCCCCGCCGAGTTAGCAAATCAAGTTTGCTAACCTGCTAAAGGAGAAATCATTTCTCCGTTCAAAAAATGCTCCCCCATTGGAGATACAATGTCAAAAAATGCTTTCACAGCCGCAGATCTTAAAATCACAGCAATAGAACCAGCTTTTGGGTGGTTAGGCCGTGTGCATTATGCAGAGTTTCGTCCAGACGTGCCATTTGAACTCATCAGCTGGAATGGCACGCCCCTCCAGGACTCTGCTTAGCAGGCAGACCAAACTGTGTGGCCCCGCCGAGTTAGCAAATCAAGTTTGCTAACCTGCTAAAGGAGAAATCATTTCTCCGTTCAAAAAATGCTCCCCCATTGGAGATACAATGTCAAAAAATGCTTTCACAGCCGCAGATCTTAAAATCACAGCAATAGAACCAGCTTTTGGGTGGTTAGGCCGTGTGCATTATGCAGAGTTTCGTCCAGACGTGCCATTTGGACTCATCAGCTGGAATGGCACGCCCCTCCAGGACTCTGCTTAGCAGGCAGACATTGTATCTCCAATGGGGGAGCATTTTTTGAACGGAGAAATGATTTCTCCTTTAGCAGGTTAGCAAACTTGATTTGCTAACTCGGCGGGGCCACACAGTTTGGTCTGCCTGCTAAGCAGAGTCCTGGAGGGGCGTGCCATTCCAGCTGATGAGTCCAAATGGCACGTCTGGACGAAACTCTGCATAATGCACACGGCCTAACCACCCAAAAGCTGGTTCTATTGCTGTGATTTTAAGATCTGCGGCTGTGAAAGCATTTTTTGACATTGTATCTCCAATGGGGGAGCATTTTTTGAACGGAGAAATGATTTCTCCTTTAGCAGGTTAGCAAACTTGATTTGCTAACTCGGCGGGGCCACACAGTTTGGTCTGCCTGCTAAGCAGAGTCCTGGAGGGGCGTGCCATTCCAGCTGATGAGTCCAAATGGCACGTCTGGACGAAACTCTGCATAATGCACACGGCCTAACCACCCAAAAGCTGGTTCTATTGCTGTGATTTTAAGATCTGCGGCTGTGAAAGCATTTTTTTACAAATTTATTGTTTTCCAAAACGAGCGATAGATGTGGACCGAAGGAGGCGATGGATAATACAAGGAGTTAACCGAACGAAGTCAGTAGGAGGCCTACACATACGTACTGCACATGTTTGCAATAAGTTCAGTTGATGCGATTTAATTTTTAGCACTGATGGATCACTTTGGCAACCTACGACTTACTCAAGAATATGTAGTGCACATTTCATCGGAAACAAAAGATGTAGACACCCATTAAGTCCAGCCTATGTTCCGACAATATTTCCGGATGAATCCAAGAGGAGGAATGTGTCGCCGGGACCCAGCTTACAGCGCTTACTGACAACTCAAGCGATTAAAAAAGGAAGAATGGGACGGAAAATGTTCAAGTACAGTTTACACAAGTAACATAACCAAGGATGCATATTTGGGAATAGATGCATCTGAATTTCATTGTTCAGACTTCATGTTTTCTTGTTCAATAAAAGAAAACGAAACGTGATAAAATGTGTGGAACAGAAGACGATCATGCAGACATCAAGGGTCCGGGTTTCCAAGGCTACAGTTCCATAAGGAACAATACACAAATGCGTGATTTAACAGGTGTGAACTTCAACGTTTTTGCCTTGCGTTATTACCAAACTGTAACGTTTCGAAATTATGTAAAGAAATAAGATTATTTTTCCTAATGAAAATGAAAATCGGACTGTCCTATTTTTCTTTGAGAGTGTTCACAGGACAACAATTTCACGTATTTTTACGACCGTGCTTATGCAACTGGCACTGCGTACGTATTCTGGCCTAGTAAGGAAAGTGTTCAAGAAATAATGTCTCCATTTAAAAGAAATTACGGTAACTGTCGAGTCATTATTGACTGCACGGAATTTAGGGTTGAATAGCCTCCCCAAGTAGATCAAGAGATTGTATTGCTATTCTCAGTACAAGAGTTACTACACTGCAAAAGTTTTAATTGCATTCACGCCTAGTGCTATGATCGCTTTAAATCTAAATGTTACGGTGGAAGAGCTAGCGACTCATTCATAACAACCGTCAGTGGTTTACTTTCCTTCAACCTGGCGATGAGGTCATGGCAGATAAAGGATTTAGGCATCAGAAGTAACTTATCTGGCCGCGGTATCATAATCGTGACACCACCGTTCTTACATGACGGGAGATTAACAACTGAGGAAGATGAGAATTCACGTAGAAAGGTGTATTAAAGGAATCAAAATATACAATATATTACAGAAATTTCCAACAGAACTTTTTCCACACGTGGATGACATCGTCTATGTGTTGCGTGTTAACGAATTTGCAACCTCGTCGAATAACACGAACAACAAATGAACTTCCATAGCATTATGTTGCTTCACTTTCCATTTCACTTCCGTAAGAATGTTCAAAGCAGCTCCCCCAATTGGAGATTCATTTACAAATGCGACAGCTAAAGTATCAAAGTTATGTCGCCTAGTTTTGATCCGGTTTGCTTTCGTGCTAGCAGATATTCTTTTTTTCTTGAAACCATCGAGGGCTTCCTGATTGGGATAGAGTGTCCAGGGAGATTTTAATTATATGATCTGTATCAACCTGCACTTTGCTGGTAAAAAACATTTCGTCACTCACAGTGCGAAAGGTATATTTGTCTGGCAAGCGTACGTCGTTAGAGACTTGTAATAGGTGTGTCACAATTTCCTCACATTCTTCTCTCTCCACATCATTCACTACCCTGTCTATCAATAAGGTGACTACGGCCCTGCACGATTGTTCGATTTCAGTACTTGCTTCTGCTCGATGCTTTGTACGAAGACTGCAAGGGATGTTTTTTAAAATATCCTCAGTTAATTCGAAGGGGGGAAGAGATGTCATCAAAGTCATTTTACCGAACAGTTCTTCTACGCGTTTGCCTTTTCTATATTTTTCTGTTGACATTGTTTTCGGGCTCGGTTTTCCCCACTGTTGCGGGCGGTCTGTTTTGGAGGCAACACTTTCATTATTTATATAATACACTACCGCAGCTACGCGTTTGCAAGTTCTTCTGGCGCCGGCAGGACAGAAACATTCGCTGGTAGAGACATTATGATTCTGGTCAACCTGAACACAAAATAAAAATGCGTACAATTTAGCAAACACGCATCAATTAATCCTTACTAAATAAACTATATAAATGTTTACCTAACTACACCTTGCCTATCTCAAGTTTCACGATATAAGGCGGCAAATTGCCAGACGTTTGTCGGGTGACTTTTCCTGTGATGTATCCGAAACCATTCGAAATTAATTCTTCAACGCCGTTCACGTGGCCACTGACAACAAGGTTTCTTCCTTTATTGCATGATGATTCACTTAGATCCCCGAATTGAATCGCTTTAAACCCGCAACTTGTTCGAATGTTACACACGTTGTACTGAGACTCGCACTGCGCCTCACCTCTTGTTTCAGAACGGGCCACTATGTAGCGCTAGTAGTAGCATTTCGATCTATCTGCACGGTGCCTATGTGAGTGCGGCATTAAGCAGCTAGCACAGGAAATAAAAAGAAAAACAGAAACTTATAGTAAACTTCTATGCCTTAAAACACCGTTCCGTGGTTTTCCATTTTCACATTGGATTGTGGCTGTACCTTAATTAAGGCCATGGCCGCTTCCTTTACACTCCTAGCCCTTTCCTACCCCATCGTAGTTATATGACCTATCTGTGTCGGTGTGACGTAAAACAACTTGTAAAACAAAACAAAAATTCGAACACATGCTTAGATATGTGCAGGACTATGTGTAAGATATCCGTAGCGAGTCCATACTGTGAATTAATTATAGGTGCTGTAAATTATATTTATAGTAGCAGTGAATGTACGCAAGAGAGATCTTGTACCTATTATTTGTTGAATTGTCCTGTATTTTGTTAGTTCGCTGTCTTGACAGGTGACGTTCTGTGGGTCTAGACTGTTTCCTTCTTCTCGTGTGAAGGGATATATGAAGTGTGAACTCCCTTTCATTTGTGTTCTTCGGAAAATATCCTTTCAATTAATTTTTCTTAAGAGTAGCTGCTAACTGCCCTCCGTTACTAGAAGCCTGTAAGTTATTTCTCAAAATATTAATAATTTGTTATTTTAATCAGTCAGTATTTTTGTGTAGACTGTCAGTAAGCTAGAAGAGCTCTAACAGTAATATTTCTGATTCACATGCCACAAAGTAATTCAGCAGCCGTTCGCGTGTTGGTTGATGGATTGAGAGAAAATTGGTTGAGACAAAAGAGGAGCTGGTGGTAAGAATATCACATTCAGCTTCCTGGAGTCGTGCAGCACGCAGATGACGTCCGGTAATGCGATAGTGAAGATTCTACTGTGCTTAACAAATTTTCCAGCTAGTAGATGCTTTCAAATATTTTCCTAGTATATTGTGAGGGAATTTATTTTGCTTATACTATTATCTGTATTACCTATACTCAAAGTTGTGTACATTTTGTAGTAATACATTTGAAGGTGTCTAAAAGCTGAACAGCACACGTTACCATTACATAATTATTCTTCCTCCTA
Source organism: Anabrus simplex (assembly GCF_040414725.1). Lineage (NCBI taxonomy): Eukaryota > Metazoa > Arthropoda > Insecta > Orthoptera > Tettigoniidae > Anabrus > Anabrus simplex. The sequence continues at coordinate 1,174,604,678 of NC_090265.1, read as the reverse complement.
CTTAATCAACGCACTCATTGTTTTCAGACCAACGGTGACTTAAACCTTGAGATTCAAGATTATCGATAGTAAATGTACTGCTAAGAGTTACGGGAGGGGTGGGGGAAAATGATAGCCGAGTTTCACAGGTTTCCCAACAAGGTGGCATTGGTTCGAATGAATGCGAGTTCTTAAACGATAAAACCAGTGGTTGGTTGTGCTAGGTGCAGCCACTAGTGTTATATACGTCAAACGTCTATTAAAAACATTGAAATGTCCACATCGTTTCATTTATTCAGGGAAATTTTACTTTGTACAATATTTTAGCAATTGTCAAAATTTGATTGATGAACGGTGAAGTAAGAGATGTATGATGTACAATTTCATCTCATTCGTTCCTGAAGATGTACTTCTGGCCGTATTTAATCCATTATTGCGTCTATATTGGGTTTTCACTTGCTTGTTAGTCACATATTTGGAAATTTGTTGTACAGTGTGTCAGAATTTATCAGTACCAGTCAAAAATTCCTTCAATATTTTTGTTTTCTTTACAGGTCATCCTTCTCTTTTTCTGGGTTTTTCTTACAGAACTTCTCTACAAAAAATCACATGATACCTCACTCGTATTTGCATATCGACACGCCAAGAATATACATTAAATGAAATGTACGTTTGTTATTATTATTATTATTATTATTATTATTATTATTATTAACTGCCTGGCCGAGGTGGTAAAGGCATCCTGGGTTCACCCGGAAGGACGCAAGTTCTATTTCCTGTCAGGAAGTCAAAAAATTTGAAAAATGATATTTCCATTTCTGGATTAGCACATGGCTCTGTGGTTCAGTCAGCCTGTACCAAAAATTAGTACTAGGTTAATCCCTGAGAGCAAAGAGAGGTGGGCTTAGTTCTAACCACTCTACCCACTTAGTGTCGAGGTTACGGAAAGTGAATGTCTACCTTCCACTCCTCCAAGAGCCTTCATGGCTTCTACGGAGATGACTTTGCTTTATTTATTTTTAATACTGTAGTATAGTGTTCGTTACCTAAATTTGTCCATTATAGTAAATAAAACGTAATTTTAACTGAGCAACGCGAGGGAATCTCTTGATATATCCCATTCCTGGTCAAAATCTTCTTCGTGCCTGTCTGCGCTAAACTATTGCGATATATTCAGTGCCCCGCAGCTAAGTCAAGAGGTCGTTAATCAAGCATTCCGAGTAATACCTTGGTTTTGTAGCGCAGTCCGTTCTTTTCCGTTCTAACCTCCTTTTTTTAAGGCTACGGGCCTGATCTTTGCAATAATGTAGACGAGACGACCAGTTTCAGAAACGAGTATCAAGTATACCAACAATCTGTACAGCTGAACACAATAGAGTCACAATAATAATAATAATAATAATAATAATAATAATAATAATAATAATAATAATAATAATAATAGACAGAACATTTTGAAACTGCAACAAAATAAATTAACGTGCTGTAAAAGGTAGCACAGTAAACAGGATTGCAGATATCCTTTGAAAAGACGGAATTAATTTCAAACATCAAAGACAGCACGATGCGAGCACCAAATATGGAACAATAAACCGTGTGCATAAGTATTAAATATACCTCGGCGAGGGAATCCAATCAAACGGACTAGATACAGAGACATTAGTGGCCAGAGCAAATAATAATAATAATAATAATAATAATAATAATAATAATAATAATAATAATGAAAATCCACGCCTGTTTCCAGTCATCCGACTGGGTCAGGAATGGAATGAATGAAGCCTCCATCTAACGGCGAGGATAGAAATTATGCAGGCTGCCGAAGCCTGCCGCACTCGTCTGGGACAATGATTAATGACTGAGAGATGAAATGAAGTGATATTAGAGAGTGATTTTGGAATGAAAGATGACAGGGAAAATTGGAGTACCCGAAGGAAAATCTGTCCTGCCTCCGCTTTGTCCAGCACAAATCTCACATGGAGTGACCGCGATTTGAACCACGGAACCCAGCGGTGAGAGGCCGGCGTCTGAGCCACGAAGGCTCAATAATAATAATAATAATAATAATAATAATAATAATAATGGAGGTAGTTTTCCAAACCACTCGGAACATATACCACACACAATAGGTACTTTTCTATAAATACCAAAATTAACAACACTGTCATCAAACTGGTATCTCTCGATGCGTCAGAATGCCTTATCACCTCTCAGAAATGTGCTCTCGGCTAAATTAGAGCAAAAAGAGAGAAAGATACTCCACGACATATTTGGCCCAAACTACAAAAGCGGGACCTACATTAGAAAATCCAGACAAGAAATCTGTTCAAGATAAAGTAGTTCACGGACACAAGGCGCAAACGCAGGGCTCTATGCTGCGGTCACTTGCGACGGATGGATGACTCTCGATGGGTAAAACGCACTTTTAACCATTTCCATTCAAAACCAAAAACAACAATTCCCTAGTAGGTTAACATCAAGAAAGACTGCGAAGAAATGGGCCTACGACCAGATGATGCGCACAAACGAGACCTTTTCAGAACAAGAATCGTGGTATTTGGGACATTCCTAGATGAGAACTGGACAACTGGTGGGAAGTGGTCGGATGATGGACGTGCCCGACAGAGCGTTCTAATGAAAACCTATCGGATCAGTAAAAAATGTAATAAACGCAAGAATGTATAATGGAAATTGTTGTGGTTCATAGTTGGCCGATTAGCGAATGATAATACACTGACTGACAGAGCAAATGCAACACCAAGAAGGAGTGGTCAGAACTTTATGCCAATTGCAGGGTAGACTGACGTCACTGAGGTATGCTCATGATGTGAAATGCGCCGCTGTGCTGCGCACGTACCGAACGATAAATGGGACACGGCGTTGGCGAATGGCCCACTTCGTACCGTGATTTCTCAGCCGACAGTCATTGTAGAACGTGTTGTCGTGTGCCACAGGACACGTGTATAGCTAAGAATGCCAGGCCGCCGTCAACGGAGGCATTTCCAGCAGACAGACGACTTTACGAGGGCTATGGTGATCGGGCTGAGAAGGGCAGGTTGGTCGCTTCGTCAAATCGCAGCCGATACCCATAGGGATGTGTCCACGGTGCAGCGCCTGTGGCGAAGATGGTTGGCGCAGGGACATGTGGCACGTGCGAGGGGTCCAGGCGGGCGCAGCCCGAGTGACATCAGCACGCGAGGATCGGCGCATCCGCCGCCAAGCGGTGGCAGCCCCGCACGCCACGTCAACCGCCATTCTTCAGCATGTGCAAGACACCCTGGCTGTTCCAATATCGACCAGAACAATATCCCGTCGATTGGTTGAAGGAGGCCTGCACTCCCGGCGTCCGCTCAGAAGACTACCATTGACTCCACAGCATAGACGTGCACGCCTGGCATGGTGCCGGGCTAGAGCGACTTGGATGAGGGAATGGCGGAACGTCGTGTTCTCCGATGAGTCACGCTTCTGTTCTGTCAGTGATAGTCACCGCAGACGAGTGTGGCGTCGGCGTGGAGAAAGGTCAAATCCGGCAGTAACTGTGGAGCGCCCTACCGCTAGACAACGCGGCATCATGGTTTGGGGCGCTATTGCGTATGATTCCACGTCACCTCTAGTGCGTATTCAAGGCACGTTAAATGCCCACCGCTACGTGCAGCATGTGCTGCGGCCGGTGGCACTCCCGTACCTTCAGGGGCTGCCCAATGCTCTGTTTCAGCAGGATAATGCCCGCCCACACACTGCTCGCATCTCCCAACAGGCTCTACGAGGTTTAAAGATGCTTCCGTGCCCAGCGTACTCTCCGGATCTCTCACCAATCGAACACGTGTGGGATCTCATTGGACGCCGTTTGCAAACTCTTCCCCAGCCTCGTACGGACGACCAACTGTGGCAAATGGTTGACAGAGAATGGAGAACCATCCCTCAGGACACCACCCGCACTCTTATTGACTCTGTACCTCGACGTGTTTCTGCGTGCATCGCCGCTCGCGGTGGTCCTACATCCTACTGAGTCGATGCCGTGCTCATTGTGTAACCTGCATATCGGTTTGAAATAAACATCAATTATTCTTCCGTGCCGACTCTGTTTTTTCCCCAACTTTCATCCCTTTCGAACCACTCCTCCTTGGTGTTACATTTGCTCTGTCAGTCAGTGTATATAAATGATCAATAATCTTCTTCTGCTCCTTATTCCTTTTTCCTTCTCCTTCCCCTCCTCCTCCTCATCTTTAGCCTTTTCCAGTCAGACGGGGTCTGATTTTCTGGTTGCTCTTCTCCAGAATTTTGATCTCTCTAGATCTTTCATTAGTCGAGCTTTTTTCCTCATTTTTGCATTCCCACCACTGGCTGGCATTCAGCCATCAGCCATGGGAGTGCCTGAACAACATAACCCCATATTTCTTAGGTCCCATCTCAAAATGTCCATATGGTATTTCTGTTGCGAATTCTATCCAGGCGGTTTACCCCACGAGCCCATTGCAGCATTCGGATTTCAGCAACATGCTGTTTCCGCTAATCAATTATTTTTGTTGCCCAACATGGGAACCATATAATAAGGCTGGAGGAAGCACCATTTTGTATATTTTGCCCTTAAGGTATAAGGGCATCTTCCTGTCGCATAAAGCACCTGTCACTGCCTGCCATTTTGTCCCACCACTATTTAACCAACTGACGACATCCTTATCTCTGTCTCCAACATCTTGAACCACTGAACCAAGGTACCTGTTTAATGATCTCGGTTTTTTTTTTTATTCAGCCCTTAATTCTTTTATATTTCCTTTATTCTTCTTACCTTTAGCTAATTTCTCTCCAGTATATCCTTCCAGTTGTTGAATTTATCTTGAAGCGCACCCACACTCTTAGCCCCAAACGCGATGTAATCATCAAACAGCATATTTTATGGGGCTTCCTCTTGGATATACTCATTTAGCTTATCAGTGATTGTTATAAACCGGCAGGGGATAAAAGCCGAGTCTTAATGCAGGCCCACTTTAACTGCAAGACGTTCAGTGGTTCCACACGGACTGTGGTAGTCGTTGTACATATCGTCGCTGTTCGGGCAAAAGGTCATGTCTCAGAATGCTCTTCCTATCCATTACCTTACTTAAGACTGGCCACGCCTCCCAACCACATATAGATATTTAGTCCATCAGGACAATGTTCGTTATGTTCATTTTCGTATGCTGACGTGTAAAGGAAAATGACCCTCAAGTACATTATACTGTAGGAGTTGGTAAATTCCTAGTGTGCGGTACAGTAAGGTTCATTTTCCTTAACACGTAATCATAGTAAAATGAACACAAGGAACATAGTTCTGATGGACTAAATATCAATATGTGGCTGGGAGGCGTGACCAGTCTCTAGGAAATAATGGATAGGAAGAGCATTTTGCCTGGACAGCGACGATATTATCTTGGATGATCGTTTTTTTTTTTTTTGCTATGGGCTTTACGTCGCACCGACACAGATAGGTCTTATGGCGACGATGGGATAGGAGAGGCCTAGGAGTTGGAAGGAAGCGGCCGTGGACTTAATTAAGGTACAGCCCCAGCATTTGCCTGGTGTGAAAATGGGAAACCACGGAAAACCATCTTCAGGGCTGCCGATAGTGGGATTCGAACCTACTATCTCCCGGATGCAAGCTCACAGCCGCGCGCCTCTACGCGCACGGCCAACTCGCCCGGTGGATGATCGCTCAGTACGGATTGAACACTAATTATCTTAATAGTCTACTACATCAAATCTCTTGACACTCTGTCATAGGCCTTCTCCTGATCTATAAAGGCCATATGCAGACGGTTTCTGCGCAGGCGGAACCTTTTCATAAGCATCATAAGGGAAAACCTAGCATACGCTGTAAACTTGCCTGTTATGAACCCTAACTTTTTCCAACGTTGTTAGTATCCTTCCCCATTTTCTCACTTTTCCCTCAATCACTCTCCCATATTTTCAGCGCATGGTAGAGTAATTCAGTCCCTAGATAATTACCACACTACTGTGCTTTCTCTTATATATATATATATATATATATATCAACGCTGGCAATGTTTACCACCACTGTGAAATAATTTGTGGCTCGAGGATCGGCCTCCACGGTCACCTAAGGACTCTTTCTTTAGGGATTTACCGTAAACTATGATTTTATTGAAAAATCAGTAAACCACTGGATGCTATTTCTTTATGCTCTTCCAAGCTTTTATAGGGTCTGGATGGGATTCCTGTTGTTTATTATTCCCACTCCGTTACACGGGACTCTACGTTACAGACTCGTATTGGCTGGAAGTTCACCACAGGATTCTCTGGAATTCTTTTCATTTAGTAGTTTCATATAATAATAATAATAATAATAATAATAATAATAATAATAATAATAATAATAATAATAATAATAATAATAATAATAATAATAATAATAATAATAAATATGCTCTAATTCACCTCTTACACAAAAAGGGTGATAAGACGGACATCAATAATTACAGAGGGGTATCCTTGCCCCTGATTGCTTACAAAATCCTCTCCAAAGCACTTTTAAACAGGATAGAACCGAAAGCAAATCCACTAATTGGTGATTACCAAAGCGGATTCAGAAATGGGCGATCATGTACTCAACAGATCTGGAACTTGAAGAAGATACTACAAATGAGGGAATGCAGAAATACAGTAATTACATCTATCGACGTCAGAAAGGCGTATGACACAGTAGACCGTGAAACCCTCTTCAAAATCATGGAAGAATTCGGGATAGACAAAAAGACTTGAAACATCATTGAAGGGACACTTACAGGAACAGTGTCCGAAGTGAAATTGATGGGCGAAATATCGAAGCCCTTTGAAATAAAAATTATAGTCGGACAGGCGGACAGATTATCCCATATCCTTTTCAATATTATCCTAAAAGGATCATTAGATGATGGGAACCTTATATAAAGGGCATCCAACTAGGTATCAAAAAAGAGAACCGAATTATCCTCAAGTGTCTTGCTTTCGCGGACGACATTGTCATTATTACAGACAACAGAACTGAATCGATACACGCAGTGGAAAAAATGCACGAAACTGCGCATAGAACCGGACTACGAATCTCTTATGAGAAAATCCAGTATATGGATAGACGTCCAGAAAATAAATCCCCTTTAATCACACAATACGGTAAAATCGCACAAGTAAGTCATTTTAAATACCTTGGTGAAACTATATGTTCCTCGGGACTAAACCGGATCGCCGATGAACAAAGAATCACCAAGCTGCAGAAGGCCTACAAGCTAACGCTGGCTCACTACAACAAGAAAAACATATCTATTCATGCAAAATTACGGCACTATAAAACGGCAGCCGAAACAATTGTGATCGACAGTCATTCTAAAATTAAGGGCATAGAAAAACAGGAACGAAAAATTCCTCGGAAGATTTATGGGGCAGTCAAGTCAAATGACATCTGGTTCAAGAGACCGCAGAACGTCCTCTATGATAGGATAAGTACCATTACGGATGAAATCATAAAACGCCGAGCAAAGTTTTACACACACACATTAACAGAATGGACAACACCAGAACGGCAAAGAAACTACTCAACATCGTAGCAAAGAGTAAATGCGGTACGGAATGTCTGAAAGATGTTCAGAGTGGACCTACAACAGATCAACGTAGCGAATCTCGAAGACCTCACCGAGTGCCGAAATAAAATCACAAATGTAAAATTTGGGTCAAGAATATCACGACAACCTGGGAAAAAGTGAACAGAGGAGCGGAAGGGGAAGCATTCAGAGAGGATGACGAGAATTTGAAAAGAAAATATGAAAAAAGCCCGAAGATGACATTATGTATTCAAGTTTAATCGCTCTCCTTAAGGGGAACAATCGTGTGAATAAATAACAAATAAATAATAAAATAATAATAATTATTTATTTCTTTATATCGTGTCAGAAGCATACATAAATTTTTAAATAAATATGAGCAAAGAACATAAAACACAAAACATAATATAAATTCTTCAGTGACATTAAACTATGTGAGCCCAAAATCTTGCGATATCAAGCGCGTTTGGATCCGCTTTAACTAGGTCTTCTGTTGTGCAACTGAATGGGCATAAACTACATTGCAGCAAATGGGCTGTGCTCTGCTCTTCTCCACATACACACAAGGTACTGTCCACTTCGAAACACCATTTATTCTGGTTGACCCTGCACCGCGTAACACCAGAGCGCAGTCTATTCAGTGCTCTCCAATTCACCCAATCTGTAACGTGGCCAGGAGGGAGTTCCTCTTTTGGGATCACCCATTGACTGATACTCGTATGTTGACTCCTGGCGCGCCATTCTTGAATTATTGCTTTCTGCGCTGTTCCTGCAAGTGTTTCGGTTACTCTCAAGAAGCATTTACTAGACTTAAGGCGCTGGCGTGGTGGCTCATATCCAAACAAAGGGTGGGCTTCAGATGTCAACCTTCTTTCTTGGCTGCCACTTCACGGCGGATATAGGGAGGTGCTATCCCTGGAAGCCAATACACTTTCTCCAAAGATGTACGTCTCAAACATCCAATAATAATAATAATAATAATAATAATAATAATAATAATAATAATAATAATAATAATAATATATCACTTGAATTCGGGAAGCATTTGAAGATATAGAGAAAGGTATAACGATGGGGTCAGGGTGAACAACATTCGCTATGCTGATGACAGTATTAATTATTGTTGATATTCAACTGCTTCAACACAGTAACTGTATGTAGTTACAATCTAGACTTAAATATTACCAACATCAGTTTTGTGTTTAAATCTGCTTTACGTCGCACCGATACAGACGGGTTTTATGGCAACGATGGGATAGGAGAGGGCTGGGAGTGGGAAGGAAGCGACCACGGTTGCAATTAAGGTGCAGCCCCTTACTAATACTATGGCTCAGCTAAACAATGAGTTTAAATACCCTGGAAAATGACTTTGTGGCGACTTAATGTCAGACGTCGAGATACAATGCCGTGTAGAGAATGCCCCCAGTGCTGTCGTGAAGTTCAGGACATCATTGTTAGGGTAAGATTTGTGAAATGTTGCATCTGGATTGTACTTCTATATGGCATTGAGGGATGGATACTAAAAATGGCTACAATGAAAACAGTACGCGCTAGTTAAAACGTGGACTTACCACGCGGGATGCTTCAAATAACGCGGATAGTAAGAGTATGTGCTGGACAAAGTGGACGCGAGACAGGTTTTTTTCTCCGGGTACTCCGGTTTTCCCTGTCATCTTTCATTCCAGCAACACTCTCCATTATCATTTCACAGCATTTATCACTCATTAATAAATCACCTTGGGAGTGGCGACCCCATTGTAATAACAGCCTATATATGTTTCATTCATTACATCCCTGACCCGGTCAATGACTGGAAAACAGGTTGTAGGTTTTCATTTTCATTTTCAGTAAGAGTATGTATATATGTATGTTCAGTCCGTCAGCGATGCCGCTGGTGGGATCCTCAACAGCTCTGTCATCAGCTCTCATAGAAGGCCTAGGCATCACTGAAGAGGCGTACTAGGGAAATGAGGAGTGAGGTAGTTTCTCGTTGCTTTCCTCACCGAGCCAGAGTTGCTATTACATATCAGTCTGCCAAGCCCACTGAAATGCATGCACCAACCGACCCTATGAGCAACATTTTCACACCATTCATAGCAGGGACTGGCTGCATAAGGATTGGCATTACTAGCATCGCTCATACCTCATTCACTTTCATATTGTCAAAGCCAAGGATAATACAGAAACAGATCTATGAAAGTAACAAAATTGCTCTAACCTATACCAGAAGACAGTGCACTGTAAACACTAGGTCCTGCCAGCAAAGGCATTTAGCAAGAGTAATTAGGCCTAGTATAAAAAAGTCCTGAAAGGTGCGAATAGAGATGGAGAACTGATAGTTGCAGTTAACAGGAGGAAGACCTTGGACATAACAAACTGAATTCCAAAAATATTACTTTCTGTGGTTGATTGTAATAGAAGGGATGGTCGAAGGTAAACGAGAAAGAGGGTAAAGAAGAATGTCGTGGCTGCAATGAACAGAGATAATTAATGTTTACAGTCAGCTACAAACAACAACTAATCGGACAAAGATGCAACATGTGGTTGCCAACATATGCATAATAATAAGGAACCGGACTATACCCTTTCCTGGTGTGTTAGAATTTGTTGCACGCTAATCCATACTTCTTCTACCGCTTTTCCTACACCTGAGGGATCGCGGGTGCGAACTGTGTCAGCCATGTGGATTTGGGCCTGTTTTACTGCCGGATGCCCTTCCTGATGTCAATCCCACATGGAGCGACATAATCGCTATTGCGTGCTTCTGTAGTGGTTGGTAGTGTAGTGTATTTTCTTAATATGGCGAGGAAAGTGTTGGGACAAACACAAATATCGAGTCCCTGAGACACGAATTAATCAGATGCGATTAAAATCCTCGATCAGGTCGGAAATCGAACCCGGGACCCCCTGAACCGAAGGCCTCAATGCTGACCATTCAACCGAGGAGTCGGACTGCACACGAATTCATTAATGTGGTGAAATACAAAAACACCTTCATGGAGTAGTATAATTAACAATGATGGCAGAAGCAATGAGAAATTTGATTAATCCAAGTAACGAAAGACATTTTTAAGAAAGTAAATTTGCTCACCTCGCAGATAAGCTTATTTTTAAAAAAGGTGTTTCTGAAGACGTTTGTTCTGAGGAGTGCGGTAATAATGGACAGTAACTGCTCCGGAATGGAAGAAGCGTGTTGAATGTGAGATGGGTAGATCGGACCACAAATCAAGAAATACTGAATACGTTTCGTGAGAGGATTATAATTTGACAAAATTCAATCGTTATAAGGGATAATGTTTGCCAACCCTATGTGTGAAGCTTGCCTGTCACTTAGTCAAAGGTTCGGCGTTCGATTTCCACTCAGTACAGGAATTTTAATTCAGAGCAAATGGCTGGAACGGGCTTTACTCAGCCTCTAAAGATCAACTGAGGAACTGACTGATACGAGACACAGCGAGACAGGTAAAGAAAGGCTAGAATTACGGCTGAGGATGCCATTACGCTAAGTAAACTCGTGTCCTCATCCCGAGGTTGTGCAGCTCTTTTCAGGCACACCACCAATAGAGGTGATCTACATGTACCATTTCAACCACCTACCAGCCCTCCTGCCATTCTCAAATTTCTGGCAGTACCGGGAATCGAACCCGGGCAACCGAGGACGGCAGCTAATAACACTAACCGTTACGCTACAGAAGCGGACGTCATTACGCTGATAACGTAGCAGTCAGTATCTGACAGCTACCTGACTGGGTAGTAGTCGTCTTGGCAGGCCAAAATCCTAACAGTCTGTTGCGCCACAGATTGGTTCATCTGTTACAGACATATTGATAACTTCAGACCTACATAAAGTACTAGTTCAGTTGTGTTTTTGGAAAAGAAGTAATAATAATAATAATAATAATAATAATAATAATAATAATAATAATAATAATAATAATAATAATCATATATAAAAATGAATATTTGTTGGTCTGATCGTATTTTATAACCTCAAAAGCTACTGCACCGATTCCGTTCAAAACTTCATACTTTGTTCTCATTACTCCTGAGAGATTATAATCATTATAAAATTTCAAATCCGCCTTAGTAATAGTGCTGCTGCTGCTGCTGCTGCTGCTGCTGCTGCTGCTGATGATGATGATGATTATTATTATTATTATTATTATTATTATTATTATTATTATTATTATTATTATTATTATTATTATTATTATTATTATTATTATTATTCAAATATTCATTTTTATATATAAGATTATTATTACTGACTAATAAAAATAAGTACTCCTGATAGGGTCATCACAGTGGTTTAACATGTTACGTCCTCATCATTCCCTTTGGCACATCACAATAGGCTAATACAGGCGAAATATCGAATCGAATCTTCGTACAAGGACAAGACAAAGCTCATTTGAAGCCTCGCGATGCGAGTAACAAACCTTGGTATGTCTCTACGGGACCCGAAACCCACATTTTAAGGCCCTAAAACCAACCGTTTTCGAGATATTGGCACCTCAGTACCCCGGCTCTAGGATCGGCTGAAGAAGTGACCCTCCAGCAACGTTAAATAAAGGATTCTAGATTATCGAAAAAGACCAATATTGGTGTCCATCCATATTTTTCAGGGTCGCTGAGATGAACTGTGATAAAATTAGAATAATGCTATTTGCTTTGCGTCCCACTAACTACTTTTACGGTCTTCGAAAACGCCGAGGTGCCGGAATTTAGTCCCGCAGGAGTTCTTCTACGTGCCAGTAAATCTACCGACACGAGGCTGTCGTATTTGAGCACCTTCAAATACCACCGGACTGAGCCAGGATCGAACCTGCCAAGTTGGTGTTAGAAGGCCAACGCCTTAACCGTCTGAGCCACTCATCCCGGCAATAAAATTATAGATGTAGCACCACGAAAGATACGTTTACTGGATTCACACCTCCATACTCTTATCACTACGTTGTCGTAGATAAACGCCTTTATAGAATGTCTCATTTACATGAATACGATCAAACGTATTCTATAAGACAGCTTCATAATGCTCATTTCATTAACTATTATTCGTCAGGCACATTACTCATCTCCCAGCGGCATGGGGCGTAAGAAGGAGTGGAAAATAATAACATCCAAAATGACCTAGATTATCGAAAAAAACTGATACTATTGTCGATACATAGCTTACGGGATCGCTGAGATGAACTGTGACAAAATTATAGATGTAGCACCAGGATACTCACTCTCGAATCAAGATACTGCTCATTTCACTAACTATTATTCGTCAGACACATAGAATTATTATTATTATCGATGCCGATCAACGTAAGTTACATTTAATGGAAATTGTCCAGTGCAAAATAGTATTTTTTTCTCTATTTCTTAAGTGAATCAACGAACGATATTTTAGGTTATGGACCTACAAGCTTATATCATGTTACATTGCTTCGTCAGGAAATATGCCTCCCAAACTTTCGTCACTTAGTAAATATACAACACAGCACGTAGAAATAAGAGAATTCGAGCTTCCCAAACAAACGATGAATGACAAGTGAGCAATGAAGCAGATCGTTTACGATTTGCAAATTCACGTGCATCAGAATCTCAAGATCAACACGCGGGAAGAATCGAAACACAACGTTTATGTGCTATCCGATCGCGAGCATCAGAATCAGAAGATTAACATGCGGCAAGAATTGAAAGAGAACGTTTATGTGCTACCCGATCTCGACGAACAGTACATACTGATTTGAATCTTGCTGCATTTCAATATGCTGCTAACTACGATTAGAGTTTGCATCCCAGTGCAAATATCGGAAAAATGGATAAGGCGTGTGGGCACTGCAGTTCACTTAATTTCAACAATAAAAGATCTGGAATGTGCTGCGTAAATGGAAAAGTTAAATTACTGACATTACATCCACAACCTGATCCTTGGTTGTCACTGCTTTCAGGCAACCCACCTGATTCCAAACACTTTTTGCAGAATATTCGCAAATATAATTCAGCGTTTCAAATGACATCTTAAGAGTAGATAATGTTTTTCAAGATCAATGCATGCCTATTTTAAAAATACAAGGACATACATATCACCGTGTTGGTTCATTTCCACCCGTTTCGGACGCTGAATATAAATTGTGCATTATATTATTTTATTTTATTATCTGGCGACTTTAGACAAACTCTTCCAGTGATACCTACATCGGCACCAGCTGATTATCTCAATGATTGCCTCAAAGCATCGCATCCTTGGAGACGTGCGAAACCTCACATTAAGAACTAAAACATTTGCAGCGCGATGCGTCGGCAGACACGTTTTCAAAGCAGCTATTGAACATTGGTGAAGGAAAAATACCAGTTGATGCTACCACAAAATGTATCTCCTTTCCATTGAACTTTTGCATCAGTGCCATCCATCGAACGACTCATTCAGAAAGATTTGCCACAAATTGCCACCAATTATAAAAATACTATTTTGGCACCAAAAACCATCGACGTCAATGCAATCAACCATGCAATTCAAGAAAAAAATACTGGCGATTCTTTTACCTACAAATCGATTGACAGCGTCATGAATGCGGACGAAGTTGTAAATTAGCCACTCGAGTTTTTAAATTCGTTGGATCTTCCTGGTATGCCTCCATACAAATTGTCACTAAAAGTCGGAGTCCCAATAATTCCCTTGAGGAACATTAACCCACCCCGATTGTGTAATGGACAAAGACTAGCTGTGAAGAAACTGATGCCGAATGCCATCGAGGCAGCTATTCTTAATGAAATGTCGAATGGAGAAGATGTCCTCATTCCATGCATTCCCATAATTCCCACCGAGATGCCTTTTGGTTTCATATCACTGCAGTTCCCAATTCGACTTGCATTCTCAATGAGCTTCAACAAGGCACGAGGTCAATCACTTCATGTGTGCGGGTTGAACCTAAACAATCCACATTTCTCACATGGCTGGATGTCTGTCTGTTGGATGCTCACGAGCCGGACAGCCAACAAATTTATTTGTTTTTGCTGAAGGCGGATAAACGAAAAATATTGTCTATCCTAAAGCACTTGAATAATAAAGTCATGAAAATATAATAAATAGAGTGTATACTTCTCCTTTATATATCATTCAATTTGAATAGTAATTAATAATTCATTGCCGAGAAAAAAATAAATATCATTCCATCTACAATTCCTTATTAAACAAGATAACTATTTACAATTTCGTACGATATTTCCAAAATTATTTCTTTTGCGGCAGCAACGCGCCAGGTAATACAGCTAGTAATAATAAAAAGTTTCTTCTTTTTCTACTGATGTTCCCACACAGTATGGTTCGAGTGCGAACTGTTGCACACATACGGATTTGGTCCTGTTTTACGGCCGAATGCCCTTACTGACGCCAGCACTATATGGAGGGATGTAACCACCATTGCGTGTTTCTGTGATGGTTGTGTGGTGTGTTGTCTGAATAGGCCTATGTTGAGAAGAAATGTCGGTTCAAATTCAAACAGATACACCCCGTCCCGAGTTATAAGAATGGACTACTCTTTCGTGCTGGTAAATCTACCGACACGAGGCTAGCGTATCGAACACCTTCAGATACCTCTGAACTGAGCCGGTATCGAACCCGCCAAAGGCCAGCTCTTTGAGGAAAGCGTAGTGACTATATACTGTAAGGGGAGGTCATAACAGTAGTAAAGTCAAAATATTAAGGTAGATGTAGAAACAATAGTTACATCGAGATTACGGGACAAGGTGGCATCGAACCAGACTGTTTATTTGAACAATAAAAATGTTCAAATAATGTTTTATATTATTATAATATTTTATACGTCAGCTATTGGGTGTAAATGACAGCTGACTTTGTTCCACATTCCAGCGATCGGAGCTGCAATAATATTTCGAAACTGGAAATGGGATATAACGTATGACAACTGCTACACATTACATGCAACATGCGCTCCAGTTATTTATTTTTCAGGTAATGGCACAAGTGGAATGATATAGATATGTTTTATCCATCAGGCAGATGGAATTTATCATTGCGGTTCTAAAAGATGTATTTAATAAATCCACGTCGTTTGGGAACACAATAAAATAAAATATTTCTGCGAACTGATAATCACTGTAATCGAGTTTAGTTGGATTCATTAAAAATATGATAACATTCCGTGTTAGCTCAATGTAATATAGTTGATGTTTAATTGGGTCCTTAGGCTAAAAGGTGGTTGGGTCCTCACCATATCCACACTCAGCAGTCATAAGTAGCCTGGGCTTCCCTGAAGTACCCTACAAAGGAAATGAGGAGTGAAGTACTGTAATGCCAATCGCTTTCCTCACCGAGCTAGAATGTATCTACCAAGCGCAGTGAACGGCATTAACATTCATCTCATAATCAATGGTGTTACTATACTGCTAATAATAAGAGTTGCTGTCTGAGATTTCTTAGAGGGAGGTCCGTTTACTGCCTTCCGAGGCGGGATAAAGGGAGTGGCTGTGTGGTTGCCATGGAAACGAGGGTGGGGCGACTGCGGTTCCCATGGAGATAAAACTTCAGGGCAGCTCGTCTTGCTGGGAGTTGTCAAACCTGTCACTGTCACTGATAACAACCTGATTGTTTGTATAAGAGTGCTCGCAAATGGGACGACACCGCCTGGCCAGGTAGTCCACAACAGATCACAGCGGTCAGAATGAAGGAGGGAACAAGTGAGCCGGAACCGAGGGTTAAGAGCATGTGGAAAGGAATGCGGAAATGTGGCAACATCGTGAAATGGCACGTGCAGTGCTCCTCCCTCCAACCTTACCTGTCAGACGCCAACTTTAGTTAAGTTTAGTATAGTACTACTCATGCCTCAGTCAAAGTCAACGATGCGACTGAGGCAAAAGTGAACGTTACAAACTTTCAAAAATATGTTCCAGATGACTTAGTGCACTCCGCATGCCATATCTCACCATAGATGTATGGATCCAGAGGTGCTAAATGATGAAATATGTTCTAATTTCTTTGAAATATAACGTGGCATCTGTAAAATGGAGTAAATCTATATAATTAGGTTCATTTCAATAGCTGTATCAAAGTAAAGCTATTTCGGCTTCTTGAACATTGAACATCTTTAGATCTCCTCATATCTATAATCCTGAGCTGTTTCTCTATTTCCTTTTGCCTCTTTATTCTTTTCTACTCATGTGTCTCCTTCCATTTATTTTGTTTACAAGTTTATTTAAGTCGCTCCGACACAGATGGGTCTTATGCCGACGATGGGACAAGAAAGGGCTAGGAGTGGGAAGGAAGCGGCCGTGACCTCAGTTAAGGTACAGCCCCAGCATTTGCCGGGCGAGAAAATGGGAAACCACGGAAAACCATCTTCAAGGCTGCCGACAGTGGCATTCGAACCCCTTTATCTCTCGAATACTGGATACTGGCCGCACTTAAGCGACTGCAGCTATCGAGCTCGGTCCTTCCGTTTCCTTTTCATAGTTTAAAAACCCAATTATTTGGACTGGATAGTAGCTTATGTGTCGTGATAGTACATATATCACACCCTCACGCTGTATTCAGAAGTAAGATATATGATTGTCTTTATTCGTATTATTATTATTATTATTATTATTATTATTATTATTTTATTTGTATATTTATTCTTAATATTTTAAGCTGGAAGGTCTTCATATGCCGTATGAGTAATTTGTTCTGTAGAAGCGGATGGGAAAAGAGTGCTATTTACAACTCGAAATCTTTATGTGAGTCATGGCGAACAGCCAGAGTTCGATGGCGCGACCTGGTTGCTATTGTCATGGGACCCAGAAGACGTTCCGGGCGTGGTCTTGGTATGGCAAGAGGATCTTCTACTTGTGATTGGATGGCCAGGATAATCTAGACGTACCATGTAAGAGTAGGGGAAGCTGAGATCTGGAAACAGGGGAGGAATTGATTTAAGAACTTTCGTGTACGTAGAGCAGATGTAACTATTGTGAAACATGCTTGTCTTAAAATCTTTGGTGGAACGTAGAGGAGATATAACTTTTGTGGAATGTGATATGTGGTACTGACCTACAAACTGTGGAGTGCTTAGTCATTTGGATCACTTGTGGTGTCTTATATGTTGGTGAGAGCTATGAGGTGCTGTATCTCAGACTTTCATTAATTTATGTTCTGGAACAACAAGCGTGTGTTTCTGGAGTGAATGTACCTTTAAACCAAGTTTTAGTGTCAGTGAACACAGTATTATACAGGTAGAGTATATATGTGATATGACAAGTACCAACTTTGAGAATATGGAAGTTGTGCTGATACAAAGAGACAGTGAAGAGTATGTATCTACATATATGTGCTTTGTAATTAATGTTCACCGGACTGACTACAGATGGTAGCTTGGTCCTCGCTTTTGGTTTCCCACTGTTGTTGTTGTTGTAAATGTGGAGTCTTCCAGCAGTATTTTGTAAGTGTATTTTATGTATATGTTGGTGTGTTGATGAGGTGAACATGCACGGATATTCTTCAGAATATAATTAGTTATTTTAAAATCAGTGGGGTTATTGATGAACCTAGGTGCAGTTTATGCCTATTTAGTCATTTTCAGAAGGTTAGGTAAGGTTTGAATTAGATATACTAGTATGCAGCTTTATGTACGCGCCCTGGGAGCGAGAATTATCATACTTTATTAAAATTTGAGAGATCCATTCTGTTGAACTCTGGCGCCCATACTACGGACATTTCGACTAATTATTTGTATTAATTTATTAATTATTATTTTTATAAATTTATTTTATTAATGAATTTCAGTTATTTATTCTGTTAATTATTCATACATATATTTTAATTATATTACCGTTGACGCCCTAGCGTGAGGCGATTATTTTATTTTATTCATAATATATTTTTAAAACTACTGGTATTATTATTATTATTATTATTATTATTATTATTATTATTATTATTATTATTATTCACATATATTACAATGTGGATTTGACCAGATTTACGGCCGATGATTGTATAATTCTATGATATTGGTATTATCATATGTTGCGGGTAGCCTCTATGAAATGGTGTGTATTTAGATTATTAATTTCATTAATTTATTTTATTAGTGAATTTCACTTTATTATTCAGTTATTTATTCATACATATATTTTTAATCATATTACAGTTGACGCCCGAGCGTGAAGCGATTATTTTATTATATTCATATTTGATGTTTTAAACCTATTGCTATGGTTATTATTATTATTATTATTATTATTATTATTATTATTATTATTATTATTATTATTATTATTATTATTATTATTATTGTTACGGAGTTTTTCCGTGGTAGGTAGAGGTGAAAGAAGGTGCGGGTGTGAATAGGTCTCCAGCTACGAAAGCAAAATTAATTTAAAATTTAACAAGGTTATATTTTCTTTTCAAAAACAAGAAATAACAAGCATGGCAGGTACAAAGTAGCAAGTCAAAAAGGGTAGTTACAATATTTACAGGAATTGGGCTTCGCGCCCTGATTTTACACAGCTTGGGCAATCAGCTCAGTTTTACCCCAAACACGAGTTTTAACAGAGGGGCAGAAAACCCCATTCATACCTAGGAGCCCTTGCTCCAAATTACACAGAAAAGCCTCCACGAGGCATACAACACTTAATTTTCAAAAGAGCCACTCGCTCTCAAAATTTAAGCCTCTCCCAGGCCACACCAAACTCCACCTTCAAGTTGTCCTCACTGGACATAGACACAGGGGTACAATACCCAACCTACTGAGGTCTATTAAATGAAAAGGGGCAATTACATGACCTCTAAAATAACAATTTGAGAGTAGGCAATCTGCACTCCTAATACACTTGTTTTTAAAAAAACCTAATCTGGCTCTAGGCCACTAATGCAAGGGCTAACCCCATACTACCGAGGTGACTTTAGAAAAGAGCAATTTGTTTTACATTAACGAAGAATAGGTTGAGAAAATAAGTTCACCTCAAAACAATAAGAGTGGGAGCTCGAGAGGGTTAGCACTCTCTATCCCAGAAGGTAGCTTAAAAGAGAATAGAAGAAAGATTGTTACATTTTAGGAAAAGGTTACATGGTGGAACGCTTCGCACCCGCCCCGAGAGTTAAACTGCTGAGCTAGCAAAGAAAGAATTTATTAATCGGCCATTACCTTATTGATGACCGCTGCCGAAGAAAGAGGCGCTTCCCGCCTCCTGCTATGTACTTTATACACTGAAAGATGGAACAGAAGTGGCCCGGAGACCCTAAAATCAGCAGTTTAAATCCTCTCGCGGAAGTTTCTAGGCGTTAGGGGAATGAAAACACCCGCCCACAATTACTTTATTGGCTAGGGTACAGAAACATATCCAAGATGGGGGAAGATACATCGGATTGGTCGGAAATTACTAAAAGAAATTCGGGATTGGATAAATCTAAAACAAGGGGGAAAAGAGGGGTATACAGCCAACTTAAACAATAACAGAAAGAAATTTAGCAAGAAACAAACATTTGAAATAAAAATTTCTCCAACAAAATAGTTCTTTGACTCCGCACTAAGGTGCACTATTGTTGATCTTCAGTAGTGTCCTCTAGAAGAGAAAGTTCACACTTCTTACTTCAAGCGAAACAAAAACACATCAAAAATGACACAGTTCAAAAACTCAAAATTTTCCACGTGGTGACATCTTCTGAGAAGGTAAAGAATTAATAGCGTAGATAAAGTTCAGACTTCCTCCAGCAGAGGAGTTTCAACTGGCGCACATTTTAAATTAGCGGAGTGGAGGTGTACCTCCCGGTACAGACATCCCCCCCCAAAAGTTCCTCCCGGGGTGACACATGAAATTGTTTGAAAACAAGGTCCAAGTTTTGATGTAGATATGGAGATTAATTGCCAAAAAAAAAATTTATAAGATTTTCTTAATTTGGTTTGATTTAGTTTCAAAATTTTGTTGTTGCAGATGAAGTAAAGTTTTTAAGTCTGTAGAAGTAGAATTCCGAAGATAGACTTTTAATACTTAAAAGTGATGAAAAATTTTGCAATGTCCACCAAATATTGCTGTTGAATTCCCGAGTGTAGTCATTGCTTATCGTAACTGTCCATGTAGTTGAGGTTGATGAAGTTGGATGGCCAGACCGGCCGTTGCAGCTTGCCTCCAAAGGAGGCCGCTCGGACCCCTCAAGTACCCTGAGATACCGCTCGCCCGCACTATGAGGGGAGCAGTGGTGTTGAAACACGCCGCGCCCGCGGTGAAGGAATACAGGCTGCGGGCAAGTAGCAGGACGTGCGCCGCACATCAGCCTAGGCCGGGAGGAGAGCTCCGGCTCGCCGTGCACATGTCGTCCTCGCTGGGGCCGAGGGGGCCCGTCCTCGAACCCAGCCGCGGCACAGCGCCGCGCGGCTGCGGGGGCACTGAAACATTTAAGCTAGGCGGCAGAATTGTGTTGGACCATCATGTTTCTTTTGAGGGCACAGGCATGTAGAGAGATTGAGGGGCCAGCGGCGTGCAGATATCCATGGCATTTCATCTAAGCCAGCCACTGTGTGTAGTGGAGCAGGAGACGGGAGCGTGGTAATGGCCGTGGCAAGGACAGGATGGCAGTTTAACAAATCGGGGGAGGTTTTACAGAAATGCTTACATATAAAATAAAATAGAAGGAGCAGAATGCCTTAAGAGTGGAACTCAAAAAAAAAATATAACCTTCATATTCCTATCAAATTATATGAAGCAAGTTGACACAAAATTTACACCGGTTTCACCTGGGACAGGTGAACCCTAAATATCCTCTCGGTGGCTGTATTGCTTACTAACAATGTAACCGGCGTAAGAAAATCGAGAATGATGCATGGCCCATGAAATCTGGGGGCAAGCTTGCCCGCGGGAACAAAATTCTTGACCATCACCTGGTCACCTACCTTCAAAGGGGTGGGTCTCCGTCCACGATCATACTTTTCCCTAACCTTTTCATGAGATACCTTAAGATTGGCTTTAGCCTTCTTCCAAAGATCTTTAATATTATCCGGATCTATTGTCTCGGGTAGAATGTCACTCAGAGACCAAAGGTTAGAGAGCGGCGTGTTGGGAACGAACTTGAACATCAAGGAAGCTGGAGTGAACTTATGAGATTCATGAACCGCCGAATTCAAAGCAAAAGCTAACCAATGCAGGGACGTGTCCCACCTGGAATGATCTTCATGATGATAGGCAATAAGTGCGGACCTGAGATTACGATTAACCCGTTCAGCCAGAGATGGTTGAGGGTAATAAGCAGAAGTAGTTACATGAGAGATGGATAAGTCAAAACAGAATTTACGAAATAAGTTAGATGTAAAAGCCTTCGCATTATCAGATACAATATATTGGCACGGACCAAAAGAAGCAAAAATAGAATTTAAGCAAGTAATGGTAGACTGAGCGGTAGCCAGCTTAGTCGGAAATAACCAAGAAAATCTGGTAAAACCATCTACACACACAAGGATGAACTTGTTGGCATTACCCTTTGACTGGGGGAATGGTCCTACATAATCAATATACAGGCGTTCCATGGGGCGCGACACTTGCTGAGAAGACAAGAGGCCTACCTTGGTGGACATGGTCGGTTTACTAAGCAAACAGGATTTACAAGCCTTTACTAGTTCACGGATTTCACCGTCCATACCTTTCCAGATGAACATTTCACGAATCTTTTCACGAGTTTTAAAGATTCCAAGATGCCCTCCTAATGGGGTCTCATGATAATACTTGAAGATCATAGGTACAAGAACAGCTGGAACGACAACTTTCATCATCTTATCATGCCTCGAAGGGCAACATAGAACACCATTCCTCAGAACATAAGGGACAACATGTTCCCCAGAAGAAAGGGTTTCCATTATCGGAGCCAGCGTCGGATCTTCACGTTGGTATTTCTCGATATCCCTAAAGAGCATGGGAGCATCTGTTAGGATGGCATTAACATTAGATAGTATGGACTCGGAAGGTGATGAATTGTCGACCGGTTCGTGGGTCTCGACGTCGTTAGAAAACATACGGCTGAGTCCATCAGCAACAAAATTTTCGGTACCTCTGATATGTCTAACATCAAACTGGAAGGCAGAAATACGGATGGCCCTGCGGGCTATACGACCAGTACGACGCGGCCTACCTAAGACCCAGCTTAAGGCTTGATTATCTGTCTCCAGGTCGAATTTGACATGTTCCAGATAGAGACGGAACTTCTCTAAGGCGAATAAGACTGCCAAACCTTCGAGCTCATAGATGGAATACTTGGCTTCTTGAGTCGACAATGTCCTAGACGCATAGGCGATGGGGCGCCTCCCTAGTTCAGTCTCTTGAAGAAGGACTGCAGCTACCGCTGACGACGATGCGTCGGTTTGGACAATGAATTTCTTCGAGAAATCAGGCATAGCAAGTACAGGGGCATTACAAAGAGCTAATTTAAGGTCTTCAAAAGCGGCTTGTTGAGAAGGTCCCCACTCGAATTTGATGCCTTTCCTACGAAGAAGGTTTAAGGGCGCCGCTCTATTAGCGAAGTTAGGAATAAACTTCCTGAAGAAATTCACCATACCAATGAACCTGGCGATACCTTTAATGTCTTTGGGAGGTTTAAAATCACGGATGGCCTGTGTTCTAGAATGATCGACTGCTACACCATCCGATGACACAATATGCCCTAGGAAAGACATAGAGGGCTTAGCAAAGGCAACCTTGGACAACTTAACAGTTAACCCAGCCTTACGAAGGCGATCGAGAACTTCTCGCAGATGATCTAGATGTTCTTCAAAAGTCTCTGAAAATACGACGACATCGTCCAAGTAGTGATATAAGTACTCAAATTTGATGTCGGAGAAGACCCTATCTAGTAGCCTAGTGAGTACAGCTGCTCCCGTGGGGAGCCCGAAAGGCACGCGGTTGTATTCGTATAAATTCCAGTCCGTGGCAAACGCTGTAAGATGTTTAGACTCTTCGGCAAGGGGAATTTGATTATAGGCCTGATTCAAGTCCAAGATAGTAAATAACTTGGCCTTACGAAACCATGAAAAACAAGAATGAAGGTCGGGAAGGGGCACAGATTGTAACACCACCTTCCGATTGAGAGCCCTGTAATCAATGACAGGCCTGAAGCCCCCTTGGGGTTTCGGGACTAAAAAAATAGGCGAAGAATACGCTGACTTAGAGGGCCTAATAATACCGTCCTTCAACATCTGATCGATGATTTCTTTTAGAGCCTTCAATTTAGGTGGAGATAGCCTATAAGGTGGAAAACGGACAGGAATCGAATCCGTGACCTCAATTTTGTATTCAATTATCAGAGAACACCTCGGGAAACGACTGACACAATTTGCGAATACTATCAGCCTGCTCCTCAGGTAGATGCCTAAGGTCTAACAACATCTCATCCTGGGTAGGCGAAATAGAAGAACATGATGCAGAATTACACTTTAATAGAGGGATATTACAATTAGAGGCAAATTTGAAAGTGCAAGACCTACTCTGGACACTTGTTGCGCAGATGGTCAGGCGACCCGCAAGCATAACATTTACGGGGATTGACTGGTCGGCGAGGTGGAGGCCGAGTATTACTAAAGGAAGGCGGGGGTTCTTTTGCGACACGCAAAGAATCGGCGTATCTAACTCCTTCCGCTGAGACGGCCAATGCTTCAAGTTCAGAGAAAGTTTGCGGGCACGCCGCGAAACACAAATATGACCTGTAGGGTGGTGAAATACCTTCCACAATAGCTTGTACAATCTGATCCTCAGGGAAATGAAGAGCAAACACCCTAGTATAAAACTTAATGTCCTGTATGAAATCAGCCAATTTTTCATCCAAGCGTTGTACACGGTAAAGGTACTTCTGAATAAGGGAGGACCTGGCCCTAGCCGGGATGAAGTTAGCTAGCAAATGGGCATGGAAATCCTCAATAGATGATTGCTCGGCAATGGCTCTTACGATTTTATCTGAGAGAATACCAATAGCATACGGATAGATAATTTGCAAAATTTGACATGGAGAAAGAGAAAACACAAGGGCATGATCCTGAAATTCAACTAGAAATCTTAAAAATGAAATTACATCACTGGTGGTATTAACGGAAAACTTAGAGATGCCTCTGAGCAACATTGCCAATGGATGAGGCAAGCTGCTAAACCCGGGTGACATAGTAGGTAAAGGTTTCAATGGCAAGGAAGTTAATTCAGAACGGATGTTACTCAATGATGCACGACGTTCAGATTCGTTGTCCAATGGGGCAGGGATAGTTTGAGCAGCAACGGTTATCCTATTAACTTCTCCCTTGGGAGGCGCTTCCTCACTACCTGCATTCACTGTGGTGGGTAGATCGCTTTTGGGAGGAACCTCCCCTGTTAACAATTGAGTGACCTTGCTAGATAATTCAGACATATTTTCAAGCAGCGTACTAGCTTCCTTCTTCTGAACGTCATTCAACTTTAGAGACAACAGATCGTTAACCCTATTCGAAAAATGATATAGCCTAGCTTGCACACGCTTAATTTGATTAGGAGAAGGATCATTTTCATCAAAAAAACTAACTACAGAAGCTAGCCCAGTAATATTCTCCGTGATCGTGGAAAGAGAGTCGTCAATTTCTTTCTCTCCCAAATTGGGGATGGAAATGGGCAAATCTAGGGACTCTCTAAGCTTGTTTGTGTCTACTGCAACCGTGCCTCCAGATTGTACATTTCTAATAGTCAATTCATAGATCAACTCCTCCTTGCGCAAATAGTTAAGATGGAGAACATCGCGAGGGCCGGGCATGGTGACAGAACAATTTTGAAAAACTCAAAAAATTCCAGCAACTGGGAAAATAGTTAGAGTTCGGAACAAACAATGTTTAGCCGTCAAAAGGGGCTAAATTGAGACCCATTCAACCACGCTCTGCTACCACTTGTTACGGAGTTTTTCCGTGGTAGGTAGAGGTGAAAGAAGGTGCGGGTGTGAATAGGTCTCCAGCTACGAAAGCAAAATTAATTTAAAATTTAACAAGGTTATATTTTCTTTTCAAAAACAAGAAATAACAAGCATGGCAGGTACAAAGTAGCAAGTCAAAAAGGGTAGTTACAATATTTACAGGAATTGGGCTTCGCGCCCTGATTTTACACAGCTTGGGCAATCAGCTCAGTTTTACCCCAAACACGAGTTTTAACAGAGGGGCAGAAAACCCCATTCATACCTAGGAGCCCTTGCTCCAAATTACACAGAAAAGCCTCCACGAGGCATACAACACTTAATTTTCAAAAGAGCCACTCGCTCTCAAAATTTAAGCCTCTCCCAGGCCACACCAAACTCCACCTTCAAGTTGTCCTCACTGGACATAGACACAGGGGTACAATACCCAACCTACTGAGGTCTATTAAATGAAAAGGGGCAATTACATGACCTCTAAAATAACAATTTGAGAGTAGGCAATCTGCACTCCTAATACACTTGTTTTTAAAAAAACCTAATCTGGCTCTAGGCCACTAATGCAAGGGCTAACCCCATACTACCGAGGTGACTTTAGAAAAGAGCAATTTGTTTTACATTAACGAAGAATAGGTTGAGAAAATAAGTTCACCTCAAAACAATAAGAGTGGGAGCTCGAGAGGGTTAGCACTCTCTATCCCAGAAGGTAGCTTAAAAGAGAATAGAAGAAAGATTGTTACATTTTAGGAAAAGGTTACATGGTGGAACGCTTCGCACCCGCCCCGAGAGTTAAACTGCTGAGCTAGCAAAGAAAGAATTTATTAATCGGCCATTACCTTATTGATGACCGCTGCCGAAGAAAGAGGCGCTTCCCGCCTCCTGCTATGTACTTTATACACTGAAAGATGGAACAGAAGTGGCCCGGAGACCCTAAAATCAGCAGTTTAAATCCTCTCGCGGAAGTTTCTAGGCGTTAGGGGAATGAAAACACCCGCCCACAATTACTTTATTGGCTAGGGTACAGAAACATATCCAAGATGGGGGAAGATACATCGGATTGGTCGGAAATTACTAAAAGAAATTCGGGATTGGATAAATCTAAAACAAGGGGGAAAAGAGGGGTATACAGCCAACTTAAACAATAACAGAAAGAAATTTAGCAAGAAACAAACATTTGAAATAAAAATTTCTCCAACAAAATAGTTCTTTGACTCCGCACTAAGGTGCACTATTGTTGATCTTCAGTAGTGTCCTCTAGAAGAGAAAGTTCACACTTCTTACTTCAAGCGAAACAAAAACACATCAAAAATGACACAGTTCAAAAACTCAAAATTTTCCACGTGGTGACATCTTCTGAGAAGGTAAAGAATTAATAGCGTAGATAAAGTTCAGACTTCCTCCAGCAGAGGAGTTTCAACTGGCGCACATTTTAAATTAGCGGAGTGGAGGTGTACCTCCCGGTACAGACATCCCCCCCCAAAAGTTCCTCCCGGGGTGACACATGAAATTGTTTGAAAACAAGGTCCAAGTTTTGATGTAGATATGGAGATTAATTGCCAAAAAAAAAAAATTTATAAGATTTTCTTAATTTGGTTTGATTTAGTTTCAAAATTTTGTTGTTGCAGATGAAGTAAAGTTTTTAAGTCTGTAGAAGTAGAATTCCGAAGATAGACTTTTAATACTTAAAAGTGATGAAAAATTTTGCAATGTCCACCAAATATTGCTGTTGAATTCCCGAGTGTAGTCATTGCTTATCGTAACTGTCCATGTAGTTGAGGTTGATGAAGTTGGATGGCCAGACCGGCCGTTGCAGCTTGCCTCCAAAGGAGGCCGCTCGGACCCCTCAAGTACCCTGAGATACCGCTCGCCCGCACTATGAGGGGAGCAGTGGTGTTGAAACACGCCGCGCCCGCGGTGAAGGAATACAGGCTGCGGGCAAGTAGCAGGACGTGCGCCGCACATCAGCCTAGGCCGGGAGGAGAGCTCCGGCTCGCCGTGCACATGTCGTCCTCGCTGGGGCCGAGGGGGCCCGTCCTCGAACCCAGCCGCGGCACAGCGCCGCGCGGCTGCGGGGGCACTGAAACATTTAAGCTAGGCGGCAGAATTGTGTTGGACCATCATGTTTCTTTTGAGGGCACAGGCATGTAGAGAGATTGAGGGGCCAGCGGCGTGCAGATATCCATGGCATTTCATCTAAGCCAGCCACTGTGTGTAGTGGAGCAGGAGACGGGAGCGTGGTAATGGCCGTGGCAAGGACAGGATGGCAGTTTAACAAATCGGGGGAGGTTTTACAGAAATGCTTACATATAAAATAAAATAGAAGGAGCAGAATGCCTTAAGAGTGGAACTCAAAAAAAAAATATAACCTTCATATTCCTATCAAATTATATGAAGCAAGTTGACACAAAATTTACACCGGTTTCACCTGGGACAGGTGAACCCTAAATATCCTCTCGGTGGCTGTATTGCTTACTAACAATGTAACCGGCGTAAGAAAATCGAGAATGATGCATGGCCCATGAAATCTGGGGGCAAGCTTGCCCGCGGGAACAAAATTCTTGACCATCACCTGGTCACCTACCTTCAAAGGGGTGGGTCTCCGTCCACGATCATACTTTTCCCTAACCTTTTCATGAGATACCTTAAGATTGGCTTTAGCCTTCTTCCAAAGATCTTTAATATTATCCGGATCTATTGTCTCGGGTAGAATGTCACTCAGAGACCAAAGGTTAGAGAGCGGCGTGTTGGGAACGAACTTGAACATCAAGGAAGCTGGAGTGAACTTATGAGATTCATGAACCGCCGAATTCAAAGCAAAAGCTAACCAATGCAGGGACGTGTCCCACCTGGAATGATCTTCATGATGATAGGCAATAAGTGCGGACCTGAGATTACGATTAACCCGTTCAGCCAGAGATGGTTGAGGGTAATAAGCAGAAGTAGTTACATGAGAGATGGATAAGTCAAAACAGAATTTACGAAATAAGTTAGATGTAAAAGCCTTCGCATTATCAGATACAATATATTGGCACGGACCAAAAGAAGCAAAAATAGAATTTAAGCAAGTAATGGTAGACTGAGCGGTAGCCAGCTTAGTCGGAAATAACCAAGAAAATCTGGTAAAACCATCTACACACACAAGGATGAACTTGTTGGCATTACCCTTTGACTGGGGGAATGGTCCTACATAATCAATATACAGGCGTTCCATGGGGCGCGACACTTGCTGAGAAGACAAGAGGCCTACCTTGGTGGACATGGTCGGTTTACTAAGCAAACAGGATTTACAAGCCTTTACTAGTTCACGGATTTCACCGTCCATACCTTTCCAGATGAACATTTCACGAATCTTTTCACGAGTTTTAAAGATTCCAAGATGCCCTCCTAATGGGGTCTCATGATAATACTTGAAGATCATAGGTACAAGAACAGCTGGAACGACAACTTTCATCATCTTATCATGCCTCGAAGGGCAACATAGAACACCATTCCTCAGAACATAAGGGACAACATGTTCCCCAGAAGAAAGGGTTTCCATTATCGGAGCCAGCGTCGGATCTTCACGTTGGTATTTCTCGATATCCCTAAAGAGCATGGGAGCATCTGTTAGGATGGCATTAACATTAGATAGTATGGACTCGGAAGGTGATGAATTGTCGACCGGTTCGTGGGTCTCGACGTCGTTAGAAAACATACGGCTGAGTCCATCAGCAACAAAATTTTCGGTACCTCTGATATGTCTAACATCAAACTGGAAGGCAGAAATACGGATGGCCCTGCGGGCTATACGACCAGTACGACGCGGCCTACCTAAGACCCAGCTTAAGGCTTGATTATCTGTCTCCAGGTCGAATTTGACATGTTCCAGATAGAGACGGAACTTCTCTAAGGCGAATAAGACTGCCAAACCTTCGAGCTCATAGATGGAATACTTGGCTTCTTGAGTCGACAATGTCCTAGACGCATAGGCGATGGGGCGCCTCCCTAGTTCAGTCTCTTGAAGAAGGACTGCAGCTACCGCTGACGACGATGCGTCGGTTTGGACAATGAATTTCTTCGAGAAATCAGGCATAGCAAGTACAGGGGCATTACAAAGAGCTAATTTAAGGTCTTCAAAAGCGGCTTGTTGAGAAGGTCCCCACTCGAATTTGATGCCTTTCCTACGAAGAAGGTTTAAGGGCGCCGCTCTATTAGCGAAGTTAGGAATAAACTTCCTGAAGAAATTCACCATACCAATGAACCTGGCGATACCTTTAATGTCTTTGGGAGGTTTAAAATCACGGATGGCCTGTGTTCTAGAATGATCGACTGCTACACCATCCGATGACACAATATGCCCTAGGAAAGACATAGAGGGCTTAGCAAAGGCAACCTTGGACAACTTAACAGTTAACCCAGCCTTACGAAGGCGATCGAGAACTTCTCGCAGATGATCTAGATGTTCTTCAAAAGTCTCTGAAAATACGACGACATCGTCCAAGTAGTGATATAAGTACTCAAATTTGATGTCGGAGAAGACCCTATCTAGTAGCCTAGTGAGTACAGCTGCTCCCGTGGGGAGCCCGAAAGGCACGCGGTTGTATTCGTATAAATTCCAGTCCGTGGCAAACGCTGTAAGATGTTTAGACTCTTCGGCAAGGGGAATTTGATTATAGGCCTGATTCAAGTCCAAGATAGTAAATAACTTGGCCTTACGAAACCATGAAAAACAAGAATGAAGGTCGGGAAGGGGCACAGATTGTAACACCACCTTCCGATTGAGAGCCCTGTAATCAATGACAGGCCTGAAGCCCCCTTGGGGTTTCGGGACTAAAAAAATAGGCGAAGAATACGCTGACTTAGAGGGCCTAATAATACCGTCCTTCAACATCTGATCGATGATTTCTTTTAGAGCCTTCAATTTAGGTGGAGATAGCCTATAAGGTGGAAAACGGACAGGAATCGAATCCGTGACCTCAATTTTGTATTCAATTATCAGAGAACACCTCGGGAAACGACTGACACAATTTGCGAATACTATCAGCCTGCTCCTCAGGTAGATGCCTAAGGTCTAACAACATCTCATCCTGGGTAGGCGAAATAGAAGAACATGATGCAGAATTACACTTTAATAGAGGGATATTACAATTAGAGGCAAATTTGAAAGTGCAAGACCTACTCTGGACACTTGTTGCGCAGATGGTCAGGCGACCCGCAAGCATAACATTTACGGGGATTGACTGGTCGGCGAGGTGGAGGCCGAGTATTACTAAAGGAAGGCGGGGGTTCTTTTGCGACACGCAAAGAATCGGCGTATCTAACTCCTTCCGCTGAGACGGCCAATGCTTCAAGTTCAGAGAAAGTTTGCGGGCACGCCGCGAAACACAAATATGACCTGTAGGGTGGTGAAATACCTTCCACAATAGCTTGTACAATCTGATCCTCAGGGAAATGAAGAGCAAACACCCTAGTATAAAACTTAATGTCCTGTATGAAATCAGCCAATTTTTCATCCAAGCGTTGTACACGGTAAAGGTACTTCTGAATAAGGGAGGACCTGGCCCTAGCCGGGATGAAGTTAGCTAGCAAATGGGCATGGAAATCCTCAATAGATGATTGCTCGGCAATGGCTCTTACGATTTTATCTGAGAGAATACCAATAGCATACGGATAGATAATTTGCAAAATTTGACATGGAGAAAGAGAAAACACAAGGGCATGATCCTGAAATTCAACTAGAAATCTTAAAAATGAAATTACATCACTGGTGGTATTAACGGAAAACTTAGAAATGCCTCTGAGCAACATTGCCAATGGATGAGGCAAGCTGCTAAACCCGGGTGACATAGTAGGTAAAGGTTTCAATGGCAAGGAAGTTAATTCAGAACGGATGTTACTCAATGATGCACGACGTTCAGATTCGTTGTCCAATGGGGCAGGGATAGTTTGAGCAGCAACGGTTATCCTATTAACTTCTCCCTTGGGAGGCGCTTCCTCACTACCTGCATTCACTGTGGTGGGTAGATCGCTTTTGGGAGGAACCTCCCCTGTTAACAATTGAGTGACCTTGCTAGATAATTCAGACATATTTTCAAGCAGCGTACTAGCTTCCTTCTTCTGAACGTCATTCAACTTTAGAGACAACAGATCGTTAACCCTATTCGAAAAATGATATAGCCTAGCTTGCACACGCTTAATTTGATTAGGAGAAGGATCATTTTCATCAAAAAAACTAACTACAGAAGCTAGCCCAGTAATATTCTCCGTGATCGTGGAAAGAGAGTCGTCAATTTCTTTCTCTCCCAAATTGGGGATGGAAATGGGCAAATCTAGGGACTCTCTAAGCTTGTTTGTGTCTACTGCAACCGTGCCTCCAGATTGTACATTTCTAATAGTCAATTCATAGATCAACTCCTCCTTGCGCAAATAGTTAAGATGGAGAACATCGCGAGGGCCGGGCATGGTGACAGAACAATTTTGAAAAACTCAAAAAATTCCAGCAACTGGGAAAATAGTTAGAGTTCGGAACAAACAATGTTTAGCCGTCAAAAGGGGCTAAATTGAGACCCATTCAACCACGCTCTGCTACCACTTGTTACGGAGTTTTTCCGTGGTAGGTAGAGGTGAAAGAAGGTGCGGGTGTGAATAGGTCTCCAGCTACGAAAGCAAAATTAATTTAAAATTTAACAAGGTTATATTTTCTTTTCAAAAACAAGAAATAACAAGCATGGCAGGTACAAAGTAGCAAGTCAAAAAGGGTAGTTACAATATTTACAGGAATTGGGCTTCGCGCCCTGATTTTACACAGCTTGGGCAATCAGCTCAGTTTTACCCCAAACACGAGTTTTAACAGAGGGGCAGAAAACCCCATTCATACCTAGGAGCCCTTGCTCCAAATTACACAGAAAAGCCTCCACGAGGCATACAACACTTAATTTTCAAAAGAGCCACTCGCTCTCAAAATTTAAGCCTCTCCCAGGCCACACCAAACTCCACCTTCAAGTTGTCCTCACTGGACATAGACACAGGGGTACAATACCCAACCTACTGAGGTCTATTAAATGAAAAGGGGCAATTACATGACCTCTAAAATAACAATTTGAGAGTAGGCAATCTGCACTCCTAATACACTTGTTTTTAAAAAAACCTAATCTGGCTCTAGGCCACTAATGCAAGGGCTAACCCCATACTACCGAGGTGACTTTAGAAAAGAGCAATTTGTTTTACATTAACGAAGAATAGGTTGAGAAAATAAGTTCACCTCAAAACAATAAGAGTGGGAGCTCGAGAGGGTTAGCACTCTCTATCCCAGAAGGTAGCTTAAAAGAGAATAGAAGAAAGATTGTTACATTTTAGGAAAAGGTTACATGGTGGAACGCTTCGCACCCGCCCCGAGAGTTAAACTGCTGAGCTAGCAAAGAAAGAATTTATTAATCGGCCATTACCTTATTGATGACCGCTGCCGAAGAAAGAGGCGCTTCCCGCCTCCTGCTATGTACTTTATACACTGAAAGATGGAACAGAAGTGGCCCGGAGACCCTAAAATCAGCAGTTTAAATCCTCTCGCGGAAGTTTCTAGGCGTTAGGGGAATGAAAACACCCGCCCACAATTACTTTATTGGCTAGGGTACAGAAACATATCCAAGATGGGGGAAGATACATCGGATTGGTCGGAAATTACTAAAAGAAATTCGGGATTGGATAAATCTAAAACAAGGGGGAAAAGAGGGGTATACAGCCAACTTAAACAATAACAGAAAGAAATTTACCAAGAAACAAACATTTGAAATAAAAATTTCTCCAACAAAATAGTTCTTTGACTCCGCACTAGGGTGCACTATTGTTGATCTTCAGTAGTGTCCTCTAGAAGAGAAAGTTCACACTTCTTACTTCAAGCGAAACAAAAACACATCAAAAATGACACAGTTCAAAAACTCAAAATTTTCCACGTGGTGACATCTTCTGAGAAGGTAAAGAATTAATAGCGTAGATAAAGTTCAGACTTCCTCCAGCAGAGGAGTTTTAACTGGCGCACATTTTAAATTAGCGGAGTGGAGGTGTACCTCCCGGTACAATTATTATTATTATTATTATTATTATTATTATTATTATTATTATTATTATTATTATTATTATTATTATTATTATTATTATTATTATTATTATTCACATATAATACAATGTGGATTTGCACCAGATTTACGGCCGATGATTGTATGATTTTGCGATATTGGTATTATCATGTGTTGTGTGTAGCTTCTATGAAATGGTGTGTATTGAGACAAGCACAAACACTCAGCTGCCGAGCTAGATCTAATATTCTCGGTTTGACCGGGAATCGAACGCAGGAACCTCTAAACAGCGGGCTACCACGCCGACCATTGAACTAAGGAGTCTCACAATTTCTAAACCTTTATAGAGACTGTTATTCTCTTTAGTAACATCTACTGTAGTCTCAGCTATCTAAATCAGAACTGAAAAATGAGAATCATAAGCTGGCCGAAACTAGCCACAACGCCTACGCTTGTGAACGGAAAGAAAATGAACGGGAAGGGAGGGAACGATCAACAGTATAAAATATGATATAATTCAACCATTCGCATTACAAATGGATGCTTGAATCCTCACGCAAGCGCACTTTAAGTGTCTCTAACTGTTTCTCTTCGAGATATCAGTAATGTCGGATAATTCAATAATCATCGTTTCACATATGTACTTTCATGGAAAATACCTTCGTGACAAGTGTCTCAACTCCCCAAATTTGAGCTGACACTCTTCCACTGAGCGATTTGGTGGCGCGGTTAGCTTCATTTAGGAGATGGTGGGTTCGAACCCCACTGTCCACTATCCTGATTTTACATGGTTTCACACTTACATATCAGATAAATATTGGCATTGTAACTTTATTAATGGCATGATCACGTCCTTCTCCTTGTCCTCTCCCATCGTCGCCATAAGAACTTTCTGAGTCAGGGTGACGTATCAAAATCATCAATCACCACTGGTCTGCCTTCAGAGCAGTCGCCTAGATGACAGATTCCCTATCACTTGTTTACGTGGTCTTTTCTTAAATAATTTCAAAGAAGTTGTAAATTTATTGAGCACCTCTCTTGGCAAATTATTCCAATCCCTAATTCCTCTTCCTATGAACGAATATTTGCCCCAATTTATCCTCTTGAGTTCCATTTTTCATATTGTATTATTTCCTAGTTTTAAAATCTCCATTCAAACTTATTCGTCTACAAACGTTATTCCACGCCATTTCTCCAATGACAGCTTGGAACATACTGCTTGAACGTGTAGCTCATATCCTAACTCCCAAGTCTCCCCAACCGAACGTTTGTAACATTTTCGTGACACTTGTCTTTGTTGAAAATGTTCGGATTTTTTTCCACTTCGTGAATGAAGTAATCCTGATCAGGAAGTATATTGACCCAGTTGGCAGTTAGCGGGCACAGAAATCATACAGATGGATACAAGCTGCAATATCTTTTACATTCATCATTAAAACTCTGAATTCACGACGCCAGCTTACTATCAAATGTATACATCTTGATTTTCCTAGCATCTTTCGTTTTTGTATTCGACCAGTCACCATTGTTAGAGCAGCTTACATAGGCAATACAGATCTAATGCCAATCTCATTAATATTTCTATTGACACCGGTCAAAGCAAAATGTAGCTTTCATTAAAGTGTCGATCTAATTTATGACTGTGACCTAATTAAAGCTGCTGAGATGAAACCGAGTCTTTTTCTCTAGATCAGCGTAGAAATTTTCATAACTCGGTTATGCTAGATTATAATATGGAGAAGGAATTAACTTGCTCTCGCCTATCCAATAGGAAGGATCCACAACATTCCGCTACCTTCGCCCACTCTGCGGAATATTATGCTATGTCCAAAACTGTCCACTAGCTTCTCTATGACCACAGTCCTGAAATAGTGTTTGGAGACAACGGACTAAACTTCGGAATTCTAGATAAGTACATAAGTTTTTCTTTATGTTAATGCGGTGATGTTGAATACTTATTTGCTAACACTTGTTCATATTATCACTAAACTCTCTGTTTGTGATTGACCAGAGCGCCACTGCATTAGCGCTGCGCCTCTTCCAGCGGCTGTTTGTATCTCGGAAGTGTTCGGGCACCTTCGCGTGCCATCGTGTGAGCGAGGGTGACTAGAAAAGGCAGCATGGCTGCCGGACTATGTTAAAATGTGCTATGCGGACAAATTCTGTAAATATCTAAACCATCGCGTGGGCGACAGGTTAAACAAATGTATCAAGAGGTGTATATAGTGTAATAAACCTAGTATATGTATGATTAAGTACAGTTCATCTTTCTATGTGTATGAACCAGCATGTGGTTCCTAGCACCACGTGTTCTCAGGGACCTGTCCGTATGAGGTCGGAACATGGTCATACCGGGCCGGATTCTTGAATGTGTCGTAATGCTATAATATTACGTGGTCCTCCGGTGTTTGTGAGTGTATGTTTCGAGTGCTGACAACCTGTGGAAAGAATATTGGAGCACGTGTATCATCATCCCTACGGCATGCTGAACTGACGAGGCGGACAAAGCATAAGTGCACATCACAGCAGTATACCAGAGGTCAGTCATTCCTTTAATTTTTCCTGTCTTTCCTAACTCATATCATGGAGTCTAGTGAGAAAAACCTGTTAGTGAAACAACGAGCGGTCATTAAAGGGTCACTGACACGTATCAGTAAATATGTCGACAAGTTTGTGGCGGGCTCCGATATTAATGCAGTACGTAGCAGGTTGAAACAATTGCCTTCACTCTGGGAAGAATATAAGCATGTTCAGTGTAAACTCGAGATTAATGACGACGACAACTACGAAAATCATGAACGGGATAGGGAACAGTTTGAAGAAAACTATTACGATTTAGAGGCGAGAATGACTACACTGATAGAAAAGAGCACAGCCCCCGAGCAGAATATCGATCAGTTATCTCAGCATTCTTGCGGTAATTCCCAACAAAATTCCATGGAAATACGATTGCCCGTCATTGACCTCCCTACATTTCATGGGCAGTATGAGACTTGGACTCATTTTCAAGACACTTTTCAGGCTTTAATTGTTGACAATTTAAAACTATCAAACGTTCAGCGTTTTCATTATCTACTTTCAGCACTCAAGGGCGAGCCTCATCAATTAATTCAGAACATTCCTGTTTCTAACTCTAACTTTGTAGTAGCTTGGGAAGTCGTATGTAAGAGGTACAGCAACAGAAAACTGATAGCAACACAACATATCAAGGCTCTATTGTCATTACCTACATGTCACAAAGATATAGCATCAGACCTTAGGAAGTTGAACAACCACTTAGTAAGCAATTTAAACGCTATTCAGAACCTCAACCTTTCAGTGCCTTTACACGAAGCCTTACTCCAGCAGCTGATGTTAGACAAGTTAGATCCCGCTACCCGTAAAGAGTTCGAAATGAAAGCTCCAAGCAATGATTTTCCGAGACTCGCTGAGGTATCCACCTTTTTGGAAGAGAGGGCACAAGTGTTAGAATTGATGATGGCAACACGGGAACAGAGGGGGAGCGCGGCAAATCCAGCTAAGCACCAGTATGTGAGAAACAATGAAAGCCCAATTCAAGTTAACTCATATGTATCTACAAGGGGGAAGTGTGACTTTTGTGACTTAGATCATCCCTTACATCGGTGCAAAGGATTTCTGCAAGCTTACGTAAGAGAACGGTATGATTTTGTTAAAAGAAAGGGTTTATGTTTTAACTGTTTTAGGCATCATAGTGTCAACGTGTGCAAATCTGATAGCTGTAAGACTTGCCAGCGTAGACATCACACTTTGATTCACTTTGACAGTGCCACACACAATCAAACGACTACAAACAAGGATACCCAAGCTAGTAGAGGTACCGGTATTAGAGACGACGAACAGGGTCGGAGTAATGCTAGTTACTGCACACTAAAATTCAAGCCACAGTCTCAAGTAATGCTGTCCACTGCAATAGTAGGAGTTGCAGACATTAATGGTCGAATTCACCAGTGCCGAGCTCTACTTGACAATGGATCGCAATCACATTTCATAACCGAGTCACTTGCAAGTAAGCTGAGGCTGCAACGACATAGAAACTGTATTCCAATTAGTGGTATAAATAACACTGCTGTCACCGCATCTCAAAGTGTTGACGTTCGTATCATTTCTAATGTGTCCAGATTCGAAACTGTTATAACGTGTTCTATACTCCCTCACATAACAGGTGATATTCCAACGAACCATATTGATTGTAAATCGTGGAACCTGCCTGAGGATATCACATTGGCGGATCCTCACTTCAACAAGCCAGGACCAGTAGACATGCTCATCGGTGCGGAGATTTTTATGCAGTTGTTGCAGGAAGGGTGGCGGAAAAACTGCAATGAGCTACCCATCTTGAAAAATACTGTATTGGGATGGATACTGTCAGGTCCAATTAAGTCGCGGGCTCGGACTAGTGAGAGAGCAGAAACTCCACCCACTTCATCATTTTTCCTCAGACAGGACGATGACCTCAATAGGAAGATGGAAAAATTCTGGGCAATAGAAGAAGTGACAACTAAAAAAATGCCCCTAACCCAG
The DNA here is from genome assembly GCF_040414725.1 of Anabrus simplex. Classification (NCBI taxonomy): domain Eukaryota; kingdom Metazoa; phylum Arthropoda; class Insecta; order Orthoptera; family Tettigoniidae; genus Anabrus; species Anabrus simplex. Next base: position 1,174,566,651 of record NC_090265.1, on the reverse strand, counting down.
GAGGAGCAGTACTGCGAAGAGCATTTTGTAACTCACACCAAACGGGACAACAGTGGACGTTTCATTGTAAGGTTGCCTACGAAGGAAGAAGGTCTGCAACTTGGAAACTCGTACAAAATAGCGGAGAAACGATTCAGACTACTGGAACAGAAGCTTGAGAAGAGACCTGATCTGCGAGCTGATTACGTGAATTTCATGGAGGAGTATGAGACCCTGGGTCATATGAAGCTGGCCCCAGATATATGCAAAGACGAAGGAGCATTCTGCTATCTCCCACACCATGCAGTTTTGAAGGCAGAGAGTACCACTACTAAGACACGGGTTGTATTCGACGCGTCTTGCAAAACTGACAATGGCGTTTCCCTCAATGACACTCTCGCGGTGGGACCTACTGTTCAACAAGATCTACTATCAATTGTGACAAGGTTTCGCACACATCAGATTGCGATGACGACAGACATTACAAAAATGTACCGTCAGATCAGAGTAGACGACAAGGATGTTAACTTACAGCGTATAATCTGGCGAAAACATCCATCCGAGCCTCTACGCACCTACCAACTGAAGACTGTAACATACGGTACATCCTCAGCGTCCTTCCTAGCCACAAGGTGTCTAACTCAACTGGCTGAAGAAGAAGCCCACGTGTTCCCTACAGCATCTCGCGTGTTGAAGCGGGACTTCTACATGGACGATGTATTGTGTGGTAGCGATACAGTGGAAAATGCTATAGAGCTGCGAGGAGAAGTACAAGAATTGCTGCAACGCGCAGGCTTCCCGCTCCGCAAGTGGACTTCGAATCACTCCGCTGTACTTGAGACGATACCAGCAGAACTGAGAGAATCACAGTTACCCCTACGATTTGACAAGGAAGACAATATTAAAACGCTAGGATTGCTGTGGCATCCCTTGCTTGACAAGTTCCAGTTTGAGGTTCACATCAAGGAGAACAATGGAGGCCCTACGAAACGAAATGTGCTTTCAATTATAGCCTCTATATTTGATCCACTAGGGCTGATAGGACCAGTAATCGTAATGTGTAAAATTTTCATGCAGCAGTTGTGGCAAGAAAAACTAGAGTGGGATGAACCACTACCATCTCCTTTACTTGAGGGCTGGATTAAAATCTTTACTGATCTTCCAACACTGAACAACATTCATGTCGACAGGTTGATTATTTGTACGGGAAGAGTCGTCCAGATACAAGTTCATGGCTTCTCAGACGCTTCTGAACGGGCCTACGCAGCATGTGTGTATATCCGCAGTACCAATCAACACGGTGAAGTTTCGGTACATTTGGTATGTTCAAAATCCAGAGTTGCTCCTCTGAAACAACAGTCTCTACCTAGATTAGAACTGTGTGGGGCTCTTTTGTTGGCACGTCTGGTGGATAAGACTACCAACACCCTGAATCTGAAAATTGACAATACTTTCTTGTGGACTGACTCGACCATAGTACTCTCGTGGCTTGCAGCTGAACCGACGAGATGGAAAACGTTCGTTGCAAATCGTGTCTCTGAGATACAGCAGTTGACTAGAAGAGGCGAGTGGGGTCATGTTATGTCAGAAGACAATCCGTCCGATGTTCTTTCAAGGGGAGAAGGACCACTCAGCCTACAACATAATGAACAATGGTGGCATGGACCGGCATGGTTGGTGCAAGACGCAAGTACCTGGCCCACTAAGGATTCAAACGATTCTGCAGACGAACTTCCAGAAAGAAGTGATACGGTACAATGTTTACTCAGTGCCACTCCATCTGACGAACTTATTGTAACAGATTTGTTTTCAATTCCAGAAGATACAACTAAGAAGAACAGGACCATTATCTGCAGAAGAGCTAGCAATGGGACTTCAGATATGTATCAAACTTGCTCAACGTGTGACATTCGCAAGGGAAATAGGCGAGTTGAAGTCGAACTCATCAGTTTCACCGCAAAGTTCAATAAGAAATCTGGACCCATTCCTAGATGGGAACGATGTATTACGAGTAGGGGGACGCTTACAAAACTCTTTGAAACCATTTGCAGAAAGGCATCAAATCATATTACCTCAGCGTCATAATATAACCAAGTTGATTGTGGCTGACGAGCATATTCGGCTGCTACATGCTGGTTCGAATCATGTAGCAGCCTCTCTTAAGTCCAGATATTGGGTAGTGAGCATAAAGAAAGTGGTACGGAGTGTCATTCACCAATGTGTGAAGTGTTTCAGACTACGAGCCTCAACAGCAACGCAGCTCATGGGGCAGCTACCTTCTCTTCGAGTGACTCCATCGCGGCTATTCTTGAATACGGGAGTTGACTACGCTGGCCCGTTGTACATTAAACAGGGTGCAACCAGGAGCAAGGTCAAGGTAAAATGCTACGTAGCATTGTTCGTTTGCCTTTGCACCAAGGCAATACACTTGGAATTAGTTCGTGACTTGACCACACAGGCCTTTATTGCCGCCTTACGGAGATTCGCGGCCAGGAGGGGGAGGTGTACAAACCTATACAGTGACAATGCTACTAACTTTGTAGGAGCTAGAAATGAATTGTTAAAGGTGCACCGGTCGGAACAGTGGAAGACAGATGTTCTGAACAACGCAGCGCAAGAGGGATTCACTTGGCATTTCATTCCTCCTGATTCGCCTCACTTCGGGGGACTCTGGGAAGCTGGGGTGAAATCCATGAAACATCATTTGCGAAGAACCGCTGGCAATGCCTGCTTAACATACGACGAGATGTATACCCTACTTTGCCAAATAGAGGCATGCCTAAACTCAAGACCGCTCGTTAGACTCTCAGACGACCCTGATGAACCCTCATACCTGACTCCTGGCCACTTTCTGATCGGAGCCCCCCTGCTATCCTTCCCTGAACATGACCTTAGTGATAGTGTGCACTGTTATACTTCCAGATGGCGCTACATTCAGGCGCTGCAGCAGAACTTTTGGAAACAGTGGTCTAATGACTATCTTAATAGCTTACAACAGCGGCAGAAATGGTTGACGAGTCAGCCTAACCTTCAGCCTGGAACTATCGTCTTAGTTAAGGACGACAACATTCCTCCTCTCTCTTGGCGACTTGCAACGGTCGAGGAAACTCATCCTGGGAAGGACGGACGAGTGCGTACGGTTACAATTCGCACCAGCAATGGAATTTTGAGGCGTTCTGTACATAAGTTATGTCCATTGCCAGCTCAAGACTGATACTTGCTAATACATTCAGTGTTTCATTTCATGTTGGTGTTAAATTATTTGCTCTTGTATTGTAGATTTTAATTATGATCAGTGTCCTTTATTGTTTGTGACTAGTGCTGTACTTTTTATTGTAGGATTTGAATTTGTTCATTTAGGTTTCATTATTTGAACATCTGTGTACATTTTTGCTCAGTTACTTTGGTTGAAGTTGTGCGTGTTTCATATCGGTATATGTATTGATGGTGAAAGAACTTCATAATATGACTATGTGTTCATTTTAAATTCAACATTTCTTGTTATTGTTAAATGTGATACATTTAGGTGTGGCGGTATGTTTGTGATTGACCAGAGCGCCACTGCATTAGCGCTGCGCCTCTTCCAGCGGCTGTTTGTATCTCGGAAGTGTTCGGGCACCTTCGCGTGCCATCGTGTGAGCGAGGGTGACTAGAAAAGGCAGCATGGCTGCGGACTATGTTAAAATGTGCTATGCGGACAAATTCTGTAAATATCTAAACCATCGCGTGGGCGACAGGTTAAACAAATGTATCAAGAGGTGTATATAGTGTAATAAACCTAGTATATGTATGATTAAGTACAGTTCATCTTTCTATGTGTATGAACCAGCATGTGGTTCCTAGCACCACGTGTTCTCAGGGACCTGTCCGTATGAGGTCGGAACACTCTCTATCAATGACAAGTTTACGCAACGTAAACAATATTGTACATATATACGTATGATTTAAGTGATTTGATAGAACCTGAGGATGTTCTTGTGGAAGGAAACATATTTTTTCATACACTGACTGACAGAGCAAATGCAACACCAAGAAGGAGTGGTTCGAAAGGGATGAGAGTTGGGGAAAAAACAGAGACGGCACGGACGAATAATTGATGTTTATTTCAAACCGATATGCAGGTTACACAATGCGCACGGCATCGACTCAGTAGGATGTAGGACCACCGCGAGCGGCGATGCACGCAGAAACACGTCGAGTAAAGAGTGCGGATGGTGTCCTGAGGGATGGTTCTCCATTCTCTGTCAACCATTTGCTACAGTTGGTCGTCCGTACGAGGCTGGGGCAGAGTTTGCAAACGGCGTCCAATGAGATCCCACACGTGTTCGATTGGTGAGAGATCCGGAGAGTACGCTGGCCACGGAAGCATCTGTACACCTCGTAGAGCCTGTTGGGAGATGCGAGCAGTGTGTGGGCGGGCATTATCCTGCTGAAACAGAGCATTGCGCAGCCCCTGAAGGTACGGGAGTGCCACCGGCCGCAGCACATGCAGCACGTAGCGGTGGGCATTTAACATGCCTTGAATACGCACTAGAGGTGACGTGGAATCATACGCAATAGCGCCCCAAACCATGATGCCGCGTTGTCTAGCGGTAGGGCGCTCCACAGTTACTGCCGGATTTGACCTTTCTCCACGCCGACGCCACACTCGTCTGCGGTGACTATCACTGACAGAACAGAAGCGTGACTCATCGGAGAACACGACGTTCCGCCATTCCCTCATCCAAGTCGCTCTAGCCCGGCACCATGCCAGGCGTGCACGTCTATGCTGTGGAGTCAATGGTAGTCTTCTGAGCGGACGCCGGGAGTGCAGGCCTCCTTCAACCAATCGACGGGAAATTGTTCTGGTCGATATTGGAACAGCCAGGGTGTCTTGCACATGCTGAAGAATGGCGGTTGACGTGGCGTGCGGGGCTGCCACCGCTTGGCGGCGGATGCGCCGATCCTCGCGTGCTGACGTCACTTGGGCTGCGCCTGGACCCCTCGCACGTGCCACATGTCCCTGCGCCAACCATCTTCGCCACAGGCGCTGCATCGTGGACACATCCCTATGGGTATCGGCTGCGATTTGACGAAGCGACCAACCTGCCCTTCTCAGCCCGATCACCATACCCCTCGTAAAGTCGTCTGTCTGCTGGAAATGCCTCCGCTGACGGCGGCCTGGCATTCTTAGCTATACACGTGTCCTGTGGCACACGACAACACGTTCTACAATGACTGTCGGCTGAGAAATTACGGTACGAAGTGGGCCATTCGCCAACGCCGTGCCCCATTTATCGTTCGCTACGTGCGCAGCACAGCGGCGCATTTCACATCATGAGCATACCTCAGTGACGTCAGTCTACCCTGCAATTGGCATAAAGTTCTGACCACTCCTTCTTGGTGTTGCATTTGCTCTGTCAGTCAGTGTATATGTGTTATCACTTATTTGATATTTGTGTGTGTTTGACAGACAGACGGTCACACAACGCAGTTAAATCATAGTCTTGCTGCTATTCCACTGATTAAAGACTGAACTAATTGGAGGTAGTCGCAGATGTATCTCGACAACATCATACGAAGGGATTACAGAAGTATTACAGGAATTCACCGTATATTTCATTACTGTATTGCGTAGTCTATACCTGCTGAAACCGTCTGTGTAGCGTTGTTGGTTAGGTCGTCTCCTCCTAAGTTCAACGTTGTGAGGTCTAAACCTACCGTAATCAGCATGTAAGAGCTAATCCATAATATCAGCTATATTAACTCTCAAATTATAACAAAATTCTCATATGAAATATACTATTCAGGACCATCATGGCACTGGGGACTGTTCTGGTTTAGGATTTTACACGCTTCCTCCTGACAATTGCAGAGATGGTATAGTATTTAAAGTACCATGACAATCGATCCAATGGAGCTGGTGATGGTAATGTTAGTGACAATGGTATAATCCCAAATGCTGACTTCCAATTACACAAACTGAAGCTGAAGCATGATACCGCAAGGGTCTTAATAGAAACGTTTCCTGTAATCAAGTATGAGATTTTAGCAGAAACCGAAAGCAGTCCTTAGACTCTAGGTTATACACAAGCTTTTCCAATAAAACGGGAGTATCGCATCTGCAGACGTTACAAGCACCGTAAAGAAGGGACACAAGTTTAGAAGTGTTTTCCTGATGCATATGTTGCGTCTCTAGAACAGACTTTACAGTTGTTAAGCCATAAATAACTTTTAATGTAGGCTAATGTTACCCAGCAAGTGCGGCTGTCGTCTTTTTGAATCAATGTTGAGTGACAGAAGCACTAACTTTACATACAAGTACTTAGAGACAAAAGTGTCGGTAAGTATTAAAAATTTAACGTAGTCTAACTCTTTGAAATCTCCCTTAAGAGATTACTTAGACGGTCGTGAAAACCGACGTTCGTAGGCTTATTTCCGATGAGTCTAATAAATACTAAAATTAAATTTTAGGAGTTTTGAAGCTCATTTATAACAATATAATTATTTCCATTTGCATCTACTTCATGTGTAATCTGATCCAGAAACTATGCTTCTTCTTTCTTCATCCTCATATTTTTCCCAGTTACGTACATTCGGCACTGCATGTGGATGTGGCCCAGTCTATTACGTGCTTTTGTGGTGATTGGTAGTGTGGCGTGTTGTAAGTATGAGGAGACTTGTATTAAGATGAACACGAACACTCAGGCTTCGTACCGGACAAATTAACCAGATGAGGCTAAAATCCCCGACCCATCTGGGAACAGTACTCGGGACCCTCTGAACCGAAGGCCACAACCTTTACTAATGGGCTAAACATGAACTAGAAGCTATAATTATATTATAAATTGTTCATTTAATAATATTGCATCTATCGCTTTGATTCCTCATGGGCGAGATTCATTGGAAATAACATTTCATAGAAAAATTTTATTGGAAGTTTATAGTTATTATTTAAGTTAGTAACAAATATCTCAAAACATTACACATTGTTTCCTGGATTAACTATTTTTGAAATTCGTAATGTATAACACAAGGATCGTATGAGTGACAATATATTGAGAACTGAATCCCACAGAGTTTTCATTTTCTTTCCTTGTTTAGTTTCTTTCCTTGTAACTTTTCCATCTTTCTCAGTCAAACGTGTTCCGACGTCAACATGAAGATACTGGAGGCACATGACAGCTTTTATAATAGCATCTTCCACTTACTTTGATCATAGATGGTAACTGTGTGATGGTCGACCTCAGTGGCGTGATTGGTTTGCTGTTCTCCTTCTGTTCTTAAGATAGTTGGTTCCGAAATGTTTCCACAGGAAGCAAACGAGTTGCAGTTGTCTCATCCCTCCGATGTGGTAAATGTAGTAAACCATTCATGTTAATAATAATAATAATAATAATAATAATAATAATAATAATAATAATAATAATAATAATAATATGGCCTCAGTAACCGTGTGTAGACATTTTAATTTGCACACCATCTGGCTGTCTGGTTGTCAATTTTGACGTTGCGTTGTATTCTAGGCCTACTAGATGTCCGAGTAAATCGAATCTCTCTTGGGTGTATATGGCCAAAATGTAATTATTTTTGTCGGTTGTAGGCTAAATGTGTCACCAGAGATCTTTTACATGTCAACATTGTACGAAATGGAAGTGTGAAACGGATTTTTCCGCTTTTGGAAAATCTGAATACTTCTGCCGGGTTTGAACCCGCAATACTGGGATCTTGAGGCCGACACTACCGCTGATCCATAAGGACAGCTACCATTGAGAATATTTGCATATACAACAACTACTGAAGGACGCATATTGAAACACCACACCCTAAAATTACTATCGTCTGAATTGTACTGAACTCCCGCCATCAAAAAGTCATCTCCTAAAGCTGATCTTGCAAGGGAAAACTGATGGGTGACGAGATGGAGGTCGAAGAGAACACCCGTGGATGAAGAACTAGCGGGACTGGTCTGGACTAAATTTCCAAGACCTTAATGAGGACAGCAGATGATCGAACCAGCTTCGCCAAGATTGTAGCCAAACTTCACTACTAGAGGTAGTGATGTGATGTGATGTGATGTGATGTGATGTGATGTGATGTGATGTGATGTGATGTGATGTGATGTGATGTGATGTGATGTGATGTGATGTGATGTGATGTGATGTGATGTGATGTGATGTGATGTGATGTGATGTGATGTGATGTGATGTGATGTGATGTGATGTGATGTGATGTGATGTGATGCGATGGTGTGACAAGAGGATGAAAACTAAAAATACGAATAATATCCTTTATCCATTATTATCATTTTTATTATTATGTCCAGCTCCATGGCTGAATGGTTAGAGTGCTGCCCATTGGTCACAGGGGTCCCGGGCTCGATTTCCGGCAGGGTTGGGAATTTTAACCATAATTGGTTAATTTCGCTGGCATGTGAGCTGCGTGTATATGTCGCCTTCATCATCATTTTATCCTCATCACGACGCGCAGGTCGCCTACGGGAGTCAAATCGGAAGACCTGCATCTGGCGAGCCGAACATGTCTTCGGACACTCCCGGCATTAAAAGCCGTACGCCATTGTATTATTATTATTATTGTTATTATTATTATTATTATCCATTCCAATTGTTAATCACCGTTTCCACAGATAGCGCAATAAAATAGATAGATTTCTCTCATAAAGTAGGAAATTGCGTTCTATAAATCTCCAGTTACAAAATGGAAGAGTGCAGATCCTATAAAGTCTCAATTATGTTTCCTTCTTTGAACTCAGAACAAGAACAGATTTTCACAGAGATCCTTAAAATATATCTCCAGCTCATTTTTATCTTTCCTGTCGTCCCATAGATTCACTCCCTTCGTAAATTTATTCATAGAACTTTCTCGAAAACTCTGTTCCCTCCAAACCCTCCAAATTGAATGTTATGCATTCCTTGCTTCATGTTTAAAATCTTTCCACAGTTTGTTCGTTTATACAAAAGCTCCATTCTTGGCTTTTGTAAAAGGTATCGCGCAACGTGACTATAAAGACACGGGTGTTTCGAACTGAAGCACTTTTAACATCAACCGACTTAGCCGAGGTTTGATCTCTCGTCCCATTGTATAGAAAAGGAACGCTTAACCTACAACACCACTCGGTCAGCCATGCATATATTTCGCACAAAGTTACACCTTTGGTGATATCCCACGTGAATGACCAGGAGTCAGACTCTGGATTCCAAGATCGTGGGTTAAAAACCCACAGAAGTAGTTGGATTTGTTTGTGAAAATAATGTCCATTTAGCACGTTATATCATATGATGTTGGCTTTTAGAAAGATCTCTGGCGACACACTTGGTGTTTGTCCAACAAAATTGGACTAAAACTCGGCCACTGACCACCCAAGAGTTATCGGAGTTTTCTCCTATGTGGTAGAAAAAACTGAACATCGGGATTTAAACATAAGCAGCCATAAACAGTGTCAGAACAAAATGACTGCTATTATTATTACAACAATAACTCTGAACTGTGAAAGAGGAATGATATCGATAAGAAACTAGCCATCATAACATTTGTAAACTCATGCCCGCCTATATGGTATGTTGAAACATACGTTGTTCTTAGCCATTTATATAGTACTGAAATGCTGTCACAGATTATTGTCTTCGACGTCTTTCTACGAGATAAAACTACCGATTTCTTCACCTCAAGAGAGTCGAATTTTAAATCCAGGCTTTTCTATGCAGAAGACACTTGTTAAAAGTTCTGGTGGTCGGGGTGATAGCCGAATGACATAACCACTGGCTTCTCACCCAAGTATTCCAAGTTCTCTGAAAACATTTAAGAAAAGGCTAGGTAAACAACAGATAGGTAATCTGCCACCTGGGCGACTGCCCTAAATGCATATCCGTAAAACTGCAAGCTTGCTTGCTTTATTAAAGTTCTGGTATATTATAATAATAATAATAATAATAATAATAATAATAATAATAATAATAATAATAATAATAATAATTTCGTGTAGGTATTTCTAGCATGGTAGGGGCTGCCTCGCCGAGGTGGTAAAGGTGTACTCGGTTTACCAGGAAGGACGTGGATTCGATTCACCATCAGGAAGTCGAAAAATTTAAGAAGCGAGATTTCCAATTTCGGAGGTGCATGTGATCCTGAGGTTCACTCAGCCTACACCATAAATGAGTACCAGGTTAATTCTTGGGGGGCAAAGGTGGCAGGGCTTAAAACTAACAATTCTATCCCATCAAGTACCGAGGTTACGAATAGTGAAAGCCATTACCTTCCACCCTTCCAGTGGCCTTCGTGGAGATGAATTTGCTTTGCTATTATTTCTAGCCTGGTGCAGCCTTTGTAAGGAAGACCCTCCAACGAGGATGAGCGGCATCTGCCCGTGTATAGGATACAGCGTGTTGTTGTAGTGGATGATAGTGTCGTGTGTGGTGTCTGAGTTACAGGGATGTTGGAGAGTACAGATACCCAGTCTCTGCGCCAGGAAAATTAACCATTTTAAGATTAAAATCGAAACGGAGCCCTCTGAACCGAAGAGCCCTACGCTGACCTTCAGCCAAGGAGCCGGATAAATTTCTGGTGAATGTTATGTACTGTATTTGCTTGCCTAGCTTAGACAGTAACGGTATGATTGGTTGAACCGTAACGACTTGGATTCGATTCTCCGCTGTGGAGGGGAGGGGGAGGGGTTTGGGATGTTACCCAAACCACCAGCCAAGTTGCTCAGTGGAAAGATTTAGAAACAGTACTTCTAGTGGAGCACATGTCGTGGGACTTACTCGACGATTGCATTCTAGGAGCAAAGGCTAATACATATAAAGCTAACCTTATTTTTTGATTCTCTTGATGCTGAGATCTAGAGCAAGCATTACTTTCCACTCCTCCAGGTACCTTCTTGGCCTGTACATAGTGTGTACTTTGCTTTACTTACATTTGATTTAACCGGGCGAGTTGGCCGTGCGCGTAGAGGCGCGCGGCTGTGAGCTTGCATTCGGGAGATAGTAGGTTCGAATCCCACTATCGGCAGCCCTGAGAATGGTTTTCCGTGGTTTCCCATTTTCACACCAGGCAAATGCTGAGGCTGTACCTTAATTAAGGCCACGGCCGCTTCCTTCCAACTCCTAGTCCTTTCCTATCCCATCGTCGCCATAAGACCTATCTGTGTCGGTGCGACGTAAAGCCCCTAGCAAAAACAATTTGATTTACTTTAGTTTATACTAGCAAATGTACCCGTGCTTCGCTACGGTGTTCAACATTGTATTCGAATATCGAAGTAAACAGTGTACATGCAGTAAATAAGATTGTTTTAAAATTGCATGTCTCTTAGCGTTATCCGGGAAAGAGCATGGGGATGTCCCCATACGTTGTTTCCAATGTAAAGTGTTTGTTACGGATTTGTGATATAACGGCAGGCTCACTTGTCTACTGCCATTCACAATCGAGTTGGGAAGTTTACATTATAATTGGAGGCCCCATTGCCTACTGCGCGGTCACAATCAAGTTGGGAGTGTTCGTTACAATGGCAGGCCCCATTTCCTACTCCCAAACAGATTACAGTCGAGGAGATTTTCTTATAATGGCAGGCAAATTCCCTACCACCATTAAAAATTGAGTTGTGCCGTTATCATTATAATGTCAGGCCGATTTTCCTACTGCCAGCCAGCTTACTGCCAGTCACACCAAGTTGGTGAGTTTCCATCAAAATAGCAGGCCACTATGCCTAATGCCAGTCACATTTTAGATGAGGACATTTGTTTATAATGGCGGGCACCCTTGCCTTCTGCCAAACACAATCGGGTAGGGAAGTTTTACACAAAACTGCATGCTCACTTGCCTTCTGCAAATCAAATCGAGAAGCGAACTATTCATTACAATTGTAGACCTTCCTTACTAATGACAGTTACACAGGAGTTGGAGAAGGGCCCTTTCATACTGCCAGTCAAAGTCGGTGTGGGGAGTACTCATTACATTAGCAGACCCACCCTTTCTCGATCGCTACAAATCGACATCAGTGAATATATATAGATCGACATACGAAAGTATATGCGTGTTTACAATATTGAAGACTTTAATTTACAGATTAACTGCTACTAAACGTACGTCATATCGACAAAGAATTATACTATAAGACACGCCGGATTTAGTGCCCTAAATGGCTGGTCCTATGATATGTCATCTATTCTAGGGTCAGATTGAGTTAGAAACGTGGAACAGGGTAACGTTTTTGTAAGATTATCTCACATTACATTACTTTTCGGATAATTATGTGACAGCTACATACATAGAATTTGGCTCACAGATGGCTACTGGGTGGGCCAATTTTCGTGAAGAGTATGATGATTCTGTATTTCATATAAGTAATCGAAAGTATGAATTATGCTTGTGAAAATTCCAAACTGACTTAACATCGATTAATAGAGAAAAATCAAGCGTAAAAGGGATACAGATACGGCAAAAAGTCATAAGACCAAGGTTGTAGATCATTCCAAATTGAACGGAGATTGTGCAATCTGTTATGTGATAGGAATTTCCGAAGGTCTGCACCATCATTAAAATTGCCTGCATATTTCGATATTCTTCGGGGATAAAAAGTGAAAAATGTAATAATCTAGGATGTTTTCCGTTCGTTACAGGCTAAAACGTATAATTTTTTTCAAATTTCAATTATCTTCTTTTTCTTCTGGCAGATTATGCCACAATCTGGATTTTGGGCGAGGCGGGTAAAAATTAGGACTTCCAGGTAACTAAACCAAAAATTATGCAGATGGTCATTATTACCCCTTAAACGGAAAGCTGTACGAAAATTTCGCCAAAATAGTCAGTGTAGAGGCACACAGTCGTTACGATTTGATTTATATAGATAAGGAATCTGCTCCATGTAAAACACCCTTCGGGCTATGTGCGCTGGACTTAACATGCAAAAGTGACCATTCATGATATCTCCCTTATTAATCCTACTGACGAAAAAATGCATATGAAGAAAAGGGCTTAGAGGTGGAATTCTATCACGTTTGGTCGATTTCGTCAGGTTGGTCTTGTTCTGTATATATTGTGGAAGAGTAAAATAACCATTTCGGTTCCCTATAAACCGCCAGTCCATTCCGGAACATGAAATGTTATTTAAGTTTAAAACCTACCTTTGGACAGGTGGATGCTAAATACAAAGTTTGGTTCGAATGTCTTCAGTAGTTTTCAAGTTGTAAGGAATACGCTTTACACGCACCCGCTCGTGAGTTAAGTCCGATGGGACTGGTACAGAAAAACGGTCCGTTAATGATATCTCCCTTATTAATCCTCGTATCGAAATGATGCACATGAGGAAAAAGGTTTAGAAATTAATTTCTACCAAGGTAGGTAGATTTAAATTAACGTTGGTTGTGTATATTTTGTGGAAGTGCAAAATCACTGTTTCGGTTTCGTATAAACCCCCAGTCAGTTCAGAGATTTAGAAACAGTATTTGCCCAAAACCTATCAAGGACAGGTGTATTCTAAATGTGAGTCTTGGTGGAAATACATCCAGTAGTTTGTAGCACACGCGTACATACGGCGTAATTAAGGAAGAAAATAATACAGTTAAGAAAGTTGAAAGTAATAGAAAATGGATTATAACTGAGGACAGCCGGATAACGACAAATATGTAAATGCCAAGTGAATGTATTGGAAAATCAAATGCCCCTCAATAAATTATGCTAGTGTGAGTTATGGATATAATAAAGCGGTAACAGAGGAGAAATTTAGGTCCAGTGATTCTTAGGTAAACAAATAATAAGAAGATGACTAATGGTGTTATTACTTAATCTATTCGAGGGCGGTTATAACATCCAACGATATTCCGCCAATATCCCGCAGATAGGCCGATTGACGCCTCTCTTGCCTTCTACCCAAGGAACAACCACGAATTTAAAAGCATGATGAGGAAAATGGCAATACGTTACTTCCCTGCTGGCATGCAGTCAGAGACGTTGCCATGGTAACCTGTAGGTTCGTTGTCGGTCTGTCGGTCACTCAATGCAGAGCATGATACCAGCGGAAAATTGTAAATTTCTCCGTCATGTGAAGAGTAAGGTAAATTATGAACATAACGAAAGTTGTTTATAATGAAGAGACGTTTCACGTACGGTAAACTAAGTTTACAGAAAATCAATAGTATAAGAGAAAATGGAGGAAAACCATTCTGGTTTTCCTATAAACCCCCCGTCTATTCAAGGATTTTAAAATAATATGCATATCAAAACCTTCCCCGGGATGAGTATACTCTAAATATGAAGTTTCGTTGAGATCTATCCAGCCGTTTCGAAGTGATGGTGGAAAAACCATTCAGGTTTTCCTATAAACCCCCCGTCTATTCAAAGATTTTAAAATAATATGCATATCGAAACCTTCCCCGGGATGAGTGTACTCCAAATATGATGTTTGGTTGTCATCTATCCAGCCGTTTCGACGTGATGGTGGAAAAACCATTCTGGTTTTCTTATAATCCCCCGTGTATTCAAAGATTTTAAAATGATATGCATATCGAAACCTTTCCCGGGATGAGTATACTCTAAATATGAAGTTTGGTTGAGATCTATCCAGCCGTTTCGACGTGATGGTGGAAAAACCATTCTGGTTTTCCTATAAACCCCCCGTGTATTCAAAGATTTTAAAACGATATGCATATCGAAACCTTCCCCGGGATGAGTATACTCTAAATATGAAGTTTGGTTGAGATCTATCCAGCCGTTTCGACGTGATGGTGGAACAGACAAACAGACAAACAGACAAACAGACAAACAGACAAACAAACAGACACGAAACGTAAAAACCACCGATTCGGTCTTGAGTTGACCTAAAACGGATAAATATCTGAAAAATTTGCAAAACAGAAGAAATTACAGACAGCGGACCCCCTACAATTTTATATATATAGATACGGTGTAGTCATTAATTTACTTCGAGTTGAAGCTTCTATGTCCCCGGAGATACCCTTCCATTTCCGAAGTCAGAAAAGGACACTGTTGATTACATCCTCGACGGACACATTACCTTTGGGTAGTGTCAGTCATCTGCTGGAGATAGGAGTAACGTTTTAGAGAGTTGCCATAGTCAGAATTTATAAACATCATTTAGGATGATAATATATCATCGTTGAACTTATGTGAAATATTACGGCTTAGAACTTTAGCCTGTACGCTTCTGCCACTTTGCGAGTAATTCTCGCTCTTGACATATTATGTGCTGCGGGACAGTATTATTTCCACAACGTTATCACATAGGGGTTTTCGCACGCGCTACGACCATATGCAACTGACTCCCTTTGTGGATCAGTGGTAGTGCGTCGGCCTGTGGAACACAAGATCGCGAGTTCAAACCCAGGAGAGGTAATCGGATATTTGAGGAGCGGAAATCAGTTCATACGCTACTTCATGTCGCACGAAGTCGGCATGTAAAATAAATTTGGTGACCCATTTGGATAGAGTATGGTTGTCTAGTTGTACTTCCTCTTAAAACAGTAATCACCACCACCACCACCACCTGACCCATTTTTCTGCTGACTCGACAAGAAGTAATTACATTTCAGCCTCAACCATATACTAGATTAAAATGAAACATCGAAATTGGCATGCAAGTAGCCTAAGAGATGTCAAATACCAATGTCTGGAAATTGGTGCTTTCCATACGATTATTATTGTTCTTGTTATATCAGATACATCCGCTCTTCAGGCATGTTTGATGAATAATCACGTTATACCAATTACGATCCAACTTTATGATTTGCTATGTCAAGGTAGTTCGCTTTCGATTGAGATAGAATGAATGTTTGTGATCATTGAAGTGGACCACACTTCATTTTCTACTCAGAAGTTGAAAAGTCTACCTTAAATATTTTGTGATTCTGATGATGACCAGTTTGTTAAAATATAGCTTATATTATTGAGGTCATTTTGCAGTTGCTCACAATCTTTTAACTTATTTATTACTCTATACAGAATAACATCATCTGCAAGAAGCCTTATCTCTGATTCCACTTCTTTACACATATCATTGATATAAATAAGAAAACATAAAAGTCCAATAATACTGCCTTGAGGAATTCCCCTCTTAATTATTACAGGGACAGATAAAGCTTCACCTACTCTAATTCTCTGAGTTCCATTTTACAGAAATATACCCACCCATTCAGTCACTCTTTTTTATAGTCCAACTGCTATTATTTTTGCCGGTAGTCTCCCGTTATCTACCCTATGAAATGCCTTAGATTGGTCAATCGCAATACAGTCCATTTGATCTCCTGAATCCATGATATCTGCTATATCTTGCTGGAACCCTACAAGTTGACCTTCAGTGGAATATTATTTCCTAAACCCAAACTGCTTTCTATCAAACCAGTTATTAATTTCACAAACATGTCTAATATAATCAGAAAGAATGCCTTCCCAAAGCTTACATGCAATGAATGTCAAATTTACTGGCCTGTATTTTTCAGTTTTATGCCTATCACCCTGTACTTTATACACAGGGGCTACTATAGCAACTCTCCATTCATTTTTTTTTTTGCTAGGGGCTTTACGTCGCACCGACACAGATAGGTCTTATGGCGACGGTGGGACAGGAAAGGCCTAGGAGTTGGAAGGAAGCGGCCGTGGCCTTAATTAAGGTACAGCCCCAGCATTTGCCTGGTGTGAAAATGGGAAACCACGGAAAACCATCTTCAGGGCTGCCGATAGTGGGATTCGAACCTACTATCCATTCATTTGGTATAGCTCCTTCATGCAAGAAATTATCAATTCCAGATGCTTTTCTAGTTTTCAAATTTTATATCTTACTGTAAATGTCATTGTTATCATAGATAAATTTTAATACTTCATTAGTATTCAAGGGCAGAGATTTATCACACTACTCGAAGGTAAACTTCATGTTGTTATTCTATGGACAAGATTTTGCAATACCAGCTGATATTGCTCATGTGAACTAAATGCTATAATAATATCATAGAATTTTGCAATCTGAACTCGGAACTTAAATGGAGTACCTCGTCAGATATACCACCAAATTTCGTGGAATAAAATTTGAAAAGTGCTAACTAATCTGACTGACATTACACAAAGTGTTAATAGGTGTTATCCACTGCATGCACTGCGCTGTACACAGTAATGTATGATCACTGCTCACTTTAACAAACAGCTATTTTGTGGGTAACATGAAGTATCTTCTTTTTCTCAGAAATCGATTCCACTATCGAATTAGAAGATGGCCGCGCGTTCTCACCATTGTTACAGTAGCCCTATGTTCTAAAGCAATTGGGCGTGAATTCCTCTTGTCACACGATTTGTTGGGAGTGGGCAATATTGTGGCTGCGAGACCATTATCTTCTCACCCTCCCTGTACTTTCAGCAGCCATTTGTCTTTGTGAGATAAGAGAACCGCAGGAACTCTCTCTCCTCTGGAACGGTTTATCACTCTCTTCCTCACTCTGACGAGTGGAAATCGTCTTAAAGGTTCTTAAGAACTTTATTAGGTGATGTATCTTTACTGATATCTCCATCAAAAGCGGACTCTGACAATGCTCACAAGTCTATTGCCTTTACATGGAAATCATTCCTACATCCTTCAATTATATTACTGCACTTAAAGGAAGTGATAGCAGCATCGAATCAAAATAGCATCGTCGTCCGCTGGAGTTAAGTGTCACACTACTCGAAGGTAAACTTCACATTGTTCTTCTATGGACAAGATTTTTCAATACCAGCTGATATTGCTCATGTGAACTAGGTGTAGCGATAGTGATTTGAATTACGGATTCAATTTGACACCTTTTATTTACATTGAAAAAACTCGCTGTATATATGTAATTTAGGTACAGTATCTGTGTAATGTATATACATGTATATGATGTATATACATCATGTACTGTATGTATACTGTGTGGCCTGCTCGTCCCTTTTTATTTAGGTTTATGAAAACCAACATTAAATATCTCCTCAAGGTCGATATTGCTCTGCATCCCGCCTGTGTTTCAGCAATGTAAATGAGTCATAGAACTGGCAAAGAGAAAATGACTATGCACAATTTCCCAGCCCAATCCTAGGTCCATTTTAAAAACATGCAATTTATTGCTCTCTGAAATAGCACATGTACCCATAATAAAATCTATTTAATATTTTATACCTCGTGATCTCCAATGGTCGAAAGTTAATGGAATACCGTAAAAACTATTGAAAATTCAGATACAGATATTAACCTGTGAGGTGGAAGGGCCGTAGTTTACTACTACACTTATAGCAAGTACCGCTTATTTTCTTCTAGTGGCTGAGTCGGTAATGTGCCGATCACTTGTGGTGTGTGAGTATCATAGTGTAGTGCAGTGATTTCCAAACGTTTTCTCATGGCGACACCCTATCAGCACACATAACTCTAAATGAATCCCATTTAATTATTTTAATTATTTTAACAAAGGAGATTCATTTAAATACATTTAAATTTTTCATAGTATATATATGATTTTCCAAGTATAATAGGCTATATTAAACACATTTCTCATAGATACAAAATTTTCACCTTGATATTCCAATTGAATAACTGCCGTGGGCTTGGCGATCATTACAAATCTGCTTTATATCGGGTCGGATGCAGGACAAATTCACTGGCATTTCCTCATCTAACATCTAACTGTTTTGTATTAGACATAAAATAAAACACGCTTACACGCCAGTATGTCGTAGAAAACTGCAACAAAACGATGAGGGCTCTTTTACTCAGGGGAGGAAAATCTTGTTGAATTGAAACCCAGAAGCTGTCTAAATCTGGCTCTTGGTACTTAAATTTGAAATTCCTGTTGTTTTTAAGTTCCGCCAGTTCCTCCTCTTCGATGAGTTGAAGTTCACAAGAGCTGTAGGGGGCGAAAGGATTTCTTATCCAGTCATATTTGTTTACATTTAGTGTTGGAAAATATCCATCCAGCCTCGATTTCAGTTTCACTAAATGATTATAAAGCACTGGTTGTATTTTGTCACTAATTGGACATTTATATGTCAATGGAAAAATCTCAAAATTGCTTTCGGTTGTTTTTTCTAAACCATACATCGACTTTGTCCCTTACAGCGTCAATTTTGTCTGTAGCGGTAAGGGGATTTGCACTCTTCCCTTGCAGACCACCATTCGTTTTGTTAAGTATTTCAAAAACAGAAAGGAAAGATAACTTTGTACATCAGAGTTCGTCTTTTAATGCATCAGCAAATTCGGTTTTCTTTCCTTGCTCAAATAGTTGCAGAATCGCATCCTTCAGTTCATACACACGACTAAGTATTCGCTCTTATGATAGCTAACGGACTTCTGTATGGAGGTGGAGATGAATATGTTGTGTTCCTAGCTCGCCACACATCTGAGTAAATAACCGTGGCTTGAGAGGCCTGCTATTAATGAAATTTATCATCTCAATAGTCTTGTCCAAAACTGACTTCAAATCCTATCCACTTGTTTTTGCTACCAATGCTTCTCTATCTAGAAAGCAGTGCGTTATAATAATGTTTTCGTTTCGTTGTTTCACCAGTGCTATGAGTCCTTTTACTGAACCTGTCATTGAAGGGGCTCCATATGTGCATATGCCAACACAATTCTTTCACGACAAGTTCATTGTCTCCATGTATCCATTTATTACTTCAAAGATGTATTTTCCTTTGGTAGTGTAGGGAGGTATTGTTCAACGATTTTCCCTTCATCAAGGAAACGAATAAAAGAAACGAGTTAAGCTAGTCCACCTATATCGGTAGAATCATCAAATTGCAATGCATTGATTTTGTTTCACCAACTCGAATTTTAACTGAGCTTTCCATGTTTTCAGACGTATCCTGAATGTGTCTGCCAACTGTGTTTTCAGCCAAGGGGATTTTCTTTATATAAGTTTCATACTCAGAGCCAAACATCGTTTTTACTACAGCACGGCAAGATGGAATGATGACTTTCTCTGCAACTAGATGAGGAAACGTATTCTTTGCAATAATCTCAGCTACTGGATAACTAGCTTCTTGAGCTTGATCGGAGGTCTCAAATTCGTAGTAAACACAGCACTCATTTTTTCCTTCCGTCTTAGAAGTTCTTTGAAATAGTAAACACTTTTTCCTTGTAAATATTTGGGTTTTGTTGAAACATGGCGCAGCAACTAATTAGGTGCCATGCTCGCATTAAAAAGTTTTCTCCACACATCAAACACTCCTTTATAGCACATCCTTCATCGACACACTACGTGAAACCCATTTTTAGGTATTCCTCATTATACAACCTCACTTTCGTGTCCTTTCTACTACATGATGGCGCGGAAGAAACACAGATTAGAGATGCACTACTCGATTGTTGTTCTGTACCTTCAAAAGTTTCACACACATTACTTGGCTTTTGCTCCACATCTGCTGTTTCATGATCTTCCATTTGTCCATTCCTGATATTTCTCGTAAATTATATCACGTTGAAGTAATAAAATAATTACACATGTCACAGAACTAAGAAACAAACTTAATAAAGATTTTACTGCAGCCAATGGCCATTAAAATATGTTTACATGACTAATTACATCAAACAGAATTTGGTTAGTCCCATCTGTCTTTTAGTACACGTCATCACATGATATAAGTCGCAACTTAAGGAAAGTAGTTGATAATCTCGCTGTGTGTGATACGTATCAGGTGGGCCATGTGAAGAGTTAAAATATGAATCGATAGATAGCGCCAACATACATCAATGAGAACAGAGACATATAGTGTCATCTTTGGATGTTAGTAGCAAGTTTGTGCAAACTCGGTTTTCTTTCCTTGTTCAGATAGTTGCAGCATTGCATTTTCTCACAGGTTCTTTATTCGTCTTCTATCCTGAATTTATAAGTACGACGAATCTCACGACACCCTTGATGGTAGCAAGCGACACCCAGTTTGGAAAGCACTGGTGTAGTGTTTCGAATCCAACCTTAAGCATTTTTGAACGACAGACCTTGCCCCATTGTAATGGGAACACATTGTTTATCCACACCTACCAAATCACATCACAGCACTTATTCATTCACTCAGGATATATCTCTGAAAGAATAGGTTGATATGTTGTTAATTTATGGAAAAACAAGGCAAAACTAAAGGAAAACGTATTCGAGTCACAACTCCTGTACCACGAGCGTATTCCTGACAGAAGACTACCAATACGTTGGAAATCTTGAACAACATTTGTTATGCTAAATATGCAGGGTAATCTGCTTCTAACCTACATACTATCATGTCGTGGTCCAAATGGCTACGTCACATCCGATTACAACAGTCCTTTTCAGGACCAAACAAAAATTAACTCTTTGGAACAAGTAGGTATGTGTCCATGACATAAAGTGAAAAAAAATGCATTACCTTGTAAATTGAAGTGATTTCCTGGTGGCTTGGCTCGGCAATAGCAGCGATGTGTGATTTAGACACCTTAGCTACCGAGAGCGGTGGCGTATGACTGACACGTATTGAATCTGTTCGTAGTCATAATAAACACTTCCTGTTCAAACGAAAGGTAGTGCTCTTTTGCAGCTGTGTGCATTTTAAACATGCATTACAGTTTACGTCATTGAAATAACATTGATGCTAGAGATTTCATCCATATTCTCCAGTATGAACTCGACTGTATACTTGTACTAAGATAAATTAGGATCAGGTACAAACATCTCCTTTGTTTGGCTACAATGTAGCCTAATAGTTCGTTGGTTTGCATACCGCAAACACAAATAACGGCTGGGTGGGCCACCCAGCTTATGTATGGTTGTTTGGATGGACGGAAGGACGGACGGACGGACGGACGGACGGTATATCGGGGGTTGATTCTTGAAATGAATACAATAAAAATGTTTGTATGAATATATGTCCTATAATGCATTGTAACCGAGTCCGACTCTTTGGCTCAATGATCAGCGTTGAGGCCTTCGGTTCAGAGGGTCCCGGGTTCCATTCCCGGCTGGGTCGGGGATTTTAATCGCGTGTGATTGGTTCTTCTTGCTGGAGGACTGATTGTTTGTGTCCCAACACTCCTCTCTTCATATTCAAACAACGCACCACACTACCAACCACCACAGAAACACGCAATAGTGATTACATTGCTCCATATTGGTTTGGCGTCAGGAAGGGCACCGGCCATAAAACGGGGCCAAATCCAAATGTTGGGACATGGAAATCGACGTGCATCACCGGGCAAGTTGGTCGTGCGGTTAGGAGCCGGCAGCTTGAGCTTGCATCCCGGAGATAGTGGGTTCGAGCCCCACTGTCGGCAGCCCTGAAGATAGTTTTCCGTGGTTTCTCATTTTCACACCAGGAAAATGCTGGGGTTGTTCCTTAACTAAGGCCACGGCCGCTTCCTTCCCACCCCTAAGCCTTTCCTATCACATCGTCACCATAAGACCTATTTGTGTCGGTGCGACGTAAAGCAAATTATAAACAACGAAACTGCATGCATCCTAAACGACTTTAAATGAAAATACCTTCTTCCATATTATTATAATTTTTATTATTATTATTATTATTATTATTATTATTATTATTATTATTATTATTATTATTAGCGTATTCTCCCAATAATGGAAGACGTTAAGCAAACAACTCAATCAAGCTTTCTTTGGGTTCTTCTTGTTCTTCCAATAGGCTTTCATTCTCTCTGAGAAGGCTTGTTTACGTTCTTCCGACCATTTCAGTCTGCACTGTTTTTGCTTTGGTTGCTCTGATGTAACTTCCCACTTGTGACTTTGTGTATGAAGGTGTCTCTTTCTAAAATGTCTGTTGCACATATGTTTGCGTTTTTGAGGTCCTTTCGAAGTTCGTCCAGCCAAGTGAGCTAACATAATTTAATATTCTTTTTGACAGCCGATTTTCTGGTAAATTTTTAAGGTGTCCAAAGAATTTCATTCGTCTTTTCTTAATGTCAATTTCAATGTTTGAAACTTTTTCTGTTGTTTTGATTGATTGTAGCCTGTAACCATCTTGGGTATATCTTGCTCCTAGGATTTTCCTGATGATCTTCCTCTCTTGCTTTTTTATTTCTTCTAATTCTTGTTTACTGTTAAGTGACAATGTTTCACTTGCGTAAAGGACTGTTGGTTTTATGACTGTGTTGTAATGCCGAATTTTTGTCTGTCTTGACATGCATTTTTTGTTGTAGATGTCTTGAACTAACCCTAATGCCTTCTTGACTTTTTGGACACGGTTTTGCTGTGAGATCTTCTCAAGGTCTGTCGGTTCGATGAATTCTCCGAGGTATTTAAAGTACGAGACCCGGTCGATTTTACCGTATTTTGTTTTCAGGCTCGTGATATCTGTCTTTGAACAGAATAATTTAGTTTTCTCAAATGAAATCTGTAGTCCCACTTTTTCTGCAGATTCCTTAAGTATCTCAAGCTGCTTGATGGCAGTCTCCTCATCCTCTGTTAAAATCTTCAGATCGTCCGCAAATGCGAGGTATGGTACGTAGAGGTTGTTTTTGGGAAAGCCCAATCGGATCGGTTTCCAAGATTCACGTTTCTTGAGTTCCTTCTCCCATTCTTCCATAACCTTGTCTAGGACGACGTTGAACAGAATAGGAGAGAGTCCATCACCTTGTCTCACACCTGTTTGAATGTCGAAGGGTTCTGAAATTTCTCCCATAAATTTCAGTTTAGATTTTGTGCCCGTTAGTGTTTGTTTTATGAGTTCTAGGTTTTTGGGATCTAGTCCTCTCTCTTCTAGAATTTGGAATAGTGAGGGTCTGTCTATCGAATCATATGCCTTTTTGAAATCTACAAATGTGCATACTGTAGGCTTTTGTCTGAGGGCTCGTAGTTTAAGTATGGTTTTGAGGTTGAAAATTTGTTCTGGGCACGACCTGTTAGGTCTGAATCCTGCTTGAAATTCTGATAATTTGGGTTCTAATTGTTATTGTGTTCTATGCAAGAGACAGGCTGATAGTATTTTGTATGTGACTGATACAAGTGAGATTCCTCTGTAATTGTTTACGTCTAACTTGCTGCCTTTTTTATGTAGTAGATGGATTAGAGCAATCTTCCAGTCATCCGGGAGCTTTTCGGTTTGCCAAATGTTTTGGATTATTTGTGTAATTTCTCTGAGTGAATTTGGGCCTAAATTTTTCAGAAGTTCAGCTACGATTCCGTCTTCCCCTGATGCTTTGTTGACTTTAAAATTCTTGATAGGTGAATAAATTTTTTCTTGAGTTGGTGGTGACGAATTTTCCGTTATGATTTCTGGCTGTACTTTCGGGAATCTCTTTTTGGGTTCTGGACAATTTAAAAGCTGTGAAAAATATGTAGCTAATTCTTGGCAGATTTTCTTATTTGTCAAGGCTAGTTTACCATCTTGCTTCCGAAAGCAAAGGTTCTGTGGGGAATATTCTTTAATTTAGTTCGCAAAGGTCTTGTAGAAATCGGTGTGTTGTAATTTTTGAAGTTGTCTTCAATTGACTTCAGTTGGACATTGACGTATTTCCGTTTATTTTGTCTTAAAATCTTGGATACATGCTTGCGAACTTCGAAGAATTTCTTCTGTGTTTCTTCTGATTTGTTACAATTGTAGTTTTGAAATGCCTTTTTCCTTTCTTCTAGTGCGGCTTCACATTCTTGATTCCACCAAGGATGTTTTGGTTTCTTGCGAAGAGGGATTAGGTCCTTATCCGTTTCGATGATTTTAGTCTGGAAATTCTCTCAGCTCTCTGCAGGTCGTTTTTCCCATTCTTCAGAAATTTTGGAGTCCTTGATTTTGTGTAGATCAAATTTTGGAATCACCGATGTTTTCCTGTTGAATTTCCCTTTGGGTGTGAATTTAATTTTGATTCTACTTAAATAATGATCTGAATCATATGATATTGCCACATGATCAATCTGAAATTCTCCTAAATGATGGATGGGTGATCGCAAGTTTTTTTGCTTTTTGGGATTCTTCTGGAGTGATGTTGACATAATTTTGAGGTTATTTTGTTGGCATAACTCAATGAGGCGTGTGCCATTTTTATTGGTGAATCTGTGGGCTGGAGAGTCTCCCACATCATTTTTAGGGATTTTGGCCATTTCTGTTTCAAGTTCTTCCCAGAATCTTTCTGTTTTTCCAGGCTCCATTTTATTGTCTCCATTTGTTGTTGCATGCACATTAATAAAGATGTATTTTTTGTCTGTATGCCTGATTCTTAAGGTCATAAGCCTATTGTTAATGGGTTTCACCTCCATTACTGAATCCAAAACTTTTTTGTCTACACAGAAGGCCATTCTTATCAATGCTGCTCCTTTACCAATTTTCTTGTTTGTTCCACTTTTGAAGATCCTATAATTATTGTAATCCATCGTTTCTGAATCGGTGAAGTGTGTTTCTTGTAGGGCCAGAATTTGGATTTTCTACTTTGTAAGTTCTGTTGTGAGATTGTGCAGTTTTCCTGTTTGAATCAGTGTCTGAATGTTGAATGTGCCAATGAAAGTGTGAGTCTTTCGTGGAAGTTTAGCAGAGCACTCCGACTTGCTCTCTCGTATTCGCCCAAGCTCCCCAGAATCCGAATGCTTGGTTGCCACTTTAGAGTGGGTGGATTGTCCACCTGGGGGTAATTTTGTCTTTACTTGTACGAGTCATGTCTGCTTGTAAGCAATCTTCTAGCTTTCGCTAGTGGTGTAGAACCAGGGATTGTTAGTTCCTGGAGCATATTTACAGCCGCACCTCTGGTGATCAGACGCTGACCACTTGCCGGTAAGTGATCGATTGATTCCAACTCAAATCCGCTTCGCTAATAACACTTTATCTCAATTTTATTCGAGATAATTATTAAAGATTGCGAGAAGTTTTATTTCATCTCTTTACATAAAATAACTTAATTGGTGGCGAACCCCACCAGCAGGAGGGACAGACGATGAAGAAAATTAGAACAAGATATTAAATAAATGACTTAATTAAGAATTTATAATCTTTCCAATTTAAGCTATTTTAATATCAAATATCGATATAAAACGACAAAGCAGAATTATAAGTACTTCCAAACGTTACAAATTTACGGCTTATAACAAACAAGAGAATGTTGTAGAGTAACAATTTATAACATCTGGTTTAAAAGCTAAACATTCCCTACACGTTGTCCGACTCGTTGGCTGAACGGCCAGCGTACTGGCCTTCGGTTCAGAGGGTCCTGTGTTCGATTCCCGGCCGGGTCGGGGATTTTAACCTTAATTGGTTAATTCCAATGGCACGGGGGCTGGGTATATGTGTTGTCTTCATCATCATTTCATCCTCATTACGAAGCGCAGGTCGCCTACGGGAGTCAAATAGAGAGACCTGCACCTGGCGAGCCGAACCCGTCCTGGGATATCCCGGCACTAAAAGCCATACGACATTTCACATTTCATTACCGTACACGTATATATTATGCCACTGTCTTAGAATTTTGACTTTATATTCCTATGTAAAGCACCTGAGTCCCTGACAGAACGTAAGTGTAGGAGAACATTAAACTGCCACCGGAGAAGAGTCATTTGGAAACGAGTAAAACCAGAAGAGAGCTCCATGATTAACTGCCCTTTTCGGAGAGAAATGCCACCGCTACAAGTGTGCTGACGCCGTGATTCACAAGAATCGATGCCGTCTGCACTCTCTAATTATATCTTGCCAAATGAATCCCGATTAACGGGGAGTTAGGAGAAAGTTTTATTCTTTCTTTCTACACGAAGATGCAAGACTTCAGCCTCGTAGACACAAGCATGTGGTCAACGGATATCAAAACGTCTGAAGAAGGCATCAAACGAATTTAAATTAATTTGGACAGCCGCGTGAACTAAGGCATGTACTGTAAGATGATTGTGAAAATACAGGATGAGGGGAAAATACTAGGTTAGCAAAATATTTAAGACGTCTCAAGCGCCTATCTCCAGAAAAATATTTTGGAGTTATTACCTTACACCATGGGCTGGAGCATTTCTCTAAATTCTTGCCCCAAAACAGTTCACTTAAAGGAAAACAGATTAACAGACAAACTTTTAAAACATATATCCGTGGTGTTTGTGAATGGCATGGCTCTTTTCTCTAAGGTGGGCAATAATAATAATAATAATAATAATAATAATAATAATAATAATAATAATAATAATAATAATAATAATAATAATAATAATAATAATAATAATAATAATAATAATAATAATAATAATTGTTAACGCTGCAAGAAACCGCTGTAAAAACGTAATAGTTGTTATGTATTCTAAACAGACGCCGGAGTATCGAAATTTTGCTCTGGAGGAATTCTTCAAAGTGACGGAAGTCACTCACATGGAGTTGTTGTATTGAAGTTCCCTTAAATAACAGCGCCTGCAGCCACGATCGAAGCCATCACCGAAAACAGGTCAGCAACAATTAGATTACGATTTGTCAAGGAGTTGAGAACAATTAACTTGTGTGAATTAGAATTGGTTGGGCTATTGCTACACTCTTATACTAAGTAAGACAAGATCGACCAGGCTGTACCTCACCCGCTAGGCACATTCGCATGGAAAGGAACGTGAGAGGAAAATCACAATATGTACGAAGATAGTTGCAAGTTTCATCACAACAAATCTTCAAAATAGCCAACTCTCTGTTCCATTCACAATGCTAACAACGCTACTCATCTCATTATAATCATTCGCAGTCTCCTTAATATTACCGGTGTCATAGTTGCTGTTGATGCATTAAGTATTACGCACAAGGACAGCCCTGTTTTCAGGTTATGTTGCATAATTTTCATCGTGCACATACCCCCATATTAAGACCATTTCTTGTTAAACTGGGTGGTCCTAGACGCATAACCTGGTAAAGCAAAACAACACGAGACACCTCATGCACTACTCAGAAAAGAAATGTGGACACGTGTTATACAGGATGGTAGGAGTATACGTGCACATATTTCGCTAGTCGGTACAGAAAAGTACATTTACTATGTACGTCTTATCTTGTCCTATTATTTTCCCTATAAACGAACCGAATATTTCTGGACCTAATGTGTTTTGAATTACCATTGTAGGAAATGCCGATTATCTCATGCTGTCCTCGTGTCGTTGAGTCACGTGTTTAACTAGAGTAGGAGAGTACATGGGTTGTTAAACCAGTTTGCTATCAAAGGTCAACTCAGGTTGCTGTGCTCTTCCCCAAGTCGCTGGGGAAGAGGGGAGGAAGCGCACGTGCGAGACAAGGTCTTGCTGTGTTCGTAAACCGGTCTAGCTTTCGTAATAATAATAATAATAATAATAATAATAATAATAATAATAATAATAATAATAATAATGTTACTAGGTTTTATGTTCCACTAACTACCTCGGAGACACCGAGATGCCAGAATATTGTCCCACATTAGTTATTTTAGATGCGAGGCTAACGTACTCGAGCAACTTCAAATGTCACCAGACTGGGCAGGATCGAGGATCGAACCTGCCAAGAAGACCAGCGTCTACCGTCCAGCTAATCAACCCGGTATTAGAGCATCCGTTCACCATATTTAGGACATTATACACCTGTTCAGATCAATGGTTATAAAAGTTGATAAGTGTATTCTACGCAGAGCATTAATTACAAGTAGTCGATTCTTATTTTTCTTCTTCTTATTATTGTTATTATTGCATATGACTTCGCTGCAGTGATTCATTCCAAAATGTATTCTTGTTTTTATGTTAAATGTACTGCTTTCCAAACTCAAGATACTGTTAACTCTACGTATACTAATCATATGTGGAAGCAATCCGAGTGACGTTAAGGTCAGTAAAATGAAATGTCGTATGGCTTTTAGTGCCGGAATACCCCAGGACGGGTTCGGCTTGCCAGGAGCAGGTCTTTCTGTTTGACTCCCGTAGGCGACCCGCACGTCGTGGTGAGGATGAAATGATGATGAAGACAACACATACACCCAGCCCCCGTGCCATTGGAATTAACCAATTAAGGTTAAAATCCCCGACCCGGACGGGAATCGAACCAGGGACCCTCTGAACCGAAGGCCAGTACGCTGACAGTTCAGCCAACGAGTCGGTCGTTAACGTCAGTGATGGTGCGTGAACAAGTGAATACGGCACTGGATGTAGGCTCCACGCTGCCTGCCCGACTGCCATTGTTGGCAAGTTGTTACTGCCTGAACCGCACTGTAGCCAATTGATTACATAATGGAAACATTTACATGTGCCAAATTAGCTGATATTCACTTCGTATACGGAGCAGCTGGAGAAACTACGCATGCGGCGAGGAAGCTGTATAGACAACGATTTTTAAACCACCGAATTTCCAATAGCCGAACGTTCATCACTGTGTGCCGAAGGCCTCGGGACTCAGTGTCGCTACATCCTCAAATCGAGTATCATGGAACGCATCGCGATCCCTCGGAGCTTCGGCGTGAAGAAGGACTTTTTCTAACTTGTCGAAAATAGATCGGCTGTAAGGACAGCGTGTTTGGCAAGACAAGTAGGTACGTCTAACTAAACTGCTCATCGTACATTGCGTGACCAGCTATTGTTAGCACAGCACTACCACAGATTTGAGCATCTCACCGAGTAGGTAGCTGCATGATATGGGTCACGTAGGTATCAGCTTTCATTCGGGAGATAGTGGATTCGAACTGCACTACCAGCAGCCTTGAAGATCGTTTTCCGTGGTTGCAAACGCAGCGATAAGTTATGCTTTATTTCAGCATTATACATATTCTTTCTTGCCTGCTGCCATTTCTTGATGGATACAGTACTTTTGTATCCATCTCTTGGCACAGGCCAGAGTAAAGTGTAGCTTTCACTGAAGTCCCAGTCTAATCCATGGCTGTGACAATATGGAAGCTGCTGGGGTATGGGTGGTGCTGAGTAATGGCATTCAGAGCACGACTAGTGCATCTGCGTGTTATGAAAGGTGTTGCTCATAGGGTCAGTCGTGCTGCAATAGCACTTTCTGACCCAGTGAGGAAAGCAATGGCAAACTACCTCGCTCCTCGTCTTGCCTAGTACGCCTCATTTTGGTGCTGCCATTGGTTTTTGCGGTTTCCTTATAACCGCATAACCTTTGGTGGTGCTATTTGAGGATCCAACCAGCCTCTGGGCTGATGACCTAACAGACAGACATATTCTTTTCGTTTGGAGGGACGAGCTGTAGGTACGTTTAATTTATGTAGTTTAGTAATATGTACATTATACGTTTGAAACCAGACGTTATATGAGCAATAATTCTAATTCAATATTATTCATTTGGATATTTGCATTATTTCCTCTCCCTTTATACAATGCAAAACGGGGACAGTAGCATATTTCATGTCCTGGAGTGCCTATCCTAACCGTACACTCAAATAATTATAATACCACACAATTTTACAGACCACGCACCAACACAGGTGTTCAGGCCATTTCCACACTCACTAGTGCATGGGGCTGATGGCCACAGATATCCTAATCCCATAAAAGATCTAACAGTAACAGAATTCTCATTAACATCGGATATTCGATACATCCCCATTAACGGAGATCGATGACCAAGAGCGTCTGAAGATCTTGAAACGGAAAGAAAATGCTAACAATTTGTCGTGGACAGGATGGTATGGGAAGATTGTTATATAACATATCATGAACGAGTTGCACCAGCCTTCAGCTGTTATCTTGGACAGGATGCGTATACCACTAAACAAAACCGGTTTAGCAAAAATGGTGCGTAACTTGTCATGAACCAGTAGCACCAGCCTTCAGCTGTTATCTTGGACAGGCTGCCCAAACACATGAACAAGACCAGTTTGGCAAGGATTGAGTGTAACTTGTCATGACCCAGTAGCACCAGCCTTCAGCTGTTACCGTGGACAGGCTACATATACATAAACAAAGCAAAACTATCCATTCACATCAAAGAGGTATATTAACTACTCTAAAAAAAAGCATATCCCTATACTCACGAAAGTAACTTCGGACGATTAATAAAATTTGATACATAGTGGTTCGACACATCATTCTCGATTGCTACAAGAAATATCTGCACGCATACCCCTAACACCTTGTATATTACTACCTCTACGATACGAATATATATTGAAATGAAAACAACACGCAATGGAAACGAACGTTATGCTTTGTAACAATTAGTAGAAATGATAAGCATTCTTAAGACACACCTTTTTATCACAATATTGTCAAACACGACGTCAGTAATCTCTGGTCATACGCTAAATGGCTACGTGTTAATTAAGAGTCTTAACAAGGAATATTGCCACCGCTTGAATGTACAACAGCTTCACGATTCCCTCTCATGTTTAATTAATAAATTTTAGCTTATTCAAAGCAGTCTAGGGGTAATAGTTCGATTTTAATTCCGTTATTTCATTTCAATTGCTAAGAAGTATTAACATGAAGATTAATGGCAATTATTTAAATTCTCTTCTCCCTCGCTGGTACACTCATGAATATTCACGATTAAAATAATCTCTCAACTCGTCCAAGCTTTACAGCAGTTTACTAAAACAAATCTCTTACACGATTAGAGTGTGACTATTTAAACTTTGTGAACGTAGAGCTTGTAACAACAGGCAGCGTGCTTACTCATGTTACATAACGTAATTAAATTGAACGTGCAGAACAAAAATCGAATGGTGAAAATAACAAGCGAAGGGTGGCTTACTTAGGAAATATATTTTCCTTTCAATCAACAGCACTACTTCATCAAAAACTGTAACATGATGCATTAATTCAAATTGGTAATTCATTCTTAGATAAGTATGTGTTAAAACGTGCAACTGTAGAATGCGTGTGTCAAACAAGTCCCTAATATCGACTGATGGTGGTGATTATTGTGTTAAGAGGAAGTACAATTGGGTAACCTCCTTTCCATACATTAATCAGAAGGAAAATTGTAGAGCTCAGACAACTTCGAAGAATTAAGAATAAGAAGAAAGAAGAGACGAGAGTGAAGGGCGTGAGAAAAGAATCCTTAGGCTTCGCAAACCTAATACCGTCGGGGTCAGGAAAGAAGAATAGTCGATTGCTGGAGGTCACACAAGAAAGGCGATATTGACAAGATTGACAACTGGAAACAATGAAAAACTCAGCTGAAAGCTCTGTGGTCGCCGACCCACACTCAAGTTGAGAAATGCTGGGATCCCTTTCAGTTGCCCCTTACGACAAGCAGGCGATGCCATGGATGTATTCTAACACCCCACCCGCATGGTCCCAGTCTATAGAAGACTGTAGTATTCTTTAGGATTGGAAACTCCATTCATTCCAAACATTGGAATATAATCTATACTCTATTGTAGTTCATCGCTAATGAATAAAGGGTTAGGTTCGTTTCTCGACAATCTCACAAATTTAAAACTTGATGGTACGGCATGAGTAACATTCTCTTAGCCTCAGGTAACGTAATAATAATAATAATAATAATAATAATAATAATAATAATAATAATAATAATAATAATAATAATTTTCGTCCCCATATCAACTTCACGGGTGCCGGAATTGTGTTCCGAAAGACTTTTCCTTACACAGTTTTCCTCAGTTACTTCTGAAGTCACTGAAGCTAAACTGGCTCTCATTTTGAGTTTTAACCCAAGGTGTAAGCCCATCTACTCTTCTTTACATAGTGTGATTTTCACAGAATATTTTATCCCACAAATACTGAGAATCGAACCTCAATCATAAGAGTGGAAACTTAGAAGGTAAACCAATGTTTTATCAGACTCCTCATAAAATGGACTTGATTTAGTTTAACAAAAATTATAAAGAGAAACAATATTCCTTTAAGTAGAATATTTTAGAATGTGCAATCAGCTGTTAAGTTGTTCAATAGAAGAAGTAGTAGTAGTAGTTATCAGCGTTAATTACAATACTTTCATCATAGAATGAAGAGTCCATGACAACTTGTGTAAAGTACTCATTTACAAATGTGAGTAGCCCCTGACGCAGCGATCTGAAGCAAGCAAGCAAGCAAGTAATAGAGTTTGCATATCTACGTAACTGTTATATGTCCATGAGATCTCCGGGTTTATGTGAAATGCAAGCCACAGAGATATTACATTTCATTTCAACAATCTCACATCCATTGACCGATTGCAGCGGTCTGGAGATGGGGTGCAATACTTAGTACTTCACGCATGTTGCATGCATGTACATAGACTAGTACTGGAGAAACTGATATCCAACATGAAAATCGATCGCCTCTGTGTTACAGTGGTTAGTGTGATTAGCTGCCAACCCACGGAGACCAGGGTTCGATTCCCGGCTCTGCCACGAAATTTGAAAAGTGGTACGAGGACTGGAACCAAGTCCACTCAGCCTCGCAAGATCAGCCGAGTAGGGGGGGGGGAGTTCGATTCTCACCGCAGCCACCATCCTCGAAGTGAATTTCCGTGGTTTCCCTCTTCTTCTCCAGGCAAATGCCGGGATGGTGGCTTACTTAAGGCCACGGCCGCTTCCTTCTCATTTCCTTTACTAAAACGTCCAAAACATCTTATTTCCAATCTTCCCATCCCTCATAAGGGCCCTCTTCAATAAGACATGTGATGCCGCCTGGGCGAGGTACCGGTCCTCCTCTACAGTTTTATCCCCGAACAAATGTCTCACGCTCCAGGACACTACCTTTGAGGTGGTAGAGATGGGATCCCTCACTAAGTACGAAGGAAAATTAACCCTGGACGGTAAACAGGTTAAATAATAATAAAAAGATTATGTACCAAGACTGAAATGTGTATAGCTTATCATGTACAAATATTACTGAAGCGAAATATTGCGTCACATGCCTAGATTTTTTTCTACTTGCTTTGCGCGCATCGACACAGGTAGGACTTATGGCAACGATGGGATAGGAAAGGTCTAGGAATGGGAAGAAAGCGGCCGTGGCCTTAATAAAGGAACAGCCCCTGGTGTGAAAATGGAAAACCACGGAAAACCATCTTCAGGGCTGCCGACATTGAGGTTCGAACCCACTATCTCCCGGATGCAAGTTCACAGCTGCGCGCCCGGTACTTGCCTTGAAATGAAATGAAATAAAATGAAATGAAATGAAATGAAATGGCGTATGGCTTTTAGCGCCTGGAGGGTCCGAGTACATGTTCGGGTCGCCAGGTGCAGGTCTTTTTATTTAACTCCCGTAGGTGACCTGCGCATCATGATGAGGCTGAAATGATGATGATGAAGGGCGACACATACACCCAGCCCCCGTGCCAGCGAAATTAACCAATGAGGTTAAAATTCCGGAGACTGCCGGGAATCAAACGCGGGAGTCCTGTGACCAAAGGCCAGCACTCTAACCATTTAACCATGGAGCCGAACTTCACATGCTTTGATTAATCTTTATAAAATTATGTTCAGATTTTGTAAAAACCGAAAACCAGTGTTTATATGCTATAATGTATCAAATTCTCATATGCTTATGTGCTAATAAATTATGTCTGTGGAATAAATACTACAATTCATTGAGTGTTAATATATTTTCCTTGATGAAATGATTTAAAGTCTTACACAGAAAACAAACCCTTCAACAAAAAAACGTTCCTTCGGAAAATACACTCATGTTCATAAAAACCAGAACGCCTTGAAAGACTAGAGATACGAAGTTCATATTCACAGGACATGTATATTAGTATGTTCTGAAGAAATGATTAATATTTGAACCATGTTGGCTCTCACGTTCAAGATCCACCGATATTTCGGTGCCTCACCACCGACTGGTAAAATGCGCCTGCGGCTCTTGTTGATGCTATAAACCGAAGGTAATGGATCAATGTGACTTGATCAGACGCAGACGTATGCGAGAACCGTACCGTCAAATGAGTGACTTTGAAAGAGGGCGAATTATTGGCAAGAGAGCACGTGATGCATACATCCGGGAAATAGCTGATCGTGTGAGACGAAGTGTGTCGGCAGTGCAACGGGTGTGTACAGAATGGTTCACAGAAGGCCATAGGCCGTAGGCCGCAAGCCGTAGAACATGACGAGATGGGTCTGATCGCATCACCCAGACCACCCTCCGAGAAGATCGATACCTCATTCGAGTGGTATTGCAGGAGATATCTACGCCCTCCTCGGCCCTGGTCAACAGTAGAACAATGTATCACATCGTACATTATCAGGAGTGACAGTTCGTCGCCGTTTATTAAGGTCTGGGTTACCAGCACGTCGTCCACTTCTCCGCCTACCTTTGACTAATGTGTATAAACATGCCACACTGCAATGGTGTTCGGAAGGATGTCAGTGGGGTCAGGAATGGCAGCAGACAGTGTTTCTGAACGAATCCAGGTTATGTTTGTTTGAAAATAATGCCCGCATATTGGTTCGCCGCCGACAGGGGGAGAGTCATTGCATTGACTGCATTCACACAAGACATACAGCGCCAACTCAAGGCCTTATGGTGTGGGGTGCCATTGGGTACAACCACAAATCTCACTTGGTGCATGTCCAGGGCATTATGACCAGTTTGATCTACGTGAATGACAACCTGCGACCTGTAACCATACCCTTTATGCAGGACACCCCAGACGCCAAATTTCAGCAGGACAATGCGTAACCATATGTTGCTGCACGGTTATGCCTTCCTATTTTCACAGAGTGTCAGAATGGCCCGCCCGATCACCAGACTTGTCCCCAATCGAAAATGTGTGGGATATGGTGAAACGACGGGTGCGGCGCTGTGACCCAATGCCACCCACCAAAGATGAACTGTGCAACCAGGTGAATGCAGCATGGATGGCTATACCCCAGGACGCCATTCGCGCCTTTATACGCGTCGATGCCATCACGCATGGAACAAGTTATCAGTGCCCATGGAGGAACCAGTGCCTACTAGGCAACAGGACACTGCTGAACCTAGGTGACTGAAATGTTAATTACTTCTGCAGAACATACTAATGAACAGGTCCTGTGAATATCAACTTCCTATCTCTAGTCTTTCAAGGTGTTTTGTTTTTTATGAACATCATTACTTTTCATATCAATTTTTGTGATATGTTTAAATTTTCAAATAATTCTGACGATGTAGAACGTCTAGAACGTCTTATTTGTATAAATATTACACACTACCATACTATATTTCGGGGAAATATATTGAACAGTTCTTCAAAATTAGGTGTAAAACTTAAAGTTATGGAAAATGAGTAATAATCGGATGAAAAAATGAGACGTAACAAGTGAGGTACATGGAAAATTGCAAATATTTTGAAGTAGGGAAAAGAGTTCTTTAAATATCAGGCTAAAGATGAAAACATATTTTTACAAAGAGAAAAACAAATGGCAAATTGCAATGTCGTAAGTCATAAAGATGTATCCTTCCCCTCAGGAATGTGGTAGATGAAGGTATTGAGATCCCACAGTTCGTTGTTTTGATCTGTAGTGACAGCATCACAATGAAGCAGTTAATGCAGTTAAACGTCTCACTTCAGGAAAATGTTACGTGTCATTTTCTTTGAAGGAATGAGACGATGTTTAATGTTGCACTAACTCAAGCAAGATTTCGTCGACTAAAGAAAGGGTGGTAAACATATAACGCCCAGTCACAACATTAGGCCTATAACATTATAAGTAAGTGTAAATTAATGAAATCTTACTTAGAATGGGTCTCAGAGGAGAGGTGCGTTCATTGCGATGTCTATGAACCCACCGTCCCACTCCCAGAAGTAAATTTACTTTTATAACCTAATGAAGAAAATTATAAATCATTTTCATTGCTGAAGTAGCTAATTGCATTCCTATTTGCCAACGTAAAGTGGAACGTGACGTCATTCCCGTCAATCATTAAAATGAGATTCCGTTACCAAACCCGGCACAATAAAAGCACAAGTAAACCTGGGGCTTACGCCCCAAGACCCCCTTTGCTTGTCCCTAAATCACTGATCTTGTCCAGGCCCTGCCCTAACCGTCCTCACGGCAAGGACAAAAAGAGTCCCTGAAAGCAATAATCAGCACCACCACGCATTAGTTCCTCAAGTACCACCCGTGAGTTCCTAACTAGAGGGGTTGTCAGCACTGTGTGCCGCCTGACAACGTCCTCCCCGAGAAGCCCGCGAGAAGGAAACAAATGACAGTCGCTCCGCGCGTACGTTGGCGTTGTGAAAGTCTTGTCTCGAGGGAGCAAGTTTTGATGAAAGGGTTAGTACTACTTGGCCATAATGAAGGTACAGCTCCATCATTTGTCTCGTGCGTAAACGGGAATCCACGAAAAGCTCTCCTGAAAACTGTCGACGGTCGGATTATGACCCACTAAGTTCTGAATATAAGTTTACAGCTACATGGCCCGTACTGCGTGGCCACTCGCTTGTGACACGTTGTGATTGGCTGAGTCGATGTGTTGTATCTACTAACGTATGTATTTTTTAATTAATTAGGGTTTGGTTTAGGAAATAAATGTCTATTGCACATGTTAGGTGCCGTCCAGTCACTTGCCTGGAGTTGTCGTGGAATGGAAAGAAAGCACATCATATCGACAGCAGTAGTGGCCGGCCCGGACGATGTCCTCCCTAGAGAACGAAAGTAGTTCTTTTATTTTCTCTCGACATTTCAAGTCAAATATTGGACTCGAATAATGATATTTAAAAAACTACATTTCATTGTAAAACTGTAATTTCTCATCAATAAGGAAGACTCTTCGGCAATATCAAACTTAGGTGACTGACTTTCAGCGCGAAGTTCACTGGTACATGTTTTCAGGTTGAAGATCAGGCACGGACTCTTGAGCTTCCGTCCGAAGATATGGTGCGGGTGAGGGAGTTGAAGGACGGTTTTGGGAGAAGGAAAGGTGCGGGAAGAAACTTTCACTTGGGCAGAGTCCGTAGCAGTGTAACAATAACGATGTCCTCACAACCCCCTACGCGAGCATGCGCCAGCCAAATCTCCATGGTCGCATACAATAAAATTAAATAATAATAATAATAATAATAATAATAATAATATATGACATTGTTTGCCCTATTATTTATATTTTAAGAAGAAAAATGATAAATAATTATGTTGATATGTAATATTTGACACCGGTAATTTCGATTCAAATTGGGCCTCTGCTTGCATCCCGCATTTTGTGAGGGTTGGCAGTTTGTTTTCGTGCAGAAGACGACTTAGTACGGTGGTACTGGTCAGTAGCAAAGAAAGAAAGAAAGAAAGAGTTTTGGCCGCCTCCCCCCCCCTCCCACCTGCGAGAACACCGGCCACCACTGATCGACAGTCACGCACTACCACAAGCTTGCTTACTGTTTCCTTGGATTCAGAGGAACAATGACGTAAACATCGCCAATTCTTAATATGAAGCCTCAACAACGTCATCAATAATAATTTCTTCGCACATATTGCCTTAACATAATTCGCCACATCTCTACCATACAAAGTATAACGCTGTGCAGTTCAGAGACGACTGGATGGCCAAATCACATTGTGCATTTTCTTGTAATTAATACAATTCCCGGCCATCACATTTATTTATTCATCTCGAAGTGTCAGCACAAACGTTGCCAGCTAAAGTTCATCTCTAGCTTTCTAAGACAAACTAAAACTAAACTAATACCGAGCGATTTGGCCGATTCCTTCCCATACGTACGATGCCGAAAACCTTCAGTGTGGTAGTGTGACGTAAACCACTAGCAAAGGAGAAAAAAGAAATATATATAATTCTCTGAGTATTTTCAAGCCAACTCTGCATTGTGTAGACATTTCCTTCATGTTAGGTATCTGAAACAAGAGTCACCTCTTACACAAAAGTGACCCACCCACTCATCACTAAATCTCACACTTCCAAGAAAACTAGACGGCTTAAATTTTGGCAAAGATTTTCCTTGTAAGGTGATTACGAAAAGTAAAGAGTTTTTATACCGATATTTCATGATAAAAGGGGTGAATATAAGGTATCAACCCTAATTAAAATATAATTTCTCACATTTCCCGCGAAGCTGGAGGGCTAGAATTTAGCACAGTTGTTCCTTACAAGCTAGTTAACCCTGGTACCGTACACCTGTGTTTCAGGGACACCAACCGTACACAGGAGCACTGAGTACCCCACGTATTTTAGATATTTAGACTTACGATTCATTTTTAAATCTCGTGTAGTCACTGAAATGTATTATTTGCAATGCGTGAATATATATTTGCAAATTAGAACTGCACTGTAATCGCTGGTAATGATATAAAATAAAAAGGTCACATTTTTTAAAAATGTACCTTTTGGGTTTTGATACTACTATGAGGTTCATTTTGCAAACGGTGTGTAAGAGCCACTTTCCATTGTCCTGGGATATTATCCGTTTTCGATATTTCTTCAAATATGATTTGAAGATCATCTACGATTTTTGGTTGAGACCATGTTATAAGTTCATCTGTAATGGAGTCTTCTCCACTACCTTTGTTGTTTCTTATGTTTAAATTGCTTTTTTCAATTTATTCAACAGTAGTTGGTGGATTAGCTTCTAGGTTTTCATGAATCTGTCGAAATTCTAACTTGTGGTTCGGGTCTTCGCAGTTCAGAATTTGATCGAAGTTATTTCACATTTCTAAGTATTTGTTTAGCCCATTCTGACATTTTCATCTCCGAAGCAAATACTTGGAGCTTGATAGCCGATCAGGTTATTTTTAAGCGTTTGATATACATTCCGTGAATTATTCTTTGCAAAGTCAATAAGTTTTGATTTTTCAAAAGATCGCTTAGTACTAATTATTCTTGCTGTTTCTTTTCTTTGCTACTTAAATTGCTCCAAGTGTTCTTTCTTTCCAGAGAATTTCCACTTTTTCCATATTTTTTCTCTTTCTCTCAGCGCTTCTTCACAAGTTTCATTCCACCAATCTTTCTATTTTAATTTTTTCTGACGCAGATACATTCTTTGCTGCATTGCTATTTTTCTTTTTTGCATAATTCCTGCCAGTTACCATGTTGATTTACTTGAGTTTCTTCTTGAAAATGTGTCATTGTTTCCGGTGTGATAATGAGTCTGTCTGTTATATTTCATTAATTATTGTTTCTTCTTTGATTTTTATGAGGGAGAAGTTTGAGTTTAACTTTAGATAGATAGTTATCAGAGTCAAATTCGCCATTTCTTATTACTTTTACATGCATGGTTTCTTAAATATTCCTTTGATAAATAGCCACATGATCCAACTGGAATTCCCCTAACATTGAATTTGATGATAGCCATATTTTATCATTTCTTGGTAGTTTCCTGACGGAAGTCGACATTAATTTCAACTGAAAGGTTTTACGGATATTAATTAGTCTCGTGCCGTTTTTGTTCGTTCTTGTACGGGCTGGATATCCCCTTACTGCTTTTCAAAAAGTTTTTCTCTCCCTATTTGTGCATTCAAATCCTCCAGCAGTGTCACAACACTTAATTTTGTGATTTTGGATATTTTCTCTTCCAGGAGTTCCCAGAATCATTTTGCTTTACTCTTTTCTTTTTGTTATCTTCATTTGTTTAACAAAGGTATACTGTTTAATTTTGCATTTATTTGTGAGAACTAAATTTGAATTCTGTTACATTATCTATTATACTTTTAGAAACATAAAAATCCGTACCTAGTAGTGGCTTTCCTTTCATAATTATGATTGCTGGTTTACACCTAAAAATTCTATGGTTCTTGGTTTCTCTTACATATTCATCCAAAAATCGTGTTTCTTTTACTACTACGATTTTTATTTCTGTTTATCTAAAAGAATTTTCAGTTCTTTCAGTTTGCGAGTTTTGAATAGGCAA
Source organism: Anabrus simplex (assembly GCF_040414725.1). NCBI lineage: Eukaryota > Metazoa > Arthropoda > Insecta > Orthoptera > Tettigoniidae > Anabrus > Anabrus simplex. The sequence continues at coordinate 1,174,526,058 of NC_090265.1, read as the reverse complement.
TTTATATTCAAAGTACCTGCAAATAATTTCTTCTTAAACTTGAGTCTGGAAGAATACCAAGGATGCTCCGATTCATCCGTATCATAGATGTTGGGACTCCACAGAAATCAAGGTTCAAATGCATTGCATAACGCAACGGTGGATTCCTCTTCCGAGCTACCACCTTCTGCAATTTAAGTTGTACATAGTACAGGAAGGAAATAAATTCCAAGATAAGATCGGACTGTTAGTCCTAAATTTTTATTTTTTTCTCTCTAGTTTACTCTACTATGTTCTTCCGCTCTCTCCACCATTGGGAATCACAGATTCCTCTTCCGCCTTTGAAACCGTTAACCGGGTTTCACCTGTAACTCCAGGCAGGGACGCTTACTGGGTGCTACCATCCGGAGCCGGATGGACCCAGGTTATTAACGAGGAGATAGTCCTACCCCTATTATTATTATTATTATTATTATTATTATTATTATTATTATTATTATTATTATTATTATTCGTGATTTCCCATTTTCGCACCAGGCATGTGCTCGGACTGTTTCTTAATTAAGCCCACGGCCGCTATCTATCCAATTCTAAACCTTTCCCAAACCACTAGGAAAAAGAAATATTACCGGTATTAAACAACGACCGACATTAATGGTTATTTTTAGCAAAATCGCTAATGATCAGCTGAAATGACCAAGATAATGAAAACCTGACATCCTTCATAACTTAAGCCCCGACAATATTCTTTCCCACGTTGAATAGGTCGATAATGACAGGAGTACAGCGTACCTTACAAAGTGGAAATCCTTTCTTAATTCGCATCACTGAGCACCACACATTCTGATTATGAGATCAACGATCTCGCCAGGAGGGGATATGATACTATAAATGGAAATCTAGTTTCCGACCATAACAAATTCGCTTTCTGTGTTAGAAACACTTCATTTCTTCGTACTACTGTATTTCGGGCTCTAACCGAGAGGTGACCCATGCAATGTGTGTGTGCGAAGAGAAATGGAACTGCTTTATTGGGAAGGGACGTCAGCGGGGTGTTGAGTGACGTAGCGATAAGCACAAGCCTGCCACCATTAGTTGCAAGTGATAAAATGCTCCATTGGAGGGAAATAGGACGCCACGTGTACAGGGAAAAGGATAAATGGACGATGAAGTAATATCGATCTCGGAATGTTATAAATACATTTCAAAGGTGAAATGGTTTCACAACCACCAAAATTCCGCCTGGTTGCTGGTTCTGATATTGTTCATCGGCGTTTATATACATGTGGTGGGCATAAAAATAATGTAAACAATTCATAACTCCTAACATTCGAAGAGGTTAACAACAGTTTAAAAGGATTTCGACACTGAATTTAATTGATGGTTCCACTGATGAAGTTACCATGCTCATCTTGTTCTCTTTGTTTTATTTCTCCTGTTAATTATTAATTAAGTTCAACTGTGTCTAGCTTTTGCTGATGATTCAGCGATCCTTTCTAGGAACACACAAACAGCTGTAGAACAGATAAATCTTTTGAAACAACAAGCT